>NC_044032.1:40506390-41106390 GCF_901765095.1 Microcaecilia unicolor | reverse complement strand
TCAGGGCCTTCGCTCCAGGTGCCCAGTACTCCCACCAGCTGACTTCTAGGTGCTGTGGAGGACTTTCAGCCCATCTGCATTTCCTCAGAGCATTCTCCGGGGTGACTCCCAGGTCCACCCCAATACACCCAGAGCCTTTGTTCCAGGTGCCAATGGCTTCCAGGTGCCTTTTAGCTAAGATCAGATGACCCTCAGGGGGGAGGAATGCTGGCTTCGGCCTAACCCCTGGTAAGCCTTTTCTTGGCAGGGAGGTACGTGGTGGAGGTGCCCTGCGCTCCCGCCAGCTGCTTTTCAGGTGCTATGGAGGACTTGCAGCCTATCTGCATATCCTCACAACCTTCTCCAGGGTGACTCCCAGATCCACCCTGATAGTCCAGGGGGCCCTCGCTCCAGTTACCCAGTGCTCCCACCAGTTTATTTTATTTATTTATTTTGTTACATTTGTATCCCACATTTTCCCACCTATTTGTAGGCTCGATGTGGCTTACATAGTACTGGAGAGGCCTTTGCAGACTCCAGTGTGAACAAATACAGAGTGATGTTGTGGTAAGATCAAGTTCATGTGGCACAGCCACATTAGGGAATCGGACAATGGAAGAGTTGTGTTATGTCCATTACGTACTTTAGTTTGGTTGTGTTGCAGAGATTAGGCATTTAAGTTGGATCGGTAGGGTATGCCTTTTTAAACAGGTTGGTTTTTCGTGATTTCTGGAAGTTTAGGTAGTCATACGTCGATTTCAAGGCTTTTGGTAATGTGTTCCACAGTTGTGTGCTTATGTAGGAAAAACTAGATGCGTAAGTTGTTTTGTATTTAAGTTCTTTGCAGCTTGGGTAGTGCAGATTTGGATAGATGGTGTTGATTCGGATGTATTTCTAATTGGTAAGTCGATCAAGTCTGTCATGTAACTCAGGGCTTCTCCGTAGATGATTTTGAGGGGCATTATCGAACGGGGCTGCCCATCTATAAGGGCTGCCATCTGTAATGATGGCCCCATAAAGCGGCATATCCAACTGTATTATCGAAACAAGATGGCCGGCCATCTTTCGTTTCGATAATACGGTTGGGGCCGGCCAAATCTCCACATTTGGGCTGGCCTTAGAGATCGCCGCCATTGGTTTTCGCCAATAATGGAAACTAATGGTGGCCATTTCAAACCCAGCCAAATCCAAGCCATTTGGTCTTGGGAGGAGTCAGCATTTGTATTGCACTGGTCCCCCTCACATGCCAGGACACCAACTGGGCACCCTAAGGGGGCACTGCAGTGGACTTCAGAAATTGATCCCAGGTGCATAGCTCCCTTACCTTGTGTGCTGAGCCCCCCAAAACCCACAACTGTACATCATTACCATAGCCCTTAAAGGGTAACGGGAGCACCTAGATGTGGGTACAGTGGGTTTGTGGTGGGTTTTGGAGGGCTCCCATTTACCACCACAAGTGTAACAGGTAGGGGGGTGATGGGCCTGGGTCCGCCTGCCTGAAGTGCACTGCAGTACCCACTAAAAACTGTTCCAGGGACCTGCATAGTACTGTGATGGAGCAGGGTATGACATCTGAGGCTGGCATAGAGGCTGGAAAAAAATCTATTAAATTTTTTTTTTTTTGGGTGGGAGGGGGTTGATGACCACTGGGGGAGTAAGGGGAGATAATCCCCGATTCCCTCCGGTGGTCATCTGGTCAGTTTGGATTCCTTTTCAAGGCTTGGTCATGAACAAAAAAGGACCAAGTAAAGTCGGCCAAATGCTCATCAGAGCTGGCCTTCTTTTTTTCATTATTGGCCGAGGCCGGCCATCTCTTAACCACGCCCCCGTCCCGCCTTCGGTACACTGCCGACACGCCCCCTCGAATTTTGACCGGCCCTGCAACAGAAAGCAGTTAAAGCCGTCCAAAATCGACTTTCAATTATACCGATTTGGCTGGCCGTAGGAGAAGGCCGGCCATCTCCCGATTTGTGTCGGAAGATGGCCGCCCTTCTCCTTCGAAAATAAGCAGGTTTTTGAACCAGGTGCAGATTTTGAAGGCAATACGTTCTTTGATTGGAAGCCAGTGTAGTTTTTTGTGGAGGGGTTTTGCGCTTTCAAATCGCGTTTTACCAAATATAAGCCTAGCTGCTGTGTTTTGAGTGGTCTGAAGTTTCTTTAACGTTTGTTCTTTACCTCCCGCATAAATTCCATTGCAGTAATCTAAGTGGCTTAGTACCATTGATTGTATCAGGTTGCGAAATGTTTCTCTTGGGAAGAATTGCTTCACGCGTTTGAGTTTCCACATTGAGTGGAACATTTTCTTTGTTGTGGATGCCACTTGGCTCTCTAGTGTTAAGTTATGGTCCATTGTAACGCCGAGGATTTTCAAGCTGTCTGAGATAGGAAGGGTGTGATCTGGGGTGTTGATACTTGTGGGGATGTCCGCGCTGTGTTGGGATGAGAGGATGAGACAATGAGTTTTTTCTTTATTGAGTTTTAGTTGAAATATACACAGCCAATGTCACCATGTATATCTTTCAACAACAGCACAACAGAGATACTGGATAAGGCCAAAAAAGGACTCGACCTCTGAACTGAGACAAAGCCAAACTCCTGGTTTTATCCAGCCAGCACAACCCCACTAGTTACCAAAACCTCATAGCAGATCAACAATCTTACACAAATAAAAATACTAGAAATCATTCTAGACAAACTTCTGACACTTGAAGACCAAGTTGCTGCAATCACATCAAAAAGCTTCAAATCACAATGGAAACTGAGAAGAATCAGAGGCTATTTCCCAAGACAGTCATTTTGTCTTACAGTACAGACACTGATATTGTCCCAACTAGACTACTGTAATGCAGCATATGTAGGCTGCAAAGAAAACCTACCATGATCATTGCAGACCGTCTAAAACACAGCAGTGAGATTGATATTCAAAAAGTCGAAATAGAGCAACTACTCATAATGCTACACTGGCTCCCAATCAAGGCCAGACTATTTTTCAAAACCAGCACAATCATCTTCAAAATACTGTTTAGCATGTCAGTGGATTATATGCTAGACATGATCAAACTATCACCAAGAAATACAAACTCAGGAACAAGAGGTTACCTACTACTTCACCTGCTCCACTGCAAAAATGTACTACACAAGTTCACCTACATGGCAGGATTTAGCTACCTGGGCTCAAAATGGTGGAACTCAATTCCCATAATCATAAAAAGCATCACAAACTACCTCCAGTTCAGAAAAGACCTAAAGACCTACCTCTTCAGGAAATTCCATGAGTAAAATATACACTAATCATTCTAGAACAGCAATACACAACACAACCTCTAACTGTAACGCATCTTTTCATTTAAGAAATGAACTAAGACATATCTTCTCAAGAAACTCTATGACCATTCAATATGCACTAATAGTTATCTTGCCAACCACTGTAAAACACAGCATCATGCAACCTTTTAAATATAATTGAATCAATATAATCTCTAACAACTGTTAAATGTAAGCCACATTGAACCGAAACATAATTGTGGGATACAAGTATGTATTTATGTATGTATGTGACCCCACCTTCTAGAATGATTGTTTACCTTACTATACCCAGATAAATACCTCAGGCAAACTTTCATTAAAAACGGAGGTGAAGTACAATTATTAAAACTAACCTCACCGTTCTATTTCTAAAATAGAAGGGGAAATGAAATCTTTTATTTCATTTTTACAATTTTACAATGATTTCAAGAATACATCTTGATTAGCAAAGATGATTAACAGAGGAAAAAAAATACATAATAGTTCTATAATTCCTATCTTACATTGAAAAGAAAAGGTGATAAAACATCAAAAGAAGAAAAGTTTTACTTAAAGGTTAATAAGTTTACAATATATGATGAAAAATTTTTAAACTCAGTATATCATTCATCTATAGTCCACAACATAGGAGGAATGTCAAAATATTCAGGTAATTACAAAGAATAAACTAAAGATTCTTTCCTTAAAGCTAAGGATTGAGAGGGAGTTCCAGGAGTTCCTAATTAATTCACAGAGTAGATATAATTATTTGTCTTAACTGTGCAGAAGGTAACAGGGTAATTTTAGAGTTCAAAAAGGAATTAAATTGTATAGGGTCAAAAAATATATATTTTACAGAATTTAATATAACAACACATTTACGTGGGAAGTTTAACCAGAAAAGAGCACCCAATTGTTGTATCTTTGGGTGTAATTTAAGAAATTTTTTAAGCCGTTTTTGGGTTGCTTTAGAAATATCTGGAAACATTCTTATTTTATAATTCATAAAGAGCTGTTCTCTATGTAAGGAAAATTGTTTAAGTATCCAGTCTCTGTCCAGTTGTAATACAAAAGAGACTATTAAAGTCATTGATGTTAATCCCAAGTTGTCATCTTCCAAAGTTTGTGCCAAATTTAAATCCAAAGTATCAAATGGTATTTCATTTCCTTGATCCGCCAATTGTTGATTCTCCTTTTTCTTATAAGGTGGTAAGTAATAAATTTTTGATATAGGTGGATATGCCTTTTTCGGTATCTTCAGAACTTCAGCTAAGTATCTTAAAATTTATTAATGGAGCTATCATAGGCTGCTTCGGAAAATTTATCACTCTAAGTATATTAGCTCTCTGTGCATTCTCCAAAGTTTCTATTTTGTTCTGTAGATATTGATTTTCTTTAATTAAATTAATTTGTACTTGTTGAAACTTTTGTATTTCTTTTGAATTATTTTCCATTGATTTATCCATAGTTTGTATTCTTCCTTCTAAGACTGGTATTTTATTCAATAATGTCTGAGATTGATCAAATAATGGGGAAAACGTTTGTAAAAATAAAGTTTCCAGATTCTTTAATGCTTCCCAAATGGCATCCAGAGTTATATTTTCTGGTTTCTCCCCCAGTAAGAACGTACTTGGCTGATCTGTATGGATAGACTGCTCTATCCATCCCGCTTCCTTCGGTAGCTGGTCTCGAGTCAAGACTCTCCTCTCTTTCAGTTCCAGCACTTCATGTACTGTTGCTCCTGGCAGAATTTCATCCAAGTTGGGTCTTGTTCCGAGAGTCCCCTCCACCTCTTGGGAACCAGGGGTTTCTCGGTCCCTTCTCGGCGTGTCTGCCGGCATGGGTGGGGCTAACTGTTGTTCGTGGCTCAGCGTTGTTTCTGTCTCCTGGTGTAGAGGTGGCTCTCCTTCCCCCACACTCTCCGACATCAGAGTTCCTGCGCCCGATACTGCCCCCGGAGAGAAGAAACACTTCAAAGTAGCAACCGACGGCAGAGCAGGATCCGCGGGATCCGCTCTATGCCTGCCCCTTCTCTTAGGCATGCCAGAAGAAGTTCACGAGGAAATCAAGGTATTTGTATAGGAGCATCTTTTCAAAGCTTCCTCTCAGTCGCCATCTTGCCTCCCAGGGGAAATGAAATCTAAAAAAAAAAAAAAAAAGTAACTCAGGATAACAAATGAGTATAATTAATGAAAACCAATAAAATTTATTTTTGATTTTGATTATAATAATATTTACTTCTTAACAATTTAACCAAGATTTTGTATTCTTGTTTTACAGTTTGCTACTCAATCAAATCAAGAAATTTTTACTACAGTCTCTATCAGATAAGTATTTTTCTTTATATATGACAAAGTTTGTTATGAAACATATTTAATATATTTAGGTTAACCCAGAGTAATAACATTTTAAAAGAAATTGATGCGTTGTGTGTATTTTTCTTTCTATTTCAGGTTCTTCGCTACTACAGAGGTAAATATTTGTTTAACTTTCTACACTCTATTTCTTTTAATCTCTCAGTTCTTTTCCTTATTCTTGGTTGAACTTAGCTGATTTTCAAGCTTTGTTGACTTTCTTCAGCTCTTCTCCTTTCTTTCACGTTGGGTACCATAGACGAGATGAAGACAGGAACCAGGAACTAGCTCCATGGTACCTACTACACTAACTTAACCAACTTAAATGACAAAAAAACCTATTCCCTATTTATAAATTTATAATTTATTTATATATGTATTTTTAAACTAGCTATCCCAGATAAATAAACGGATAATTAGGACTCCCTATGCTTTAATCCACCCACATAAAAAAAAAATTCAAAGGAAAGTCTCCAATTCAGAGTGTTTATTTTCAAACAAAATATTAGGGCTTTATTCATTGAATATCAATTCAAAGAAGCTAAAATCCTCTAAAGGTAGCTAGCTTATTGCTGTCATATACCCCAATATTAATTAAATTACTTTTCTCAAGTAATTTTTATTTTTATTTTTTTTCAGGGGTAAATTATTATTTTTAAAAGAAACTCCCTCACAGCTGTTATCTGTAAGTAGTAGATTAACAGTATATTAGAGTTTTTTTTTCTCTCTCTGACAGCTCCTATAACACTCAAAGCTAGGCTGTCAAATTAATCAGTTGTTTTAATATATATTTTCTAAAGCAATGAGGTACTTTGCTTGATTAAATTTAAAATAATTTTAATATAATTTAATTCTAATTCAAAACTCACAAAAATTCTCAAACTCTCCACTTGAAGCCAAAATTAACACGTGAGGCTTCTTTAGTTTTTTAAATCTAAGCCCAAACACTCTTTCACTATTACTTAAAATTAATCAACACTTTTAATCTGTTTTAAACAGATTTTTTAAATTTTCCTGAACAGAAATCATTAACATAGGTCTGTTCACTAACTCACTCACCTCCCAACTGACTCAAACGAACATTTAGAACCCTTACCTTGTAACAGCTGCCTCGAGCTCACCCAGGAGCCTCTGCACTAAACATACCATTCCAATAACCAAAATAAAAATAGATATTTATACATTTTAACATACATATCTTTCAAATACAACCTTTAATAAATATAATTTTCCATACCTTTTTATTATTCTGTGGTTTTATTTTCAATTTTTTTCCTCTGCACGCAACCGCCGCATGGCTCTGCCACAAGCCAGCATTAGGCTCGTGCTGTCAGCTGTCTCTCCCTCCTTGAGGCACCCCTGCAGCGCTAAAAAAACATGCTGCCGAAATCGCTGCTCCGCCCTGTACCTACAAGGTACTTTTTACATTTTTTTATTTTTAACCCCTTAGGGGTTACATGTATAAATAAATAAATACACTTAAACGGGTCTTCCCATGCGCTAAAGCCATTTTTACCATGGCCGTATAATAGCCGAGTTTCTATTTTTTGCATTCAAGGAACCTCTACGAGAAGGCTGTACAAACAGGAGAAAGTAGAGGCTGGCCAAAAGATGAACCACCACAGGAGATATTGCTCAATCACACTTTATTCAGAGTACCAGTAGAAGGACCAGGCACTGGCCGTGTTTCAGCAGAGGAACCCGCCTACCTCAGGGGTCACAATCAAACTTTCTAGACAGGAGAGGTATATAATCGCTGGTGCAAAAAAGCTTGTCAATCACAAAGTGTGATTAAGCAACATCTCCTGTGGTGGTTGGTCTTTTGGTCATCATCATCTACTTTCTCCTGTTGATGCACTACTGTTGCCATTAGCATGCAGCCATTTTTTAAAATTATCACATGAGCACTTACTGCCACCCATTTTGTAGGGTATTTGTGCATTAATCATAAGCACATAAGCACCGCCATACTGGGAAAAGACCAAGGGTCCATCAAGCTCAGCATCCTGACTCTGACAGCGGCCAATCCAGGCTTCAAGAACCTGGCAACCCCCCCCCCCCCCCCAAAAAAAAAAAGATTTTTTAATAATGTTCAGCATGCAGTAATGATGTAGTTATGCTGTTTAATGCAGTAATGCCCTGACACCCCCCCTCAAAAAATATGATTTATCTCAGGGTTAGTGTGCATAGACTTGGCAGTTACCACAGGATGCCATTTTAAGCTGCATTAGGTGCGCATTAATGCACTAAAAAAAAAGGGCCCTTTATTGCTTAAAAATTACTTTTTAATCACTTCCTGAGGATTTGATCAAAATGGTATGAAGCTATAATAAAACATATACATAAAATATGCAAATATAATATATTTTATGTATATGTTTGAATATGATCAAACATATACATAAAACATGGTAGCAACAACCTCAGCGGTATAATCCCTTTTTCCTTCAGTTTCATACAATAATATAATCAAGCAGTCTCAATTCCCAGTACAGTGTCTAGTAAGCAGCGAACAGGAAGGTCTTCAGTTTTTTTCTTAAATAGGAACAGATTGCTTTCCAACTGAAACTCAGATGCTAACTCATTCCACAGGCAAGCTGCCACAATTGAGAGGCCTGTGCTCTAAGGCATTTCTTTTAGAGCATCCTTGCTGATGGGATGTCTAATCAACTAGTTTGGCTGGATTATAATTCTTCCTGGTACATACCATTTCAGACAGCCTGACCATAATGCAACAACTGAAAAAGCTCAAGCCAATAGCTTAAATTTAATCTGAGGTGTTTCCGCAACCAATTAAGGGGCACAGTTATCAATGTGGGCTAATGTTATGTTATGTTACCACAGAGTGGCACAGTTCTCAACATGGGCTATCATTGAGATGTGCTATTTTACCACTAAACCGTGCTACTTTAGCACAGGCCTCATTTTATGCAATGAAACCTAGTTACTAATAACTGGGGTTAACAGTAAAATAACACATCTTAAGGGTAGCCTACGTTGATAACCATGTCCCATTGAGAACTATGCTCCTTAGGCAGGAATTTCTCAATGTGGGCTACTGTTGATGTGTTATATTATTGTTACTCTATTGTTAACTAGGTTTCATTGTGTAAAAAGGAACCTGTACTTTTCAGGCAAAGGTGTCAATGTGAGCTACCATTAAGAAGTGTTATTTTGCCACAAGCTCATACTATTTTATCACAAGTCCTGTTTTATGCAATGAGACCTAGTTACTATTAACTGGGGTTAACAGTAAAATGACACATCTTAATGGTAGCCCGTTGTGGTAATGTGGCTTGCGGCTGGCTGCAGGACCTCACAGACACAGGCAAAAGGCAGTGGAAAAAGTCAAAGGAAAAGCTTTACTGGTGAACAAGTAATCAAAGCAAGACAGTTTGTTCCTGTTACAGACTCACTTCCACCCTGGGCAACAACCACATTAATATTTACTTCCTTCTTTCTTAACAGTTCTATCTTTTTCAGTACAGTTCCAGTTCTACATAAATCCAGGCCTGGCTCCAACTAGGACTATGCTCAGAACCAAACGTGGGCACTAGAGGTGATTAGAGCCCACATTAGTGAGCGCAGAATACTCATATCCTCTAGTGCGGAAGACATTGAGCACACGCCAAAGATTAGTGTAAATAGCATACCACGGGCCCTTTTACTAAGGCGCATAGGTGCCCATGCACGTCCAATGCATGCCAAATTGGAACTATCACCCAGCTACCGTGTGCCCCCAGCGGTAATTCCATTCTTGATGCGCGCCCAAAACACGTGGTAGAAAATATTTTCTTTTTTTTACTGTATGGTGCTTACCCGGTGGTAATCATCAGTTTATGCGTGCTGGCCACTTACTGCCCGGTTAGCACGTGAGACCTTACTGCTAAGTCAATGGGTGGCGGTAAGGTCTGAGGCCGAAAATGGGTGTGCGCTGGTTTTAATTTTGCTGCACGTCCATTTTCGGCTCCAAAAAAGCCATTTTTCCAGGCACACTGAAAAATTGACTGCGTGCATCCAAAACATGCGCCTATAACAGAACAAATGTAGTTAAACAAATGTTAATAAGGTCGTTTCCTATTCCCTCTCAATGCTCAGAAGACAGCACACAAAACAAAGTCACCTTACCGCTGAAAAATAACACCACCTCGGAGCAGGCGTTAGGGTGCTTGAAGGAAGGATTTCTCATGATTCTTAATCTGCCAGGTTTTTTTTAGATTTTTTTTTTATATAATTTTCATTAAATCTACACAAGTACATCACTTGTTATAGAAACACAGTAGGAAATATTCATCGCCTGGTAAAAATTTCCCCAGCTAAATAAATAAAAAAAGGAAAATATTATTTATACAAGAAATCAATTTTTCTTCCTTAGAGCACAATAAATTGGGGGAGTGGGAAAAATAACAAGGAGAAGGAAATCCTATCATTAGAAGAAATTATAGAAGCAAAGGCCATTAACACCATACACAGCTACCTAATAGAATCCGGTCAGTTATCTAACAACCTTCTTGAGTTCTAAGAAGGTTTTCAATTGGTCAGGGGGAAAAAGGAAAACATGTTTTGACTCGCTATATCGTACCAAACATTTACATGGACACATCAACTTAAACGTAGCCCCAAGGTTTAAGATTTCTTGTCTAAAAGCCAGAAAAGTCTTGAGTCACTTTGGTCACATCAGGTTAAATCCACACTTTTTGTTCATAGAAAAGGACCTGTGAGTAATGAAAATAAATCTTCAACACATTATTCATATCTTGTTCGAAAACAAATGAAGTCACCAAAGTGGATCTCAAAGTTGTTTCTGAAATTGATTCCTCAAGAATATCTGAAATATTAACTAAATCCAACTGTTTTTCTTTAGGTTGCTCCACTGTTACTCCATCTTGACCATTCTTCTGAGAAACATCCACATAAAATGCCCTAATTAAAGGGGGGAATTAGTTCTGAGGAAAACTGTAGAATCTGTGTGAAATATTTCTTAAGCATATCAAGTGGTGATATTCCAGTAACTCGTGGAAAATTTAATATCCTTAAATTCAAACGTTGATTACAATTTTCCAGTTGCTCAATCTTCCTGTGGAGCATTAACCTATCTTTTACAACTGAATTTTGAAAATCCTGTAGAGCTTTAATGAACTTTCTGGAAACGGATAGAAGAGTCATTTTTAAACTCTTCCACTGCTGTGGACAAGTTTTCAATTTTAGTCACAAGAAAAGCTACCTCTTCCGAAGATTTCTTCACAGCAGCAGAAAGATCCAATAAAACCTACCAAACAGTCTCAAGGCTAACTGCCACTGGTTGAAAGGAAACCTCCCTTCCACATGCTGAATCTTCCTCATGGTGCTGCTGAGGCGGAACACTGCCCTCACTTGAGGTCTCCTGCGTCAACTCTTGTGACGTCCGGACAGCCTTTAGCACTACCGCCTGCAATGCCGGATACGGCAGAGGACATGGAACCAGGGAGAAAGAGTAATATTATGCTCCGAAGCGGCGGAACCTCCTTCCTCCCATTGCACAGCAGAGCCTTCAACTCCGGTCAAAATCTGCCAGTTTTTATATAATTTGGAAGCAGAAGGAAGCCCGTGCAAGCCCTTAAGTGCTCATAGTGAGAGATGAATGTGTGAGAGTCTGAGCAAACCCAAAAGTGAAAGAACACATTGGTGCTTGTTTCCTGCATTTAAATAAAAAAAATTCAAATGCTTATATTTAAAGGCACAGAAAACAGACACCAATGTGTACTTCACTATTGGGTTTTGCCAGACGCATATACACAAGAGCTGAGTTTACCACAAAACTCTTCTGCACATGTGCCAAGCACGTTCTCCCTTGATTTCGCTTTTATAGAATGCATATAATTCGAACATTATTTCCTTTGAGTACTGGTGAGCTAGGCTTCTTCTCTGTTCCAGCGGTATAGTTTCTGCACTGTTGGCTTACTGTGGGAGTTCTGAGCATTTGCCTGTAGGATGCTCAGGACCTGGGTCTTCATGGAAAAATAAAGGCATTCTTTTACCTTTGCAGTCCCCTGTTCCTTCCTCTATTCCTTCTCATGCAATCCCTGGGTTCTACGGAGTGCAAACCTCCGAGGTAGGGCCACTCCTTACTTCCCTCGGACTCCCCCACAGGTACTGTAGCCCAAACAACACTTTGGAAGGATTCCTTCAGAAGTCTCCCTCCAGGAGATCGCTGCACTCCGGCTTTCTCTCCTGGAAACCTCTTTTCTTGGGGCCTCTCTGATCCACTTTGCTCCAGGGAATTTAACCACCTTCCATCTTGAGTCCCACCCATCTGACTCAGCCTCTAAGATGGCAGGTAAGCACCACCTGCTGTAAGGTGGTAAACTGCAACCTGAGTGAGGGAGTGTGTTCATAGTGAACCCCCCCTCCCCCCACACACACACATGGGTGGGTTTTGATGAGAAATAAGGGGAGAGAAGAAATCCTGGTAAAGTTCTTTCAAAACACAAACAGGTTTATTCTTTCTAAGGTGAACTGTTAGTTTACTTGGTGAACTTTGTCACAGTTTGCAGGGGGGGGGAGGGGGTCCTTCAGCTTTTCCTATATGCAAATGAGGGCAAGCAGACAGATTGATGGCACTAGGGGCCCAGCAAGGGTGAAGGCCTCCAGGGTGTGTTTGGCACTAGGGGCCCAGCGAGGGTGAAGGCTTCATAGGTGTGGCTGGCCCTAGGAGCCAAGCAGAGGACAGCCGGTCTCTAGAGCCCAGGGAGAGCCTCCAGGAAGCTGCAACAGGGACAGGCTTAGCCAGTCTGGGATCTAGCATAGCAGCCAGCAGACCAAGAATTCTCCTGCAGGAGGGGTAAGATTTGAGGAGACTGGGAGAGAGTGGACTTGAAAGGAAAGGGAAGGAGGGACCTAGGCCATATAGCCATGTCCATTCACTGATTTGACTAAGCAGCAGGAAAAAGCTTACAGCTACTACCTTGGCAAATAAGATTGACAGTGTCTGAACAGTGTGTGAAGGACTAAGTCATGATTCTGAAATCCTGAGTCAAAGACTGTTAATACTAGAGTGCTTTTGGTTTAAGAGGTTAAGTGCCAAAACTATTGGTGTTTGTTTAACCATTCCCTTTCCTACCCTGGGCTTATCCCTGCTGGTCGTTGTCTATGGGCATGAGCCTGGTTAGTTTGGCTTCCTCGGGATGGCCTTTTGAGTGTTGCCAGTACATCCTAATTCTCCTACCAGTACATCCTAATTCTCTACATTTGGCTTTTAATCTCATGAATCATGTGATTTCGCTGGATGTATGCCTGAGACCTGCTGTGTTTTGTGTGTTCACTTGGGGAGTTGCTCTGTGAGTGGTTGTGCAGTAGTCGGACCACTTTACCTGATACTTTGGAAGTTTTTCCTTCCTAGGCCCTGCAACATTAGGTGGTTGTCACTGATGGTTGTCAGTTGTTGTCACATAATCAATGACTTGGGTATACCTTTCTGTTGGTAGACCTGGGGAACTTCTTGAGATTTAATTGTGGCTTACGATATGAGTAGCGTTATGACCTGTTTGCCATGGGACCATGGCTCGGATTTGCATGACATCCACTAACCCAGTCGAGACATCCACCAACCCAATTCCCTGAGACCAAGGCAAATAAAGGGGATGGGTCAACATCATTATGAGGAAAGGCTACAGCGGCTAGGGCTGTTCAATTTGGAGAGAAGACGGCTGAAGGGAGATATGATAGAGGTGTATGAAATAATGAGTGGAGTGGGATAAGTAGACTTGAATCGCTTATCTGATCTTTCTGGAACTATTAGGACTAAGGGGCAAGCAATGAAATTACAAAGTGGTGATTCAAAACAAATTGGATAAAAGTGTAATTACACTCTGGAATTCATTGCCAGAGAATATGGTTCAAGCAGTTAGCTTAGCGAGGTTTAAAAAAAGGGGCTTGGATAACTTCCTAAAGGAAAAGTCCATAAGTTATTATTAAGATGGACTTGGGGGGGGGGGGGGGGGGGGGAATTCACTGTTATTTCTAGGATAAACAGCAAAAAATGTATTATACTGTTTTGGGATCTTGCCTGGTACTTGTACCTGGATTGGACACTGTTGGAAACCAGATGCTGGACTTGATGGGCCTTCAGTCTGTCCCAGTATGGCAAACGCTTACATAGTAACATAGTAACATAATAGATGACGGCAGAAAAAGACCTGCATGGTCCATCCAGTCTGCCCAAGACAAACTCATATGTGTATACCTTACCTTGAATTTGTACCTGTCCTTTTCAGGGCACAGACCATATAAGTCTGCCCAGCCGTATTTCCCGCCTCCCAACCACCAGTCCCGCCTCCCATCCTGGCTCTGGTACAGACCGTATAAGTCTGCCCTCCCCTATCCTCGCCTCCCAACCACCAACCCCTCTTCTCCTCACCTGCTCCGCCACCCAATTTCAGCTAAGCTTCTGAGGATCCATTCCTTCTGCACAGGATTCCTCTATGCATATTCCACGCATGTTTGAACTCCGTTACCGTTTTCATCTCCACCACCTCCCGCGGGAGGGCATTCCAAGCGTCCACCACCCTCTCCGTGAAAAAATACTTCCTGACATCTTTCCTGAGTCTGCCCCCCTTCAATCTCATTTCATGTCCTCTCGTTCTACCGCCTTCCCATCTCCGGAAAAGATTCGTTTGCGGCTTATGTGCTTATGTGGGGTGCTTCTGATGGGGCAGGTGCTTCCCTGATGTTGGGCGGCAGACGTTGCGGGAGGAATGCAGCTGCATCACTTTGAGTGGCTTTTGAGGGATAGTTATGAAACTTCTGCTATTTGAGACTCATGTTTCATATAGTTAACTGCATGGACGTTGTTGGCATGTCAAATGGGGCTTCTCACTGGTTTTACATTGCAAAGGACAGGTGGACCACTCAGTGGCGATGCTTGCCCTGGGATTGGTAGCAACAGCCTACATCTGTCTCCCTATTATGCACTACGCACAATATTCTGTTCTCCTGTGTTCAGTGCTACAGTGTGGGCTGGGGGTAGCGTTGGCCAGGCAAGTCTGACACTGGGGTGCCAGTCTGGTGACTGGTCTGTACTGCAGTATGCTTAGATTTATGGGCCGCATATTTCCTTCCCCCTCGGCATTCGTTGGGCTATGGGTACGGTGTGCTGCTGCGCAGATGCCTGTGTGTGGCCGCATTTGGGATGCATTGACCTTTATTTGCTGCCTGGTATCTCCACTTCTGCGCATGGGGGCGTTGCCTGCTGCTGAGGGTGGGGATAGGGAGGGGAGATTGTCTGGAGAGTCAACGTCTGGAAGTTTGCTGCTTCACATCGGTTCGGTGTGGGGATAATTGGTGTGTGCTGGGTCTTTCTTTCTTTGGCAGGTACAGCATGCCTGGCTGTTTGCTTCCTATGTTTTCCCATCCCTGTTCTTTCTGCCCTGCTACAGGTGTTCTGTCCTCTGACAGCCTCGCCCTAGTTTATAATGTGATGCTAAAATGTGTGTAATGCTTTTACTGTTTTTCTCATTTCTAAGGACTATCATCGCTGCAGTTCTCACTGCAAAGATACGTGAGCAAGGCATTGTGTGTAATGTAGTTCACAGGCAATGCAACCACACTTGTCTGTCTGTCTGTATAAGAAAGGTTACCACTGGTTGTGAGGCTGCCCAGACCTTCACTCTCTCTCAGCTAAGCTTGACTCCTTTGTCTACCTGCTATCATTTCCTGGTCATTCTTACTATTTCTGTCCTGAGAGGTCAGCCAGGTATGACCTTTCCCTCCAATCAAGGGCTGTCCTCTAGGACCACCCCTTGCTACCCGATGGCAGGATCTGTCCCCAAGGGGTGTAACTTCTGTAAAGCACTGAAAACACATCTCTTTAACATGACATACCATAATGACTCATAATTGGAACCGTAATTCTTCATCATCTACTTAACAATTTTATTATTTTCTCCCTATATAGGACTGCCTAATTTATCATGTAATTCATGTTCAATATGTGATACCAATTGCATATTCTCCCCTTTTTTACCTGATTGTTTATTTTATCATCCATGTTTCTATATATATTACCAATTGTATCTGTACTCTGAATACTACTACTACTTAACATTTCTAGAGCGCTACTAGGCTTACGCAGCGCTGTACAGTTTAACAAAAAAGGACAATCCCTGCTCAAAGGAGCTTACAATCTAATGGACGAAATGTCAAGTTGGGGCAGTCGAGATTTCTTGAATAGTGGTATAGTGGTTAGGTGCCGAAGGCGACATTGAAGAGGTGGGCTTTGAGTAAGGATTTGAAGATGGGCAGGGAGGGGGCCTGGCTTAGGGGCTCAGGGAGTTTATTCCAAGCATGGGGTGAGGCGAGGCAGAAAGGGCGGAGCCTGGAGTTGGCGGTGGTGGAGAAGAGTACTGAAAGGAGGGATTTGTCTTGAGAGCAGAGGTTATGGGTAGGAACGTAAGGGGAGATGAGGGTAGAGAGGTAAGGAGGGGCTGCAGATTGAGTGCATTTGTAGGTTAGTAGGAGAAGCTTGAACTGTATGTGGTACTTGATCGGAAGCCAGTGAAGTGATTTGAGGAGAGGGGTGATATGAGTATATCAGTCCAGGCAGAAGATAATACGTGCAGCAGAATTCTGAGTGGACTGAATGGGGGGATAGATGGCAAAGTGGGAGGCCAGTGAGGAGTAGGTTGCAGTAGTCGAGGCGAGAGGTAATGAGAGAGTGGATGAGAGATCGGGTGGTGTTCTCAGAGAGGAAAGGGCAAATTTTGCTAATGTTATAGAGGAAGAAGTGACAGGTCTTGGTTATATGCTGGATATGCGCAGAGAAGGAGAAGGAGAGAAGGAGAGAAGGAGAAGGAGACGGCAACGGCTGTGAACGGCGCGTTCAAGTATCTTGGAGAGGAAGGGTAGGAGGGAAATGGGGCGATAGTTGGAGGGACAGGTAGGGTCAAGTGTTGGTTTTTTGAGGAGTGGTGTGACTACAGCATGCTTGAAGGTGTCAGGGACAGTTGCAGTGGGGAGAGAGAGGTTGAGGATATGACAGATGGGGGGGGGGTGACAGTAGGAGAGATGGTGTTAAGTAAGTTGGTGGGGATGGGGTCTGAGGAACAGGTGGTGCATTTCAAGGAGGAAAGAAGATGGGCGGTTTCCTCTTCGGTGATAGCAGGAAAAGAGGAGAAGGAGGCCTTGGTTGGTTGGTTGAGGGAGTGGGATATAGGGTGAAGAGGAGGAGATGGTTTGGTGGTGAATTCAAGGTTGATCTTCTGCACCTTGTCGCGGAAGTAGTCAGCCAGTGATTGAGGAGAGAGTGGGGGGTGGGGGGGTGGGAGCGGAGGACACTTTGAGGAGGGAGTTAAGGGTGGCGAAGAGACGACGAGGGTTAGAGCTGAAGGAGTTAGTCAATTGGGTGTAATAGTCCTGTTTGGCGAGGAATAGGAAGGACTGGAAGGAGGAAAGCATGAATTTGTAGTGAATGAAATCAGTATGGGTGTGAGATTTCCTCCAGAGGTGTTCAGCCGATCGGGCGCAGGAGCGAAGGTATCGGGTGCAAGGGGTCAGCCAGGGCTGGGGATTAGTACGCTTTGTGGGGCGGGAGATGGATGGTGCCAGGGCGTCCAGAGCAGAGGAGAGAGTGGCATTGTAAGTGGAGACAGCCTTGTCAACAGACTCTGACATGGCATAAATCATGATGGAAATTGTAAGCCACATTGAGCCTGCAAATAGGTGGGAAAATGTGGGATACAAATGCAACAAATAAATAAATGAAAGTTTTTTTAACCTGTAGGCTGCTGGAGGGAATTCCGGGGCTGAGTGGCAGGTTCTGGGCATCGGGGGGGGGGGGGGGGGGGGAGGAGAGAGCATCGACGGTGTCGGGGGATGGACCGTCGGTGGTGGGGAGTTTGGACCAGCGGTCGTGGCGTCAATGCACGTCTGCGCGATGGTGGCGGGGCCGCATTGAACAGCCGAGAGGCGGCGGCAGGAGCATTGGGGAAGTTCGGGGATGCCCTGTCCTGCGTGCGTGGGCTTCTGACGTCGTCACTGACATCAGGGACGGCCACGCATGCGCAGGAACAGGAAAGGGACCTGGAGGAACTGGCTCATTTTAATAGGCAGAGCTGGTTCCTGAAGAGGAGGAGAGATCGGTGTGGGACCGGGGAAAGAGAGAGAAGTGCTCCGATGCACTCTCCCACTGTTTTTTAAATTTTTGTAAGGTGGTCGGGTGCGGGGGCCTGGCGCTGTGCACGTGCCAAAACAGAGGGAGAGAGCGACGAGAGGAGAGAGTGGAGACAGCACGAGCCAGGTGCCAGCTCGTGGCAGAGCCGTGCAGCGAGCGCATGCTGAAGATTGAAGGGTAATGTTTGTGCTTTGAAGACATCTAAAGGTATGGGAAGTGTTTTTATTTTAATTTGTGGAAAACATTTATATGGTAAAGTGCTTAATATGAGTTTAAAAATGTGTTTTTGTGTTGTGGGTGGGGTTAACTTAGTAAACATAGTAGATGACGGCAGAAAAAGACCTGCACGGTCCATCCAGTCTGCCCAAGAAGATAAATTCATATGTGCTACTTTTTTATTTGTACTGTCCTCTTCAGTGCACAGACCGTATAAGTCTGGCCAGCCCTATCCCCGCCTCCCAACCACCATCCCCGCCTTCCAACCACCAGCTCTGGCACAGACCCTATAAGTCTGCCCAGCACTATCCCTGCCTCCCAACTACCAGTCCCGCCTCCCACCACCAGCTCTGGCACAGACCGTATAAGTCTGCCCAGCACTATCCCTGCCTCCCACCACTGGCTCTGGCACAAACCGTATAAGTCTGCCCAGCACTAGCCCCGCCTCCCAACCACCAGCTCTGTTGGATTATTTGTAGTAAATAATTAGCAGATTTTATACACACAGCTTCAGCTTTAGAAATGTTAATTTCTTTTCTTCATCTCTCTCTCATACACCCCAGAATAATTCACTGCTGAGTCACTTTAAAGTTGAAGTAACAAAACATCTGTTTACTCACAGTTTGTTGTTAGATTATATTCAGACAGGCTTATATATACATAATACTATACATTTGGATTATCAGCTCTTTCCATGTGCTTAGATGGTAATGGATGCTCACACCACCATGGATCCTCTCAGGTTAGGAGAGATCATGAGCTCCATGTGCTGTGCCTAACCCCCACAGGAAGTTGCATGGGTGTGACCTCTCTAAGCAATTTACATCAGAGGTCACAGAGTAATCACAGAGAAAAAATTGGTGACAGGCAATGCATGTAAAATACAATACATTATTCCAACAAACCCCTTCTCATGCATAACTGTCATGCAATTATTAATTCACACAAAGTCCAAGCTTTATACGCAGATTCTCAAAACGTTCTCTGGGTAACGGTTTGGTCATGATGTCAGCTGTCATTTCACTGGTGTGACAATAGTGTAGACTGATGACCCCTTCTTTCGCCAGCTCTCGCACGTTGTGGTATTTCGTTGCGATGTGCTTGGTGCGTGACTGAACCTTGTCATTCTGTGACAGTCTGATGCAGCTCTGATTATCTTCCATTAACTGGATTGGTCTCTGTTCAGCTATTCCAAAATCCAGCAAAAGTTTTTCAATCCACATCAGTTCTCTGCATGCTTCTGATACGGCCACATATTCAGCTTCTGTAGAAGACAGACTCACAATACTTTGTTTATGACTGGCCCATGAAATTTGTACATTTCCATACATAAACACATATCCACTTGTGGATTTATAATCAGAATGATCCCCTGCCCAATCTGAATCACAGTAACATATTAGTTTTGGATTACTATTGGCTGAAATCTTTAATTTACAATCAATGGTACCTTTTAAATACCTTACCATCCTTTTAACTGCAGTCCAATCTGATTTGGTAGGTGAGCTGACCCTTCTGCTCAAAATTCCTACTGCATTTGCTATATCAGCCCTGTATGTGGTAGTTAGATATAAAAGCTTACCTATGGCTGATCTATATTGGATGTTATCTGGTAAAGGTTCTCTTACTGTTTCATCCTTCAGAAAATCAGTGATCATGGGAGTGCTTACAACTTGGGCATCTTGCATACCTAAACTTTCAATAAGCTCATTTATTTTCTGCTTCTGGCTTAGAAGATAAGAACCATCATTTTGTTTCTCAATTTCTATACCAAGATAGTATGACACATTACCAAGTTCTTTTATCTCAACATTCAGGTTTAAATATTTTACAATGTCCTTGTACTCTTGCTCACTTTCGCTTGCAATGAGCAGATCATCAACAAAAGCTAAAATGTATGCATATTGTCCATTTCTGCACCTAGTGTACAAGCATTTATCTGCTTCACCTTGCTTAAATCCTAAATTTGTCAATATTTCATGCAATTTGTCATTCCAACATTTTGCACTTTGCTTTAATCCATAAAGACCTTTGTTTAATTTACACACTAGCTGTCTTTGTTTTGTATTTATGAAACCTGTTGGCTGTTCCATGTACAAGTCTTCAGTTATATCTCCATGAAGAAATGCTGTTTTCACATCAATGTGGTTGACTTGCATGCCTTTTGAGACTGCAATGCTCAGAAGTGTTCTAATTGTCGTGTGTTTCACTACAGGTGCAAACACTTCATCAAAATCTTCTCCATATTTTTGAAGATATCCCTTTGCGACTAATCTGGCTTTATACCTTTCCACTTTTCCTTGTGCATTCCTTTTTAACTTGAATACCCATTTGCATCCTATAGCTTTCTTGCCAGGAGGTAATTTTGTAAGAATCCAAGTATTATTTTTATGCAATGCATCAATTTCTTCTTGTGCAGCTTTACGCCATTCAGCAGCTTCTTCTGCTGGCATTTTCTCAATCTCATCCCATGTTAAGGGCTCTTGAGCTTCTGCTGACTTTGTTAGGTAAGACAGTCTTGGGGTTGGAACACCTTTGTTTTCCCTGGATGAGCGTCTGACAACAGGTTGGTCTGACCTTTCCGCATCCTCTAAATCTGAGAGTCCTTCTCCAATTGATTCCCCTTCTCCAACTGTACTGTCTCCTGCGATGATCCTTTCTGTGTCTGCTTCCTCTGCCTGTTCCTCGTTAGATACAGATGAGTTGCTTTCAGACATCTGCCTTGGTATGGCATTTATATGCACTGGCATGTCTATTATGGTTCTAGTTTCATATTCTGGATGATAAGGCTCATCTGGGATAATCCAGCCTTTATCAACCCTTTTGTTTTCATCAAAATATGTAACATGTCTTATGCCAACAATGCCAGTTTTCAGATTCAAAATTCTATATCCTTTGTGTCCTGGAGCATAGCCAACTAAAATGCCCCTTTCTGTTGTGGAATCCAGCTTATGCCTTCTTTGCTTTGGTACATGAGCATATGCTGTACTTCCAAATGTTCTTATGTGTGACAGGTTTGGCTTCCTACCATGCCATGTCTCATGTGGTGTGCGCTCAGCGCCTTTAGTTGGCATTCTGTTTTGTAGGTACACTGCTGTGAGAATGGCTTCCCCCCATAGTCTTTTAGGGAGATTGCTATCTGACAGCATACATCTGGTCATTTCCACAAGTGACCTAAATTTTCTCTCTGCAACAGAATTTTGCTCTGGTGTATAAGCTACTGTTGTGATATGCTGAATGCCTTCTTGTTCTAGAAATGTGCGCATGCTTTGTGAAGTGAACTCACCACCATTGTCGGTCTGAAGAACCTTTGGTTTTCTTTCAAATTTATTGCTCACCATGGCTACGTATTTCTTCAGCATGTCTGTGACTTGACTTTTTTTCTTTCAGCAAATAGGCCACACAGTATCTAGAGAAATCATCCAAGAATATTAGCACAAATCTGTTATTTCCCAATGATGGGATATTAAACGGTCCACATAAGTCACTGTGTATTAAGTCCAGCACTTTATTACTCCTATTTCCTGTGTATGCAGGAAATGAGGGTCTCACACCTTTTTGAGTAACACAGTCTATGCATTTCTCCATTTTACCAGCATCTGCACTTATCTGAATGCCGGTGGCTAGTTGCCCACTGTGAAGATCCTGGATCACCTTAAAATCACGATGTCCCAGGCGGCGGTGCCAGATTTCCAGACTACATTTACCATCATTCTTCCTTACTTGCGCCAGATGTGAGGCTTCACCTGAAATGCTCAGTTTATAAACATCATTATGCATAAAAGCTTCAGCATACACTTCATCATTTTTAGAGATTGTGCACTTACTGTTTTCAAAATGAATCACAAATCCCTTCTTATCTAATGTAGATACACTAAGCATATTGCAAACTGCTTGGGGAATATACAAGACATCACTTACAGGAATTTCTTTAACTTCATTAGACACTTTGCATTTTAAGAATCCAATGCCTTTTGCTTGGATCTTAGCAGTCCCTGCATTTGCAGTATTAAGAATACCTTCTTCTGGACACATTTCCTGAAAGAAATCCTTAGAATTGGTTAAATGGCATGTGCTCCCCGAATCCAAAATCCAAGTACTTTCATTTGAATTATTATTTACCATAGTCAAAGATTTTTCTGCCATTAGAAAGCCCTTATGTTTATCATTGTCTTTCATACATTTCCTGGTTGGAGAATTCTTTTGTTCCATTGGCTTAGGTGAGCTAGAGGGAGTGTTTTGTGTTTCCTTACACCATTTAGATACATGTCCCTCCTTTCCACATGAATAGCAAATCAGCTTGCCCTTGGGTGGAGTTTTCCCATAGCTCCGCCTTCCTCTGTTCTTTGCCAAGAAATTTGTTTCATTTCTCTCTGACTTGCTTTGAGAACACATCTCCTCAGAATCATTTATTATGCATTCCTGCCTTAGTTTTGATGCTGCCTGTTCAAAAGATTGCCCTTCAATGGCTTCATTTACAGACCTAAAAACATCAAACTTCTTTGATAGTGAGGTAAAAAGAAATGCTCTTTTCAATGCATCACACATGGGAATTCCAGAAAGTTCTAGCTTTTGAAATGAAGACATAAGATGCATAATGTGATCATTACATTTACTTTTATCCCTTAATTTGGTTTCATTCAACTCTGCTAACCAAATTGGTTGCTGTTTTGCATATGTAGTTGCATACATAGTTCTCAGTTTATATAAAATGTCCTTTGGTGTATCTTTTCCCTCCACTAATATGGCTTGTTTCTCTGAGAGAGCTTCCAAAAACATGCACTTCACATAATAGTTTGCATTGTCCCATTCAGCCATATTTTCAGCTGTTCTGTTTTGGTCTAAGCATATATTTAGTTTCTTTGCTTGAAGGAGACATATGAATCTTAGTTCCCACTGCTGATAATTAAATTCAGTTAATTTAGGCACCTTGAGAGAGTAGAAAAATGGTGAATTTCCTCCCTCAGCCATTTTCTTAGCCTTGCCTGCTGTTTGGTGTGTGGGGGGGAGAGAGAGACAGACTGAATCTTTCTTTTAAAACTTAAGAGAAAAATGTGGCTTTTTTACTGCCTGGTAATATTTCTCTTCTTTTTCAATTCCTGGACCTGGGCCCATAACCCTTTTGTTGGATTATTTGTAGTAAATAATTAGCAGATTTTATACACACAGCTTCAGCTTTAGAAATGTTAATTTCTTTTCTTCATCTCTCTCTCATACACCCCAGAATAATTCACTGCTGAGTCACTTTAAAGTTGAAGTAACAAAACATCTGTTTACTCACAGTTTGTTGTTAGATTATATTCAGACAGGCTTATATATACATAATACTATACATTTGGATTATCAGCTCTTTCCATGTGCTTAGATGGTAATGGATGCTCACACCACCATGGATCCTCTCAGGTTAGGAGAGATCATGAGCTCCATGTGCTGTGCCTAACCCCCACAGGAAGTTGCATGGGTGTGACCTCTCTAAGCAATTTACATCAGAGGTCACAGAGTAATCACAGAGAAAAAATTGGTGACAGGCAATGCATGTAAAATACAATACATTATTCCAACAAGCTCTGCCACCCATTCTAGGCTAAGCTCCTGAGGATCCCTTCTTTCTGCACAGGATTCCTTTATGTTTATCCCACGCATGTTTGAATTCCATTACCGTTTTCATCTCCACCACCTCCCGCGGGAGGGCATTCCAAGCATCCACCACCCTCTCCGTGAAAAAATACTTCCTGACACTCTTCTTGAGTCTGCCCCCCTTCAATCTCATTTCATGTCCTCTCATTCTACCACCTTCCCATCTCCGGAAAAGGTTTGTTTGCGGATTAATACCTTTCAAATATTTGAACGTCTGTATATGATATCACCCCTGTTTCTTCTTTCCTCCAGGGTATACATGTTCAGGTCCGCAAGTCTCTCCTCATATGTCTTGTAACGCAAATCCCATACCATCCTCGTAGCTTTTCTGTGCACCGCTTCAATTCTTTTTACATCCTTAGCAAGATACAGCCTCCAAAACTGAACACAATACTCCAGGTGGGGCCTCACCAACGACTTGTACAGGGGCATCAACACCTCTTTTCTTCTGCTGGTCACACCTCTCTCTATACAGCCTAGTAACCTTCTAGCTATGGCCACCGCCTTGTCACACTGTTTCATCGCCTTCATCGTTTTAGTGCAGGAGGGATGATCCTTTTGGCCTGCACATGGGGATCCAAGAAAACAGCAAGGCAGGCGATCAGCAAACTCCAAGATGGAAAACAACGAAGCAGATCAGTGGAAAATTAAAATAGACTTTATTAATAAAATAACATCTAGAGTATATTGCCCAACACAGGCCGTGTTTTGCCCAGCAGGGCTGTGTCAGGGGCTACTCAATGATCCTTACTATCAATGTTTATAAATGTGTGTACCAGTAACCATAAATGCTCAGGAAACAAAAACGTTTTTCCTCATAGGCTTAAAGTTAAAAAAAACCAGCACGAACCATATGACTTAGATGCGGAGGTGCATGACGGCTCCTGCATGTTATCATCTGCTGGGCGAAACACGGCCTGTGTCGGGCAATATACTCTAGATGTTATTTTATTAATAGTCTATTTTAATTTTCCACTGATCTGCTTCGCTGCACATGAGGGTGGCAGACAGTGGGCCTTGTTTTTCTGTTGGTGAGCCTGGTGTACGCATTGGCAAGGTGTGGTCTCCTTGAGGATGCTTCAGATAGAATGACAAGCTCCACCTCTTTGGTGTTTCCTCCAAGCATCTATGTAACTTGGTCATGGAAGATTTATTGGACTGAGTTCGGTGTACAGGTCTTTGTGGCCAGGCATCCTTTCTTGCCCCACTGTGGCCGGGGCTCATAGATCTGGAGTGAGGTCCAGGTGCTATAGCTGCTTGCTTGATGGCTTACTGCATATGGTGGCCATTGGTGTCAGTCTTACATAAGTACCTAAATAGATAAGTATTGCCATACTGGGACAGACCAAAGGCCCATCAAGCCCAGCATCCTGTTTCCAACAGTGGCTTATCCATGTCAAATACCTGGCAAAATCCCCAAAAAGTACAAAATATTTTATGCTGCTTATCCCAGAAATAAGCAGTGGATTTTCCCCGTCCATTTTAATAATGGTCTATGGACTTTTCCTTTAGGAAGCTTTCCAAACCTTTTCTAAACCCCGCTAAACTAACTGCCTTTATCACATTACCACACTCTGGCAACAAATTCCATGTTTCATGCTCTGGCTAGTATGGGTGCAATGGTGTCCATTTCTCTGTTGGAGATTGGGAACTGCTGTAAGACTCTTCTGGGGCTATTGATCTAGTGCTTTTGGCTGGCAGCTTTGGTTTATGGTCGGGGGGGGGGGGGAGGAACTACTGTTTGGGTGTTCCCCTGTTGGGGGAGGTACCCAAGCTAGAGCTTATGCAGAAAGAGGTCCTTCTGGGCAGGGCCTCAATTTCACCCCGCAGTGTACATTGGGCCACAGACAATACAGTCGTGGAGGTCCACGTCTTGATGGTTTAGCCTAGCTGGCAGGGTGGGTTAAGACATTGCTCTTAAGACGGGGCCTCAAGGTTTACCCGGCAGTGTACATTGGGCCCCAACTCAATACAGACATAGAGGTCCACATCTTGAGAGTTAAGCCGTGCTGATATGGTGTGAAGAAACAGTGTGTTTTAAGCCTGTAAAATATATTGGATATTTTCCTGTCTTAAATATGTCTGAAGTGTATTTCTCCTGTTTGGCCAGCAGATGGTGCATCTTTATGCTTAAAGCTGTTACAGAGGACTGACTTCTCTTTCTTTTAGTTGGCACACAGATAATAGGAAGTTCCTGTAGTGATATAACCAGTTTTTATTTGAAACTTGACTGTTCTGGGCTCTGATTGGCCTGGAGTTTCAAATTACTCAGCAGATACTGGCTGTTGCTTCAGTTTCAGCTTGGAAGAAGAAGAGAGAGCTCTTTTTGCTGAAGCTCTGTGAACAGATATATGTCCTGATCTCCCCAGGTATTTTCTAGGAAGTATGCAAATGTTTAGTTAGTTTTCTAATTGATCCATTTTTTCAGTTACTTGTTACTGTTTGCTATTTGCACATTTTTTTGTTCTGAGAATAAACACATTTGCTTGTTCATTCTGCCTGTTTATACTGATAAAGAACAGTGTAAGGGTCTGTGAGTGCTTTCTGGGAACAGTGGGACCACTGGGAGTGTGGCCCCAGTAACCTAGAAATCACTAGGGATAATTTGAGAGTGGGAGACTCGCCCACAGGCTGTTGTGACCCAGTTTGTGGGAGGAGGGTGCTAGTGTAGAGCACAAGTGGCAGGTGCAGGTGGACCTGAACTATGCTGGGGACAGATCCTCTAACTGGCTGCAGGGTAACCCCAGGCAGGTGGCTAGGTGTTTTGTGACATATGGTAGTTGAGGAATTGTGGGTTTTAATGCTTTGGCTATGACTCCAGACAGTTAAATGGCAGGTAGTCAAGTGTTGCTACTCAATCAGTAATGTTATCTGTGCTTTATTTGCTTGGGTTCTATGTCACCAATAAACAATGCTGTCGCCTGTTTTATACCAAAAACAAGTTGATAGTCTTAATAATTGATGTATTGGCATTACAGTTAATTGCATGTTATAATTATATCTGAGGAAAAAGGTGGGTGATGGGTCTTGTATCCCTCCATTAGAGAGTAATCCCACCCGCTAATGCTTTTCTTCTCCAGGTGGAAACACCGAGCGCCAAGTGAGTAAGGGACTGACGGAAACTGCCTTCAGGAGGCTCCAGCCAGGTCGGATCCTGAATCTAGGAGCGCCCAGTAAGGAGGAGTTACACTAGGGACACCTTCTACTACACCACTCACTCCCTCATACCCTGTTGATAGCTTCCCCCCAAGAGACTTTAGAAGTGAAGTGGCATGCACCACCATCTCACTCCCAGTTGCCAGCTATGCATGGTCTCTTTAATAATCTCTTTGAAAGCCTAATGTATAAGCCTTCCCATAATGCAATGAGTTAGTTCATTGAATTCTCCCAGCCTCCATCAGGATACACAAGTTTGTACTGATGCAAAATGGCATACACTGTCTAGCCATCCTTAATTTGATTAGGCCTTGGGGAAGTTCCATAATACTTGTTTTGTACAATATATTCCTTGTGTTAGGGTTTTTATGGAATTTCTTTCCTTTCACATGTGTCAGGAAATAAATGTTTAGTGTGCAAGAAGCATTATTTTAAAATTATACAAGTGAACCATCTCATAGGCTTTTCACATTCTTGGCCTAGTTTTTAGCCAAGCCTTAAATTTGTCCTTGGAGTGCAAGCTTTTGGGGCAAATGCCATTTAACACGTGGTTAGCCATGGACAGATGTTAGTAGACTTATATAAATGATATATGTGATTATTGTCAATAAAATCAAGGTAATTGCTATACAGACAATCAGAGAGATCATTGTAAGTTGCCTTGTCTAAATCTTGTGTTTATTATGCTACTACAGAAAAGGAAAACATTTTCCTCAGAAGGCATAATGTTCATATGTTCCTTCCAACACAAATTCTGTCTTAGAAAGCAGCTCAATTCATTCTGAAACAGCTCACATTCCTTTCTCTCACTTACCACACCCTCCCTCAGCAATTCTCCCATGTGTGATCCTCTGTCTGGCATGCTAAAATCCAGAAACTCACTGCTAATTACTGTGGTTATGATTTGTAACCTGTCCAGCGGTGCCAGGAAGTGAAACGCAGGCTTTCAAGTGTAGTAAAATCAATCTAGACCCAGTCAAAACAGAAGATTTGTTTCAACTAATTTGGAAGTTTATATATTAAAGGTTCAATAATGACACACCACATCAAACAAAGATGGTCATTCCATAACCCTTTTTTTTTTTTTTTAAAGGGAGACAGACTGAGAAAAGTAAATGAGCTTTTTTTTTTCGTCTTTGATTTGTGTATGGTTGTATAAAGAAACCCCTGAATGTATTTTTTTTTTTCATAAGCCTGGTCTAAATCACACTGAATTGTTATTTCAGGGTTTTTTTCCTGAAGTGACAGCTACACGTTGTGTTTCTTACAGGTCGTCAAAGAAATTTCTGCAGACCTTAGAGTTTTGTGAGAATGTGAGGCCCTGGTTACTAAGCAGCGCTAAGGGCGCGTTAGCATTTTTATCACACGCTAAACGCTAAGTTGCCCATAGGAGCATAGGAGCAACTCTAGTGTTTAGCCACATTAAAAATGCTAGCGCGTCTTAGTAAACAGGGCCCTTGGTGATTAACAGTTGGGGAAATATGGGGACTGTGGAGAAACATAAAGATATCTATACCAGTTTTATTTAAAAGCATAAGACAAAATGTTCAAGTGCAATACTGTATCATTTTCAAACATGCACGTTCTATGACATACATATTGACCACGTTCCTAGCAAGAGAGGTGGGCACAAAACTGAACCAACTGTGAAGGGACCTGATTGGCTACTGTGGAATAGCTATACATTTAGAAGCATAGTTATCAATTCTCTTTTCATCTTCTTTCTCATACGTCAGCCCAAAGTCTTGGAACGTCCTACCAAGGCATCTAAAAGTGATTGACGACCACCAGCTATTCAAGAAATCCTTAAAAAACATTTTTATTCGATAAAGCATATCCCACCAATTAACGCTCAGTCTTCACCTTCCCCATATTACCTATGCCTGCTTAGCCAACGTGTCTTGCCCTCACGATCTTTCCCATCCTTCTGACTTTTGTGTCCTTACCCTCCTTATATTGGAACCTTTTGTAACATTGTAAGGCACGTTATGCTCACTCTAGTGGGAAAACGTGAGGTAAAAATGTTCCAAAACTAACTAACTAACTAAATAAATAAATAAATGTGGGCTACTGTTATTTTAGCACTAACTCATCCAGGTTGTGACGCCAGGGGGAGCGGAGGGAGAGGCACGCATGTGCACTGCGTAGATGCGATGGACTGCCTGAAAAATAGGTGGTGGCACCGTCTGAAGTCTGTTTGGGGGATCGGTCGCTCCCCTGGCGCCCCACCTAGCCACGCCTCTGCTCATGTTATTTTACCACAGGTCCCACGTTATGCAAGGAGACCCAGTTACTAATGACTGGGTTTAACAGTAGAATAACATGTCTTAATGATAGACCACATTGATAATTATGCCCCTAAGGGGTCTATATAACAACGTGGGCTACCGTTATGATGTATTATTTTACCATTAAAGTTATCAATATGGGTTACCTTTAAGATAAGTTATTTCACTTTTAACCCCAGTTATTAGTAACTAGGGGTCCTTTTAGTAAGGTGTACCAACAGATTTAGGATGCCCTAACGAATTAGTGTGCACTAAATGGTAAGAAGCTCATAGGTATAAAATAGGCTTCTTAGCATTTAGCATGTGCTAATCATCATCATAAGCTAAAATCCATTAGTGCACCTTAGTAAAAGGACCCTTAGGTCTCATTACGTAAAATAAGACCTGTACTAAAATAACAGGAGTTAGTGGTAATATAATGTCTTAATGCAGATAGATCCAGCACTTTATGTGAGGAAAGAACTACTACTGAATACGAGGTTGATATAATGGAACTACATGGTACAATGTATGCTGTTTTTTTTATAGACATCGATTATAAGAGACCACGGTACCCTGAAGCAGGAGTCGAAACTCGGCCAAAGCTGGGCCGTGGATGACAGACATATCGATTAAACAGCTGGAAGATAAGTGACCCTTACACATTTACAAGTTTGAGTGTTTAGGAGTCATGCTATTGGGAGGGTTTTTAGCCTGTGATGATTAGATGGAGCTCCCTTAGCTTGTGTATCAACAAAGAAGCACCATCCGTATTTGAGACTTTTCCTCCATTAATTACTACAGTAGTAAATATATAATGAGTATGATTGTTAGATTGGGTTAACTTAATGTAGCACACATTGATAACTTTGCCCCTGAGTTGTGCTATTTTAGTGACCTAGGGGCCCTTTTATAAAGGTGCATAAGGTCCTGCGCGCGTGTGGTGCATGTTAAATTGGCATTACCGCCCGGCTAGCGTGTGCGTTTGGCGTGTGCCGAAAACCCACAGTAGAAAATAATTTTCTATTTTGTATTGCGGGGATGTTCCTGGTGGTATTCAGCAGTTGGTGCATGCTGGATAGTTACTGCGCAGATAACGCGTGAGCCCTTACCGCTAAGTCAATGGGAGGTGTTAAGGGCTGAGGCCATAAATAGACACGCGCTGGTTTTAATTTTGCCGCACATCTATTTTGTTTATTATTACATTTGTATCCCGCACTTTACAGAATACGCTTCCCTTCTCCACTACCGCCAACTCCAGACTTCGCGCCTTCTGTCTCGCTGCACCCTACGCCTGGAATAAACTTCCTGAGCCCCTACGTTTTGCCCCATCTTTGGCCACCTTTAAATCTAGACTGAAAGCCCACCTCTTTAACATTGCTTTTGACTCGTAACCACTCGCCTCCACCTACCCTCCTCTCCTCCTTCCTGTACACATTAATTGATTTGATTTGCTTACTTTATTTTTGTCTATTAGATTGTAAGCTCTTTGAGCAGGGACTGTCTTTCTTCTGTTTGTGCAGCGCTGTCTATGCCTTGTAGCGCTATAAAAATGCTAAATAGTAGTAGTAGTAGACAGTTGTGCGTGTAAATTCTAATTAAAGCCAATTTGTGTCAATAAATAATTGCTTGATAAAATTTTGGGAGTGGAATGGGCAAGTCATGGGCCTTACTAAAAACTATGCATGTTGTTATAGAATACACCCAGACTGCATCTAGGCATAAGCATTTTCACCAATTTAGTCATGCAGATGGGCACTAGCCACCCCTAGGTGTATTTTTTTCAGCACCAATTTTTTAGGTGTGATATATAGAATCTAGCCCTGAATGTCAATGTGAACAGTCCCAGTGTTTAAATCTGATCTTTTAGTGCCGTATCCTTTTTCAACTCTGAGTGTTTTAATTAAAACTCAGTCTTCTGCTGACAACCTTTTGGTTGTTTATCAACACTGTAGGAGGGAAACTGGAGCAAAAGGAGAAACCTTCCTAGGCCTACCCCCTTTCCCGCTTATTTCAATGGAAAAAAGGTCAGCAAAGAAAAATCAGTGAAATGAAGGGTTTCCCCCAGCAGAGGGCACTGGGACTCACTTGTGCCAGGAGGAGAGAGGGATGACAGAAGGGGGCACAAAAACCCTGGTGGTATCGCCCAGAGGGGAACAGGCTTCCTAGAGAACAGCAGGAGAGTATAAAGACTCACATTGAAGCAGAAGAGGAGGAAGGGATGAGTTGGAGGTCCAGGAGTATCTCAGAACAGAGGAGGTTCAAGGCTATGAGAAAGGTGTCAAAATGCCTAACAGATTCTCTGCTGACTGTACTAGATAATCTCAATGACTATGAAGCAGATATTGAGTTGCACATGAGGGAAAAGTCTCAACTACTATGGCTATTATTGCACATGAGTGTTCATTGTATAGCACATAGAAAAAGTCATCATAGACTTGAAAACCCTCTAGTGTATAAAAATTTTTTTTAGATTTTATATATCAATATGTGTGTGTGTCTACTTAGACTTGAAACTATGTGATCATATCAAAATATATCAAAAAAATGGTAATATCAAAAATATATCCGAACACCATCACTTATCTTATCCAGAATATTGGAACGATGTCGTTCTAATGAGGCGGTGGATCCGAAAAAATATATGTATGCATTGGTTCCTACGGTCCCGTTTCGTAAATCTTCATCAGGGAACCCGCTATTTCGTAGAACCCCGCACCGTGATAGCTGTCAATAAATCAGAACGAAAGAAGGTATAACTAAACAAGAACAAATCCATTAAAACAAATGGTGAATTCAAAATTCTCATAATCCCTTAAAAGCAACATCATGTCATTTTACCTATATTAGCAATGAAATTCACACGAAACTCGTGTCTTCTGGAAAGAATTGTTGGCGTCCTCACCTGACTTCAATGGGAAATTAAAGAAAACTTTACCCAATCAATGACTAGAGCGTCATATGACGCGAAGATAACTTGGTCCTATCATGGACTGCCACATCGGTAATGAATTTAAAGGGCCATTGACTGCCCTCTGCTGTCAAAATATATGATAGATAACATAAAAATCGTGAATCATAGATAGTATCATCCCAATCTGTTTCAAAGAAATATATTTGTATTTATAGAAATGCTCCCCATTGTATGATTGAATTCAAACCGCCAGGTTCCAAAGTCTGTAATCTGTGGATCCATCTTTGTTCCGCCTGAAGTAACAGTTTGCTTCGATCTCCACCTCTGATGTGAGCCGCCACATGATCTATCACTGTACATTGAAGATGTTCAAAATTATGTTTGAATTCTTTGCAGTGAGAAACTAAAGGGGCTCCCCATTTTAAAGAATTGATACAGGACTTATGTTCACTCAATCTCGTTTTTAAACTTCTGTCTGTCTTGCCAATATATAATTTTTCGCAAGGACATTTGAGAAAATAAATCACGTGATCAGTCTTACATGTGGTAAAATGTCTGAATTTGTATATTTTACCATCTGTTGGATTGCAAAAACTGTCATTTTCAATCATAATGTCGCAGAATGAACAGGATCCACATTTGGTGTGAAAACCTGTCACGGTATTTTCTCTGACCACAATATCTGCTGGACATAATAGTTCCCTTAAATTTCGTTCTCTTGAAAAAGCTATCTGTAATTCAGAATTGTTAAATAAAGGATGTTGTTGCACAATATCCCAATTTTTTCTGATTAGATTGGCCACCTCTTCCCCACCCTTCTGATATTTTACAACAAAAGTGTGTTTGCGATTTTTATCTTCATTGCCTGATCTAGTATTATTAGAAAGTAATAAAGATCTATTGTTGTATTTAGCTCTTGTGTATGATTTCTTAAGTACATGAACTGGATAGCCCCTTTGATGTAACGAATGGGCTAATCCTTTTGCCTGTTGTTTGAAAAGACTATCATCTGAACAAATTCTTTTATATCTCAAAAACTGTGAAAAAGGTAAGCTGTCCTTTAAAGTTCTAGGATGACAGCTGTTATATTGCAACATAGTGTTTTTGTCCGTGGATTTTTTAAACACCGTAGTTTGAAAAACCCCTGCTGTTAATTTTATATCTACATCTAAGAAATGAATGTTAGAGGTTGAACTCTCACTGGTGAATTGTAGAGCTGGATTCAATCGATTCAACCAGCTGACAAATTGATTTAAGGTGTCCTCATCCCCTCTCCACAGGAGAAAAATGTCGTCGATGAATCATTTCCATATTAATATAGAATTAGACCAGTTGTGGTTCGAGAGATATTTCTCCTCGAACCGTGCCATGTACAAATTAGCCACCGAGGGGGCAAACGACGCCCCCATTGCTACTCCAGCTATTTGTTGAAAAAATTCATATTGAAAAAGAAAAAAATTTTTTTGTAGCGCTAATCCCGCTAGTTCTAATAAAAATTCTGTAGGGACATCATGTGGTCTTGAACGAACTTCTAAAACCTCCTTTATGACTTCAAGCGCTTCGGTCTGGGGTATTGAAGTATATAAAGATTTTACATCTAAAGTGACCATGATGACCTGTGTGTTAGATTCCAAAGTGATATCCTCCAAAATATTAAGAAAATGAGTAGTGTCCTTCAAAAAAGCTGGAGTCTGGGCAACAAAGGGCTTCAAAAAATGATCCACAAACACCGAGAGGGGTTCAAGCAACGATCCTCTCAAAGATAAAATAGGGCGGCCCGGAGGTTTTTCTAGATTCTTGTGGATTTTCGGTAGCATATATAGAACTGGAGTTCTTGGATATTTAGGGTTTAGGAATCTGAACTCTTTTCTTGAAAGGAAACCACAAGCTAGTCCTTCCATAGTTGACACTTTTATAATATCTTGCAGTTCCTTCGTGGGATCTTGATCAATTTTCAAATATATATCGATAGCTGAAAGTTGTGAGAATACTTCTTCTAGATAACTGTCTTTGTCCAGTACCACAATGGCTCCCCCTTTATCAGCCTTTTTGATGACAATCGATTCATCTGCTCTTAAATTTTGAATCGATTTTCTTTCTTCTTTAGATAGATTATCTTTCGTCCACCTCAGGGATTCCGAATAGTTGGTGATATCTCGTAAAAGGACATCCTTAAAGATTTTCACAATAGGATCCAAAGGTCCTGGAGGCATCCAGGACGATTTTATCTGTATCCTAGAATCCTCTGAATATTTCTTAGAATTACCAAAGTAAATTCTCAATTGTAATTGTCGGAGAAATCGTTCTAAATCTATCTTAAATTGAAAAATGTCAAATTTTTTCATAGGCACGTACGATAATCCTTTTTGTAATAAACTCAGTTCTGCACTGGATAATGTGCGTTTGGATAGATTGGTTACCACTGTGGAACTTGATGGAACTGTCTCTGTGATCTGGTCTGTGGGCGGGACATTTCGTTTCCACCCCTTCTTCTTCGGGCATTTCGCCCTCTTCCTCTGTACTGGCGTCCGCCTAAAAAATCCCCATATTCATTTCCTGAGGACGAACTGTCACTTAAAATATTATCGAAGGATTCAGCTTGTGGCTCATTCCTTCTGTTGGTTGCTTGACTGTCGTTACGCATCCACATGTATATATTATTATTGGAATAATCTTTCGCATCTCTTTCAAATTTCTTTATTTTGACAGCTCTAATGTTCTCCCTAAATAATCTTAAGTTTTCTTTTAATTTCTCATGTTGATAATCAAAATCTGCTGTCTGACAGTTTTCTTTAAGTTTTTTTAAATCCGCATCCAAGGCTGTCTTTTCTACTTCTAAAACTTCCTTACTTTTTTCAATTATCAATACCATTAAGTCCAAAGAGCATTTGTTAAGAATCATATTCCATTTGTTGACAAAATTTGCATCCGATTTGAATGCTTGTGGCGCTTTTTGTACCCTTAAGCCTCTGGGAATGCGTTCATTTTTACAGTACTCAATTAGTGCTGTGCTGTTCAATTCTAATTTAATAGCTGTCTTAAATTTAGTGAGTAGGGTATCCCAATCGCCCAACCCTACTCCTAAAGGTGAGGACCCAAAAAACGTGTTATCACCTAGCAAGGAAGTAACTGACTCTGATGTAAAACTGAAGCCAGTTTTCCATGAATTGGACATGATAACAATCTGAATCCTGAAATATCAAATATCAAAATGCCTAACAGATTCTCTGCTGACTGTACTAGATAATCTCAATGACTATGAAGCAGATATTGAGTTGCACATGAGGGAAAAGTCTCAACTACTATGGCTATTATTGCACATGAGTGTTCATTGTATAGCACATAGAAAAAGTCATCATAGACTTGAAAACCCTCTAGTGTATAAAAATTTTTTTTAGATTTTATATATCAATATGTGTGTGTGTCTACTTAGACTTGAAACTATGTGATCATATCAAAATATATCAAAAAAATGGTAATATCAAAAATATATCCGAACACCATCACTTATCTTATCCAGAATATTGGAACGATGTCGTTCTAATGAGGCGGTGGATCCGAAAAAATATATGTATGCATTGGTTCCTACGGTCCCGTTTCGTAAATCTTCATCAGGGAACCCGCTATTTCGTAGAACCCCGCACCGTGATAGCTGTCAATAAATCAGAACGAAAGAAGGTATAACTAAACAAGAACAAATCCATTAAAACAAATGGTGAATTCAAAATTCTCATAATCCCTTAAAAGCAACATCATGTCATTTTACCTATATTAGCAATGAAATTCACACGAAACTCGTGTCTTCTGGAAAGAATTGTTGGCGTCCTCACCTGACTTCAATGGGAAATTAAAGAAAACTTTACCCAATCAATGACTAGAGCGTCATATGACGCGAAGATAACTTGGTCCTATCATGGACTGCCACATCGGTAATGAATTTAAAGGGCCATTGACTGCCCTCTGCTGTCAAAATATATGATAGATAACATAAAAATCGTGAATCATAGATAGTATCATCCCAATCTGTTTCAAAGAAATATATTTGTATTTATAGAAATGCTCCCCATTGTATGATTGAATTCAAACCGCCAGGTTCCAAAGTCTGTAATCTGTGGATCCATCTTTGTTCCGCCTGAAGTAACAGTTTGCTTCGATCTCCACCTCTGATGTGAGCCGCCACATGATCTATCACTGTACATTGAAGATGTTCAAAATTATGTTTGAATTCTTTGCAGTGAGAAACTAAAGGGGCTCCCCATTTTAAAGAATTGATACAGGACTTATGTTCACTCAATCTCGTTTTTAAACTTCTGTCTGTCTTGCCAATATATAATTTTTCGCAAGGACATTTGAGAAAATAAATCACGTGATCAGTCTTACATGTGGTAAAATGTCTGAATTTGTATATTTTACCATCTGTTGGATTGCAAAAACTGTCATTTTCAATCATAATGTCGCAGAATGAACAGGATCCACATTTGGTGTGAAAACCTGTCACGGTATTTTCTCTGACCACAATATCTGCTGGACATAATAGTTCCCTTAAATTTCGTTCTCTTGAAAAAGCTATCTGTAATTCAGAATTGTTAAATAAAGGATGTTGTTGCACAATATCCCAACAGGCAAAAGGATTAGCCCATTCGTTACATCAAAGGGGCTATCCAGTTCATGTACTTAAGAAATCATACACAAGAGCTAAATACAACAATAGATCTTTATTACTTTCTAATAATACTAGATCAGGCAATGAAGATAAAAATCGCAAACACACTTTTGTTGTAAAATATCAGAAGGGTGGGGAAGAGGTGGCCAATCTAATCAGAAAAAATTGGGATATTGTGCAACAACATCCTTTATTTAACAATTCTGAATTACAGATAGCTTTTTCAAGAGAACGAAATTTAAGGGAACTATTATGTCCAGCAGATATTGTGGTCAGAGAAAATACCGTGACAGGTTTTCACACCAAATGTGGATCCTGTTCATTCTGCGACATTATGATTGAAAATGACAGTTTTTGCAATCCAACAGATGGTAAAATATACAAATTCAGACATTTTACCACATGTAAGACTGATCACGTGATTTATTTTCTCAAATGTCCTTGCGAAAAATTATATATTGGCAAGACAGACAGAAGTTTAAAAACGAGATTGAGTGAACATAAGTCCTGTATCAATTCTTTAAAATGGGGAGCCCCTTTAGTTTCTCACTGCAAAGAATTCAAACATAATTTTGAACATCTTCAATGTACAGTGATAGATCATGTGGCGGCTCACATCAGAGGTGGAGATCGAAGCAAACTGTTACTTCAGGCGGAACAAAGATGGATCCACAGATTACAGACTTTGGAACCTGGCGGTTTGAATTCAATCATACAATGGGGAGCATTTCTATAAATACAAATATATTTCTTTGAAACAGATTGGGATGATACTATCTATGATTCACGATTTTTATGTTATCTATCATATATTTTGACAGCAGAGGGCAGTCAATGGCCCTTTAAATTCATTACCGATGTGGCAGTCCATGATAGGACCAAGTTATCTTCGCGTCATATGACGCTCTAGTCATTGATTGGGTAAAGTTTACTTTAATTTCCCATTGAAGTCAGGTGAGGACGCCAACAATTCTTTCCAGAAGACACGAGTTTCGTGTGAATTTCATTGCTAATATAGGTAAAATGACATGATGTTGCTTTTAAGGGATTATGAGAATTTTGAATTCACCATTTGTTTTAATGGATTTGTTCTTGTTTAGTTATACCTTCTTTCGTTCTGATTTATTGACAGCTATCACGGTGCGGGGTTCTACGAAATAGCGGGTTCCCTGATGAAGATTTACGAAACGGGACCGTAGGAACCAATGCATACATATATTTTTTCGGATCCACCGCCTCATTAGAACGACATCGTTCCAATATTCTGGATAAGATAAGTGATGGTGTTCGGATATATTTTTGATATTACCATTTTTTTGATATATTTTGATATGATCACATAGTTTCAAGTCTAAGTAGACACACACACATATTGATATATAAAATCTAAAAAAATTTTTTATACACTAGAGGGTTTTCAAGTCTATGATGACTTTTTCTATGTGCTATACAATGAACACTCATGTGCAATAATAGCCATAGTAGTTGAGACTTTTCCCTCATATGAGGAAGGTGTACCAGATGCTCAAAGTCCAGAGGAAGAGACTGAAGTTCAATATGTTGAACTTCCTATAAAGGTAGAGTCACAAATTTTTAAGCAGTGCTATAGAGAAAGGAACTGACAGGCAGATGATCAAAAGCCCCGCGCTGTTCCAAACAGCCCCCCCCCCCAAACCCCCAGAAAATGGTCAATGGTGGTCCAGTGGCCGCTGGCCAAACCCCCTCCCCTCCCAGCGAGCGATGGGGGGGGGGCTGGAGGTCCGCAGGGCCTCCAGCCCACCCCAACTCCCCCCCCCCACAGCATTGTCTGACAAATCCCTGGTGGTCCAGAATGAAAAAGAACCCCCTCCCACCCCCCTACCTTTTAGTTGGAGGAGGGAGGTAGCCTGCCTCCCTCCTCTTCCTTGGGTTGACGACGCACAAAATGGCGGCGCCCAGCCCCGCCCAGTGCATCCTGGGATGCGCTGGGCGGGGCTACAGACCATATAAAGGAGCATGCTGGACAGGGCTCACCATTCCTCCCCAATGATCTGCAAACCCTAACACCAGCTCGGAGCTGGCGTAGGGTTTGCTGCGGCCAGCGACCCAAATTTTGGCGCGCTGACCGCTGATCATTGGCGATGAATGCGCTAAGCCCTGTTTAGCATGCATTTGCATGCTACTTGCACAATGAGCCCTCGAGCGCGTTGTTTCACGCGCTCGAGGGCTCTGATCATGGGGCATTAGCAAACGCTGCCGCTAGTATGGCGCTAACAGCCTCTAGCGCCGGCATTTGCTTTTGATCATCTGCCTGTGAGTGAATAACCTATGAAGAAATAAGTTACACCTTTGTTTTGTTTTTTCAAGTTTGGTTTGCCAGCAGAGGGGGACGACGGGTCCCAATGCAGCATAAGCCTGCTGGATTGGGAGTAAAGGGTTGAGGGTCTGCCAGTGTTTGAGCCCTAGGCTTACTAGGAAAGAGGGCTCAAACTCCTTTTCTTGTGAATAATTTTGTTTGTTAAAATTAAGAAAAGACTGAGAAGGCTTGCTACCTAATGTTTTGTTTTGGAAAGACTCTGAACTGTACTAAATACATTGGGGAAAACAAAAGAAAAGTTTTCTTTTGTTGCAAACAAAACTGTTGAATGACTTTGTTTAAAAAAAACCTGCCAGGTTTGGAAAGTTAGACTGATACCCCGGTGGGGAAGGACAGAAGTGATTGCAAAAACCTGAACTCATTTACATATGCTTTTTTTCCCAATTTTTAATGAAGGGCATGACTGTTTTCCTTCCTTCCCATAGGGAGAAGGAAAGGAGGTGAACTAGGAAAGCAAGAGCCCTTTAATCACTGACTAGAAAAGAGTACCAAAGCCACTCACAGTACCCATTCCACAGAGGCCTGGCTTCACTCACTGCCACACCCTTAAGCCGCTGTCTTCTGTCTCTCTCCACTTGTAGCCCAAACTCCTGGGAGCGCACACAACCACTGCTGCTACCGGATGCTATAAACTCTGCAATGTGGCAGCTAAATTTCCAGGTTTGTCGTGAACCACTGCAGTTGCAGACTGCAGTCCTAACCACATTGCTCTTCTGGCCTACCATCTTTCTTCCACAACCTTAGTAACAGCTAATAATGCTGCTCTGAACTGCTTTTGCTGGCTCTTGTCCCAGCATTGGGCTGCTCCAGACACCCAGTGATAACACAGTCCCAGCTTCCACAGACGCTGCGGCCATGCAGAAGTGTCACCACTGACCACCAAGGAAGCAGAATATATTATGTTCTATCTATTTGCACTAGGAGGGAGCGAAGCCTGCTGTAACGGGGTGGGAAACAGGGCAATGATGCTGTGGCCCCATGCTACAGGGGTTCCTAAACCTGCCACAAGCTGAAGAAGGCAAAGGCTGCAGGTGGGTGTTGGGGTCCCCTCCTCAGTTTCTGCTCTAGGCCCTTGAATATCTAACATCAGCCCTGGAAGGAGGCAGAATTTTAGTTTTTTAAAGAGAGTAGCTTAGATATAGATGGTTGTATAGGAACACAAGGGTATAGCAGATCAACAGAGCAACAAACTGGAAGAAATTAAAGTTTAGTTTATGAAATAACTGCAATACTTGAAGAAATCTAAACATTCACACTCAACAACAACAGGATCATGTTTCACCAATCAGGCCGCATCAGGAATAAAAGTACAACAAGTGGAAGAGAAATTACAAACTTATCACATCCACTTTTAATTATTAGAAACTACACTAACCGGATCAATGCGACTCCTTTATGCACAGACTATGCTGCTTGTTTTGTTTGTTTTTATTTTGATTGGGGCCATTTTCAATAGACTCATTTTCGGAAAGACAAGATTCGAAAGTGCTAAACCTCTACGTGAAATACTGCACTGGCTACCAAATCAAGGAATGAATAGCCTTCAAAATTTGTACTCTGGTCCACAAAATAATCCATGGTCTGGCCCCAACCTACATGACCGAACTTATCGACTTACCAACTAGAAACATCATCGAATCATCAAGAACGTTTCTAAATCTGCATTACCCAAACTGTAAAGGACTAAAATACAAATCAACATATGCATCCAGCTTTTCCTACATTTGCACCCAGCTCTGGAATGAATTACCTAGAAACATTAGAATTGTGAACACCCATCTAAAATTCCGAAAAGACCTCAAGACTCACCTCTTCTGGAAAGCCTACCCAGCAGACCCAAACTAATTCATGAACAATGCATCACATCTATAGAACTAAGAAATGAACAATACCCCTTCCACATAATCCTTTTTACTTCAAACTGTACTAATTTTACCACTCCAGTTATAATTAAGTGCACTTCTACCCTTATCCTACTCCGTATTACTCACTAGAAGCTGTAGTCCCATCCCCAGAGACTTATCAGCCTCATTGGGATTAATTCTCTCTATATGCTACTATATGTATTCGTCCCAGAGTTGTATTCTGTTTTCTGGAACCTTATCAGCTTCCTTGCACCTACTGTTACTCTATTTTCCACTCTGTATATATTTTCGGAGTTGGTACTCTCCTCTCTGGACCCTGTAAATCACATTGAGCCTACTGCTATGTGGGAAAATGTGGGATACAAATGTAATAAATAAAATAAAATAAATAAAATCACATTGTTCAATCTATCCAAAATGCTACAATTTAAATAACGTTTTGAAAGATATTTTTAAGTGTCTCTTAAATATTATCTTTCTAAATTCCAAAATTATTTGCTGATAGTGTCCAAAATCACTGTTTATTATTTGAGTTTTTCAAGGTAGGCACTGGTTTTGTACTTGTCTGATGTGATGAAATACCTACAGTATCGGCCTCTGAATAAGTGAATAGTTCGCTTTCTCATAGAGGACTGTATTAATGTTGGATCTCACACTGAAAGGTTCTGTTTTTTCTTAAAACCATAAGGGGGGGGGGGGGGGGTGTTAACCTAACATTAGTACTATATGTAACCCTGGTCTCCGCCACAATTCCTGGGCACCGGCTAAACTCTCGTGTTGGGCACCTAAACCAGGGACACAAACAAAAGTTCTGCTGTAATGAGCTGGGTGCAGGCCGGAGTCAGGCTTGATCCCGGTAGGCTTTGGGTATTAAGCCACTTTTCTTTTATCTCCCTCTTAGTTCCAAGGGGAAAGAACTCCATTCACACTCCACAAAATATTCAGTACTCAAGTGGTTGTATTAAATGCAAACAACTTTTACTTGAATGCTGCAACAGGCAGATATCCACACTTTATCATATTCATTTAACAGCAGTCCACATTATTGGCAGAAGCCTTAGAAACTTAGTAGAGTTCTTAGTAACTGAGCTGATATATAATATTTATATATTTAAAATACTGCCCAGTTTACCTATGCCCATTCTTTTAGCAGAACAATCCAAGCCTGTGGCTTCCTGCTCCTTACGCAGGCAAGCATCCCGCTGGGCTTTCCGCAGTTGCTGGACTTCCTCAGGACTGGACCCCCCTGTCCGTCCTCTTCTTCCTCAGAGGTGCACTTTTTCGAGCGGGCCCTCTCTGATAGACTTCTCCCTGCTTTTCACCCTCCTGAAGCTCTCTTTTCAGTTACTGCTTTTCCAGTGGAAACTTCCTTTTATTCATTAGGTTATTGGGCCTGACCAGGATACCCCCTCTCCTTAAGGGTTTTGGTGGGCTTAAGGGCGACCAAAGACCCTGGGATCTACAATGCTACAGTTTTTATAACCTTGAACTCCACCCCTCATATGATATCCCCGGTCACTCAACTCCCGATAGATCCTTTTGGACTGGGTTCTTCACCTCTCCCACTAACACTATCCCCCCCCCCCCCCCGTGAACCTGGAGAGCTCCTAATTCCAATCTTTGTAATCCCTGGGGGGGGGGGGGGTCCATACAGTTCTTTTACTCCTGACTTCTCAGGGGATTACATATATATATACAAGGATAGAAGACAGTGGAAATTCCTCTAGCTTGTGGTGTGACACTTAACAAAGTAGAAATTAATTTTGTTGGTAATTTCAGAAGTCCAAAATATGCAATGTAGACTGATTTCTTCAGTTCATTTATTAAATATTTGCTCTAATATTTCTCTAGTATAAAAACTGCACTTGATATATTGATGAGAACATCTCATCGTTTTCAACAAGGAAACTCTTGAGTGCAAAACTGGGTCGACTGTAACAAAGGGTGCCTTTGTGTTCCCACAATAGTCTATGGCATTGAATGCCATTAGAAGGTTGACGTTTTGACACTTCTTTTATTTATTGCTTTAAGTCCATTTTGATAACTAAGGAAAAAAAGAAATAGGTACATATATAATTAGCAAGCACATCTTAAACATTTCAATCTGCGTTAGTGGCAGCTCTTAAATAGTCTTGCCTATAACACCAAGATCCAAGACCAGCCAAATAGTACAATTGTTTTAATTATTAATTCTGTATCATTTGTTGTTTATTAATTTTTTTTTGTTACATTTGTACCCCGTGCTTTCCCACTCATGGCAGGCTCAATGCGGCTTACATATTGTATACAGGTACTTATTTGTACTTGGGGCAATGGAGGGTTAAGTGACTTGCCCAGAGTCACAAGGAGCTGCCTGTGCCTGAAGTGGGAATTTAACTCAGTTCCTCAGTTCCCCAGGACCAAAGTCCACCACCCTAACCACTAGGCCACTCCTCCACTCCTCCCATATACCATATTCCACCTACCTTGCAGGCAAATTAAGGTGGTTTACATATACAAAATTCCAGAAAATAGAAAAGGAACACCATTATTAAAACAGAAAAGAAATGTCACACAGTGCATACCCCCCATACTACAGTGTTTTAAACCTTACATTCCACTTATACAAGGCATAAATTTAAATCATCCAAACTTAAAAGCAATCTCCTACCACAGAACAGACTATCTTCAAGTCCCAAAAGGAAGTTAAAAAAAAAAGTAAATTTTCAATGCTTTGCGAAAACAAGGATAAGAAGTGTCCAGCCAGAGATACCATGGAAGAGAGTTTTACAATGCTCGTTGAAGAAAACAGAAAGCCCGTGCCCTTGTAGACTCCTACCGGGCCCTATTGGGACTAGGCATAACCAATCAGTTATCAATAAGGGAACATAGAGTACGTGTGGGAATATATGGCATTATAAGAGATTACAAGCTGGAGTACTGGTATACAGTACTTTATGGGTCATAATAAGAATCTTAAAGTTGATGTGATACTCAATGGGAAGTCAATGTAAGTGGCATAAAAGAGGTGAGGCACACTCAAAATGAACTGCCTTATAGATAAGTCACACTGCTGTGTTCTGTAAGATTTGGAGTCTTTTTAGGTTTCATTTGGAAATACCAGCATAAATGGTACTGCAATAATCATACCTAGAGTGGACAAAAGCAAACATAAGAGTACAAAGCGAGTCAAAATGAAGATCTAATTGACCTTAGTTTTCGAAAAAAGAAAAAAACCCTGTCTTTTAATCACGTGTGAAATCTGGATGGATTATGACAACACAGAATCAATAATAATACCAAGATATCTAAAGATGAGACTGGAACAATCAACCTATTAAACAGTGTGAGATTAACTGAGGGAGGAGACACAGACCTTGTGATCCAACATGCTACTGTTTTATCAGGATTTAAAACAAGACGATGCTCAAGTAGCCATTGTGGCACCAGATTCAAGCAGTATTGGAGAGGCCAGAGATAATCTATTTAATAAATCAGCTATTATGCTGATTTTGGTCTTTCTTGACTGAAAGGAGCTTTTGGGGCTCATTTTCAAAAGGGAAAAAATGTCTAAAAAGTGGCACAAAGCAGCATTTGGACATTTTGCTCACCAAAACATCCAAATCAGTATTTTCGAAACCCATTTCACAGATGCTTCTCTATACAGTTCATCTGCAGTGCATCCAAATCTCAAAGGGCATGTTGAGGACATGTTAAGAGCAGGATTTCAATGTTCCTAAGACCTGGACGTTTTTCAGCCATAATGGAACAAAACAAAAGCGTCCAGGATTAAAACTAAGATGTTTTGAGCTAGACCTGTTTTAATAACGACTAAGTCCAAAAAAGTGCCCTAAATGACCACTGGAAGAATAAAGGAATGACCCCCCTTACTCCCCCAGTAGTCACTGACTTCTTCCCACCCCCCCCAATTTTTTTTTTTTTTGTTACATTTGTACCCTGTGCTTTCCCACTCATGGCAGGCTCAATGCAGTGGGCAATGGAGGGTTAAGTGACTTGCCTAGAGTCACAAGGAGCTGCCTGTGCCAGGAATCGAACTCAGTTCCCCAGGACCAAAGTCCACCACTCTAACCACTAGGCCACTCCTCCACTCATAAATGAAAAAGAAACAGTACAAACCAACCTCTATGACACAGGGGTGTAGCCAGACTTGCGTGGTAGAGGGGTCCACAGCTCGAGGGGAGGGGGCACATTTTAGCCCCCCCTGCCGCTGCCCCCCTGCCACCGCCATTGTTGCCCCTGTCTCTGCCGATCCCCCTCCTGCCGCGAACCGGCCCCGCCGCCACCTACCTTCCGTTTTGCTGACGGGGGACCCCACTCCCCGCGAGCCGACGTCCTCTCCCATAGAACGCAGTGGCACTGGCAGAGAAAAGTCTTCTTCCTTGCATGCTTACGTCCTGCACATTGTACGTGCAGGACGTCAGATTTAGAGAAATCGCCGGGAAGGGGGTCCCCACTGAAACCTATGGGGGCCCAGGCCCCCTCAGGCCCCACGTAGCTACGCCACTGCTATGACAGCTTCAGATGTTATAGGCAGTCCTATTAGAGCAACTAGCAGGTCCCTGGAGTATCCTAGTGATTGGTGCAGTGCAGTAGAGAAGGGGACTCAGGTCCATAATCCACTGTAACTGTTACACTTGTGGTGAAAAGTGTGAGCCTTCCAAAACCCACCAGAAACCTACTGTACCCACATATAGGTGACACCTGCTGCAATAAAAGCTATTATAGTGGTGTATAGTTGAGTACAGTAGACTTTTGATGGGTTTTCGGGGCTCCTCATATAATATAAGAGAGCAACATTGAGATACTAGTAAAAGAGGCCAGTTTCTGAGCAAATGAAACGGGCGCTAGCAAGGTTTTCGTCGCCAACACCCCCCCCCCGGCCAACCCCTTCGTTGTTCTGCCATTGCTCCGCCCTCAACGTTTGACGCGAGGGCGGGGCCCGGAGCGATTTTGCAACCCCCGCCGCCTCCCTCCCTGTGAACCCCTTCGTTGTTCTGCCATCAAGGTTTTCGTCGGCAACACCCCCCCCCGCCTCCCTCCCTGCCTGCCAACCCCTTCGTTGTTCTGGCATTGCTCCGTCCTCGACGTCATGACGTTTGACGCAAGGGCGGGGCCCGGAGCGATTTCCCACCCCCTGCCTCCCTGCCTCCCTCCCTGCCAACCCCTTCGTTGTTCTGCCATTGCTCCGGGGCCCGGAGCGATTTTGGTGGCTTCACCACCACGAACCTTCGAACCTTTTTGAAGGAAGTCAGAGCTTGGCTTCACTGACGTCACTGTCTTCAGAACGTTGAGGGTGAGTTTTATATATATAGATGTACCTGTAAGCTCTGCAGTGCCCACTAGGGTTCCCCACTGCTGTGCTAGGATGTCTGTGTGGCCATTTTACTAAGATTGCTGGCTCCCCCTACATCCCAATGGCTTGATTTTGTGTGTTTTTCACTTGGACTTTTTTTTTTAATGGACCAAAAAGATACACAAAGAGCATAAAAACCTCTAGTAAATGATAATTTTTGAAAAAAGAAAGAAAGAAAGAAAGAAAGAGATAAGACATTTGCTGTTTTGAAAATGGCTATATTTGCTATTCGGATTCTGGACGGTTTGAGCAAAATGTCCAAAGTTCTACTTGGATATCATATTGAAAATGCCCCTCTTTGTGTATTTGGTGATACTGATAAATCTGATGTCCCTCAAGGCTCATGCCTTTCTACAGTCCTTTTCAATCTTTTTCTCATATCGCTCTGCTCATTGCTTAGCTGTCTTGGGGTCCAGTATAAATTTTATGCTGATGACATACAGTTTCAGATTCCAGTTGAGTTTTCCTTTGATGACAGTTTTGCAAAGCTGCGGTTGTATCTTGCAAGTATTACTCAGTGGATGGAGGGGCATTGTTTAAAATGAAACCTTTCAAAGGCTCAATTTTTTTGCTTTCAGGTTCTACTGATTTCAATGTCCCTAGTGCATTTAAAATGAATTCAGTTGAAATCCCAATTTTAAAAGATATTAGGGATTTGGGAGTCTAACTTGATTCTGCACTTTCAATGAAGAAGCAGGCTCAGAATGTGATTCACGAAGTCTTTTATAAGCTTAGAATAGTTAGACATATGGAACGCTATGTTATAAATTAAAACTTTTGAAAGTTAGTTCAAATTGTAGTCTGTCCATTGGTTGACTATTGTAATGGTCTTTTTATTGGCACTACAAAAAGTTCAATTAGCAACAATTAAGGCCATTTATGACTTGTTATTGCTTGCTAACACCAATTAACTCCTCATTATTAAATTAATGTATACACGCAACTGAACCTATTTTATAATTTGCGCATGCTAATTTATGCATTAAGGACTAGATTCTGCAAATGGCACCCAAATTTGGTGCCAAAAAAAAATAAGCACCAAGCACTATTCTATATATGGTGCTCCAAGTTGGGAGTCATTTGTAGAACAGCACTTACAGGCCGATGATAAAAGGCAAACGCGGGCACTGGAGGCTATTAGCGCCAGACTAGTGCCCGCGTTTGCCATCGCCCATGTTTGCCAGCACCCGATGATCAGAGTTGGTGGGCATGTGTAATAACAATAACAGCACTGAACTTTAATTGCATGCAAATCCATACTAAACAGGGGAATTAGTATTCTTCCCCAATGTTCAGCAGGCAACGTGCCAAACAAGGGTGCTGCTCCCACGGAAAACCCTATGCCAGCTCAGAGTTGGCGTTAGGGTTTTCCAGGGCATTGCGAAGGAATGGGGACACCCTTTTCAAGCAAGCATTTGCATGCTTCTAGGCCCCGCCCCCCACTAACAGTAAAAAAAACCTGGTGGTCCAGCGGGGTACCTATTAGCCCCCCCACCCACCCGGGGTCTGGCCTGGTGGTCTAGTGAAACAAGAGGAGGGAGCAGCTCTCCTTCTCTCCTGCAGCCTCAAAATGGTGGCACCCTGCCTTGCTCGGTGCATCCTGGGATGCACTGGGTGGGGCTTCACTACCATATAAGGGAGTTTCTGCACATTATGCTATGACACTTTGCATCTAAATTGCCTTGTGTGCAACCAAAAAGAGGATGTGGCCATGGGGGGGCACAGACGGGTCAGGAGCATTCCAAAATCTTCGGTACAGTATTATAGCATACTGGGGCTGTGTGCCCAACTTGCACACTAAGAATTATACCAGGTTTCAGCAGATGTAAATCCTCACACCCAAAGTTGGGTGCAGGAATCTGCACCGAACGCTATTCTATAAAGGATGCTCAGCCCAAAGTTCCTATTATGGATTAGTGCTTGCTGATTTTTCCTGGTACCTAAATTTGATCACCATTTACTGAACCTGGCCTTAGGTCTGCATAGTGCGCACTCTTAATGGCACGTGTTTCCTGCTGAAAGAAAATAATGACATTCGTTTTCCAACCAGAAAATAAAAAGTTCAGGGTTCCCATTCTTACTTGTGGGTAAACTCTACTCTGATTGATCCATTTCTTAAAATGCAGATAGGAGTGGCCTAGTGGATAGAGCACCAGGCTTGGCATCCAGTGGTGGCCAGTTTAAATCCCGCTGCTGATCTTTCTGATCCTGGGCAAGTCATTTAATCCTCCATTGCCTCAGGTACAAAAGTAGATTGTGAGCCCTCCAGGGACACGGAAATACCTAGTGTACCTGAATGTAACTCACCTTAAGCTACTACTGAAAAAGGTATGAACAAAAATCCAAATAAATAGACACATCTTCTAAGCAAAGAACTTTCAGAGGGATATCAAAAATGTGAGAGGCAGTTGGCATGATATTGAGTAATCAATCTATTGAGACCAGGGGCGTATCTGCGTGGGGCCTCAGGGGCCTGGGCCCCCGCAGATTTTGCCCTGGACCCCCCTACCGCCATCAACTCTCCCCCGCTGCCGTTCTTACTTTTGCTGGCGGGGGACCCCAACCCCCGCCAGCCGAGGTGTGCTTCCACCTGCCGCTGCCGTAAAAACATCTTCTTCAGCCGGCGGGGGACCCCAAACCCCCGCCAGCCGCCCCGCGGTGTTTAAAATTCATCTTCGGCCTCCGTGGCCGTGCTGCTGTGATAGGCGCTGTTGAAATCCACTTCGGAGTCTGACGTCGTTGTACGTTGTACGTGCTGCGACGTCAGACTCCGAAGTGGATTTCAACAGCGCCTATCACAGCAGCACGGCCACGGAGGCCGAAGATGAATTTTAAACACCGCGGGGCGGCTGGCGGGGGTTTGGGGTCCCCCGCCGGCTGAAGAAGATGTTTTTACGGCAGCGGCAGGTGGAAGCACACCTCGGCTGGCGGGGGTTGGGGTCCCCCGCCAGCAAAAGTAAGAACGGCAGCGGGGGAGGGTTGGCGGCGGGAGGGGGTGGAGAGAGTCATTGGTGGCGGTGGGGGCTCGGCGGTGGGGGGGGCGGCGGGGGGGGGCTAAAATGTGCCCCCTCCCTCTGGCTCTGGCCCCCCCTACCGCTGGAGTCCAGATACGCCCCTGATTGAGACATGAGCTTTCAAGGACCAGTATCCACTTGTCAACTGTCTCTGATGACGTAGATACTGGTCCTCTACAGCTCATGCCTCAATAAACTGGTTCACTTAGAGGGGCATAATTGAACGAAAACGTCTATCTCCATGGGTGTTTATCTCCGAGAACGGGTCCGTGAAGGGGCGGACCGAACCGTATTTTCGAAAAAAATAGACGTCCATGTTTTATTCGACAATTTGTGAGCTGGGCGTTTTTGTTTTTCAGTGATAATGGAAAATGAAAGCGCCCAGCTCAAAAACGAATAAATCCAAGGCATTTGTTCGTGGGAGGGGCCAGGATTCGTAGTGCACTGGTCCCCCTCACATGCCAGGACACCAACCGGGCACCCTAGGGGGCACTTTTACAAAAACAAAAAAAAAAGGTAAAAGAGCTCCCAGGTGCATAGCACCCTTCCCTTGTGTGTTGAGCCCCCCAAATCCCCCTCAAAACCCACTGCCCACAAGTCTACACCATTACTATAGCCATAAGGGGTGAAGGGGGGCACCTACATGTGGGTACAGTGGATTTGGGGGGGTTGGACGACTAAACATTAAGCAGCACAATTGTAACAGGTGGGGGGGATGGGCCTGGGTCCACCTGCCTGAAGTCCACTGCACCCCCTAACAACTGCTCCAGGGACCTGCATACTGCTGTCAGGGAGGTGGGTATAACATTTGAGGGTGAAAATAAAAAGTTGTGAAACATCATTTTTTGTGGTGGGAGGGGGTTAGTGACCACTGGGGGAGTCAGGGGAGGTCATCCCCGATTCCCTCTGGGGGTAATCTGGTCATTTAGGGCACTTTTGGGGGCCTTATTCGTGAAAAAACAGGGTCCAGGAAAAGTGCCCTAAATTCTAGCTACAAACGCATACTTTTTTTTCCATTATCGGCGAAAGGCACCCATCTCTGTTCGGGTGATAACCACGCCCCAGTCCCGCCTTCACCACGCCTCCGACATGCCCCCGTCAACTTTGTACGCTTCCGCGATGGAGTGCAGTTGAAAACGTCCAAATCGGCTTTCCATTATACCGATTTATTCGTTTTTGTGAGATAAACGTCTATCTCCCGATTTGGGTCGAAATCTAGGTGTTTTTCTCTTTCAATTATAAGGTGGCTAGTGTACCTGAATGTAACTCACCTTAAGCTACTACTGAAAAAGGTATGAACCAAAAATCCAAATAAATAGACACATCTTCTAAGCAAAGAACTTTCAGAGGGATATCAAAAATGTGAGAGGCAGTTGGCATGAAAACTCAACTGGAATCTGAAACTGTATGTCATCAGCATAAAATTTATACTGGACCCCAAGACAGCTAAGCAATGAGCAGAGCGATATGAGAAAAAGATTGAAAAGGACTGTAGAAAGGCATGAGCCTTGAGGGACATCAGATTTATCAGTATCACCAAATACACAAAGAGGGGCATTTTCAATATGATATCCAAGTAGAACTTTGGACATTTTGCTCAAACCGTCCAGAATCCGAATAGCAAATATAGCCATTTTCAAAACAGCAAATGTCTTATCTCTTTCTTTCTTTCTTTCTTTCTTTCTTTTGAGACATGAGCTTTCAAGGACCAGTATCCACTTGTCAGCTGTCTCTGATGACGTAGATACTGGTCCTCTACAGCTCATGCCTCAATAAACTGGTTCACTTAGGGTGCCACCTGCCTTTGTCATTCTTCTAAGCTAAGGCATCTGGTGGCATACCACCGGAGGGGCTGTAGAAAAATGCCTTATGTTCTAATAATTAACATAGTCTTTAGTCTGGTGAACTAGCAGACTTGCAAGGAGTTTTGCCAAAGTCACTTGCACGTCCTGCTCAAGGGAATAGGCTTTAAATAGCAATCTCTTGGGCAAACTCTTCTACTGGAGTTATGACCTTAGCAATTAAAGTGCAAAGCTAACAAGATAATACAACAAATATTATTGCTCCCTGTGCAGAGTCGGTATCTATTTACACCTCTGAGGGACACATTTCAGAGAAGCAGTGGGACTAATTACAACAAGAAACCTGCACTGCAGGTCTCCTGTGTGCTGAAAGCTATGAGTCACAGGGTGAAAAGCCCAGTAAGCTGTTACTTGTAAGATAAGAATCAGGGTGAGTTTAAAGCTTGGATACAGAACACCTTCAATAATGGTCCCTGTTATGTAGCAGAAAATGTTTTGTACCTTCAGAGAACACAGCTCGAGCAATTTGTAATATGCTTGGCATTACAACCAAAGTTTAACTTGATGAATAGAAACCATCTGTGTTACTGCACCAAGAAACTTTGATAATTGTCAGGGGGAGGGGAGGGGATAAAGAGCAAAAGCTGAGATTGTCCTTTAAAGGCTGGTGTACAGAAGGGCATATTTTTTCATACACTAGGTCTATACACGCAAAAATATGTAAGAGGCTAAAATGTTTATAAAACACCAGTGTTCCAGGCTTTTGAATATGTTTGTAAGCACAACAATTTTTCCCTCTAAACTGAGCGGGAGTCCTCCACCTACAGTTCTGACACTAGGAGGTGCTGTTTCACTATCGTATTTTCAATACTGAGGGACAGGCAAGCTCTGCAGGATTGTAGAGAAACCTACCTGTCCCTAGTGATTGAAAACACAATATTGAAGCACCACCCCCCACTGGCTGCAATGCAGTTAGAGGACTCCTGCACAGCTTAGAGGAAACGTGTCTGGAGGTCTAGTCCTCTGTTACAAAAATTGTCGTGGTCCTATTTGGTTGGCTAACTTAACCAATTAAATGACAGATCTGACCGGATTCTGGCCCTGGACTGCCCACTAAATAGCCAGTTTTGGCTGAGGCAGTTAGTGCTAATATTCAGCAGCACTATCCAGTTAAGTGTCGCTGAATATCAGTGGATAGCCCCACGTTGGCAATTTAACTGCTCAGGAGCTTCCCCTGCATGGTTAAATCATATGTTGACCACGTCATTTTTTTAACTGGGTTCCTTTGCATACCAGTCCTTGTAGAAAATCTATCTCCCAAATTCTATAAAAGTTGCTAAAAATTGCACATGCAAATTTGGGCGCATGCCAAACTTGTGCGCATAACTTAATTGAATAATGAGCCAATTAGTGCAGATAATTGGCTTCTCAAGTAATTATTGGTGCTAATCGGATTTAATTAAAATGTATGCGCATAAATTTAGGTGCGGGATCCGCGCATAAATTTTATGCGTGGGTCCAAAAATAGGGTGCGGCCATGGGAGGGTCATGGGTGGATTGGGGGCATTCCCACAATTTATACGAATTGTTATAGAATAACGGGGATCTACATCTAATGTAGGTGCGGTGGTTTACACCAAGGTTTCATTGGTATAAATGGTCATGACGTCATGACTAGGGTTACCATATGTCCGGATTTACTCGGACATGTCCTCTTTTTAAGGACATGTTCGGGCGTCCGGACGGGTTTTGCCAGTCCGCCCATTTGTCCGGATTTCTGGACAGATGGGCGGGCAGGTGGCGGGCCTATCCTAGCCTCCCCTTCCCTTACTTACTATCTACTGCCCTGGCGGTCTAGTGACCTCTTCGGGGCAGGAAAGAGCCCCCTCTTTCCTGCCCAGAGTGCTGCCCTTGCCCTGCATCCTGTTGCTGTGACGGTCTCGGGATTCAAAATGGCCGCCGAGAATTGAAGCGGCCTCGCGAGACTTCAACTTTCAGCGGCCATTTTGAATCCTGAGATCATATTCGTATCCTAGGGGGCATGCAATGAAGCTAATAAGTAGTAAATTTAAAACAAATTAGAGAAAATATTTCTTCACTCAACGTGTAATTAAACTCTGGAATTTGTTGCCAGAGAATGTGCTAAAAGCAATTAGTTTAGCAGGGTTTAAAAAAGGTTTGGATAATATCCTAAAAAAAAAGGTCTATATATGTGCTTTGGCTTTCAGCGTAGAGTTTTTGTCTCCTTTGTTTGGTGCTTTCATATAGATTCTAATAACATCATAGCAACAGAGCAAAAGGGCAATAAGATAGGATCATATGGAATGAAAGACCAGATCTTGCTCAATAAATAGACATCATGGCTATTGTTAAGAAAAGCAAAAACCTCAGTGTAACATGGATTGATTATAAGAAAGCCTTTGACAATGCCCCACACTCCTATCGAGGGCTTTCTTTGTCCACTGAAAACAACCCTAGCCACCTCAACTGTGTCGATAGAATTGGATTGGATTTAATAATTTGATATACTGCTAACTACATCAGTGCCTAAGTGGTTTACAATAATCAAAAATCATTAGTACAAGATTTCAATATTACATTCTTAAATGATGCTATAATACAATCCACAACACAAATAAAAATTATTCCCAAAATCAATTTAACCTAAAAAGGATAAAAACCATACATATAGAAGCTTGTACCACGCTAGGGCGGAGACATCAGAGCTCTGTTTCAACAGAGCCTCCATTCTATGAACCTGAAGGCTCTTCAATGCTGTACCACTGTCCACCAGAACTGTAGTCTTTTCTTAGTAACTGAGGATACCAGTGCATCCATGATGGAGGTGTCACAAGGCCTTTCCATCCTGGTCCAGGTAAGGGGTACAAGCACAGCATAGATTAGGCAATTAGAAAGGGGGCATCAGGAGAGTGCTACTGGGACTAGATAATGTCTTGAATGTACTGATACAAAGGGAAGGATCTGGAAGACTTACAGATGCCCTTTACCAGCAGATTCACCTTATGTGGTACTACCTTCAAGGGTTCCTCATCAAATTTCAACACAGCAGAGACCTGAGAAATGAGCTTCTGCAGCTCAATCCCAATGGAAAATCTACACCACCAAAGAATCCTCTCCTGGAGGCAGCTCCTCCATCCAGGAACTGTCGTTATCACCTTCCTAATTCTCCAATAAAGTTTCTTCCAGCTCCTGATCTTCCACAGAAAAATCAGAAAGGTCCTCTATAGGCTCTGGTTCCCAGTCCAACCATCATCTTTTGAAAATACTGTGTCCCTCCCGTGAGACCTCCGGGAAATCAAATTCTCCAGCCATGCCTTTCCAAACACAAAAGGCCTTATACATGGCCAGAATAAAATCCAGAGTAAAACGTAATAGTGGCTGAGGCTGACCCCTTTGGGGCATCTAACCATCTGGCTGCACACAAAAATCTGGTTGCAGCAGCTGATCTGAGCCCAAAAGTACTTCCACGATGGTACTGGTTTCTGCCAAGGAAGGAGCTACCACGTTGTCCGCCAAATGCTCCTTACATGCAGCCCCTGACTCCCTATGGCTTTCTGACATGAATAGGGAAACCAAAGCCAGAGTCACCAAGGAGTCTGCCAGTGTAGTACTAGTGCAAAATTTACATGTGCCACCAGACATCTCCATATCTTGCAGCCGTAAGCCTTGTACCTGTCAAGAGATCCCTGCAGACCTCAGCCCCAACTATGCAGACTGCTAACACTAAGAAATAGAACAGAGAGAGAACCTGAATAAATAACTAATCTCTATCCATTCTTCTTTATTATTTTTATTTTTTTGTCTTAAGGACTCTCTGAAACCCCCCAAAGAGACAGAGACCCCAAAGGCCTCCCTGATCAGCCTAGAATGCACAGGTTATTCATGTCTATCACTTGTTGGAGAGTGAGAAAATACTGAGAAATAGTGGGTTTCTGGGATCTGCACAGGCTAGATATATGACCTCTCAGAAGTCAGAAGGTCTTAGTCTCCACCTGGTGGTAACCGTGCATAACCCCATCTGTCTGGACTGGTCCAGAGGGAAAGATAAGAAAGCACTGTTTCAATGCGCTTTACTGTGCTGACCTGAAGAAGGAAGTTTTGGTTTCTGAAGGTTAGTCAAAACATGGATAATTCTATAATGGGGCACTTGGTAGGTACCTATTCTTTATTGGAATATAGGCACCTACTTTCCTTTAGTATACTAGTATAATTGTGAAAATATGCCATTGCTTAACCTGTCATAAGCGTGTATGCCTATGAAGCAGAGATGCGGGCGTAACTTATAGTACTAATTAAGTTATGCATGTAGGAGTCCTGTTCAAGTCCTGCCCAGACTCTGCCTATGTGTAGGCCTATATAAGATATGCAGAATTCTGACACATGCACATATGTGGAAATATATATGCCACTATTCTAATAACATATGCATGTAATCATTGCATAACTGTGATTGCATACTTTATAGAATGACCTTGAAAATATATTGTTAGTTCAATAAATAATCATGACTTTATTTTTCATTTTTTTGTTTTTATTAATTAACCTTAATTTTAGTAATTGTGGGGCCCTTTTACAGAACGGCGGTAAGCCCAATGTGGGTTTATTGCTTGCTAATCCGGGGCTACTGCCGGCCCAACGCGGCCGCTGGCGGTAGTTCCGGATCAAGTGCGCGCCATTTCCAGGGGGAAAACACCCTTCAAATGGTTAGCATGCTGGTAACCCAGCAGTAATCGGCATTGCCGTGCACTGCCTGGCTACCACTGGGTTACAGCGGGAGCCCTTATCGCCACTTAAATGGGTAGCGATAAGTGCTCCCCGCCACATGGCCATGCAGTACGAATTTTCTTACCGCGTGGCCATTTTGTTTTGGGGGCGCTTTACCCACTGCAATAAAAAGGACCCTGGCGCACAGGAAAAATGGCCCCTGCCACTACTGCAGGGCCTTTTTTCCCGTAGCTTGGTAAAAGGACTCCTGTATTTGCTAAATATAGCATCCCTTGCATCTTAGCCTGTAGTAGTGTGATTCTTCATAGAAGAATGCCAGTTCTAGTAGTCCAGTGTTGTGTGTGTGTATGAGGGGGTGGGGGAAGTGTGGGAAGGGGAGGAAAAAAGTGGATATTATACAATATGATTTATAGTGTTCATAATAAAACAATAAACATATTTAAAGAAGAAAGACCACAGCGACAAATGACAGGAAATTAACCAATACTGATTAGCTTACTGTAAGAACTAATGGGGAAAAATGACTATAAATGATACACACCTGCAGGTTGTTAGAGCAAGTGGTGATGTATTATGGGGCAGCACGTATTTTTTTATAAAATCCATAATTTTATAATTAGCAGTTACCTGCAACCACAGGGGCAAGGACCACCCAATTTGGAACAATCATCAATTAAACCATGAAGTCTGTTTAGCTTCTCTATTTTTCAGAGAATATTCTTTCTTATAATAAATGACACCCAAGTTTCTCTTTTTTCACTGGCATTGTTTTGCCTTTATTTGGCATTTACCCACTGTTAAATCAAAGTAGAACAATAAATATATACAGAAAATGCAAACTCATTTCTAGTGGGGGGAGTAGCCTAATGGCTAGAGCAACAGGCTGAAACCCAGATAAACCCCAGTTCAAATCCAGCTGCTGTTCCTGGTCACTTATTCTTTCATTGTCTCAGGTACAAACTTAGGGGACAATTCTGTAAAATGGCACCTAAAGGTAGACACAACAAAGAAGGGAGAACCAAACAAGGGAGAACCCTTATATGGTGTAAAGCCCTGCCCAGCGCATGCCAAGATGCACTGGGCAATGCTGGGTGCTACCATTTAAGGCGGCGCTGGAAGTGGAGGGAGTGTACTACTCCTTCCTCCAACAAAGGTACAGGGAAGCAGGCACTTTCACCCTATGATGAGAGATAATAGCGTGCTACTAGGAGGTAGAAGTAATGATATATTGTTATGAAGCAGTCTTTGGGAAGAGAAAGGTTTTTAGCCTCTATCTGAAGTTGAGGTAGCTGTTTTCTGTTCTGATGGGAATAGGTAGAGAGTTCCATATTTTGACTCCAAGAATGGGGAATAGAGAGTTGAAAATCTTTCGATTTCTAATTGTCTTTTGCAACGGTGATGCTAGTATCAGTTGTTCTTTCAGTCGGTTAGACTGGACCAGACATAGCGAAGTGGTCTTAGCAGTTCAGAGATGAAGCCCTATAGAATTTCAAAAACTAAACAAGCAGGTTTGAACCTGAGTCTTTCTGCTATGGGAAGCGAGTGCAGTTTGTGTAGATGAGTTGAAACATTAGTATATCTATTCAATCTATATATTAGTCTAGTAGCTGTGTTCCGTATGATTTGCAATTCTTTTTACAATATTAACATTTAATACTAAGAAATAGAACGTTGCAGTAATCCAAGTGAGGTGGGACTAATGTTTGGACTAGTAGTGCAAAGGCTTTTTGGTCGAAGAATGATCTGACTAATGTAGCTGTCTCATTTTGAATAGAATTTTCTTCCTTAGCTGGTTATTATGAGAAGCAAAGGTGAGTGAAGAGTCAAGCAGGACTCCTAGTACTCTGGTTTCAGGTTTGACTGTAAAGATTTGACCATTGGTCAAGGATATTGATGATGGGACCTTAACACCCTGATTTCGGAATCACAGGACCTTGTTTTTTTTGCGCATTCAATTTCAATTTATTGGTCAGAGCCCAGGTGCTCATAGCAGTCATACCATTTGCTACAGACTGAGTTGGATCTATGTTTGATGCTGTCACTGGTAAGAAAAGCAGGATGTCATCCACATAGGATAATAGTAGTTCATTAAGTCCCAGGTGTATTGAGGCAAGGGATGACATAAAGATTGAACAGGATAAGTAAGAGGGGAGATCCCTGCGGGACTCCGCAGTTAGGAGACCAGAAGTTGGAAAGTTGGTTGCTTTGCTTGACTGAATAACTTTGATTTTAAAGAAATTCATTGAACCATTTGAACACAGTCCCTGTTATTCCTATCTGATCCAGGTGTTTGAGTAGCAACGTGTGGTCAATTGCATCGAATGCCGCCAATATATTGAATTGGAGAAGAATTACTTGATCACCTTTGCATAGATGTTTGACATATGAAGCTAGAACTAGCAGCAATGTTTCCGTACTCTGTGATGATCTGAAGAAAAATTGTGACCAATGTAAAATAGAAAATGTTTCCATATATAAAGAGAGATGTTTACTAATGTACATAAGTACATAAGTAATGCCATACTGGGAAAAGACCAAGGGTCCATCGAGCCCAGCATCCTATCCACGACAGCGGCCAATCCAGGCCAAGGGCACCTGGCAAGCTTCCCAAACGTACAAACATTCTATACATGTTATTCCTGGGATTTTGGATTTTTCCCAAGTCCATTTAGTAGCGGTTTATGGACTTGTGCTTTAGGAAACCGTCTAACCCCTTTTTAAACTCTGCTAAGCTAACCACATTCACCACGTTCTCCGGCAACGAATTCCAGAGTTTAATTACGCGTTGGGTGAAGAAACATTTTCTCCGATTTGTTTTAAATTTACTACACTGTAGTTTCATCGCATGCCCCCTAGTCCTAGTATTTTTGGAAAGTGTGAACAGACGCTTCACATCCACCTGTTCCACTCCACTTATTATTTTATATACCTCTATCATGTCTCCCCTCAGCCGTCTCTTCTCCAAGCTGAAAAGCCCTAGCCTCCTTAGTCTTTCTTCATATCCTCAACTGTTAGTGGTTGAAAAGATTCCCAGTTTTAGTCAGTTTTGAGTCCTTGGGTTGTAGGATCTCCGGAGATTAATTTTGAGCTACGAGTTGGACTATTTTCCTCTCTTGGTGTAGCTTTAGATCGGACCTCATTTGGAGGATCTTATTGGCAAAATGATCAGCGAGGTCTTGGGCGGTAAGACATGTTTTCTGTGAATGTTCATCCTTATTAGTGGAAGCTAGTGTTTTAACTAAGGAGAAAAGTTTTTTGTTGTCAAGATCATCTTGACATATTAGGCTGCTATAGTATTGGTGTTTTGAGTCAGCTACCTTCTTTTTGTAGCATCGAAAGGCTGACTTCCATTTGGATTTATCAGTATTATATTTGTTCTTTCTCTATTGCTTTTCAAGGCATCGGCATTCCTTTTTTAGGATGGATAGTTCCTGTATAAACCATGGCAAATTTCTGGACGGCTTGATCTTTTTATAACATGCCCCTTTTTGGCTATGTACATTAGAATTTAGGCGCTGTGTATTACAGAATACGTTTAGGGAATTATGCGCGTAAATTCTAATTATTTCCAATTAGTGCTCATTATTGTTAAGTGCTGTTAAAATGCTGATTGGCATGTTAAGTCAATTAAGTTAAGTTATACACGTTGTTATAGAATATGCTTGGATTTCAGCATAGAACAATAGGCGCGATATATAGAATCTGGCATATGTGTATGGCACACAAATTTCTATGTGCAAAATTGCTTGCTATCCTGAGATGTGCACGCAACTAAATTGCCTAACGAGCCAATTATCACCAATAATTTGGCACTAGCAATCAATTATTGGCATTAATTGGCAACAATTTGGATATGCACGCACATCTTGCTAAGCGCTATTCTATAAAGATATGTGTGCAAATCACATAGCACATGGCCATGGGAGGGCATGGGTGGGTCAGGGGCATTCACTAAAGATGCATGCAATAATATTGAGTACCAGGGATCAGTGCATAAATTATGCACCAGGATTACACCAGATATCAATTAGTGTAAATCCTTGGACCCAAAATTTGGCATGCAAATCGGTTCTAAGCACTATCTATAAATGATTTCCAACTCAGAGTGACGTTAATAGAATAATGCTCACCATGGATTTTTTCAGCACTGTTTTATAAGTGTCATTTACTAATTCTAGTTCTATCTGTATAGCTAAGTAGTTTTATTTATAGCAAACCCAAATTAAACCTCTTAACTGTACATAGATAGGTTGAATATTGCTAGCCATTCATATAATTTGGAGGAATGCTCACGCTTCACCCTGCACTGTTGTTGGGGTAGACTGTAAGACAGTGTTTCCCAAACCTGGTCCTGGAGACACCCCAGCCAGTCAGGTTTTCAGGATATCCACAATGAATATTCACGAGATAGATTTGCATGCAGTGGAGGCAGTGCACATAAATCTCTCTCATTAGTATTCATTGTGGGTATCCTGAAAAGCTGACTGGCCGGGGTTCCTCCAGGACCAGGTTTGGGAACCACTACTGTAAGAATTTTCAGTGAGATGATCCATAAAATGTTGTTAAACCTAGAACTGCTTTTGAGTATTGATCTACACAAGGGAGTGGATGAGTAGCCTAATGGTTAGTTCATTGGGCTGAGAAATTGGGGAACTGGGTTCAGTTCCCACAGTAGCTCCATGTGACCCTGGGCAGGTTGCCTAACCCTCCATTGCCTCAGGTACAAGAACTTAGATTGTGCGCTCACTAGGAACAAAGAAAGAACTTCCCTATAATACATGTAAACCACTTTGGTAGGACCACAGAAAGGTGTGTATTAAATACATGACCCTTTATATAAAGTAACAGATATTATCATTACCTATAACATCTGTGGACACTACAGATGCTCTGTTCCTCTGGAGAATGTTTGATTGATTGTGCTGTTACTGAAAATGACTGGAGATTCACACTTTATAAGTTTGTTCTTTAATGTCATCCAGCCACTGCTGTGAACTGCTCTCTTTCCTGCATATTGCATGCATTTATATGCTCACCTTGTCATTCTGTATTCTTTTCTCACATTCTTCAGTGTCTCCTTTAGCCTTTTTTGGACTAACTACATGTCTGCTATCTCTTCAGAGCTATCTTCCCTTCAGTAGGTCAGTTTGATACAAATGCTAATGTTGCCTAAATATTCAAGTAAATCACAGCCATACATTAGCAGAGTTGAGAAGACAACAGTTGTGGAATGCATTATCTACAGCCCTGAAAACTATTGAAGAAATAACCAACTTTCGCAAATCTCTGAAGACACATCTTTTTAACAAGGCCTACAAAGATTAACCTTATAAAACTACCTCACATACCCATCCAGTTATTAAATTCTACCTTCTATATCACCCAGCCTATCACCTCCCCTCTCTCTTCCCTTATTTAACTTTGGCACATTATCAATTGTATCTGATTTAATCTTTGCACATTACAAACTGTATCTGATATCCTGTGGACTATGTCATAACCACACTCTGTAAGCTACATTGAGCCTGCAAATAGGTGGGAAAATGTGGGATACAAATGCAATAAATAAAAATAAAATAAAATAAACAGACAGGAGGATGATGTGTAGTAATTGCTAAGTAAACCCTTGTCTCTATTATGGCATCTGTTTGGATGCTTGTTCTGAAGCATCTGATCATTTAATTTCAAATGCCTTCCGTACTTGGTTAGTGATGAAGTCCCTGTTTAGTATATCTTGATCAGAGATGGGGAAGTGGTAGAACTAGAGGACATGAATTGAGGTTGCAGGGAGGTAGATTTAGGAGTAACACCAGGAAATACTTTTTCTTTGAGGAGGTGGAATACCTTCCCGGTGTAGGTGCTGGAGTCAAATCATGATAGAATTTTTAAAAAGTGTGGGATAAACAGAGGATCTCTATCTAGAAAGAGGAGGGAATTCATTTTGAATGGGCTGGGCCGACATTGCTGCATTGCAGCCACTAGCACGACTTTGTAAACAGGGGGGAAAGTTTTTAAAACTTTTAAAAAGACCATAATTTCTTTGAGAGTGAATAGGGAGAGTTAAAGAGTTCCAAATAGATGCTGTTTGATAAGACAAAGAAGATATAACAATCTATAAGATTTAATCTTCTTTATAGAAGGGAAATCTAATATCAACTGATTTTGGGAAATACCTAAAATATTTCTATTTAACAACTGAAAAGAGTCACACATATATTCACAAGAAGCCACAGTGTGAATTGAACTAGGTTCCCTCCATAGGTTCTCAGCCTACTGCACTAACCTAAGGCTACTCCTCCACAATGTCATTCAATGATTTAACAAGGAGCAACATTCTCCACAGAGGTGTTCCTTGATATTATTTATTATGCATTATCTTATGCCGGTATAGGTTTTATCTTGTGTTTTACTAACTTAGCATGCCTCTTTGCATTTCCTGCCTTGGGTAATATATCCTACATTACCAGAGGAGAATGAACGTGGTTCCTTTATGCAGAAGGAAAAGAAAGTAGGAATAATAAAAAATGAATTGCAGAACCTCGAGTAAAAGCTGATAAAACATAAAAGGGTCCATTTACTAAGGTGCGCTAATGAGATTAGCAAATGCTAAACACTAAGAAGGCCATAGGTATAAAAGGGAAGGGAAATGATCGGTATGTAGGAACAAAGCAAGCACTATGAGCACTATGCCAAGCCATCCATGTACCTATATAGAAACATATTACCTTAATTCTTTTTCACCTGAAACGATTTATATATCTTTTTCTAATTGATTTTATATCTTGCTACTTTAAATGCAATAATATCCGGTATCTCTCCTTTCGGTAATGGTGCTTGCCAATACGACATAATGTAAGCCACATTGAGCCTGCAAGGAGGTGGGAAAATGTGGGATACAAATGCAATAAATAAATAAATAAATATATGGTCTTCTGCATACATGGCAGTATCCAGCATTAATAAGCTGATTACAATATGCAAACTTGGACATTCATCTATAAAGCCTCTATCTAGACCAATGCAAAACAACTCTTATTTACTGTACTTGGAAGCTGCTGCTAAGGTCACAATGTTCCAGGACAATCAGGCTATTGTCAGAATTAATGTCATTGCTAACAGACTATCAGAATTGACGCCATTGCACGACTCTTAGAAATACTGTGGCAGGTCAAGATGTACTTGCTTATGTTACTCCAAGGACAGAAAGTATGTCAGCAGTACAGCTACAGCTTCTGATTTCTTTATAAAAAGGAGCTCTTATCAGAGATAGAGGATGCTATATCAACATCCCACCATAAGGAGCAGACCTGCGTTGGACCAGATGACATCTGAAGGACACACTGCTAGTACTACTACTACTACTATTTAGCATTTCTATAGCGCTACAAGGCGTACGCAGTGCTGCACAAACATAGAAGAAAGACAGTCCCTTCTCAAAGAGCTTACATCTGAAGGACTTCATCAGGTAAAATTCTGTTCTTATAACTAGGAGGAAGTTATTTCAAAGCCTTGGCACCAAATAAAAAATGCTGATGTTATGAGTTTGGTTACTCCTTACTGCCTTCAGCTTTTTTTTTTTTTTTGTTACATTTGTACCCTATGCTTTCCCACTCATGGCAGGCTCAATGTGGCTTACATGGGGCAATGGAGGGTTAAGTGACTTGCCCAGAGTCACAAGGAGCTGCCTGTGCCTGAAGTGGGAATTGAACTCAGTTCCTCAGTTCCCCAGGACCAAAGTCCACCACCCTAACCACTAGGCCACTCCTCTGTTGCGGTCCCTCTCTGCTGGCTGCTTTCAGCGTGTGTCTAATTACCCCTCTACTCTGCACCTGGGATTCTCTCTCTCTATGGCTCTGGGCTGAGTGGTGAGTTCCTGCCTCGTCCCGTCTCAGTTCTTTGTTTGGCTTCCCTTCCCTTGGATTTACCCTTTTGTCCGGTGCCTGTATTTTGTTTTGTATGTCCTGCCCTTGTAGCAGACTCTGGACCCTTTGTTTCTTTCCGTGGGGGTTGTTTGTTCTTTCCCGTTAACCTTTTACTGCAGTTCCTGCCTCGGGCAGCTCTGTGTATAGAGTCTGGTTAACCCTTTGACTGCAGTGTTCCTGCCTTTGGCAGCTGTATGTTCAGAGCAGTCTTTTCCCTTGTGTCTGTTTTAGTTCTGTTTGCTGTCACTACCCTCTCTATTTGCTGTGTACTGCTCTTTCTGAGCGGGGTGTGTGTCTGGCCCTGCACTCTAGTTTTGCTGCCTTTTCCTTCCCTGTTTGCTGTGGGTTTCTGCTCTCTGTATCCATATTTTCGCAGGCCCTCATTTCCTTGTGCGCTGTGGGGTACTGTCTGACGTGTTTCCTATAGTTACCTCTCTTAGTTCCTTTTCCCTTGTGTCCTCAGGGAGCACTTAGTGTGTGTTGGTGCTCTAGTCCCTGTGGGGACCCCTCGTGTTTCCTTTCTCCCTTCCCTGGGTTTGAGTTGGTTCCAGTTAGGCCATGAGGCCCATATGACTGTATTCTGAGCAAGAGGGTTCCCGTTAGGCCATGAGGCCCACCTGAATGCCCTATCTTCCCCTTTCTGGAAGTGCAAGTTGGTTGCGTGTGTGTGTGCAGGGCTTGGTAGCTGGGGTCGTGTATAGTGCCTGTTTGGTCCATCCTAGGCCTTGGCCTAAAAGCTATACTAGACCTCGGCCTAGGTTCAAGGGCACAACCAGACTAACAACTGATGATCTGTTGGACTCATAATGTGTCAATTTTTATGAAGGCAAGACCAAATGGTGGGCATTTAAGGAACATAGGGAATGAGCTGGGGTATATGGAATGATTGAAGGTGAAAGATATGATGGGATCCCTGTAAGCAATACCTTATGAGCAATAATTAAAATTTTAAAACAAATTTGGAATTTTATGGGAAACCAATGAACCTGGAGAAATAGTGGGGTGATGTGATCAAATTTTGTAGCTTGGAAAAGTAAGAGAATTGTTGCATTTTGAAGCATCTGTAGATGTAGAAATTGAATTTGAGTAATACCTCCACAGATAACATTACAATAATCAATTCTGGAAATGATGAAAACATGAATCAGGGAGTGTATTGAAGCAAAGTCGAGATACTTTATAACTCCTCTTACTCTCCTCCTACCTATCTATATGTTAACCATATCTCTGTGTCACAGAAAAAGTGGGAGAGCGACCAAGGAAGCCAGAGACTGGAGGATGTGGGAACAATGAATAATTTTATTAAGAAATTTGGAGACTCGACACAACGTTGTGTTTCGGCCGTCAGGCCTGCATCAGGAGTCTTTGTGACAAGATATTGTCAAAGAATATCAATGATAGTTGTTCAAACGTAACGTTATAGTCTTTAAAAAGACTTCGTTAGAAATCAAGTGACCGTCAGGTACACAGCTAGCGCTGTCCGCGATGTGCAACTTTCTTTAAATTAGTCACCTTATTTTCTAACTTCTCTTACTCTGTTACCTACTATATGTTCCATTTTTGCTTATACACTACACTGTCAATTAAAATGTTTTATTATGTATTGTGTTGATATTGTAGTATACAATGCCATACTTTGTATTGTTATGCTGTAATAGTGTATTGCACATGTTTGATTTATTCTTACTGTACACCACCTTGAGTGAATTCCTTCAAAAAAGCAGCAATAAATCAAACTTGAAACTATTTGGAACTGGTAATTCTACTTACAAACCATGCCTAAAACACATGGGAAGGTGAAGGTTCCTCGGCTTGGTCATTCCTCCAGTTCTTCAGGGCAGCCTTACACCATGGGTCAAATACTTCCAACTTTGGCAGGAGCAGAATTGACTCCATTTTCTGGAGACGCTGCGGGGACCTTGGGGGGCATGAAAATACCTCTTTTGGTTAGATCTTCAGAGGTCACTCTAGTGTCACTGTAGTCCGCTATTGAGTCCCTATACAAGCTTTGTTAGGAGACAATACTTTACACATTAGGAAGCTGGAGGAATCATCTGCTCAAGAAGTTTTGAAGGTTGGATAATTTCTCTGTTTCTTACAGTTTTTTTTTATTTTAATGTAACAGGTTACTGTTGTATGCTCCCTATGTGGATCTCTGAGATTTTCTCTTCCCCACCCCACTCCTATCTCATTATATTAAAGTTCTCTCCTAGCGGTTCACTAATTTTTTCCCCTGGATTTTTTGTTTCAGGTACATAGCTTAGACAACAATACATTAGTATTCCACAGGCATTGGCAATTTTAAGCAACACTGTAAAATTTTCTGTAAGCACCACCCTTTCCTTTCCTTAACTTTCTCAAGAATCTGACATCCCAACTGCTTTTGCTCAGCAATCTGTGCATGTGATTTAGAGGTGTCCCTTTTAAATTGATCTTTCCTCTTACCTATTCCGCTTTTGTCTTGCTCAAAGAGGTGTGACATTATAATTTTCTGTGCAATTTGTAAATCCAACATTGTATGACTGAAGTCACAATTTCTTCAGACTTGATATGTAAGCAGAACGCTGACAAGTTATTTTGGAAACGTAAGGCATATGGCTTTACAATAGGTGATAATTATTTCTTACAAGAAACAAAAAAAATGTACCATACAGTACTGTGAGAGGTATTGTCTTCAAAATTTTAATGTGATATAGCTGTTATGATTTGCTTGCTTTTATTAGCCTGTTCTATCTGACTTGTATTAGCTGTTCTCTCTTGCTTCACACTGAGATGCTGAAACCCAGGGACACAAATCACGTATCCTGTGCTGATCAATAGATTAATGAAATGTTTTGCCGGAGGGTTTGGCGCCTTTTACACAATTCTTATCTGTTTGCAATGGGCATGATCAATTTGTTGGAATTAGTAATCACTTTCTGGGCAAAACGCTAAAAATGTGAGCTTCTGTGTTTTAGGGCCCCTTTTACTAAAGTGCATGAAAATTTTGCAGTTACCACTCATTAATGGCCAAATTAAAGTGTAGCAACTGCAAAGCCACATTGATGAACCAGGATGAGAGCAGCAAGTCCTGAATTCAAACTTTGGATCAGGGGCGTAGCCAGACAACAGATTTTGGGTGGGCCTAGTCAAGAAATGGGTGGGCACCAAGTGTTCTCCTCCCCCCCCCCCCCCCCCAATGTGATGAGGCCAATATCAGCAGCTTAGGAAGCTTAGGCTACTGAAGTGGTTTTCAACACCATCAGGGGGAGGTCTTCAGCTGGCGAACTTGGAATCCCCACTAGCTAGGACTAAATTTGTGCTGCTGTTGGGTGGGCCTGAGCCCTAAGTGGGCACACCCAGGCCCACCTGTGGCTACACCACTGCTGTGGATAAGTAACAACAAGCATAGGCCCAACATGGGCCATGTTTCAGCTGCAAAGCCTTCCTCAGGAGTCTTTGTGAAACACTGATGTGCATAAACACCTTGAGTACAGAGTCATATAGAAGACCTATGCTATCACTGATGATATTGTATTGGGGCAGGAGTGAACGGAGGTTGTGTTGGGTTTACTCTTTTTGTTATATATCCATAGTTTGAATAAAGGACTTTCTGCTGTCATCCAGTTCATCGGTGTGGTCATTCCCACGCCTTCTGTCTCTGCTTGGCCTTGTTTGTGGGAATGATTTGGTTCCTCGCAGTGTCCGTAATTGCAACGCCTACACGTTAACTCTTGGGCACATGCCCAACATCTATCCATACAGTTAATGTAGACACAATACACTTAGGAGAGAATTCAGTAAATAGTGCTCAAAATTCTGCGCTATAAAAAAAAATCAGTGCTAAGTACGATTCTATACGGGGTGACACACTTTATAGAATCGTGCTTAGACACGGGATTTACACCTGATGAAAGCAAGTGTAAATGCTGGTACCTAACTTAGGTGCAGATCAACCTCATTCTATCATTCCATGTGCAATATGTGGGAACACCTCTGACACACCCCTGACCATGCCGCCATTTTCAGATACACGCTATAAAAGATGCACGTGGATCTTTATAGAATAGTGTGTAGCAAGATGTGCGTGTAATTCCCAAACAAAGCCAATTTGTTGCAATAATTGGTTGTTAGCACCCAGTTATTGCTAGATAAGGGTTTGTTAATCAATTAAGTTACATGCGCATCTTATATGGAGTGAAGGAGTGGCCTAGTGGTTAGGGTGGTGGACTTTGGTCCTGGGGAACTGAGGAACTGAGTTCAATTCCCAGCACAGGCAACTCCTTGTGACTCTGGGCAAGTCACTTAACCCTCCATTGCCCCATGTAAGCCGCATTGAGCCTGCCATGAGTGGGAAAGCGCGGGGTACAAATGTAACAAAAATAAAATAAAAAAATTAAAAATCTTGGGTGCATGCAGTGGCGTTCCTAGGGGAGGGGCAGTGGGGGCAGTCTGCCCCAGGTGCACGCCGCTGGGGGAGTGCCGCGCGCGCCTGTCCTCCGTTGGTCCATGCTTCTTCTCTGCCCCGGAACAGGTTACGTCCTGTTCCGGGGCAGAGAAGAAGCATGGACTAATGGAGGGCAGGCGCGCGGCACCCCTCCAGCGGCGTGCACCTGGGGGGGGGGTCCTTCGCAGGGGGGGTGGGGTCCGCACTGCATCGGGGGGGGGGGGGGGGCGCTGCACCCGGCGATCAGCCCTGGGTGCCAGCCCCCCCAGGAACTCCACTGGGTGCATGCCCAAATTATGGCATGCAATTTTGGACACAATATATAGAATCTAGTGGTTTCTATACATTATCTTTATTGAAGATAGCATGGATGCACTTAGGGGGCATTTAGACACCCAGAGGATGTGGTGGAAGCCTATTATATAATGGCACCTGGGCACTCAGGCTCCATTATCGAATACTAGCCTAACCTGAGTGGTCAAGATGGCATCATGAATCCTGAGCAGTAAGGCTGGAGGACTATCTCCCATTTATAGACCTCTATCATATCTCCTCTCAGCTGTTTCTTCTCCAAGCTGAAGAGCCCTAGCCACTTTAGCTTTTCCTCATAGGGAAGTCATCCCATCCCCTTCATCATTTTTGTCACCCTTCTCTGTACCTTTTCTAATTCCACTATATCTTTTTTGAAATATTGTGAATTGCAAACAGTATTCGAGGTGCAGTTGCACCATGGAGCGATACAAAAGCATTATAACATTCTCATTTTGGCTTTCCATTCCTTAACATTCTATTTGCTTTCTTACCTCACTAGTTATTCCCATCTCTAAATCATCTATAAATATGTTAAAAAGCAGCGGTCCCAGCACAGACCTCTGTGAAACCCCACTATCTACCCTCCTCCATTGAGAATACTGACCATTTAACCCTACTCTCTGTTTTCTATCTTTTAACCAGTTTTTAATCCACAATAGGACATTACCTCCTTTCTAATTTCCCCAGGAGTCTTTCATGAGGTACTTTGTTAAATGCCTTTTTGAAAATCCAGATACACAGTATCAACTGGCTCATCTTTATCCACATGTTTGTTCACCCTTTCAAAGGGGAAAGGAGGGTTGCTGGACATGGGTGGATGGAGGGGAGGGGAGGGCAGGGGGGAGAGAGGAGGGTTGCTGGACATGGATGGATGGAGGGGAGGGCAGGGGAGAGGAGAGTTGCTGGACATGGATGGATGGAGGGGAGGCCAGGGAGAGAGGAGAATTGTTGGACATGGATGGAGGGGAGGGAAGGGAAGACAGGAAGGAGATGCACATGGATGGAGGGGAGAGTGAAGAAATTCTGGACTTGGATGGATGGGGGGAAGACAGAGGAAGGAGATGCACATGGATGGAGGGGAGGGAAGAGAGAGGAAGTGAGATGAACATGAATGGAGGGGAGAGTAGAGAAATGCTGGACATGGATGGAGAGGGGAGAGGAAAAATGCTGGACATGGATGGAGGAGAGGAAAGGGAGAAAGAATAAATGCTGGACATGGATGGAGAGGAGGGAAGAGAGAGGAAGGAGATGAGATGAGGGAAAAGGAAGAGAGGAGAAAAACTGCACACGGATGGAGAAAATAGGCAGAAGCTGGATCCACTGGACAGTCAAGTCTGTGAAGGACCCAGCTTTTACCTATGGATATAGGGCAAGAAATGAAGAAGAAAGGAGGAAAGTAAAGAAATAAATGAAAAGGAAGCCCTGGAAAGGAGTTAAGAGGACAGATAGCAGCAGAATCAGATACTGGGCCAGCGTGATCAGAAAAACAAACAGGGGCATAATCGATAGGCGCGCCAAAGTTTTCCTGAGGACGTCCTTGCAGGACGTCCTGGCAAAGTGGTGGGGAAACCCGTATTATTGAAACAAGATGGGCGTCCATCTTTCGTTTCGATAATATGGTCAGAGACGCACAAATTTTGACATTTAATTCGTCCCTAGAGATGGTCGTCCTTAGACTTGGTCGTTTCTGATTTTCGGCCCCTAGGGTAGTATAAAAATATTGAACAAACCAGTGATAAGGTAAATCTCATAAGAAAAGGCCTTTTATTTTTGCTTGTAAGTGTATTCAGGGGTAAAATCACAATTTACACGATAGCCTGCTCAATATGTAGCGCTATTATGTGGCTAGGAATGGCTCCTGGCCAGTTAAATAGTGCTTAACTGACTACCCACGAATATTCCCACTGAATATTCGTGGTCTTAGAGACTAACCGGCTATATCGCGCAATATAGCTGGCTATCCTTGAATATTCAGTTCATCGCCGGCAAAGTTTGATGGCCAAATTGCGCCTATCCTTAACTGGCAAGCACTGAATATTGACTTGGCTGGTTAACTTGAAACCGACCAAAAATAAACTGGATATTCAACGCTGGCCATCAGAAATGGCCCGACACTGAATATCCAGGCTTAGCGCCAACCGCAGGAGGCATCCCGTCTAAATGTCGCGGCCTGAATATTGGCCCCGTTGATTATAAAACACATGTGTAGCTTGTGTGAACACTTAATTTTGCTCCTGAGTCAGTGTAAGTGTCTGTGTTTCATGTTATCTGTTATTTCTACCTTTGCTTCTAGTGTTTTATAAATGTGCATAGGCGCCCATATGTCTTAGCAGGGGCGTAGTTGCGTGGGACGTCAGACTCAGAAACAGAACAAAAGAAGAAGAGGACCTCGGCTGGCAGGGGTTGGGGTCCCCCGCCAGCAAAGGTAGGCGACGGCGGAGGAGGGTTGGTGGCAGGAGGGGGGTCGAGAGGGTCGGCGGCCGGGGGGGGGGGGGGGGGTCAAAGTTATTGTTGGTGGCAGCGGCGGTGCCGGGGGGGTAAAAATGTGCCCCCTCACCTCGGGCTCTGGACCCCCCTCCCGCCGAAGTCTGGCTACGCCCCGTGTCTTAGAATATAATATTGAAATAGGCACCCAAATGGCCTTCAAGCATAGATGGCCTATTGTAAAATTATCCTCTTAATGACATTTGGAGGTATAAGGATTCCTCCATCACTCTCAGAAAAAAGGTTAATCATGTAGCACAAAAGCTATCCATTTCAAAAGCACAGTCAGCAATTTCAAGCATTCCACGTCTTTCCAGGCTTAACAAACATTCAACTAAATCCAAACACTTGTCAAATCTAATAAAAACCAAAGGAATTGTCTCCCTCCTGTCTCGATGATATAACCATCATTTGAGACAACTGTAAATATGGTTTTCATGCCAGTATGTTCTGCATAGAAAACAGTCTTGACATAAGTCAAAGTCTCTCCATTCCTACAAGAGAGGGGCTATCTGAGTATTTACCAGTCACTCAATCGTCTGAGTAGTTACCAGTCTCTCCAAAAATAGCATTATGATTGTTACGCTGAAAGGCAGTGTAACGTTCAATTAACTACCAAAGGACAAAGGACAATAACTATGATACAAAGAAGGGTCTGGACCTTATTTCTTCAAAATCAGGCTAAAAATTATTTTCAAAGATGCAAAGAAGAATTCATCTTTTAATGAGATATTTACAGTCTTCTTAAGCCGATCAAAAACAGTACTGTAACAATTTAATGGATGGTGCCATGTCTAAAATAAGTAATTTTCTGTAACATATGTTGACATTATTCTGGTAAGGCAGCAGTGGGGAGGATAACAATTTAAGGGGCTCTTTACTAAACTTTAGTAAGCACTGGAGATTCTATATATGGTGCCTAAAAAAAATCACTATAATCGGCACCTAGATTTAGGTGCCAATTATAGAATATACTTAGTTGATATTTCAGCGCCGATATCTGTACAAGTCCATTTATGCCAACAAAAACCTGGTGTAAATCCCAGTGCGTAGATTTATGCGAACTAGGCCGTATTCTATAACTAGGCGCATAAATTTCAGAATGCCCATGAAACACCTACTTCCCCACCCACAACTACACCTCTTTTCCCCTGCATGCATTAGAAGTTTGTCACACATCGTTACAGAATATGCTTAGAGGGGCACAATCGAACGGGGACGACCATCTCTATGGGCACAAATCTCTAAGGATGTCCTGGCAAAGGGGCGGGGCATCCCGTATTATCGAAACAAGATGGGTGTCCATCTTTCGTTTCGATAATATGGTCGGGGTCGCCCAAATCTCCATATTTAGGTCGACCTAAGAGAAGGGTGACCTCAGTTTTCGCCGATAATGGAAACTGAGGACGCCCATCTCATAAATGACCAAATCCAAGGCCTTTGGTCATGGGAGGAGCCAGCATTCGTAGTGCACTGGTCCCCCTCACATGCCAGGACACCAACCGGGTACCCTAGGGGGCACTGCAATGGACTTCAGAAATTGCTCCCAGGTGCAAAGCTGCCTTACCTTGGGTGCTGAGCCCCCCCAAAGCTCCCCCCAAAACCCACTCCCCACAACTGTACACCACTACCATAGCCCCCTCCCCAACTCCCCCTTCATTATCTCCTCAGACCCTTGCAGAATTCTTTCACGACAAGGTTCAAAAGATAAACCTTGAATTCTCTACCTCGCCACCTCTCCCTCCACTAGTCCGTTCCCCTCTCTCTCCTTCCCCTCATTCCTTTTCCTCCTTTCCTGAAGTTACTATAGAGGAAACTACACTTCTCATTTCTTCCTCAAAATGTACCACCTGTTCCTCTGATCCCATTCCCATCCACCTCCTTAATGCCATCTCACCTGCTCTTATTCCTTTTATCTGTCACATTCTCAACCTCTCACTTTCCACTGCAACTGTCCCTACTGCCTTTAACCATGCTGTGGCCACACCTCTCCTTAAGAAGCCTTCACTCGACCCTACTTGTCCCTCTAATTACCGACCCATCCCCCTCCTCCCTTTTCTCTCCAAATTACTTGAGCGTGCTGTTCACTGCCGCTGCCTTGATTTTCTCTCCTCACATGCTATTCTTGACCCACTACAATCTGGTTTTTGCCCTCTCCACTCAACCGAAACTGCGCTTACTAAAGTCTCCAATAACCTATTACTGGCTAAATCCAGAGGTCTCTATTCCATCCTCATTCTTCTTGATCTTTCCGCTGCTTTTGACACTGTTGATCACAGCATACTCCTTGATACCCTGTCCTCACTTGGATTCCAGGGCTCTGTCTTTTCCTGGTTCTCTTCCTACCTCTCCCTCCGCACCTTCAGTGTTCACTCTGGTGGATTCTCTTCTACTTCTATCCCTCTGCCTGTCGGCGTACCTCAGGGTTCTGTTCTTGGTCCCCTCCTCTTTTCTATCTACACTTCCCTTGGTTCATTAATCTCATCCCATGGCTTTTCCTACCATCTCTATGCTGATGACTCCCAAATCTACCTTTCTACCCCTGATCTCTCACCTTGCATCCAAACCAAAGTTTCAGCGTGCTTGTCTGACATTGCTGTCTGGATGTCTCTATGCCACCTGAAATTAAACATGACCAAAACCGAGCTTCTCATTTTCCCCCCAAACCCACTTCCCCACTCCCCCCGTTTTCTATTTCTGTTGATGGCTCTCTCATTCTCCCTGTCTCCTCAGCTCGAAACCTTGGGGGTCATCTTTGACTCTTCTCTCTCCTTCTCTGCTCATATCCAGCAGATCGCCAAGACCTGTCGTTTCTTTCTTTACAACATCCTTAAAATCCGCCCCTTTCTTTCCGAGCACTCTACCAAAACCCTCATCCACACCCTTGTCACCTCTCGTTTAGACTACTGCAATCTGCCTCTTGCTGGCCTCCCACTTAGTCACCTCTCCCCTCTCTAATCAGTTCAAAACTCTACTGCCCGTCTCGTCTTCCTCCAGGGTCGCTTTACTCATACTACCCCTCTCCTCAAGTCGCTTCACTGGCTCCCTATCCATTTTCGCATCCTGTTCAAACTTCTTCTACTAACCTATAAATGTACTCACTCTGCTGCTCCCCAGTATCTCTCCACACTCGTCCTTCCCTACACCCCTTCCCGTGCACTCCGCTCCATGGATAAATCCTTCTTATCTGTTCCCTTCTCCACTACTGCCAACTCCAGACTTCGCACCTTCTGTCTCGCTGCACCCTACACCTGGAATAAACTTCCTGAGCCCCTACGTCTTGCCCCATCCTTGGCCACCTTTAAATCTAGACTGAAAGCCCACCTCTTTAACATTGCTTTTGACTCGTAACCACTTGTAACCACTCACCTCCACCTACCCTCCTCTCCGCCTTCCTGTACACATTAATTGATTTGATTTGCTTACTTTATTTTTTGTCTATTAGATTGTAAGCTCTTTGAGCAGGGACTGTCCTTCTTCTATGTTTGTGCAGCGCTGCGTACGCCTTGTAGCGCTATAGAAATGCTAAATAGTAGTAGTAGTAGTAGTAGTAGGATGAAGGGGGGCACCTACATGTGGGTACAGTGGATTTCGGGTGGGTTTTGGAGGGCTCACCACAAGTGTAACAGGTAGGGGGGATGGGCCTGGGTCCGCCTGCCTGAAGAGCACTGCACCCACTAAAAACTGCTTCAGGGACTTGCATATCGCTGTGATGGAGCTGGGTATGACATTTGAGGCTGGCATAGAGGCTGGAAAAAAATGTTTTTTAATTTTTTTTTAGGGTGAGAGGGGGTTGGTGACCACTGGGGGAGTAAGTGGAGGTGATCCCCGATTCCCTCCGGGGGTAACTAGTCAGTTCGGGCACCTTTTCGAGGCTTGGTCGTGAAAAATAATGGACCGAGTCAGCCAAATGCTCGTCAGGGACGCCGTTCTTTTTTCCATTATTGGCCGAGGACACCCATCTCTTAAGCACGCCCCCATCCCGCCTTCGGTACTCTGCCGACATGCCCCCAGGAACTTTGGTCGTCCCCGCGACGGAATGCAGTTGAGGGCGCCCAAAATCGGCTTTCGATTATGCTGATTTGGGTGACCCTGAGAGAAGGACGCCCATCTCCCAATTTGTGTCGGAAGATGGGCGCCCTTCTCTTTCGAAAATGCCCCTGCTAGTGAGTTGTGCACCTACATTCTAATCAGTGCCAATTAGTGCTCATATAGGGTAGACCGGACTGGTGGAGGGGTAGCATTGTATATTAAAGAGAGCCTTGACTCAGATAGATTACAAATTCAGCAGGACAAAAATCACACCTTTGAATCACTGTGGGTTGAAATTCCATGTATAAAAGGGAAAAAAATGGTGATAGGAGTGTACTACCGTCCACCTCGCCAGGATGAGCAGGTAGACACAGAAATGATAAAAGAAATCAGAGACGCGAACAAAATGGGCAATGTGATAATAATGGGTGACTTCAATTATCCAAATATAGACTGGGTAAACGTAACATCGGGACACGCTACAGAGATACAATTCCTTGATGAAATCAAGGACAGCTTTATGGAGCAACTGGTGCAGGAGCCGACGAGAGAAGGAAAAATTCTACACTTGGTCCTTAGTGGAGCGCATGATCTGGTGAGGGACGTTATGGTACTGGGGCCGCTTGATAACAGTGACCATAATATGATCAGTTTTGACATCAACCTTGAAGTAACTGTACACAGAAAGTCAAATACGTTAGCGTTTAACTTTAAAAAAGGAGACTATGATAAAATGAGAAGAACGGTAAAAAAAAAACTTAGGGGGGCAACTGAGAGAGTAAAAACTGTACAACAGGCGTGGACGCTGTTTAAAAATACCATCCTGGAGGCCCAGGCCATACATATTCCGCGAATTAGAAAAGAAAGACGGAACTCCAAAAGACACCCGGCCTGGTTGAAAAGTGAGGTGAAGGAAGCTATTAGGGCTAAAAGAAACGCCTTCAGAAAATGGAAGAAGGAACTGTCTGAAAATAACAAGAAACAGCATAAGGAGTGTCAAAGCAAATGCAAGGCGCAGATTAAGAAGGCCAAGAGGGAGTATGAAAAAAAGATAGCATTAGAGGCAAAAAAACATAGTAAAATTTTTTTTCGGTATATTAAAAGCAGGAAGCCAGCAAAAGAATCGGTTGGGCCGCTGGATGACCGAGGGGTAAAAGGGGCGATCAAGGAAGACAAAGACGTATCGGAGAGACTGAATGAATTCTTTGCTTTGGTCTTCACCGAGGAAGATTTGGGTGGGATACCGGTGTCGGAAATGGTATTTCAAGCGGACGAGTCGGAGAAACTTACTGACTTCACGGTAAACCTGGAGGACGTAATGGGGCAGTTCGGCAAACTGAAGAGTAGCAAATCTCCTGGACCGGATGGTATTCATCCTAGAGTACTGATAGAACTGAAAAACGAGCTTGCGGAGCTACTGCTAGTGATATGCAACTTATCCTTAAAATCGAGCATGGTACCGGAAGATTGGAGGGTGGCCAATGTAACGCCCATTTTTAAAAAAGGCTCCAGGGGAGATCCGGGAAATTATAGACCGGTGAGTCTGACGTCGGTGCCGGGGAAAATGGTAGAGGCTATTATCAAAAACAAAATTACAGAGCACATCCGAGGACATGGATTACTGAGACCAAGTCAGCATGGCTTTTGTGTGGGGAAATCTTGCCTGACCAATTTACTTCAATTCTTTGAAGGAGTGAACAAACGTGGACAAAGGGGAGTCGGTTGATATTGTGTATCTGGATTTTCAAAAGGCGTTTGACAAGGTACCTCATGAAAGGCTACAGAGGAAATTGGAGGGTCATGGGATAGGAGGAAATGTCCTATTGTGGATTAAAAACTGGCTGAAGGATAGGAAACAGAGAGAGTGGGGTTAAATGGGCAGTATTCACAATGGAGAAGGGTAGTTAGTGGGGTTCCTCAGGGGTCCGTGCTAGGACCGCTGCTTTTTAATATATTTATAAATGATTTAGAGATGGGAGTAACTAGCGAGGTAATTAAATTTGCTGATGACACAAAGTTATTCAAAGTCGTTAAATCACGACAGGATTGTGAAAAATTACAAGAGGACCTTACGAGACTGGGAGACTGGGCGGCTAAATGGCAGATGATGTTTAATGTGAGCAAGTGCAAGGTGATGCATGTGGGAAAAAAGAACCCGAATTATAGCTACGTCATGCAAGGTTCCACGTTAGGAGTTACGGACCAAGAAAGGGATCTGGGTGTCGTCGTCGATAACACACTGAAACCTTCTGCTCAGTGTGCTGCTGCGGCTAAGAAAGCGAATAGAATGTTGGGTATTATCAGGAAAGGTATGGAAAACAGGTGTGAGGATGTTATAATGCCGTTGTATCGCTCCATGGTGCGACCGCACCTTGAGTATTGTGTTCAATTCTGGTCGCCGCATCTCAAGAAAGATATAGTAGAATTGGAAAAGGTGCAGCGAAGGGCGACTAAAATGATAGCGGGGATGGGACGACTTCCCTATGAAGAAAGACTAAGGAGGCTAGGGCTATACAGCTTGGAGAAGAGACGGCTGAGGGGAGACATGATAGAGGTATATAAAATAATGAGTGGAGTGGAACAGGTGGATGTGAAGCGTCTGTTCACACTTTCCAAAAATACTAGGACTAGGGGGCATGCGATGAAACTACAGTGTAGTAAATTTAAAACAAATCAGAGAAAATTTTTCTTCACCCAACGTGTAATTAAACTCTGGAATTCGTTGCCGGAGAAAGTGGTGAAGGCAGTTAGCTTAGCAGAGTTTAAAAAGGGGTTGGACGGTTTCCTAAAGGACAAGTCCATAAACCGCTACTAAACGGACTTGGAAAACTCCAAAATTCCAGGAATAACATGTATAGAATGTTTGTACGTTTGGGAAGCTTGTCAGGTGCCCTTGGCCTGGATTGGCCTCTGTCGTGGACAAGATGCTGGGCTCGATGGACCCTTTGTCTTTTCCCAGTATGGCATTACTTATGTACTTATGTACTTATTGCTTGTAAGTGCTGTTATCAGCGCTTATTAGCTTGTTATTCTTAAACTATGTGCATTGTTATAGAATCCGTGCTGATTTCATTGCCGATCTTTAGGAGCAATATATAGAATCTGATGGTAAGTGCTTTTGTGTTACCCAGAAGCACATACTTCATGTTAATCTGAATGTTAACCTGCAATAGAAAATAGTGAAAATGCCCCAGTAGGTGCTGTGTTAAAAGATGCAGTGAGGGACCCTTTTGCTCAAGGGTTGGCATGCGGCAGCTGGCTCGCAGTGTGCCAATCCAGAACTACCGGAGGCCAGCGGTACTTTCCACCCCCAGTGCGTGCCATTTGTGGCGCTACAAAAATACTTTTTATTTTTGTGGCGCCAGTGTTTACTCGGCAGTAATCGGGCAGCACCACTGGTTGCCCAGTTACTGCCGGGTTAGCGCTGGAGTCCTTACTGCCGCCTCAATGGATGGCGTTAAGTGCCCCCCCTTGAAATGGCCACATGGCAAGTAGTTCGCTTACCACATGGCCATTTCTTTTGAGAAGAAATACAGCCTTTTACCCACCAATGGCGTACCTAGTGTATTTGACACCCGGTGCCGATCATTTTTTAACACCCCCATCTCTATATGAAAATATTATTTTTAGTGCTAATCCACGAGTCACACAACAAGAGTGTACCTAGGAAAGGCAGCATCTTAAACACTGCAGTGAGCACTAGAACATCAATACAACATTGTAAAACTAACCAAGACAGTAGTAAAGTTTTTATTTATTTAGATTTTGCTCACACCTTTTTCAGTAGTAGCTCAAGGTGAGTTACATTCAGGTACTCTGGATATTTCTCTGACATAATGGAGGGTTAAGTGACTTGCCCAAGATAATAAGGAGCTCCAGTGGGACTTGAATTGGCCACTTCTGGATTGCAAGACTGGCACTCTAACCACTAGGCCACTCCTGCCAACAGGAAGGTGTGTCTTTTTCACAAATATAGCACACCGATACATCCTCACCAAGTATAGCATAAGTAACCACAAACTAAAATTAAGCTATATCCCCAAGAGGCCAGATCCCGCATACAATGCAACACCATTGAAACAATGATGCATGTCCCCTAGTACTGTGCAAAATATAAAGATAGCAGACATAAATTTGAAAAACTGACAAATACCAATCACCACTTTACAAATTAACAAATAGAAATAAGATAATACTTTTTTATTGGACTAATACATTTTTCAATAAGCTTTCAGAGGCCAAAACCCCCTTCCTCAGTTCAGTACATTATACTGCTGTTATGGTCCTGTCCTGACCTAAGGATGGAGGTTTTGGTCTCTGAAAGTTAGTAAAAAATGTATTAAAATTAGTCCAACAAAAAGATCACCTTATTTTTATTTTTTATTTATCACCACAGCCACAATACTACGTTATTGTAATGCAAATAAATAATCTTTTTTCTAACTTTGTCGACTCTAGTTTCTGCTTTCCTCATCTTCTCTTCACTCTCTCTCCCTTCCATCCAGCATCTGCTCTCATTCTCTCTCCCTTTTATCCAGTATCTGTCTGCTTTCTCTGCCCCTTCCATCCACTTCCAGAATTTTCTTTCCCTTCTATCCAGCATGTGCCTCCCTCCCTCTCTCCTTTTTACATAATGCATTCCAGCATCTTCTCCTCTCTCCATCTTTCTCTCTCCACTCTCTGTTCTCCATCCATATCCATCTTCTGCTTATCTCTTGTCTATTTGACTTTTTTCTCTACCTGTTCACTGTCATTCCCTCTTACCCCCCTCTCTCTCCTATCCATAACCTCCCCCTCTGTATCTCTGTCCCTATTTCCCCATGATCAGCATTTGCTCTGTCCCCATCCCTTCCCATGTTCTTCACCTTTCTTTCTCCCTCTCTTCTGCACTCCAAACCCATGGCCAGTATCTCTCTCCCCTGCATCTTGTTCTCCCCCTCCCCTGATCCAGCTTTTCCCCAGTCTCCTCTCCCTCATGCATCCCACCTTTCTCTTCCCTCCCCTCCTTGCTTCCCTTAGATCTAGACTAGCATCACTCTCACTCCTTTCTCCACCCCCCTTTTCCCATTCCCTTTCCATTGCTTTCCTTCCTCTCTCCACCACCCTTTCCCCTTAAGTCTGGCAATCGCTGTCTCCACCCCCTCTTCCCCTTAGATGTGGCATCACATCCTTCTCTCTCCACCCCCCTTTCCATTTAGTCTGGCTGGCTGGTTGACATCGCTCCCCCCTCCCCGGACTAGTGTGGTATCGCTCTCCCCCTCCTCACGCCATGCCTGCTCCGCTCCTGCATGCCTCCAAGCTTCTAGGCCTGCCAGCAGCGTCTCAGCGATGGAAGTGCTACCTTCTGCCAGCCCCGGCAGCACCCTCTGTACAGCTTCCCACGTAGGCGGGACGCTGTCCAGAGAAGGCTTCCGGGGCTGGCCGAAGGCAGCGCTTACATTGCTGTTACTGCTGCCAGAAACCTCAAAGTTTAAAGATGTGCAGAGTGGGGCGGACATGGAGCGAGAAGGGTTAAGAGTGATACTGCACTAGTCAGGGGACATGGGTTGGGGGGGGGGAAGGACACCCATGCCATGAGGGGGGGGGGGTAAAGACAGCAGTACCGCACCAGTCGGGGTGGGGAGGAAGACGTCCATGGCAGCACCCCCTCACGAGCTGCACCCGGGGTGGTCTGCCCCCACCTCCCCGCCCTCAGTATGCCACTGTTACCCACTGCAGTTAAAGGGGGACTCAGTGTGCATCAAAAACATGTGTTGATGCTAGCTCCCCCTTTTACCACAGCTTAGTAAAAGGACCCCTAGTGCACTGTAAAATCCTGCATTAAGCCACGGTAACTGTCGATTTTACTGTGGTTTTGTAAAAGGGCTTCTAAGTGATGATGGCATATTCTACTTATATCATTACCCCCTCCTTATTCAAACAATCCTCACTGGACCATATCATCACTCTCCACCTCCTGAATCAAAGGTTATTCTGCTATAGCTTTTTCCCATCAAATTTAAATTCCTTAAAACCGTGAGTTTTCATGTCCCCTAAACTCTCAGTTTGCAAAAATATTGTGCAATAATTTCAAATGTATTCTTAATAGAGTGGGAACTAACATCGTAAATATTGAAAGCTAGTACAACAGATGGGTAATACGCTGAAATCAAAGAACTATATAAAAAAAAAAAAAAGAAAAAAGGCAAAGATTCTGGGAATTTTTGTCTCAAAAAAAAAATCACAAAAGAGCAACTCCAGCATGAACGGTTTCTTCTAACTGAAACATCCTCAATGATGCCCCCTTCCGAAAGTTGTTGTATTTCAATTGCTCCTTGGAATCAGTCATCTTAGCATAACATAAGTTAAAATAAAATCTACACGCTTGGAACGCTCGCTCAAGCAGTGCCATAATATGAAGCAAAATCTCCTGCCATATGTTAGTCTTCATCATAAATTTAATTAAAATGTAATCAGTACAGAGCTGAACATCAAGTCATGCAGTAACTTGGATGTGAAGAAGCATGCGAAGGGGTGAACCCATTTAGCAGGTGTCCATTTGAAGATCCATTCTGTAACATATATAGCTCATCTCTTTAAGCAAGCCTACCCAAATGCCCCAACCTAATCTCGCCGACTTCCACCCCCCCAATTCTGTTCTGACTTAAATACCAACCTCCCATCCTTCTCTTTCCATCTCTCCTTAATTTTATCCCTCCTTACCCTTTCTCCCAAATTACACTATCCTATCCTGTCTACCCTCTTTATCCTAGTCATATATTATCTAGCTCAACTTATCATACACTACTAAGCCCAACTTTACATTGTTTTACTACTGTTTTATTAAAATTCTATTAACTTTGTATTTCAAATTACTGTGTAAGCCGCATTGAGCCTGCATTGTGTGGGAAAGCGCGGGGTACAAATGTAATAATAATAATAATAATAACACAGCGTGCAGGAGGAGCCCATTCTATAAAGGAAAGTAGGCATCTGGGTATATACACACTTAAGGGTAGATTCAAGAAAGTGAGTCAAAATTAAGCAGGAAAAATATAGGTCTCTAAGCATCGATTCTGTAATGGCAACTGGATGCAAAATTCCCAGTATAGAATAGTGCATGTCGGCATGCATGTGCCTATTTTTAGGTGCAAGCACTTATACCATGTCAAAGGCTAGTATAAATGGTCGTGCCTAAGGTTGGCTGTTGCATGCATACATGGTAATATTGCAGTTGCAAGCAGTGGCGTAGCTACGTGGGGCCTGAGGGGGCCCCCGCAGATTCGCCCCTGGCCCCCTGCCGACGACCCCCCTCCCGCCACCAACCCTCCCCCACCATCGCCGCCAGCCCCGCTACCGCATGATTTACCTTGATTGCTGGCGGGGATGCCCAAACCCCGCCAGCCAAGAGTGTTCTTCAGCGCTGGAGTTAGTAAACTCCGGCGCCTTCATTCAAGAAGGTTCGTCTGAAGGATCAGCTGGTTTTGACGCCTTACGTCCTGCACCGTGCATGTAGCCCCGTGCAGGACGTAAATGCGTCAAAACCAGCTGATCCTTCAGACGAACTTCCTTGAATGAAGGCGCCGGAGTTTACTAACTCCAGCGCTGAAGAACACTCTTGGCTGGCGGGGTTTGGGCATCCCCGCCAGCAATCAAGGTAAATCATGCGGTAGCGGGGCTGGCGGCGATGGTGGGGGAGGGTTGGTGGTGGGAGGGGGGGGGAGTTTAAGAGTGTCGGCGCGATCGAGCGGGGGAAGGGGGGTTGCCGGAGGGGGGGAGGCGGCTTAACAGTGCCCCCCCATCTCGGGCTCTGGCCCCCCTCCTGGCAAGGTCTGGCTACGCCCCTGGTTGCAAGACATGTCTCTGATCTGCCAATGTGCATGCCCCCTTTGTAGCTGTGCGTTATAGCATCTAGGTGCTAAGGGGCCATTTTACTAAGGCGTGTAGGAGCCTACACGTGTACAACATGCGTAAAATTAGAGCTACTGCCTGGCTACTGTGTACCCCAGGTGGTAATTCTAATTTTGACATGCATCCAAGACGCATGGCAGAAAACTATTTCTATTTTCTACCGTGTGGCGCTAACTGGGCGGTAATGTGCAGTGCAGTGTATGTGCGCTGATGATTACCGCCCAGATAACGTGTGAGACCTTACCACTAAGTCAACGGGCCCAAAATGGATGCACACCAATTTTTATTTTTCTACATGTCCATTTTCGGCAAAAAAAAGCGCCTTTTTTTTGCAGGTGCGCTGAAAGATGGACCTGCGCGCATCTAAAACACGTGCCTATGTTTCAATCTTTTTTATTAACTCAATTGTATAACAATCAGACATTGAATCATAATTTTATAACAGCAACATTTTCCAACCCTCCCATTTAGAACATAATAAAAAAAAAAAGCACTCAGAAATTTAGAATATTACTCTGGGCTTTTAAAGTCATAGTATTCAGGAATGGGGCTCAACACCTCTGGAATCTGTCTCCTGCTGCAATGTTGAAGTCTGTTATGATCATACGTTCCATACTCAATAGGTGGATCATTCGAGTTCGCCACTGCTGAGGTGTAGGATAAGTGTAAAATAACCAGTCTGCCAAAATTACTTGTTTAACTACCATAATGGCTTTTGATCCAAAAGTTATAAATCCACAGGGGGGGGGGGGGGGGGGGGGGGTTCAGAGCTCAGCTTCAAATGTCCAAATAGTAATGCAGGGTCATAATTTTAATTATTTTAGTTACATTTGTACCCTGTGCTTTCCCACTCATGGCAGGCTCAATGTGGCTTACATATACAGGTACTTATATTTGTACCTGGGGCAATGGAGGATTAAGTGACTTGCCCAGAGTCACAAGGAGCTGTGCCTGAAGTGGGAATTGAACTCAGTTCCTCAGTTTCCCAGGACCAGAGTCCATCACCCTAACCATTAGGCCACTCCATCTGATTTGCCACATGTGGGATATTTGGGCAATTATAGATTTCTAAAAAGTCATAATACCACTACAGGAACAAAACATATGGCCCAAAGTTACACCTGCAGCGCTGCACTTTAAACATGATCCCAACGGGGAAAGACCCATGTGAAATGCTGTGTGAGGTGAAATATACAGGCGTAGAGCAAATTTGTACTGGAGTTCCCAATATAGTGCCGAAACTGAGGTATGCCGGATCATAAGGATATGTGACCTGAGTTGTGCCAGGGTAAGCATCATTGGCAAGTCTTTCTGCCACAGTGTCAGCAGGCGGGCGCAGTCCAGTTCAGGTAACGTATCTCAAATGTGGCGATGGTGAAAGGCAAGAGACACTCTTTGCTGTGCCTCTAGTGAGAATGCAGATGGCAGTTCTTCCTGAACATCTTCTGCTAAATCTCACCAAGGTAGAGATTGCACATAATGCCTTAATTGATTGTAATGAAACATGTCTGATTGCAGCAATGCAAATTCTGACTGGAGATCTTGGAAAAATTTCATTCTTCCATCTGCTAGTAAATCTTGTAACAATAATATTATGCCTTTTCTCCGCCATCTACGAAAGGCAGGGTACAATTGTCCTGGTGCAAAAGCTGGATTATCACATATAGACAGGTAAGGTGTCACCTGAGGTGAGAAATGATGCAACCGACAAATCCATCTCCAGACTGCTCTAGCTGTACCCATGATCATGGAAGACTGAAGAATTTTAGGTATGGAACCCCCTGCTACATGTAGCTGGCTGCTAAAATGTACCTTCGGGAAGAGTTGAAGTTCCATGTTTGTGTTAGAGTAGTCCTGAGTTGAGCGGTACCAATCATTGATATGTCGCATGCCACTAGCAATAGCAAGATGTTTAACGTTGAGCAACCCCAAACCTCCATATTCCACTGGGATACACAGGGTATTAATAGATAATCGGTCTCTTCTGCCTTTCCATAAGAAACCTTGAATCAACTTGTCTAATTTCTGTTCCTCTTTCTGCTTCAGGTAGAAAGGTAATAATTGAAATACAAAGAGCAATTTAGGGACAATAAACATATTATACATTGCTACTCGCCCCAGTAAGGACACAGGCAAGGATTCCCAAGCATCCAGTCTAACCTATGTCTCTTGTAACAATCGTTGAATGTTCAAATCATATAACTGCGTCAGATCTGCTGGGACAAGGACTCCCAAGTATTTAATGAATCCTTGAGCCCACTGTAATGGAAAGTTACCTCGCCAAGAAGCCTGGGTTTCTGGCAGTACTGATAGGGCACTAGATTTAGTCAAATTTAGTCCCCTTGGTCCCCTCCTCTTTTCTATCTACACTTCTTCCCTTGGTTCATTAATCTCATCCCATGGCTTTTCCTACCATCTCTATGCTGATGACTCCCAAATCTACCTTTCTACCCCTGATATCTCACCTTGCATCCAAACCAAAGTTTCAGCGTGCTTGTCTGACATTGCTGTCTAGATGTCTCAATGCCACCTGAAATTAAACATGACCAAAACCGAGCTTCTCATTTTCCCCCCAAACCCACCTCCCCACTCCCCCCGTTTTCTATTTCTGTTGATGGCTCTCTCATTCTCCCTGTCTCCTCAGCTCGAAACCTTGGGGTCATCTTTGACTCTTCTCTCTCCTTCTCTGCTCATATCCAGCAGATCGCCAAGACCTGTCGTTTCTTTCTTTACAACATCCGTAAAATCCGCCCCTTTCTTTCTGAGCACTCTACCAAAACCCTCATCCACACCCTTGTCTCCTCTCGTTTAGACTACTGCAATCTGCTTCTTGCTGGCCTTCCACTTAGTCACCTCTCCCCTCTCCAATCGGTTCAAAACTCTGCTGCCCGTTTTGTCTTCCGCCAGGGTTGCTTTACTCATACTACCCCTCTCCTCAAGTCGCTTCACTGGCTCCCTGTTCAAACTTCTTCTACTAACCTATAAATGTACTCACTCTGCTGCTCCCCAGTATCTTTCCACACTCATCCTTCCCTACACCCCTTCCCGTGCACTCCGCTCCATGGATAAATCCTTCTTATCTGTTCCCTTCTCCGCTACTGCCAACTCCAGACTTCGCGCCTTCTGTCTCGCTGCACCCTACACCTGGATTAAGCTTCCTGAGCCCCTACATCTTGCCCCATCCTTGGCCACCTATAAATCTAGACTGAAAGCCCACCTCTTTAACATTGCTTTTGACTCGTAACCACTTGTAACCACTCACCTCCACCTACCCTCCTCTCCTCCTTCCTGTACACATTAATTGATTTGATTTGCTTACTTTATTTTTTGTCTATTAGATTGTAAGCTCTTTGAGCAGGGACTGTCTTTCTTCTATGTTTGTGCAGTGCTGCGTACGCCTTGTAGCGCTATAGAAATGCTAAATAGTAGTAGTAGTAGTAGTAGTAGAAACCCTGAATGTTTCCCAAAACATTGTAAATGTTCAAGCAGTCGGTCAAGAGAGTGGGGCAGCTTAGTCAGGACCCAGGGCCGGTCTTAGGCAGAGGCAACAGAGGCGACCGCACAGGGCCCCGTGCTCAAGGGGGCCCCGCGGCGCTAGTCTCCCCTCCCCTTACCTGCGTCTGCCCTGATGGTCTAGTAACCTCTTCGGGGCAGGAACCAGCCCCCTCTTTCCTGCCCGGAGTGCTGCCCTTGCCCTGCATCCTCTTGTTGCTGTGACGCGTGATTTCAAAATGGCCTCCGAGATTTGAAGCAGCCTCACGAGACTTCAACTCTCGGTGGCCATTTTGAAATCACGCGTCACAGCAACAAGAGGATGCAGGGCAAGGGCAGCACTCCGGGCAGGAAAGAGGGGGCTGGTTCCTGCCCCGAAGAGGTTACTAGACCACCAGGGCAGACGCAGGTAAGGGGAGGGGAGGCTAGCGCCGCGGGGACCCCTGCAGATGCAGTAGAGTAAGGTAAGGGGAGGGGGATTGACAAGGGGTTGATGGGGAGGGGGGTGACGGGGGAAATATGTGACATGGGCGGGGTGAGGTGTGAAAGGGGGCGGGGTGTGGGCGTGGCTAGATCAGGGTATGGGCGTGACTAGGGCATGGCGGGGCCCCACCAAATTGGTCTGCACAGGGCCCCGCACTTGCTAAGACCGGCCCTGTCAGGACCAACAGTAAATCATCCGCATATGCCAAACTTTTCACATTATGCCCTGCCAACCTCACTTCCTCCACCCCCTGGGACATTGCAAGATGCCGTAGCAGAGGTTCCAAGGATAATACGAACAGTAAAGGTGAAAGAGGGCACCCCTGCCTAGTACCCTGGGTGCTAGGAAACTCCACATCCCTAACCCCATTAATTAGAATACAAGCCCTGGGTTGGTGATATAAAACTTTTAAAGCCCTCATAAACCACTCCTGAAATCCCATATGTAACAGACATGTGAATAAATATGTCTAGTTTACCCTGTCGAAAGCTTTCTCTGCATCCAAGCTTACAATTAAGGAAGAGAGGTCTTGTTCTCTAAAGTGGGCGATTGCTAAAAGTAAGCGACGCACGTTATGCACTGACTGTCTCTGACGTACAAACCCCACCTGTTCAGGCCCTACAAGCCCAGGCAGGCAAGGCATCAATCGTTCCGCTAGTAGTTTTGATAACAGTTTAATGTCTACATTTAATAGTGAGTTTTTGCATTTTAATAACCGCTTGCAGCTCTATCAATGTAATGGCTGCATTCAGTTTGCCCAATGCGACTCAGGACAGTGCCAGTAGGCCTGCTTCCTCCAAGTAATTGTGCATGTGCTGTTGTGGTTCTGTGGGTTCTGCAGTACATAAGGAAGAGAAATAATTAGTAAATATTTGAGTTATTTGTTAGGGTCCCCTTCTTATCATATAGGGCTGCTACTGCCCGCCAGCCCCCCCAGTTTTTAATTACCCGAGCCAGCATCCGGCCCGATTTATTGCCAAATCTGTGAAGTTTATATTTCCGGTAAAGGGCGGACTTTGTCTCTACCTCATGCAATAATGAATTAAGAGCTATTTGTGTAGTCTGCAAATAATCCATTGTTGCTTTGGAAGGCCTTGCCACATGTGCCAGTTTTGCCTTCCGCAGCTGGGACTCCAACTGTAGAATCCCAGCAGCAGTACTTTTCCGGTGTGCATGGGTGTAAGCAATTATGTCCCCTCTTATAACTACTTTAGAGGCTGACCAATATAGCAGAGGTTGTGGAAGATGTTCTACATTATTCTTTGCATAGTCTGCCCACTTGTCTATGATATGCTTCTTAAAGTGAGCCTAACCCCAGTCAAATGAACCATGTACCTATTCAAGCCCTCCAGGACTAACATACGCCACAGTGCAGCCCCGTCTAAAGCTGGAGTAGAACCAAGTTAAAAAACACACACATACACACACACATGACATTGCCTTCGTATCCAAGTTACCTCAGGAAATTCTTTTTGTATACCCTCCCGCCCCTCTCCCCCCCTTTAAACCCAATTTCAAAACCCAACTTGTACCCAATGGCGTTCCCAGAGAGAACCTGAGAAAACGCTAGAGATCACCTTTAGTGCTAGGGGCCCCCACCACTTCCACAACTATATATGCTCATGTGCCCATGATAACTGTTCCTCTACAATATATGTTGAAAACTTAGCTATTAATTTCTAAACAGAGTCAATCAAACCTTTATCCAACAAAGCGGACCTTGCCTCTTGTACAGTTTTATATGTATGCCAGCGACCTTGCAGTGAGATTTTCAGTTGTGCTGGGTATTGAAGCATAAAACAAATATCTTTTTTATGAGCAATTGGCATAGTGGGTGGAATTGGTGACGCAAATCTTGCACCATTGGGGAAAAGTCCTAAAAAATCAATATTTGCCAGCCATCATGAAATAGCGAGTCTCTCCGCGTGCGAATAAACATGTTGATGAAGGTGAGTTGGTTGATGTAGTATATCTAGATTTTCAGAAAGCTTTTGAGAAAGTTCCTCATGAAAGACTCCTGAGAAAAGTAAAGAGTCATGGGCTAGGAGGCAACGTTCTGTTGTGGATTAGGAATTGGTTATTGGACAGAAAACAGAGGGTAGGGTTAGATGGCCATTTCTCTCAATGGAGGAGGGTGAATAGTAGAGTGCCATAGGGATCTGTATTGGGACCAGTGCCATTTAACATATTTATAAATGATCTGGAAATTGGAATGAAAAGTGAGGTGGTTAAATTTGCAGATGATACAAAACAATTCAATGTTGTTAAAACACATGTGAATTGTGAAAAATGGCAGGTAGACTGGGCATCCAAATGGCAGATAAAATTTAATGTGGACAATTGCAAAGTGATGTACATTGGGAAGAGTAACCCGAATTCTAGCTACCTGATGCTAGGAGGTCAGCACCCATATGTCATAATAGATAATATGGTGAAATCTTCTGCTTAGTGTGTAGCGGCGGACAAAAAAGCAAACAGGATACTATGAATTATTTGGAAAGGGATGCAAAATAAGACCAAGAATACTATAATGCCTCTGTATCACTCCATGGTGCGACCTCACCTTGAGTTCTGCTTCATTTCTGGTCACTGTATCTGAAAACAATATAGGGGTATTAGGAAAGGTTCATAGATGAGTGACCAAAATGATAAAGGGGATAGAACTCCTCTCATATAAGGAAAGAGTGGAGGAGTGGCCTAGTGGTTAAGGTGGTGGACTTTGGTTCTGGGGAACTAAGGAACTGAGTTTGATTCCCACTTCAGGCACAGGCAGCTCCTTGTGACTCTGGGCAAGTCACTTAACCCTTCATTGCCTGCCATGAGTGGGAAAGCACGGGGTACAAATGTAACAAAAAAAAAGGCTAAAGAGGTTAGAGCTCTTCAGCTTGGAAAAGAGATAGCTGACAGGAGATATGATTGAGATCTACAAAATCCAGAGCAGTGTAGAATATGGAAATATAGTTAACAGCATCTGGTAGAAGGAAAACAATCAGTGGGGCACATTTTTGAAAGAGAAAAACATCTAAAAAGTGGCATAAAGCAATATTTGGATGTTTTTCTCACCAAAACGTCCAAATCGGTATTTTCAAAACCCATTTTCCATTCGTTTTTCTATGCAGTTCATCTACACTGCATCCAGATCTTAAGGGGGTATGTTGGGGGCATGTTACGAGTGTAATTTGGGAGTCCCTAAGACCTGGATATTTTTCAGCCATAATGGAATAAAACAAAAATATCGAGGATGAAAACTAAGACGGTTTGAGCTAGACCTTTTTTAATAATGACAAAGCTACAAAACAAAAATGCCCTAAATGACCAGATGACCCCTCCAGTGTTCCCTGACCCCCCCCCTTCCCACCCACCTAAAATGTAAAAGAAACAGTACATACCAGCCTCTATGACAGCCTCAGAAGTCATAGCCAATCCTATTAGAGGTTTAGGGGCCCATTTACAAAGGTGCTCTGAAAAATGGCCTATGGTAGTATGGACGCGTGTTTTGGGCGCATGCAGAATCATTTTTCAGCACACCTACAGCTCCTGTTCATATGTATGGATTGCTAGTGTTATTATGCTGTATACACAGCTGTCTTGTATTTTTGTTGATGGAAATTGAGATGCCTTATCTGTATGTTTTGTCTCTCGGTCTAATAAAAATATTTAAAAAAAAAATGAAAATTGCCGCACGTCCATTTTGGGTCTGAGTCCTTACCGCCAGCTATAGCGGTAAAGACTCACGTGGTAACTGGGCAGTAATAACCTACTCGCGTCAAATGCCACTTGGCGTGCACCCAATACGCGTGTCAAAAAAATAAAAATTATTTTTCAGACGTGCGTATTGGACTTGTGCCAAAAATGAAATTACCGTAAGAACCATGCAGTAGCTGGGTGGTAAGTTCATTTTGCTGCGCATTGGGTGCGTGTAGATGCTTATACTGCTTAGTAAAAGGGCCCCTTAAGTAGCAAAAGATTCTCCGTTGTTTCATTTTTGAGGGCTCATTTGTGCAGTTTTTTTTCCTGCTATTAGAGGATCAATCAGGTCCCTGGAGTAGGCTAGTGGTCGGAGCAGTGCACTATGGAGAAGGGGACCCAGGCCCATAATCAACTCTAACTGTTGCATTTGTTGTGAAAGGCAGTGTATCAAGCAACCCAATAAACAATAAACCAATGCGCACCAAAATGAATTTACGGCCCGACTACCACATGCCTCTTGAGGTAATTTCATTTTTGGTGCGTGCCCGCTACGTGTGTCTGAAATATATTTCTTATTTACAGTCACGCGTAGCGAACGTGCGCCAAGTGGCATCTGATGTGCGTAGGTTGTTACCGTGCAGATTCTTTACAGCTAGGTCTTTGACTCGCGGTAAGGTCAGACACCCAAAATGGACGCGCAGCAATTTTCATTTTGCGGCACGTCCATTTTCGGCAAAAAAGGCATTTTTTGTACGTGCGCTGAAAAATATTTCTGCACTCAAACCTGCGCCTACACTACCGCAAGCCACATTTTACCGCGGCTTAGTAAAAGGAGCCCAAAGTTTGACTTGAAAATTGGTTCTAAGTACTATTCTATAAACAGCGTACAGCTCTGTTGTTGTTAGAATAGTGCTCCACGCAGATTTGTTTTGGCGTCCAAATTTGAGTAGTGTAGTACAGACAGAGAGGGTAATACAGTATACAATCAGAGAAACCAAAAGAAAAAAGCAACACTGGGCCTTCAAGACTAGGACAACAGGAGTACTTTATTAGCCAAAGACCCGACACGGGCCGTGTTTCGGCGCCAACAAGGCGCCTGCCTCAGGGGTCAAATTGTAGATATAGCAATCGTACAGAGTTCAAGTTGTAAATGCCTTAGAGACAGCCTGGGTAACTTGCATTAATTTCGCTATAGCGCGAAAAAAGGGGGCTCCGGATCAAACAGGAGAAGGCTCCTTCGCCGGAGCCCCCTCTTTTCGCGCTATAGCGAAATTAATGCAAGTTACCCAGGCTGTCTCTAAGGCATTTACAACTTGAACTCTGTACGATTGCTATATCTACAATTTGACCCCTGAGGCAGGCGCCTTGTTGGCGCCGAAACACGGCCCGTGTCGGGTCTTTGGCTAATAAAGTACTCCTGTTGTCCTAGTCTTGAAGGCCCAGTGTTGCTTTTTTCTTTTGGGTCCAAATTTGAGTGCCATGTACTGAATCTAGTCCTTAATGCATGCGTTTATTTTTACAGATCCTTATTGACAAAAGCAGCCTCATGATACTTTACAGGAATTTTGGGGAGCATACAAATCTTTACCATAAGCTGTGACATTTTGCCTTTCAGATCAATGTATTTCAGAAACGTGAGCAGCTGCCTCTACCATCTGGTATGATCTAAAAATAGTAAAAACTGCTTGCAAATATCTGTGTTGTATTTCAGCATGAAGCTGATAAATGGCGGTAGCTCTGTGGTAGAGAAAGGGAATAGAAGAAGGATAGCTGCACAGATATTTGACTGAAATAGAAATTTAGATGTTGAAACTCAACAAGTCGGGGTGGTTCACTTGTAGAGATTCATTGATTTCTGTTTTTGATAGAGAGAGGGGATATATTCAAGATGTTTGCACATGTTATTAAAGTGTTTTTAACATGTGGCTGTTTGAGAGTTCCAGTTTTCTAGATTTATTTATTTTTTACAGTGACACTACCACTGCTACATGAAAGATAATTAAATGCAGCCGTTGTTTTTTATCATGATGTGTAAAGACTGCAGGTTACGTTGTCTGTGTGTGTGAGAGAGAGAGGACGATTTCAATCCAGTCTTTTGTAGACGTGAGGCATATAACGAGGAAGAAAATGAAATTCTAATAGGCTTAGTCATTCGTCTGTAGACCATTAAGGATGGGAATTTCAGGCTGTAGGCCAATGGAGCCTTAAAAAATAAAAAACAAATATGGAAACTTCAAGCACTGGCAGATTTTATGTAGCTTGCAAAGGGAAATTGGGATCAAGCCTGCCTCATCAGAATCATGACATTTTGTATAGGTTTGTTATCAAATTTCATGTATGTATGCAATTACTATAAATGAGCGGGATAAAAAGAGAAATCAATGGTAAAAGATTGAATTAAAGACACTGGCCACATACAAAGGAATTGAACCAGTGCCAGTTTTCTGTCGGCAGAAGGAAAGGAAACCAATAGCTATATTGTAAAGGTTACAAGCATGTTGCTCAGAACGGAATGGCTCAGCCAATTGGCCCAGACTTAAAGAGTCAATGGGAAAATAATAATATAAAAATGCTCCTGTTCTCATATTCTCTTTGGAAGCCACGAGAAGTGTACTTCCAGACCATCTGTATTGATCTTTAGGCAACTTGTAGATTACGCAATGCATTTTTTCTAGCGAAAAAGGTGCCGGTTCTCAAATGCTTGGCCACCCTTCAAGGGTGGGGTGATCACTGAGGGACCAACCCCACAATAGCCAGGCCCCCTGCAACTAGTGACAGGATCTACGACAAGGATGAATTTGTGTGTAGAGTCTGAGCTCTTTCATTAAAACTTGGGGACCACGGGCCAATTTTAGCAGACAATAGAAAAGGTGCAGGTACGTAGTACCCCCAAGTACCCTCTCAAAAAAAGCCCTGAGATTATGTAAGCTGAGGAGTCTTGTGCTGCTCAAACGCCCCTATTCACAAAGTTCCAAAAACATCATTTAAGTGTCCTACTATTGATAATGAATGTAAGACTATCCTGTATGCAATCTAAATGAAAGATAACTAGGTTAAACTGTTTCTTGATGTTATACGCCAAAAACAGCTAAAGTGACAAAAAAAGTGGAAGCTAGACAATGTCTAAGGTATAAGAAGTTTATTAAAACATCCAATGACTCTTATTAAAATATCCAGCCCCCCTTTTACAAAGCTGCACTAGCAGCTGCCGGTGCAGTAATGCTGACAGCCTATTCAAAGTGAATAGGCTGTGTCGGCATTGTAAAATGGGGGTGGGGCAATGACTAAATGACTTCATGGTATACAGCACTAAAATATAGAATTCGGTACTCTCTGAAAGAAACATTATGCCTGTATTTCTCTATGATTCAGCCTTGTGGTCAGGAGGTGCATACAGGACTATGCCAAATTTATTTATTTATTAGGATTTATTTACCGCCTTTTTGAAGGAATTCACTCATGAGCAATAGGCAATTACAGCAGTAAAAATATTCAAATAACAATATAAAGTATGGAATAAATTGATAGTGAAGGGTAAAGCAAAGATGTAACATTTAGATATGTAAGAGAGTAAGAAGAGTTAGAAAGTAAGGTGACTGATTTAAAGAAAGTTGCACATGAGGTCTGAGAGATGGATAAATATTATCTCAGCTGTGGTAGGAGTAGGCAAACATGTATGCCAACTGAAATAAACTCAGTAATCTTCTGGTCTAGCCATAGCAACTCTACTGAGTGGTCAAAAGAAAGAACTTCCTATCCTTGTTCCTTCTCACCCAGTACTTTCCTCGCCCTTAATTGTCTTGTCTGTCTGTATTTTTAGATTGTAAGCTCTATCGAGCAGGGACTGTCTCTCTGTGTCAGGTGTTCAGCGCTACATGCGTCTGGTAGCGCTATACAAATGTTAATAATAATAATATTACATGTAGAAGCCTGCCCTTGCAGATGAGCAACGCAGCCACGTAGGCTTCTGTTTCTGTGAGTCTGACGTCCTGCACGTACGTGCAGGACGTCAGACTCACAGAAACAGAAGCCTGCGCGGCCGCATTGCTGATCTGCAAGGGCAGGCTTCTACATGGAATGTTGCTAGTGGAGGAGAAGCCTAGTGGTTAGTGCAGTGGAACATGGAATGTTCCTACTATTGAGATTCTACATGGAATGTTGCTACTATTGGAGATTCTAGATGGAATGTTTTGGCTCCTAACCACTACTCAATTCCCCTATCCTTGTTCCTTCTCACCCAGTACTTTCCTCGCCCTTAATTGTCTTGTCTGTCTGTATTTTTAGATTGTAAGCTCTATCGAGCAGGGACTGTCTCTCTGTGTCAGGTGTTCAGCGCTGCATGCGTCTGGTAGCGCTATACAAATGTTAATAATAATAATAATAATAACTTCTATTGGCCAAGCACTAAGTGATCAATGTTCAAAGCGATTTAAACATCCAGAAATGGCTCCTGGCCATTTAAATGGCTTGTCCTTGGCTAACCAGGTACAGTATATTCAGTGGTACTGAAAATACCCAGTTAGCACCTAAGCTGAAATTGGCTACTTTGTGGGCATTCTGGGGGGACAGAGTCAGCACTTAGGGGTCTTTTTACAAAGCTGCGGTAAAACACGGCCTGTAGTAATATGGGTGCATCTTTAAGACGTTTGCTGAGCCATTTTTTACAGTGGCCGGTAAAAAGACCATTTTTTAATGGGTTGAGAAATGGTCCTGTGCAAATATTAAAACTAGCACGCGCCTATTTACAGCCTGAGCCCTTACCACCACTCATTGACCTAGCAGTAAGGGCTCACACGCTACCCACGCAGTAACCATGCACCGCATGCCAATACGGATATGCTGCCGGTTATCTCTGAGAAGGCCCCTGTGGTAGAAAAGAGAAAATTATTTTCTACCGTGGGATTCAGTGTGCACCAAAATTTGAATTACTGCCAGGCGCACGCGCCACCCTGGCAGTAGTGCTGATTGGGTGTGCGCTACTCGCGCATTAGCCCGCTCGCAGTTTATATAATGGCCCCTTAGCTGCTTAAGTTCCAATAAGTACATAAGTAATGCCATACTGGGAAAAGACCAAAGGCCCATCGAGCCCAGCATCCTGTCCCCGACAGCGGCACCTGGCAAGCTTCCCAAACGCACAAACATTCTATACATGTTATTCCTGAAATTGTGGATTTTTCCCAAGTCCATTTAGTAGCGGTTTATGGGCTTGTCCTTTGGGAAACTGTCCAAACCCTTTTTAAACTCTGCCAAGCTAACCGCCTTCACCACGCTCTCTGGCAACGAATTCCAGAGTTAAATTACTCGTTGGGTGAAGAAATATGTTCTCCTATTTGTTTTAAATGTACTACACTGTAGTTTCATCGCATGCCCCCTAGTCCTACTATTTTTGGAAAGCGTGAACAGACGCTTCACCTCCACCTGTTCCACTCCACTCATTATTTTATATACCTCTATCATGTCTCCCCTCAGCCTTCTCTTCTCCAAGCTGAAAAGCCCTAGCCTCCTTAGTCTTTCTCCATAGGGAAGTCGTCCCATCGCCGCTATCATTTTGGTTGCCCTTCGCTACACCTTTTCCAATTCCACTATATCTTTCTTGAGATGCGGCGATCAGAATTGAACACAATACTCAAGGTGCAGTCGCACCATGGAGCGATACAACGGCATTATAACATCCTCACACTTGTTTTCCATACCTTTCCTAATAATACCCAACATTCTATTCGCTTTCCTAGCCGCAGCAGCACACTGAGCAGAAGGTTTCAGTGTATCATCGACGACGACACCCAGATCCCTTTCTTGGTCCGTAACTCCTAACGTGGAACCTTGCATGACGTAGCTATAATTCGGGTTCTTTTTTCCCACATGCATCACCTTGCACTTGCTCACATTAAACATTCATTTCATAACTGGCTAGGATAACTGTATAAACAGAACCTCATATAGCACAGTCCTATCCTTATGTGGTTCATCTTAGCAAGTTAAGCACTGAATAATGCACTTAGGGGCCATTTTACAAAGACATGCTAAAAAGCGTCCTGTGTTACTTTTAGCGGGTGATTTTCCTGCGCGCTCAGGCCACCTCTTAACAAGTCTGCCAAAAAGTCAAGTTTTTATTTAAGGCAATAGCAAGATGCTAAGTCCAAAATGACCATTTGGCCATTTACCGTGTGAGCCTTTGCCGCCTCCTATTTATTTGGCGGTAAGGGCTCATGCGCTAACCCCGCGGTAATCAGGCAGCATGCAGAAATGTGACCACACCGCTGATTACTGCTGGGAACGCCCCTTCCCATGGTAGAAAATAGGAAATTATTTTCTATTGCGGGAAACTGTGCGTGCTAACTTCAGAAGCATCGCCCCACTCCTGCACTACCCCAGCGGTAGGGCTGATTTGGTGCACACTATCCGCGTGTCTTTGTAAAAGGGCTCCTTAATTGGCTCAGTTTTATCTGACTGCGAATGCCCGGATATTTAATGCCAGTTAATGTATATGTGTCTGTGGATGACATCTTGGTGTTGGGCTATTTTTCTCACCACTCTTCAGATCTTAACCCCTTGTACGAGTGTTTGCTAATGATGGCTTACGGAGAACACATTGATCCTTAATATAGAGAAAACTAGTGTCTGTTGGTTTCATGGTCATTTGCCTTCTCCAACAGTTATACTGCAATTTTTGGAAGATGGGGTTGCTGTTTGTGAATCATTTTGGTATTTGGGGGTGGTACTAGATGCAAGGTTATATTTTGAGCAACAGGTTTATTGGGTGATTAGATCAGGGTTTGGGGTATTGAGGATGTTACGTGCTGTAAAACTATATTTTGATAAGGATACTTTGCATGTTCTTTTTGCATTCCTTAGTCATTTCTAAATTAGACTATGGTAATGTGATCTATCTTGGGATAGCACATTATTTGTGGAAGAGGGTGAGGACTTTACAGAATGCGGGTATTAGATTGTTGGGAGATGTGGACGGAGAGAGCATGTTACCTCACTGTATAAAATTTATCACTGGTTGCCAGTGGAATACAGAGCATCCTTCAAGATTTTGACTATGGTTCATAAGGCTCAGAGGACTGCTTATTTGCCCTCTCTATTGTGTTTGGGGGCGTAGCCAGACTTCGGCGGGAGGGGGGTCCAGAGCCCGAGGTGAGGGGGCACATTTTAGCCCCCCCCGCCGCTGCCGCCCCCCGCCATTGCCGACCCCGCCGATGACCCTCTCAACCCCCCCTCCCGCTGCCAACACGCCGTCGCCTACCTTTGCTGGCGGGGGACCCCAACCCTTGCCAGCCGAGGTCCTCTTCTTCTCGCAAAAGGCTTCCTTCTGTTTCTGATGTCATGCACGTTGTGTTGTACGCGCAGGACGTCAGAAACAGAAGGAAGCCTTTTGCGAGAAGAAGAGGACCTCGGCTGGCGGGGGTTGGAGTCCCCCGCCAGCAAAGGCAGGCGACGGCGGGTTGGCGGCGGGAGGGGGGGGTCGAGAGGGTCATCGGCAGGGGGGTCCAGGGCCAAATCTACGGGGGCCCAGGCCCCCTGGCCCCACATAGCTACGCCACTGGTTTACATGCCCCATCGAGTAATTTGAGGTTGACTAATGTTTCTCTTTTGGCTTTCCCTGATAATTACCAAGCTCACCTGACTGTTACTAGGGAATCTGCTTTTTTTTGGCAGGCTCCTGTTTTATGGAACTGGCTCCCTGTGGAGTTGCAGGTAGAGGAGTCTTATCAGCAGTTTAAGATTAAATTAAAAATTCATTATTTTTTTAGAGGCATTTGGTCCTGGTACTTGATATAGAAGTAGCACTGGAAGTTAGAAACTATGCCTGGTTTGGAAGGGTATATTGGTGTGTATGTTCTTTTTGAATGTTCTTTCCTATCAAGATTGGAGTTCTTTTCTTTTTAATTTTTATTTGATTTGTAAACCACTCAGGATTGTTTGAGAAGGTTGATCTATCAAGTGTATTAAACTATATAATGAAAGGCTAAAGAGGTTAGGGCTTGGAAAAGAAACAGCTAAGGGAAGATATTATTGAGGTCTACAAAATCCTGAGTGGAGTAGAACATGTAAAAGTGAATCGGTTTTTCACTGTTTCAAAAAGTACAAAGACCAGGGGACGTTCAGTGAAGTTACATAAAAATACTTTTAAAACAAATAGGAGGAAATATTTTTTCACTCAATGTATAGTTAAGCTCTGGAACGTTTTGCTGGAAGGTGTAGTAATAGCGGTTAGCATATGTGGGTTTAAAAAAGGTTTGAACAAGTTCCTGGAGGAAAAGTCCATACTCTGCCATTGAGAAAGACATGGGGAAGCCACTGTTTGCCCTGGGATTGGTAGCATGGAATATTGCTACTATTTGGGTTTCTGCCAGGTACTTGTGACCTGGATTGGCCACTGTTGGAAACAGGATACTGGGCTAGATGGACCATTAGTCTGACCAGTATGGCTATTCTTATGAATATTAGTACTAAGAGTTCTACTTCCTTTGGCAGCTCTAATTTCTCATCTGTAGAAAGGGATATGAAGTGTTGCACATAATCGCAGGCAAGTGCAGGCATTATGATTTGTTATAGTTTACTCTAATTAGCGCATAGGGATACCACAAATGAGTTGCACTCTGCCAAAATGTGTGTCCACTGGGATAGAAACCATTAGTCCTCTGTGCGTCCACAAGAACTAAAAGTCTTGTGATCTATGTGGGTTTGGGAAAAAAAGGGACCTCCAAATAACTCAAAACAAATGTACTATTGTTAAAAAAATAGGAAGATTTCTGATCTATTTGGTGTCTGGAAAAAAAAGCGACCTCCTAATAATTCAAAACAAATGTACTATTATTAGAAAATTATTACTATCATTGACAAGTGTTACGGATGCTGTAAAAACTGGATGATCCCTGTTTTCAAAATGACATCATTCAGGAAATGGCCATTAAGATCTGTTTTAGCAAAATGGCATTTAGCGAAGAAGATACAGCTGCGATTTAATTTTTGTGACAAAATAAGGCATACGGTACAAAGTGTTTGCTAAGGGAGTTTCCTAATAAAAGTTGGACTGATGTATTTTCAAAAGTCTTACTAAATGCTTAAGTATTTTGGGAACTATAAAAGGGGTCCCATTTTTTTCTGGACGCTGCAGAAATAGCAAACCTACAGATCAGCCAGAGGAAAAACCCCACATTACTCAACCACTAAAGATTTTGTTGCAATGCAGCCTTTTGTTGTTTGCTTGAGGACGGTCATATACCCAAATTTCCTGACTGTATTAGCAGGGAGGAAATATGATTATATCAATTTTCAACAACCCTCAAATCAGGAAGTACTTTATAAAATGTTCAGCTACAGCTACACCACACATTAACTGTAAATTTTCATGATCTCTTCTGCCGATTAATTTGGCTCAGCTTAGCACAGTTTAATGTGATTGGCACCTATTAATCCAAACAATGCATCCCTGTGGAAGCAGAAATGCTAACTGAGCTCTTAAAAACACAAGCCCGGCAAATTATTCATGAGGCTCATGATCCTTTTTAAGGGAGTAATATAAAGATTTTGTGTTAAATGCTGTCGTATGTGCATAAAATGCCTCTTATAAATGATTGAGGCCCCCTCTTATCAAGCCGCGCGGCAATGGCGATGGAACCCATTCAAAGTGAATGGCTTTGCCGGCATTACCACGCCGGCAACCGCTAGCGCGGCTTGATAAAGGGGGCCTCAACGCATACAAGTGAGCAGTATGACAAGTAGACATGTACCTATAAGTGACCCAGGCGTAGGTGTGTTCAGTGGAGGAGACTGTGTGGGGCATGGGCGGAGACATTAAATTTGTTATAACATATGCATCTACATTAGTATCTCGGTTTTCGTTGACTTTGGTTATCGTCGGTTTCGGGTTTCCTCGATTTTTTTCTGCAAAAAATTTGTCTCGGATTTCATCGGTTGCCTCGGGTTTCGTCGGCGTGCCCACGTGACCTCGCTGCTAATTTTATGAAAACAAAGGGCGATCCACGTGTTCTCCTGCTCAGTGTGGCGTTGTTTCTAGTTGTGTGAGCATCACCCCGCGCGTCTAGCCAAACAATTCCATTGCTTTCCAGTGTTGATTCATATGGAAATAATTGCCTCGGGTTTCGTCGGTTTCGGATTTCGCCGATTGTTTTCGGATGGATTATCGACGAAAACCGAGGTATCACTGTACATACATACTTCAGCCATGCACATTTACAACTCCTTGCAGGTGGATGTAAATGTTTACAGATATGATGCAGCTGCAATTGTAGCATATTGGGCCTGATTCTATATTTGGCATTGAAAAAATCAGTGCAGATGGAAAACACGCCTATGTATATGCTATAAACCGTGCCTAAAGTTAGGCACGGTTTACAGAATACATGTAGTGCCATCCACACGACTAAAATTTAGACGCAACCGTTTACACCAATGAAGAGCTGGTGTAAATGTCCATGCCCCTGGATTCTATCTAGCGCACCTAGCGTTCCGTGCCAAAATACAAGCGGATTCTATAACAGTGCGCATAACTTAATTGGCTTAACAAAGCCAATCAGCATTGGTAACAACACTTAAGCAATAATGAGCACTAATTGACAATAATTAGAATTTACACGCACAAATTGCTCAGCGTACTCTGTAATGCAGAGTACCTACATTTTAGAGTGCGCAGAGAAAAAGGGGCGTGGTTACGGGCAGGAAAATGGGCATTTTGTGGGCATTCTAAATTTTACGCGTGTTGTTATAGAATATAGCTCAGTGTGCCTAAATCTACACGCTGAGATTTACACCATGTTTTCTACTACTACTACTTATCACTTCTATAGTGCTACAAGGCATACGCAGCGCTGTACACCATACATGAAAAGACAGTCCCTGCTCAAAGAGCTCACAATCTAAATAGGACAGACAGAGGTAAGGGAATTAAAGAGGTGGGTATAAAAGGGTACAGGGCAAGTGAGTAGTGGTTAGGAGTCAAAAGCAGTGTTAAGGAAGTGGGCATTTAGCCTGGATTTGAAAACGGCCAAAGACGGGGCTAGACGTACAAGCTCAGGAAGTCTATTCCAGGCATGAGGAGCAACGAGATAAAAGGAACGGAGTCTGGAATTAGCAGTAGAGGAGAAGGGGACAGACAAGAGAGATTTATCCACAGAACGGAGTACCCGGGGGGGGGGGGGGGGGGCGTGTGGAGAGGTACTTGGAAGTGGTAGAGTGAATGCACTTATAGGTCAGTAAGAGAAGTTTGAATGCGGAAACAGATAGGGAGCCAGTGAAGTGACTTGAGGAGAGGGCTAATGTAAGCTTGGCGACTCTGGCAGAAAATGAGTCGCGCAGCAGAGTTTTGGACTGATTGAAGAGGAGAGAGATGGCTAAGTGGGAGGCTGGTGAGAAGCAGGTTGCAATAATCTAGGCGAGAGGTGATAAGAGTGTGGATAATGGTTTTGGTAGAGTGCCCACTTTTGAGATCCGCATAGTAGAAATTATGTGGGCTACTTTATAGACTATGCTTAGCGAGTAGTGCATGTAAATTCTAATTAGTGCCAATTAGTGCTGATAATTGCTTGTTAACATCCAATTATCGGCGCTGATTGGCTTGTTAACCAATTGAGTTGTGCGCGCAAATCATAATATGCCAAGGTTTGTGGGCACAAATCTAGTTACACTATATAGAATATGCAGGATTTTGTATTGGTATTTCATAAAGACCCTAGGGGGTCAATATTCAAAAGGTTTTAAATGGGTAGGAGAGGATTCTGCCCTGTTAAACTCTGCTGAGCTGGAGATCTGGCAATATTCAACAGCCCTTAAGCAGGTAGTGCTGCTGAATGTTGCCTGTGACTTCCCAGGCAGTGTCTGGTTGGTACTGGGGCAGTATGGGGGTAGAGTTTGGGCAGAGCCAGCACTTAACTGGCAGGGCCGCTGAGAGACAAAACCAGGCCCAGGGCAAGCAACCCTTCTGGCCCACCAGGTCCCACTCTCTGGACCCATATTTGCCCCCCTCCGGGCCTGCTTACTTGTCTCCTCTCCTGCTCTGTTCTGCTGTGCAGAACCTTCTTCCTGCTGCATCCAAACAGGAAGTACTTCACATAGGAAGTGGGATAAGGCAGGAAGAATAGGGTTACCATATGGCTCCAGAAAAAGGAGGACGGATTGAGCCAGCCGGGTTTTACTTCCATTGCTTTCAATGGAAGTAATTGAGCCAGCCGGGTTTTACTTCCATTGCTTTCAATGGAAAGCAATAGAAGTAAAACCCGGCTGGCTCAATCCGTCCTCCTTTTTCTGGAGCCATATGGTAACCCTAAGGAAGAAGGACCTGTGGCCAGAAGAGATTGTTAATGCAATAGCATGATAACTCTGCTCTGTGGTGCACAGGAGCAGAAGAGTCATGCCAGCGCTAGACAGGCCCACCTTGGAGGCCAGGCCCTGGGGAATTTTGCCCCCTCCCCCCTCTTAGTGGCCCTGTTAACTGGTTAGTGGTGATATTCAGTCTGCTAAACAGTTAAGTAAGTGGATAAAGTTAGAACAGCAAGCTAACTGCGCATCGGTCTGAATATTGGCTGGTACAGTATATGGGTAGATTCCAGGTGACTGCTGTAATCTGGATATTTAGGGTTGGTGCCCACACATGGCTCGGTATTGAATACCCAGGCTCAGTTCAGCTCTGCAGCTTAAAACCGCTAACCACCACGGGCTGAATATTGATCCAATAGGCTTAAAATAGTCACCTACTTAGCTTTCACCATTAGGTAATGTATTATAAATTACCCTCTTAAAATCAAATTGCTGAGGTCATGGAGCACTCTCATACTGTGACATCGGTGTTATCCAGGCAAGAAGCCACATATATTTGCCTATACTCAGTGGCGTACCTAGCTTGGTTGCCACCCGGATCAGAGAACCTCCCTCTTCCAGACACGTTGCCCCTCCCATCCACCTGTCCTCCCACCTCCTTTATCCTTCCTTTCTCCAAAGAGGGGAATGCACTGAGCAGTCGCATGGCTGTCGCTTATGCCAGTCCTCTGCCCCAGAACAGGAAGTTGACATCAGAGGGGGCAGGGGACCGGCAGAGCCGACAGCTGCGCAACTGCTCAGTGCACCCCCTTGCTGCCTGCACTCGGGACGGAGTGCACCCACCTCCCCGCCCTTGATACACCACTGCCTATACTGCCTATCCCACAGTGGGATTTGAGCTATGTTTCTCTAGTTCTCAGTGTCAAAAAGGAGAAGCAGGGCCATCGAGAGACTAGGTTGGGCCCGGGGCAAGGCCGTCCCGCCTCCGCCTCCCTGCCACCCCCTGTCCCTCCCCCGCTGCTGCCATCCCCTGTCGCTCCCCCTGCCGCTGCAGTCCCCAGTCTCACCTGCCTGAATCCATGGCTCCGGGCCCCCTGCATTCAAAGCGGCAGTCGCAGATCACCTCTCTTCTGGCCTTCCCTCCCTGTGTCCCGTCCTCCTCTGATGTAAACTTCTGGTTTCTGCGAAGGCAGGACACAGGGAGGGAAGGCCCAAAGGGAGGCAATCTGTGACTGCCGCTTCGAATGCAGGGGGCCCAGAGCCGAGGAGGCAGGCAGGTGAGACCGGGGACTGCAGCACCGGCAGCCTGACCCCGGCGCCGGGCCCCCCTTGGAGGCCCGGGCCCAGGGAATTTTGTCCCCCCTGCCCCCCCCCTGTCGGCGGCCCTGAGGAGAAGCAGGATAAACCCTCCACAAAATGGCACAGAAAAGCCACACAGGAGCAGAGGGTGACAAACTGACTTCCAGCCCTGATGCAGCAAGTTGAAAAGCTGGCCACCGTTGGTCGTGGGACATCTACAGAAAGCATCACAGCACATTTAAGTTGTGTGTGTTTTTTTAAATTTTTGATTAAAATATTGAGGAGGGTTTTTTCAGCCCATGATGACAGTTAGAGCTCCGTTGCTTTGAGAAGAGCATTATCGGATGGAGCCTGTTGAGGCATTATTTGAACATACTGACATTTGGAGAAATATTAGATTTTTTACTTGTGGCTAGTTAATAACAGAGACCTCAATCCATATTTATTTTCAATTTAGAGGGGGGAATGAGCAACATGGAATAATATAATATAATATAATATAATATAATTTTACTCTAAGGTGGATTACAAAAAATGAAGCCAGTACAGTATACCTGGTAATATAAGTCCAAGAAAAAGTGGAGTTGACCATGAAGTAGGATGAAGGAAGTGGCTTTATTAAGGACCTGCATCAGAGGTCATCTAGTAAACAATAAATCATAACAATGCTTCCTGTAGTATAGAGATATCACACAGCCAATTGTTCGGAAGCAATTCTATAAAAGGTGCTAAAAGTTAGACCTCAAAAAAGCTGGGCACTAAGCTAATATTCTATAATGACAGAGTTGTGTACCAAATCTGTTACAGATTGCTAGTGTAAATCCACAGTTATGCACCAAACTTGAGGAGCGACCACTTATGCCATGTCTATGGCTGGCATAAATGCTGGTGCATCAATGTGGTGGTTGGATGCATAAATGCAAATATTTTATAAAGTGCATGCAAGAATAGTTGGAATGCCCTTGGATGCTCTACACCAAAGCAGCGAACACGGTGAAGACCTCTATGGAAAAGCCAGTCAAACCAAGGTGAAGTAGAGGTTGACACAAAGACCAGCCAACATAGGAAACGTTGCTTAGGATACTTTATTGAAGGCACCAGATACACTTGACCCGACACGGGTCATGTTTCGGCAGATACAAATCGCCTGCTTCAGGAGTCACCAAAAATTCTTTGCAAGACAAAATTGCTCTTGTGGCCGGTACAAAAAATGATAAGCTCAGCAAACAGAAATGATGCCAACGGAATGCAGAGTAGAATCTCAACCTCCTATGTCAACGCCTCCTTTGCATTGGTACGCGAGAGAAGTTAGGTGCGCTGTTTATAGAATAGAGGCACAAGTCTGTTACATACACAACTGCAAATTAGTTTGAATTAGTGCCAGTTATTGGTATTTTTCACCAATGATTTGACAATTTAATGCCAATTAGTTACATTACACTCGCGACTGTCCCTGTTTTATAACTGTGTGCCCAATTGTGTACCTAAGTGTGGGCGCCATTTATAGAATTTGAGAGGTAAATGATGGCTTTTATAACCAGGAAGAAATGCTAGTGTGTATGTACGCTTCTCCTGGAGAACACACATACACACACACACACACACACACACACACACACACACACATATATATATATATATATATATATATATACACACACACATGTGCCAGCTGCTCCTGGTTGCACGTATAAGTGGTGATTTTAGAAAGGAGGATATATGTTTATTTTTCCTTTCTAAAATAGCTTTTAAGATGTAGCCTGGCCACATCCACTTATGTAGCCAATTCTAAACTTGCTCCCATAATAATTCAGGTATGTCAACAGAACAGTTAGGAAAGCAAATAAAATGCATGTTGCTTGTGAAGGCTCACTAATTGTTATCCTACAGAGGAAAAACAGTTAACAGAAGGACCTATTATATAAAGCAAATTATAACCAGATGTCAGTGCCTGGTTTTAACAGGGGTTAGTTCCCATGGAGGGGCATAATAAAAGTTTTGTTGAGGACGTCCTCACAAAACGTACCCATGGAGGGGTGGGGAAACTTGTATTATCGAAACAAGATGGATGTCTATCTTTCGTTTTGATAATACGGCCGGGGACGCCCAAATCTTGAAATTTAGGTCGTCCATAGAGATGGTCGTTCCTAGACTTGGTTGTTTCTGATTTTCGGCGATAATGGAAACCAAGGATGCCAATCTCAGAAACGACCAAATGCAAGCCCTTTGGTTGTGGGAGGAGCCAGCATTCGTAGTGCACTGGTCCTCCTGACATGCCAGGACACCAACCGGGCACCCTAGGGGGCACGGCAGTGGACTTCACAAATTGCTCCCAGGTACATAGCTCCCTTACCTTGTGTGCTGAGCCCCCCCCCCCAAAACCACTACCCACAACTGTACACCACTACCATAGCCCTTATGGGTGAAGAGGGGCACCTAGATGTGGGTACAGTGGGTTTCTGGTGGGTTTTGGAGGGCTCACATTTACCACCACAAGTGTAACAGGTAGGGGAAGGGATGGGCCTGGGTCCGCCTGCCTGACCTGCACTGCACCCACTAAAACTGCTCCAAGGACCTGCATACTGCTGTCAGGGACCTGAGTATGATATTTGAGGCTGGCACAAAATATTTTGAAAGATGTTTTTTGAGGGTGGGAGGGGGCTAGTGACCACTGGGGGAGTAAGGGGAGGTCATTCCCGATTCTGTCTGGTGGTCATCTGGTCAGTTCTGGTACCTTTTTGTGGCTTGGTCGTAAGAAAAACAGAACCAGGTAAAGTCGTCCAAGTGCTCATCAAGGATGGCCTTTTTTTTTTTCCATTATGGGTCAAGGATGTCCAAGTGTTAGGCACACTGAAGTCCCGCCTTCGCTATGCCTCCGACACACCCCCGGGAACTTTGGCCGTCTCTGCGACGGAAAGCAGTTGGGGACGTCCATATTCGGTTTTCGATTATACCGATTTGTCACCTAAACCAATTAATCACTACCTACATCACTTCCTGTAGCTTCACCTGTATATTTTCTCCCCACATGGAGAGAATAAATGGCTTTTCTGTTGCGGTAGCTGCCCCTTACTCACTAAAAATGGTCTAATTGTTGTGTGTTTGCAATGAAGCAGTGAAGGACAATGAGCCATTTCCTAGAACTTGCTTATAGTTTACTACGTCTATAGTATATCCTGAGGTTAGGCAATTTACTCAGCAGTTGGTGAGAAAAGCCTTGAGAAACTGATGGATGAAGATTGGCTTCCATAGCTATCATCAGCCAATTAGCTACTTCAGAGTGTACTGGAAGCTCCCTGTGGTTAAAAAAAAAATAATAGGAATGTTTTTTTTTTAAATTTTCAAATTTTAATAATTACAATATTCAATAAATCTTGAATAAAATACACGAAATATGCAACATCATCATAGGGAAACAATAATACAAAGAGAAATAGAAAAAAAACTCTTATCGACCACAATTTAGGAATTGATCCAAGAAAAAGAAATTAAATTGTAAGCTAATATTACAAAGCCTATTCTCTAATTGTTAAACCAAAGACTGCACCATGCTCTGTTGACTTAATCCAAGCTACTATACAGTGTTACATTCAGGATTAAATTTTCACAATTACACTCTCTTTGCTTAATAAAAAATCCTCTAACTGCTTAGGTTCAAAAAATTGATATTGCTTTGTTTGATACAGTATCCTACAAACACAAGGAAATTTCAATTGAAAATTTGCTCCTAAAGCTACTACCCTAGGACGCTGTAAAAGAAATAAGTTTCTTCTCTTTTGTGTCTCCCTGGATAAATCCGGGAAAACCCTTACTTTTGAACCTAAAAATAAAGAATTCAAATGTCTCAAGGACAGTCTGAGTACAGCATCTCTATCTAATTCTAATGCAAATGTCACTAACAAAGTAGTTCTTTGTGTGACAACCTCCAGAGATGATTCCAGGAACTCAGCCAAGTTCATTACACCTTGAGGGTTTAAATTATCTGGGTTTTTCCCAGTAATTTGCAAATAGTATGCCCTTGTAATAGGTGGTAAAGAATTTTCAGGTAGTCCCTGGATTTCTACTAAATATTTCTTAACCATTTGTACTGGTGACACAAGTGGAGATTTAGGAAAGTTAATAATTCTTAGGTTAAGTCTCTTTGATTGATTCTCCAAATATTCCAAGTGTTTCGAGGCAAAATTCCTTTCTTTAATCAAAGACTGCTCCACGATTTCCATTTTTTCAAGTTTACCAGAGAGGGTTTTTACCTCTGCTGCTTGGAGATCATTTTGTAATTGTTTCAATGTAGACCCAGCCAAAACCTTGATAGTTTCAGAATTCTTTGCTATCATAGTTTGTAAAGCAGAGAGAGTTGTGGAATTTAAATCCCAAAGTGACTCTAATGTCACTACAGCAGGTCTTTCCAACTTCCCCTCAAAAACCAGTGGAGGTGCTTTAGCAACTTGTTCCAGGATACTCACAGTCACAGCAGGAGTAGAGCTTTCCTCTGGAATATTCAAGCTTACAGTGTTTGTTCCAGATTCGAGCAAGTTCCCTCCCTGAATGCTTCTTTCACCTGACAGGATTGAAGCAACAGGACTCGCCACAAAGCTCTCTCTTCCTGGTTGGGGTGGTGCTGTACGTGGGACAGGGCTCAAAGAAGCCCCGTCGACACTGTCGGTCAGCTCCGAGGGGCGGACTCCAGCAGCAGGAGTAGAGGTCATACCTGAGTCAGATGCAATTCCAAAGGTTTCGAGCGTCGGCTGTTGGAGATGGGGTTTATTGCCTGGGGCAGAGGGAATCTCCCTGACTTTCCCTCGTCTCTTACCCATCTGAAACAGCAGGTAAGACGCTCTTTCCAGAGTCAGCTTGAGCACTATTCAGACCGTGTCTGTCAGTGCAAGTCACACTGTCGCCATCTTGGATCCTCCTCAAAATAATAGAAATGTTGTGATCTTTAGGTGCATTGGCATGGCCACTTTCCTCTGTGTGTGCCACCTGCAGAAGAAGCTCTAGCTGCTGGCAGAGGTGAAGAATAGTCTGCTTATTTATAATTCCTTAATGAGGTACAGGAACTGGATACTGAGCCTGTAGATCATGTGATAAAGATGACTCCTCCTGGTCTTCTTATGTGGCCTTTATCTCATGTGAGCAAATGCCAACAGAAACCACCTTGTGTTGGTTTACTTTTGCTTAGTCTATTCTTAAGTTCATTGATGTCACAAATTCTGTACCAACTATGAACCACCAGCACACCCAGAACCCATGAACAGTGCCGCAGCTACATACAGAGACGCAAACACCCCCTTATACAGCCACAGAAAAACGCTCATCCAAAACAGAAAGGCAAATACAGAGCAGAAATAGGTAGAGAAAAGGGGCATGGGGGAGAGGCAATAGAGAAAGAGAAGAGAGGAGGTGAGGAAATGATTTAGCGGACTTATTGCTTTAACCTCCTCATTCAATCTCTAGCTATGCTCCACTACCCCTGCTCACCAGAATGGCCTCTGCCTCCATCTTGTCTTCTTTTCTAACTACTCACGCTCAAATTTCCCCACTTCATTTCTTCCCCTCTCTGATCATCATATGATAACTTTCATACTTAATCACTCTCTTCTTCAGTCTTATCCAATCACCACCAACATATTTAGGAATCTTCAGGCTTATGTTTTTTCCACCACGGTTTCACCTCTCCTGTCATTCACCATGTTATTCAACTTTGTCAATAGTATTCTCTCCTCTACTTTGGACACTTGTTCCTCCCATTCAATGCGGCATACCAAACCCCAGCCTTGGCTGACCTGCAGAATCTACTACCTATGTTCCAGTGTCCACTCTGCTGAACACCTTCGGCTAAATTCCTGTGCCAATGCTGACTTCATACATTTCAAATTCTTTCTGATTCCCTTCAAGCCTGCTCTTGCACTTGCCAGACAGAGTATTATGTCCATTTGAAGTAGAAATATTCAACATAAAGGACTATTTTATATGCTCAACTTCCAATGTGGTATATATCATTCAGTGTAAGAAATGTAACGAAGGATGCTATATTGGAGAAACAGACCAGATGCTTAAGACAAGATTCAATCTACACAGACATCACATGAAAATACTGTAGCTGGTGCCAGTCAGGCCCCCACCCCTGTGGGCCAAAACTTCACTAGATCAGAACACTGTACCAGTGATTTCACAGTAAGAATACTGAAAGGTAATTTTAAAACAATACAGGAACGTAAGACCTTTGAAATAAGAATGATTGAATATTTTGACACCCAACAAACAGGACTTAATAAGGATCTGGGTTTTCTAACTCATTATAAAACATACAGCTGTATTTCTCTGTTTATTTCTCTGTTTATTACCCTCCTCTCACCTACCAACACCCATTCTGTTAGAATATCAATGAAATGCTTTGATGTCCCCATGTATACCCCCACCCTCCCACTCTGTCAGACAGTCAAAGTAATGCTTTAATGTTTCTCTCATATATACTATCTGCTACCTCATTTGCTTATTTCCGATCTGAGGAAGAAGGGCAACCTTCGAAAGCTAATCAAGAAATGTATTAAGTTATGTCCAATAAAAAAGGTATCATCTTATTTTCTTTTCCGTGTTTTATTTTGTTTGATTTCTATTGATGTCCATTTGACAAACTCTCTTGTCTCCAACTCTCACCTTCTGTTTGCAACACTGAACTCCTGAATGTGCCTCCACCTACCCCCTCCCCTTCACTTTCTACCTAGACTATGACTGAATACTTCCATAATAAGTTTCACAAGGTGAATCTTGGTGCCCAATATTCAACCAGCAGCGAATACCTGGAAATTCAATGCCGGGACCAGGTCGGGGCTCTAGCATTGAATTTCTGGGTATACGGAGAGCTGGTGAAAACATAGCCAGTTAAGTATGATATTCGGTACTTAACCGACTATGAAGAACTGCCTACATATAGGATTGTGTTTTATGTGGTCCGATTTATGCAGTTATCTTAGCTGGTTAAGTGCTGAAAATTGTCACTTAACCGGCTAAGTGCCGACTCTGCCCCTGAAATACCCTCTAAATAGTTGTTGGGTGCTAACCAGGCATTTTCAGTGGCACTATCTGGATAAGTGCCCCTGAAAATACCTTGTTTGCCTCATTTTGAATATTGGGCCCTTGAGTTCTCCATCAGGACATGTCCATCTCCCCCACTTCATTCTCACAACTTTCCTTCAACCCCTGCCCCCCCATTCTTTTATTTTCTAAAATCACAGAAGAGGAAACTGCACATCTTTCCTCCTCCAAACTCACTACATGTTATACTGTTCTCATTTCCACCTATCTACTCAGCATCTTCTCCCCTACCGTCATCCCTTCTATCTGTCATATCCTCAATCTATCACTTTCCACTGCCACTGTTCCTGATACCTTCAAACATGCTGTGGTTATAACACTCCTCAAAAATTCTTTGCTGGATCCTACCTTTTCTTTCAACTATCATCCCAGCTCTCTCTTCCCTTTTGCATCTAAGCTATGTGCACATGCTATCCACCACTATTGTCTTGACTTCTTTTCTCCTCAGTTTTCCCCCTCTATCGCCCCATCTTCTATCCTATCAAATTTGTAGGTTTTCCCCGCCCTTCCTCTTCCAACATTTCTATTTTCTTCTTCTTTTTGTACTTTTATTTTTAGAATGTAAGCCACCCAGACATGTCCTATAATGGGCAGGATTGAAAATACTTGAAACTTGAAGCTGTTCTAGATTCTCTGCAATCTGGCTTTCTCTCGCTTCATTCCACAGAAAAAGTCTGCAGTGACCTGTTCTCTGGCCATGCCCAATCCTCCTTCTTCTTGACCTATCAGCTGCTTTCAAAATTGTTGATCATCACTTACTCCTTGAAAGGCTGTCTTCATTTGGATTTTAAGGCTCTGTTCCACCTTAGTTTTCGTCTTATCTCTGTCATCACACTTTTAATTTATGCTCTGGTGGATGCTCCTTCACTGATATCCCAGTATTAGGGCTCTGTTTTGGGACCTCTTTTCTTGTCTTCTCTCTATATACTTATTCTCTTGGTGCTCTGATCTTCTCCCTTGATTTTCAGTACCACCTGTACTCTGATGATGCCCAGATCTACCTTTCTACACAGGAAATTTCACCATGAATCCAGGCTCAAGTCTCAGTCTGCTTGTCTGACTTTGTTACCTGGATTGTCCACTGGCATATAAAACTGAACATGATCATGACTGAGCTTATCATCTTCCCTCACATCTCATCTACCCCCACTCTATATTTCTCTGGGTAACACTGTCATCCTCCCTGTCTCTTCAGCTTGTAACTTTGGGGACATCTTTGACTTCTTTCTTTCTTTCTCTGCATATGTCCAACAAATCATTTAGAGTTGTGAGAAAGAGTGGTCTACAAATTTTTTAAAATAAATAAATACAATCTATTGTTTCTTTCTCTAAAACAACACTGAAATTTATTCCTTCCATTCTGAATACACTACCAAAATCCTTATGTACACTCTCATCATCTTCTGCTCAGATTACTGCAACTTGCTCTTCACAGGTCTCTCATTAAACCATCTTTTCCCCCTTCAATCTGTTCAAACGTCTGCTGCACAATTAATCTTCCACCAGTGTTTCTATACTCACATAATCCCTCTCCTCAAGTCTCTTCATTGGCTCCGTAACCATTTCTGTACACTAATCTAGCTCCTCTTACTGACTTATGAGTGCAGCTCCTCAGTGTGTCACCTTGTACCCCTCCCCAGAAACCCCCATTCTTATCTGTACCTTTCTCCTCCACTGCCAACTTCAAACTCTGTTTCATGCTGTGCCATTCACCTGGAATAGACTTGCTGAGTCAGGACGCCATGATCTGTCTGTGAAGCTCACCTTTTTGAGGTTGTTTGTAATTTTTGACCCCTTATTTATCTTACACATTTGTGTACAGTGCTGCATACATTGAGTAGCACTATAAAAATGATAAGTAGTAGTAGTAGTAGTAGAAAAAGAACTGAAGAGGTTAAAGGGAAATAGATGGAACAAAGAATTATAGAGAGTGCCAATCAGGGAATAGCAAGTGCAAACAGTGAACAGCTCACCAAGGAGCAGGTCCTAAAAGACTCATTCATGGGGTTTATGTGTTATTTCGAGTCGTTTATTTATTTATTGCATTTGTATCCCACATTTTCCCACCTATTTGCAGGCTCAATGTGGTTTACAGAGGTCTGTTATGGCATTGCCATTCCAGAGTGTCAGATACAAATGGTGATGCACAGAGATTAAGGATGGAGAGAAGTACTAAGAAAATAGATATAGAAAGATGACTTTCGGATTGGAGTGTATAGATGAAGTGCTATAGTTAAGCTATGGGTTCTCTTTGTAGGCCTTATTGAAGAGATACGTCTTCAGGGATTTACGGAAGTTGGATATTTCGTCGATTATTTTCAGGTCAGTTGGTAGTGTGTTCCACAACTGCGTGCTAATGTAGGAGAAGGAGGTCGCGTGTATAAGCTTGTATTTTAGTCCTTTGCAGCTGGGGAAGTGTAGATTGAGAAATTTTCGGGATGATCTTTTGGCATTTCTGGGAGGTAGGTCCACGAGGTCTAGCATGTAGGTCGGAGCATTTCCATGGATGATTTTGTGTACGATTGTGCAGATCTTGAACGTGGTCCGTTCCTTTAGTGGGAGCCAGTGGAGTTTCTCTCTTAAGGGTTTTGCACTTTCATATTTTGGTTTTCCAAATATGAGTCTTGCGGCGGTATTTTGGGCTGTTTGAAGTTTCTTGATGGTCTGTTCTTTGCTGCCAGCATACAGTGTGTTGCAGTAATCCAGATGGCTTAGTACCATTGATTGTACCAGGATACGAAAGATGGATCTCGGGAAGAAAGGTTTTACTCTTTTGAGTTTCCACATGGAGTGGAACATCTTTTTCGTAATATTCTTCATGTGGGTTTCGAGCGTGAGGTTTTGGTCAATGGTAACTCCAAGAATTTTCAGATTGTTTGAGACAGGAAGAGAAAAGTTTGGAGTGGTTATAGTGGTGAAGTTGCTTGTATTATATTGTGAGGTGAGTACAAGACATTGTGTTTTTTCTGCATTCAGTTTTAACTGGAATGCATCTGCCCAGGAGTGCATGATTTGGAGGCTTTGGTTGATCTCTTTGGTGATTTCGTTTAGGTCATGTTTAAACAGGATATAGATCGTGACATCATCTGCATATATGTAAATGCTGGGGTTTAATTTTGGCACCTTGTTCCTGTATAGCCCTTACAAAATGCATAAAACTTAACACATGTATAAGCCCAAGAAACTGAAGAAAAAAGAAGGGGTTCACAACTTCCACAAATCCAACAAGGAAAACAAATGCAGAGTGGAAGAAAATCCAATCCAAGAAACCAGTCAGAACTCACAGAATGAGAACTCCAAATAGACTTTATTAGGACCACACGGTCCGTGTTTCGGCTATAAAGCCTTCATCAGGGGTCGATATGCTGATGTTCTGTTGAGCATATGATACTAATGGAGCACTGAAAATAACACAAAGTCAAAATCTTTGGAGTTGTATTAGTTCGCAGTGATCGCCAGTTACTACTATCTCTATCTCTGATTTTGACTTTGTGTTATTTTCAGTGCTCCAGTAGTATCATATGCTCAACAGAACATCAGCATATCAACCCTTGATGAAGGCTTTATAGCTGAAACACGGACCGTGTAGGGTCCTAATAAAGTCTATATGGAGTTCTCATTCCGTGAGTTCTGACTGGTTTCTTGGATTGGATTTTCTTCCACTCTGCATTTGTAAGCCCAAGAAACACCACAAACACACCTCTGCAGATGTGTAAAACCAGGTGTTGCACCAGCTATAAATAGTGCCGTTTCTGAAACTGCTGCTTACACATGGAGCATCATTTACATTTACAAAAGGTACTTAAGCCTTCCAAAATTGTATCATTTTCCATGCACATGTCTAGTACAGGGGTTCTTAACTTTTTTTTGTTCCCACACCCCTTTAACTGATCAATGAAACCCTCACACACCTTTCCTAAACCACATGTCCACTAGTGATTACTGACACCTACATATGTCATTTTTATCTGCTAACAGTGTTAACCACTAGCATGTCACTAAAATTACGATAGTACAAGGTTTTATTACTGATAACTGTCCTAATAATTGCCTCAGATTTGAAGACCCTTCTCTGTACCCTTTTTGACCTCTGCCCACAGGAATCATTAGTTAAGAACCTCTATTCTAGTGTTCTAGTGATATTTAAATATCAACGAGAGAAAATTGTGATGCACTTTCTCTTTAAAAAGAAATGATGCAAAGTCTATGGGGTAAACAGTAACTGTAGACTTGGAACAAAAGCAGATAATTAAAAAGTGCTCCCTGGAATCTCATTTAAAATGAGTCTGTTCTGAAATATTTACAGTTCAAGTGGAAAAGGTACCAAAAATAAGAGGGACTGTGAATGAGAGAGAGAGAGAGAGAGAGAGAGAGAGAGAGAGGTTTGTTTAGTGTTAAGCAATCGACACTACAGTGGAAGGGAGTTTAACCTGGAAAGCCTCATTAACAGCTTTCTTCAGCTGTGATTCAAGCTGCACTCTATGCCAGCTGGCTAACTTCTTAACCACTTCTTTCATGTTGTGGTGCACTGTGACAATATAAACTCTTCTGAGGATGACTTCTTTTAATTTGACAGAACGAGTAGCTATGTTCCCTTCAGTCCAAAGATACATAGCTAGGCATCACACGGCACAGAATAAATCTGTCTCCCCCAAGGATTTGGGCTAATTATATCTGAGTTTAAAAAGTCGGTATAGAGTAAATGAGACTGTAGAAGAACATTAGTTCTTTTGTCTGTGCCAAAATTGTTCTCTTTATGCTAGTAATAAAGCAGAGATGCTTTTATAATAGCGGAGTCTCCTGTGTGCTAATATTGATTTACATTATAATATGTCTTGGCGGAGAAGTCTGCAATTAGGCATTAACAAAATTGGGAGCAAAGTTCTACATTTTCAGGATAGTGCTGGTTGGAATGAAAGATTCTTCTGGAAGAATAAGACATCCAAAAGGGACTAAAGTTTAAAAAAGGCAGAATCACAACTCAGTGAATTAACCAAACACCTGACAACAGAGTACATGCGTTCTTCTAGATGAGAGTATGTTAAAGCATTTCCTCGGACTAGCCTGATGGCTCAGTGACAGTGCTATGCACTGCATACAGAATAACAGAGCTTTAATGCAGCTGCTCAGCCTAGCCATCACTGGGGGGTACTCTGGAAGCAATGTTTACAGCCTCTGAGGGCAGGAAGTTCCAGCCATTGCTCAACAGCAAAACCTAGTGACCTGACTCATATTACCACATTCCAACGGGAGCCGTGGTCTGTGGTCTCTGGCAGGGAACTGTGGCAGCAGTGGCTGGGCTAAGTAAGTTGAGAAGGGCTATAAAAACAGATGAAAAGCTACAGGCATGTATGAATGAAGGCTAATGGAGCCATAGCCCAACAGGAACTGGCTCCAATTGAGCGAGAAGTTCAACGCAGTTGGAGGAAATGGTCTAGTAAAAAATAAACTGTTATGTATGCTCCAAAATCCTAGAAGCAATGGATACCTAGCTATAGTATATTTCCTCTAGTTTCTGTTGGAAGTATACTTTGTAAGGGGATCAGTTTAGATGTAATAATCATGGCTGCTGAGATATACATGGTGACTACAACCAAAGCTTTCTCTGTTCCTAGTGGTCTCACAATCTAAGCTTTTGTACCGGGGCAATGAAGGGTTAAGAGACTTGCCTACAGTCACAAGGAGCCACAGTGGGAATCAAAGGCAGTTCCCCAGGATCTCAGCCCACTGCCCTAACCATGAGGCTACTCCGCAATGCTTTATCTTTGAACACAATAATGAAATAAAAACACATCTATGGTGTGTAAGAGGAAACAAGATGAGAAAAGTTGTGATATGCTGGAGGGGACTCAGGATGCCCGTATTAGCTTATATTCTGACTGAACAATGTTTGTCACTTAGTAAAGCAGAGATTTGTGAACCCCATGATAAAAATGTGTCCACCCAACACTGGAGATAAGCGAAGGATGGATAACTCTCAAGTAAGCACAGTTATTTGAATTAAAATACTGTATTCCAGTGTCCTTGGATTCTGGAGTTTAATACAGGGGCATAGCCAGACAGCAGATTTTGGGTGGGCCTAGGCAAGAAGTGGGTGGACACCAAGTGTTCTCCCCCCCCCCCCCCCCAACACACACACCAAAAAAATATATCTCAGTTGGTGGGAAAATGATTCTTTCCACCTTGGCAGCAGTGGCGTAGCCAGACCCACCATTTTGGGTGGGCCCAGAACTAATATGGGTGGGCACTGTGCCTATGAGTAGTGTTTCTTGGGACACTACAAAATAATGCCTTAGAATACACTTGATGATGGATTTGTAAGTAGTCTGCATCAATATAAACCACATACATACATAATGGAAAAAACAACCAGTTACATTATCCCATATCTTAAACTTGACCAGACTTAAGTCTGCAATAACAGAAAACATCTCATGACAAGATCCTGCAATATAACAGCAATGGCATATATCCTTCAAACATTGCTTTATAACAAACATTTAAAAATATAGAACTGAGAGCCAGTGGCGTACCTAGTGTATTTGACACCCGGGTCCAATCATTTTTTTAACACCCCCTCCTCTATATGAAAATATTATTTTTACTAATAATCCATGAGTCACACAACAAGTATGTACCTAGGAAAGGCAGCATCTTAAACATTGCAGTGAGCACTAGAACATCAATACACCCATTGTAAAACTAAACAAGACATTAGTAAAAATGGTCCTGCCAACAGAAAACCATGTCTTTTTCACAAACATAGAACACAGATACATCCTCACCAAGTATAGAATAAGTAACCACAAACTAAAATAGAAATATGTAGACAAAAATTAAACTGAACCCCCAAGAGGCCAGATTCCGCATACAATGCAACACCACAGAAACAGTGATGCATGTCTCCTAGTACTGTGCAAAATATAAAGATAGCAGAAGTAAACTTGAAAAAACTGACAAATACCAATCAGCACTTTACAAATTAAAAAACAGAAATAAAACAAAACATAGAAAATAAGGTAATACCATTTTATTGGACTAATACTTTTTCAATTAGCTTTCAGAGGCCAAAACCTCCTTCTTCAGGTCAGTACAGTATCCTGCTGTTACAGTCCTGTCCTGACCTAAGGATGGAGGTTTTGCTCTCTGAAAGTTGGTCAAAAATGTATTAAAATAGTCCAACAACATATCACCTTATTTTCATTTTCTATTTATCACCACAGATACAATACTACTTTATTCTAAGGCAAATAAATAAATAAATACATCTTTTTTTCTACCTTTGTTGTCTCTGGTTTCTGCTTTCCTTGCCTTCTCTTCACTCTCTCCCTTCCATCCAACATCTGTTCTCTTTCTCTCTCTCTTTCATCCAGCGTTTCTGCTTTCTCTGCCTCTTCCATCCACTGTCTGTCCTTTACCCCTTTGCATACGGTGTCTGCCAGCTTTCCCTGCCTCCTCCATTCACTGCCTGCCTTTTCTTTCCCTTCTATCCTGCCTGTCTCCCGCTCTCCTTTTTACATGATTCATTCCAGTATCTCCCCCCTCTCCATCTTTATTTCTCCTCTCGCTGTACTCCATCTATATCCATCTTCTGCTTATCTCCTGTCTATTTGACTTTTTTCTCTCTCTGTCCACTGTCATTTCCTCTGACTCACTATCTCTCCTATCCATAACCTCCCCTCTGTGTCCAGCATTTGCTCTCTGTGTTCCCATCCCTGTTCCCCCCCCCCCCCCCCCATGTTCAGAATCTGCCCTCTGTGTCCCCTTCCCATGTTCCTCACCCTTCTTTCTCTCTCTCTGTCCTGTACTTCCACCCCAGGGCCAGTATCTCTCTCCCTCTTCTCTCCCCTGCTTCATAGTACTGCATCTTATTCTCCCCCTCCCCAGATCCAGCTTTTTCCCAGTCTCCTGTCCCTCATGTGTCCCACCTTTCTCTCCCCTCTTGCTTCCCTTTGGTCTGGCATCACTGTCACTCCTTTCTCCACCCCCCCCCTTTTCCCATTTCCATGTCATTGCTTTCCTTCCTCTCTCCACCACTCTTTTCCCTTGGGTTGGCATCCCTCTCTCCACCCCCTCTCCCCTCTGTTGGAATGTAATTGTATTTTACATGCATTGACTGTCACCTATTATTTCTCTGTGATTACTCTGTGACCTCTGATGTGAATTACTTAGAGAGGTCACACAGCTATGCAACTTCCTGTGGGGGTTAGATGCAGCACATGCAGCACATGGAGCACATGGAGCTCATGATCTCTCCTAACCTGAGAGGATCTATGGTGGTGTGAGCATCCATTACCATCTAAGCACATGGAAGGAGCTGATAAGACAAATGTATAGTAATATGTAAATATAAGCCTGTCTGATTATAATCTAACTACAAACTGTGAGTAAACAGATGTTTTGTTACTTCAACTTTAAAGTGACTCAGCAGTGAATTATTCTGGGGTGAATGAGAGAGAGATGAAGAAAGAAATTAACATTTCTAAAGCTGAAGCTGTGTGTACTAAAATCTGCTAATTATTTACTACAAATAATCCAACAAAAGGGTTATGGGCCCAGGGCCAGGAATTGAAAAAGAAGAGAAATATTACCAGGCAGAAAAAAAGGCCACATTTTTCTCTTAAGTTTTAAAGGAAAGATTCAGTCTGTCTCTCTCTCCCCCCACACAGCAGACAGAAGGCTAAGAAAATGGCTGAGGGAGGAAATTCACCATTGTTCTATTCTCTCAAGGTGCCTAGATTAACTGAGTTTAATTATCAGCAGTGGGAATTAAGATTCATATGTCTCCTTCGAGCAAAAGGATTAAATATATGCTTAGACCAAGACAGAACAGCTGAAAATATGGCTGAATGGGACAATGCAAACTATTATGTGAAGTGCATGCTTTTGGAAGCTCTCTCAGAGAAACAAGCCATATTAGTGGAGGGAAAAGATACACCAAAGGACATTTTATATAAACTGAGAACTATGTATGCAACTACATATGCAAAGCAGCAACCAATTTGGTTAGCAGAGTTGAATGAAACCAAATTAAGGGATAAAAGTAAATGTAATGATCACATTATGCATCTTATGTCTTCATTTCAAAAGCTAGAACTTTCTGGAATTCCCATGTGTGATGCATTGAAAAGAGCATTTCTTTTTACCTCACTATCAAAGAAGTTTGATGTTTTTAGGTCTGTAAATGAGGCCATTGAAGGGCAATCTTTTGAACAGGCAACATCAAAACTAAGGCAGGAATGCATAATAAATGATTCTGAGGAGATGTGTTCTCAAAGTCAGTCAGAGAGAAATGAAACAAATTTCTTGGCAAAGAACAGAGGAAGGCGGAGCTATGGGAAAACTCCACCCAAGGGCAAGCTGATTTGCTACTCATGTGGAAAGGAGGGACATGTATCTAAATGGTGTAAGGAAACACAAAACACTCCCTCTAGCTCACCTAAGCCAATGGAACTAAAGAATTTTCAAACCAGGAAATGTATGAAGGACAAAGATAAACACAAGGGCTTTCTAATGGCAGAAAAATCTTTGACTATGGTAAATAATAATTCAAATGAAAGTACTTGGATTTTGGATTCAGGGAGCACATGCCATTTAACCAATTGTAAGGATTTCTTTCAGGAAATGTGTCCAGAAGAAGGTATTCTTAAAACTGCAAACGCAGGGACTGCTAAGATCCAAGCAAAAGGCATTGGATTCTTAAAATGCAAAGTGTCTAATGAAGTTAAAGTGAGGCAGCCATGAGCAAAGAATAATTATATATATAAGAAATCATATGAAGGGTTAATTCTGTTAAAAGCTTGAAGTTAGAATTCTAACTTTTTACTTTGCAACTGAAGTGAAGGAATGCCAGATGGTTCATATTATTTGAAAGTCTTGCCGGGCTGGGTCAGAAAGGTCAGAAAGACCCTTGTGAGGGATGGATTGCTAAATGCTGGCACAGCTGTAAACTATTATGAATGAACAAAGGAATGAGCCAGACATGCTGAAGTTTAAAAGGCTGAAATACTATTTCAGAAGTTCTTGATATGTAGATTTTGTTATAAGGAAATAGTTAGATTCTAAATAATTCTAGATATTCCTGATATTTAGAATATGTCTTATAAGAATGCTTACTTTAGAATATGTTGTACTCTGTGTAAATTAATAATTCTGTGTAGGATGTTTGTTCAACTCTGTGTTACTTTTAAAATGATCCTTTGTCTGCTGTTTAAGGCTGCAGTGAGGAGCCCAACATGTGTTTTGAGTTTTCTGTGGTCTTAGCTAGTTTTGTGAAGGGAGCTGATAGGTGAAAAAGGTCAGGACTAGTCAGCTCTCTTCTCCTTGATTAATTATAGGTAAAATGCAGAAATGGTCCTGGAAGTAATAACAGACCATAGACGTATGCTATTAAGTAAGACTGACTTTTGACCTCTTTAATGAATGCCAGAGTTTAGTTAGTAGGTAGTATGAAGCTGATTAGGAATATGAGAATAACCAATGTTAGATGGGGCCTCTTAGTCTCTAAGGGAATCCAGTTTAAGCTATAGATGAGACATCAATCATAATGAGAAATGTAAGAGACTGGAGACCAAATGTCTGGCATGAGGGGCCCCAGGTCAGAGGTCAGTTTAGGATGTCTGGAACCTATGTAACTGATATTTCAAAAGTAATGATTGGTTGAGGCAAGGTAGCCAATCAGTTTCTTAACCAATTGGGAGTAAAGGGGGCTAGGCTAGGAGGAGGGCTTAGGACCCTATTTAAGTAGGAGCAGAAGCAGTTTACGTCAGAAGGAGCTCAGAAGAAAGAGAAGGACAGAAGGAACAGACAGAAGAAGGAGAAGACAGCATAAGAAGAGAAGCAGCTGAGACAAAGACACAGAGAGCTGAGAGAAAGACCCAGAGAGCTGAGAGAAGAGAAGAGAGCTAGAACTGATGTCCTGCTTTGTTTGCTGGCAAATAAAGAAGATTTCTCTCTCATACTGGTGTGTGCTGTCTGACTCCTGAAGTATCACAAATTCCTATCTCAATTCCTGCAACAATTCTTGGTGGCAGCGGTGGGATGAATCCTGCATTAATCCCAGCACCCAACTGACTGGAGAACATTCGCCGGGTATGTATTCTGTATTTTGTATTGTAATCCTAGCTAGGAAATTGTAAACCAGCCCCTCAAGAAAATTGAGGAAGGAGAATCTGATCAATTCTCAGCAAAGGCCCTAGTACCTTCTAGTCGCGGGGACTAGAAGCGAAAACGCTTGAGCTTATCTGTATTTGAGAAATCTGAAATTGTTGGGTGGGATTTTCTGTATGGAATGTGTGATGCGTGAATGCTAACTGAGTGCGGACTTCTTATAGCTGCATTTCCAATTAACGCGAGTTCAATTGGTCAGCAACGGAAGGAAGCGATTGTTGTCTGTCTACCTAGTGTCTCGAGAGTGCGGACCCCTTACTGCACTCTCAAAAAAATTCCCTCCCTTTTTGTGTGTTGTAACTGTAAGCATTATGGGTGGGACATCATCTAGACAAATTGTTACCCCCCTAGATTGTATGCTTAGAAATTTCAAAAAAGGCTTTTTAATTAATGACTATGGACAGACTTTAAGCTCAGGTACTTTAAGAACCCTGTGTGAAGTTGAGTGGCCATCTATGGGAGTGGGGTGGCCCCCTAGTGGCAGCTTAGATATTGAAGTAATCCGGAAGGTCTATAGCATAGTAGTAGGAGAATCAGAATATTCTGAACAACTCCCTTATATAGATTCCTGGGACAGCCTTGTGACTGACCCTCCCTCCTGGTTGAAAACTTATATGGGATCCCCAGTAAAATTCATGTTAGGCCGTGTTCAAAGAAAGATTAGAAAATCTAAACTAGAAGAGGGAAAGAGCCCCAGGAAGCTTACCACCCAATCGGTGGCTTCCGCCCCTACCCTGTCTGAGAAACCCATACTCTCTGATGATCCCTCAGATCTTGAGCCACCACCTTATGGCCCATTGTTGGGGTTCCGTGCCACCCCTAGAGATCCACGCCGCCCAGCCCAAGCCTCTCCAGCACAGGCTTCTCCGGATAGTTCTTCCCCTCCTGTGCCAAACCTGCCACACCCTAGGTTGGACTTTTCACCTGGCCTCTACCCTTCTGTGCCACATCCTCCCCTGTTAACCTCCGAAGACCCACTTTGGGCTCCACTCCCTGACTCCTCAACTCCTGACAGCCCAGCCTCTCCCTCTAGTACCCCTACCCACTCATTAGGGGCCCGGTATCCCTTTCAATGGACTGACTCACCTGTGACCACCTCTCAGTCTATGAGTACCCCTCCCCATCCCTCAGGGGTTCAACACACCTCCACTGAATGGGTTAGACCTGCTGCAATCACCTTTGAGCATGATAGGAGGGTAGCTCCTAGCTCTACCTTAGGTTCCATTCCCACCTCCTCGAGAGTTCTGCCACTTCGTCAGGTAACTACCACTCGACCGGATCCTAATAATCAGGGTCAGGTTATACAGGCACAGGCCTACCAGTATGTACCCTTCACAACCACCGATCTCCTGAATTGGAAGACGCATTATCCCTCTTATACTGAAAAGCCTCAGGCAGTGGTGGACCTAGTGACTAGCATTATGGCCACCCATAACCCAACCTGGACTGATTGTCAACAACTTCTCCTGACCCTCTTCACAACTGAGGAGAGGCGGAAGATTTTGCAAAATGCTGAGGCCATCACGCGAGAGCGTGTTCCCGAGAGGACACAGGACCCAGAGGGATGGGTTAGAGCTCGGTTTCCTCGCGCAGCTCCAGATTGGGATCCAAATGATGGGCAGCACTATGAACTGTTGTCTGGCTATTGCCGGGACTTACTGGAAGGTATGAGGAAAGGCATAAAGAGGCCCATTAATCTGGCAAAGGTCTCTGAAATTCTCCAAGGGGCAACTGAATCCCCTGGGGCCTTTCTAGAGCGACTAATTGAAGCCTACAGAACATACACCCCATTTGACCCTGAAGCCCAAGAAAACCAGAGAATGGTGAATAGCGCATTGGTGGCCCAGAGTATGCCAGATATCCGGAAGAAGTTGCAGCGTCAGGAGGGATTCGCAGGGATGAATACCACCCAGCTAATTGAGATCGCAACCAAGGTTTTCATTAATAGAGATCAGGAGGTGCGCCGAGAGGCTGACCGGAAGATGCAGAAGAAGGCCGACCTTTTAGCGGCAGCCATTACTAATTCCACCCTTAACCGAGGTCGACTTCTAGCTAATGGGAAGCCAAAGTGGGACCCCGGACCACCAGCCAGGGCCCGAGATTCCTTCAATCAATCCCGGCCAAGGGGGGAGAATCCCAGACCAAGATTGGAGAGGGATCAGTGTGCCTATTGTAAGGAAAGAGGGCACTGGAAAGATGAATGCCCCCAGAGGCGCCAGGGACTGAGAAGGGGACCAGGAGATCGAGGAAGCCGAGGCCGAGTTCGAGAGGGAAGATATGAGCCTCCTGAATCTGACATCATCGGGATAGCCGAGATGGCAGAATGGGACGAATAGGACAGACCGGGTTCCTATAAACTGGGCTCCCAGGAACCTATGGTCAAGCTAACTATAGGGAGCCGCTCAATTCCATTCATGATTGATACAGGAGCTGAACATTCTGTTGTGACGGAGCGATTAGCGCCTGTGTCTGGAAAAACTGTCCGAGTGGTGGGAGCCACGGGGGTGCAGAACCGGAGGCCCTTCCTGACAACCCGTAGATGCCAATTAGGCTCACACATAGTCACTCATGAATTCCTGTATATGCCAGACTGTCCAATCCCTTTGTTAGGTCGAGACCTGCTGTCCAAGCTTAGGGCCCAAATTTCTTTTGACTCTGATGGCCAGACTTCAGTCTCCTTTCGGCCCCCAGCATCCAGCCCTAAGGGTATATTGAGTTTCTGCTGCCCTCTTGAAGAAGAATGGCGGCTGCATCAGTCGCATGGCCAAGTTGACCTACCCCTGGCAGACAGCTTTCAGGTCAGTGGGGTATGGGCAGAAGATAATCCCCCAGGGTTGGCCCGAAATATTCCTCCTGTACATGTAGACTTACTTCCAAGTGCCCGGCCAATCCATCTTCGCCAATACCCAATTCCCAGAAAGGCTCTGGAAGGGATCCAAGCACATTTGAATCGTCTGTTATCCCATGGAATTATTCGACCTTGCCAGTCTCCATGGAATACGCCACTATTGCCAGTTCAGAAGCCAGGGACTGAGGACTACCGGCCAGTCCAAGACTTACGAGTGGTCAACAAATCCACTATCTCATTACACCCTGTAGTGCCTAATCCATATGTCCTGCTAGGATTGATACCTTCTGGAGCTACCCATTTCACGACACTAGACCTAAAAGATGCCTTCTTTTGTATTCGGGTGGCCCCAGCCAGTCAATTGCTTTTTGCCTTTCAATGGGAAAACCCAGTAACAGGAAGGAAGCTTCAGTATACATGGACCCGCCTGCCACAGGGGTTCAAGAACTCCCCCACTATTTTTGGGACAGCCCTAGGGCAAGACCTTAAGACTTTTAAATCTGAGCCTTCCAGGCGAGTTTTACTCCAGTATGTAGATGACCTCCTGATTGCAGCAGTGACCCAGGAAGAGTGTTTTGAGGCTACCAGAGAATTGCTGGAGCTACTCTTGGATGCAGGCTATAAGGTCTCACGCTTAAAGGCCCAACTCTGTCAGTCAGAAGTGAAGTATCTGGGTTTTTGCATTTCCCAGGGAAGTCGGAGACTGGATGCTAGTAGGAAGCAAGCGGTAGCTGCAATTCCCCAACCCAAGTCCAGAAGAGAAGTTAGGGAATTCCTGGGAGCAGCCGGATTCTGCAGAATTTGGATTCCAAATTTTGCATTAATGGCGAAACCCCTTTACCAAGCCACAAAGGGGGGTGAAAAGGAACCATTTGAATGGGGACCTACTGCTCAACAATCCTTCATTGCCATAAAGAAAGCCCTACTCCAAGCCCCTGCGTTAGGCCTTCCTGATGTGGAGAAACCTTTCTCACTGTATGTCCACGAGCGACAGGGGGTTGCTCTGGGTGTGCTGACCCAGATGATGGGATCCTGGCAGAGGCCTGTTGCATACCTGTCTAAACAGCTGGATGGAGTGGCTAAAGGATGGCCAGCCTGCATGAGGGCCATTGCAGCAACAGCCTTACTGGTCCAGGAAGCTGATAAGTTGACCTTGGGGCAAGAACTGGTTGTTAAAGTCCCCCACGCAGTTCTCACCCTCATGGAGTATAAGGGCAACCACTGGTTTACAAATAACCGTATGGTTAAGTACCAAGCTAGCTTGTGTGAGAATCCACGGATACACCTGGAAACAGTGGCTACATTCAATCCCGCCACTCTTTTGCCAGCATCTGAGGGACCACCAGATCATGACTGTATCCAAACTATGGATGAAGTGTACTCCAGTCGACCAGATCTTAAAGATGTTCCGTGGAGGGACCCAGATGTAATTTATTTCACAGATGGAAGCAGTTATGTGGAGAACTCCAAGCGATTGGCAGGCTATGCTGTGGTGACAGAGGACAAGGTGATAGAAGCAAGAGCCCTGCCCCAAGGAACTTCAGCCCAGAAAGCAGAACTTGTGGCCCTCATACGAGCTCTGGAGCTAGCAGCAGGACTGGTGACCAACATTTATACTGATTCTAAGTATGCTTTCACAACCCTACATGCTCATGGAGCTTTGTATAAGGAAAAGGGACTTATAAATGCTGCAGGCCAACCTGTTAAGTAAGGACCTGAAATACTTCAGCTGCTAGAGGCTGTGTGGGCCCCTAAGAAGGTAGCTGTTATTCATTGCAGGGGACACCAAAGAATAGATACTCCAGTGGCCCGAGGGAACCGCCATGCTGATCGGGTGGCCAAGGAAGCTGCTCGAGGACCCCCAGCAAGTACTGTGACCCCCCTGTTCCAAATTCGACTGCAAGAATGGACACCTATGTATACCCAAGTGGAAGAGAAATGGGCTCAAGAAGAAGGTGCAGTAAGGAGACCTGATGGCTGGTTACATCTCCCTGATACCAGAGTTCTGGTGCCACGCCACCTAGCTTGGCCTGTAGTGTCTCAAGCTCATGACCTATCACACTTAGGGAAAACAGCACTAGCCCGCCTACTCAGTCGAGTAGTGGTGCTGGAAGGATTGGATAGTCTGGTTGCCACTGCCTCTGCCCGATGTACTCTCTGTGCCCAGAATAATGCCCGTCAGGGACCCCGTATTCCACCAGGAGTTCAGTCTAGAGGACTAACACCCTTTGAGTCCCTAGTTATAGACTTCACAGAAATGCCCAGGAGTGGTAGGTTCCGATACCTCTTAGTCATGGTCTGTACCTTTTCTGGGTGGGTGGAAGCATATCCTACAGTCACTGAGAAAGCCACAGAAGTAGCTCGAGCTCTCCTTAGGGATGTCATCCCCAGGTATGGACTGCCCCTTGCCATAGGTTCAGATAATGGTCCCGCCTTTGTTGAAGCTACACTTCAGGCCCTGTCTCGCGCATTGCGCATTACCTGGAAATTGCATTGTGCCTATCGTCCCCAGAGTTCAGGGCAGGTTGAGCGAGCAAATAGAACCTTGAAAAATAGCCTAGCAAAGATTTGTCAGGAAACCCAATTGAAATGGCCACAGGCATTGCCACTAGCCCTCTTCCGTCTCCGATGCACCCCAACTAAAGGAACAGCCCTCTCTCCCTTTGAAATTGTGTATGGGAAGCCCCCAGCCATTTTACAGGGAATTAAGGGAGACATAGGGATTTTAGGGTCTGCCCAGGTGCAGGAGCAGGTAGCCCTCTTGGGGAAGATAATTTCTGAGCTTCAGTCTTATGTGAGAGAAATAAACCCTGTCCCCTTCCAGGCTCAGGTACATTCCTTCCTGCCAGGGGATAGAGTTTGGGTGAAAGACTGGAAGCTCCAGCCTTTGGGGCCCCGATGGAAAGGACCTTTTACTGTTTTGCTTTCTACCCCTGCAGCTGTGAAGGTCGCAGGGATAACTCCATGGGTCCATTGGTCTCGAATTAAGTCTGCTGACCAGACTGAGCCCAGCACGGATCAGACGGAGCCTAGACAGTGGAGAGCAGAAAGAGATCCAGCGGAGCCATTGAAGTTGCGCCTGACCCGAACCAAAGAATTTACTAGCTGAAAAGAAGGGTCAACTGCATACTGCAGGAGCGGCTGAACTTCGGCTTCATACTGAGACTCTTTCTTGCCGGATTCTGGCTTTCCTGGAATTTGAGAGCTTGATCCTTGTCAGTTGAGGGTCTATCCCAACTGGTATAAGAACTCAAAGACTGAGAACACTATATTAGAGTAATCTGTGATTAGCACAGACTGTTGAAATATTATTGCTTAATTAGTTTGCTGTATTTGTTTTAGATTAGGAAGAAAGAAAATGTTAGTAGTTTGGATGCTTTTGTTGTTTTCTACTCCTTGCCTCCTTGTTCCTAATACCCCAACTCGCTCCAACCTTTGGTTACACTCAGTCCAGGAACTAATTAGCCAGGCAAAGATTACTTCCCCTTGTATTGTGTGTTCCCGATTTTCTCCTTATACTACAGATGTCCCAGCTGTTCCTGTCCCTGTGCAACTCCCAGCTCTTATACCTCCCTACTTTTCGAGTTCAGGCCCTTGGAGCCAGGATTATACTTGGTGGTCCTTTTATAATGCTACTTCCCCCTCTGACTCTTCTCTAAGGCCAGTTTTTACGTCTCCCTATCCAGCTTCTGGAGTGTTTTGTTTAACAAGAAGCATCTCAACTGTTCTTCCCATTCCCTGTAACTATACTAATGTTCTCCCAGAGAAGGAGGAACCTGTGTGGGTAGTTTCTCCAGGTACTCCTATGTGCCCTACTACCATACCTGTAGATTATGACCAAGGTGATTATTTGGCTCCTAACTATACTACTGAGAAGACTATAGTGTCCCATCCTATTTTCTACTTTCATAAGTCCCCGGGGGATGAAGGGGTTGCATCATATGAGCGGTCTGTTACAATTGGGGATTGGCACCTATGGTGTACAAAGTCTCCATTTCTTCTTCGTTCCCCCTGGGATAGGGGCTCGCATTATGGGCATCCTAATCTCCATCCTGTGCCTACATTTATTGGGAACTTTCGTCGCCCTCTCCTTGGTCATTACTGGCTCTGTGATAATGTCCTCCACATGATTCTTCCCTCCACATATGATTTTTGTGTATTGGTAACCTTGAATTATTTTCCTAAAGTTATTCCTCTTAAGCCACTATCCCCGCACCGCTCTAAGCGAGAGGCTTTGTCCTTACCCTCCTCCGTTGCCACAGAGGATGAGGCGATTGAATTAGCCCTCCAGTATATTAATTCTACTTATCCTCTGACTAAAAAGAGACTTGTAGCCCTTTCTGCCACGGCCTGGATTCCAATTGGAGGCCCGGTAGCGGGTATTACTGAACTAGGTATGGCTACCCGGAGACTTCAATCCCTACTCCATGTTTTAGTTCATGAGCTGAACGTGGTAGTCAATGCATTGCAGGATCAAATTAATGAATTAAGTATAGTTTCTAGATATAATCGTATGGGCCTTGACTATCTCTTTGCAGCTCAGGGTGGCCTCTGCACAGTGTTAAATTCTTCAGAGTGCTGTACTATTGTCATAAATAGGACGCATGTAGTTAGGCATGCCATGGATAAAGTCCTACAGTTGGCCAGCCTTAATGTGGAAGATTACCGAGGAGGATTAGACCTTACCTCCTGGTGGTGGTCATTGACCTCCTGGATACGTCCCTTGTTCATTTCCCTAATAGTCTTAGTTTTAGCAGGGTTTTTGTTTTGTTTCCTGGCCTCATGTGCTTCGGCAGTATGCCGTCGGACCTTAACAAGTAGGGTAATGGTGATTCACAAGTCTATTCCTAATTAGGATCACTATAATCTCCAGAGTTTGAGTTGTGAGACTTATCTCTGCATAAGCTGATTTTAGTCTCAAAGGGGGGAATGAGGCAGCCATGAGCAAAGAATAATTATATATATAAGAAATCATATGAAGGGTTAATTCTGTTAAAAGCTTGAAGTTAGAATTCTAACTTTTTACTTTGCAACTGAAGTGAAGGAATGCCAGATGGTTCATATTATTTGAAAGTCTTGCCGGGCTGGGTCAGAAAGGTCAGAAAGACCCTTGTGAGGGATGGATTGCTAAATGCTGGCACAGCTGTAAACTATTATGAATGAACAAAGGAATGAGCCAGACATGCTGAAGTTTAAAAGGCTGAAATACTATTTCAGAAGTTCTTGATATGTAGATTTTGTTATAAGGAAATAGTTAGATTCTAAATAATTCTAGATATTCCTGATATTTAGAATATGTCTTATAAGAATGCTTACTTTAGAATATGTTGTACTCTGTGTAAATTAATAATTCTGTGTAGGATGTTTGTTCAACTCTGTGTTACTTTTAAAATGATCCTTTGTCTGCTGTTTAAGGCTGCAGTGAGGAGCCCAACATGTGTTTTGAGTTTTCTGTGGTCTTAGCTAGTTTTGTGAAGGGAGCTGATAGGTGAAAAAGGTCAGGACTAGTCAGCTCTCTTCTCCTTGATTAATTATAGGTAAAATGCAGAAATGGTCCTGGAAGTAATAACAGACCATAGACGTATGCTATTAAGTAAGACTGACTTTTGACCTCTTTAATGAATGCCAGAGTTTAGTTAGTAGGTAGTATGAAGCTGATTAGGAATATGAGAATAACCAATGTTAGATGGGGCCTCTTAGTCTCTAAGGGAATCCAGTTTAAGCTATAGATGAGACATCAATCATAATGAGAAATGTAAGAGACTGGAGACCAAATGTCTGGCATGAGGGGCCCCAGGTCAGAGGTCAGTTTAGGATGTCTGGAACCTATGTAACTGATATTTCAAAAGTAATGATTGGTTGAGGCAAGGTAGCCAATCAGTTTCTTAACCAATTGGGAGTAAAGGGGGCTAGGCTAGGAGGAGGGCTTAGGACCCTATTTAAGTAGGAGCAGAAGCAGTTTACGTCAGAAGGAGCTCAGAAGAAAGAGAAGGACAGAAGGAACAGACAGAAGAAGGAGAAGACAGCATAAGAAGAGAAGCAGCTGAGACAAAGACACAGAGAGCTGAGAGAAAGACCCAGAGAGCTGAGAGAAGAGAAGAGAGCTAGAACTGATGTCCTGCTTTGTTTGCTGGCAAATAAAGAAGATTTCTCTCTCATACTGGTGTGTGCTGTCTGACTCCTGAAGTATCACAAATTCCTATCTCAATTCCTGCAACAAAAGAAATTCCTGTAAGTGATGTCTTGTATATTCCCCAAGCAGTTTGTAATATGCTTAGTGTATCTACATTAGATAAGAAGGGATTTGTGATTCATTTTGAAAACAGTAAGTGCACAATCTCTAAAAATGATGAAGTGTATGCTGAAGCTTTTATGCATAATGATGTTTATAAACTGAGCATTTCAGGTGAAGCCTCACATATGGCGCAAGTAAGGAAGAATGATGGTAAATGTAGTCTGGAAATCTGGCACCGCCGCCTGGGACATCGTGATTTTAAGGTGATCCAGGATCTTTACAGTAAGCAACTGGCCACCGGCATTCAGATAAGTGCAGATGCTGGTAAAATGGAGAAATGCATAGACTGTGTTACTCAAAAAGGTGTGAGACCCTCATTTCCTGCATACACAGGAAATAGGAGTAATAAAGTGCTGGACTTAATACACAGTGACTTATGTGGACCGTTTAATATCCCATCATTGGGAAATAACAGATTTGTGCTAATATTCTTGGATGATTTCTCTAGATATTGTGTGGCCTATTTGCTGAAAGAGAAAAGTCAAGTCACAGACATGCTGAAGAAATACGTAGCCATGGTGAGCAATAAATTTGAAAGAAAACCAAAGGTTCTTCAGACCGACAATGGTGGTGAGTTCACTTCACAAAGCATGCGCACATTTCTAGAACAAGAAGGCATTCAGCATATCACAACAGTAGCTTATACACCAGAGCAAATTCTGTTGCAGAGAGAAAATTTAGGTCACTTGTGGAAATGACCAGATGTATGCTGTCAGATAGCAATCTCCCTAAAAGACTATGGGGGGAAGCCATTCTCACAGCAGTGTACCTACAAAACAGAATGCCAACTAAAGGCGCTGAGCGCACACCACATGAGACATGGCATGGTAGGAAGCCAAACCTGTCACACATAAGAACATTTGGAAGTACAGCATATGCTCATGTACCAAAGCAAAGAAGGCATAAGCTGGATTCCACAACAGAAAGGGGCATTTTAGTTGGCTATGCTCCAGGACACAAAGGATATAGAATTTTGAATCTGAAAACTGGCATTGTTGGCATAAGACATGTTACATATTTTGATGAAAACAAAAGGGTTGATAAAGGCTGGATTATCCCAGATGAGCCTTATCATCCAGAATATGAAACTAGAACCATAATAGACATGCCAGTATATATAAATGCCATACCAAGGCATATGTCTGAAAGCAACTCACCTGTATCTAACGAGGAACAGGCAGAGGAAGCAGACACAGAAAGGATCATCGAAGAAGACAGTACAGTTGGAGAAGGGGAATCAATTGGAGAAGAACTCTCAGATTTAGAGGATGCGGAAAGGTCAGACCAACCTGTTGTCAGACGCTCATCCAGGGAAAACAAAGGTGTTCCACCCCCAAGACTGTCTTACCTAACAAAGTCAGCAGAAGCTCAAGAGCCCTTAACATGGGATGAGATTGAGAAAATGCCAGCAGAAGAAGCTGCTGAATGGCATAAAGCTGCACAAGAAGAAATTGATGCATTGGATAAAAATAATACTTGGATTCTTACAAAATTACCTCCTGGCAAGAAAGCTATAGGATGCAAATGGGTATTCAAGTTAAAAAGGAATGCACAAGGAAAAGTGGAAAGGTATAAAGCCAGATTAGTGGCAAAGGGATATCTTCAAAAATATGGAGAAGATTTTGATGAAGTGTTTGCACCTGTAGTGAAACACACGACAATTAGAACACTTCTGAGCATTGCAGTCTCAAAAGGCATGCAAGTCAACCACATTGATGTGAAAACAGCATTTCTTCACGGAGAAATAACTGAAGACTTGTACATGGAACAGCCAACAGGTTTCATAAATACAAAACAAAGACAGCTAGTGTGTAAATTAAACAAAGGTCTTTATGGATTAAAGCAAAGTGCAGAATGTTGGAATGAAAAATTGCATGAAATATTGACAAATTTAGGATTTAAGCAAGGTGAAGCAGATAAATGTTTGTACACTAGGTGCACAAATGGACAATATGCATACATTTTAGCTTTTGTTGATGATCTGCTCATTGCAAGCAAAAGTGAGCAAGAGTACAAGGACATTGTAAAGTGTTTAAACCACAATGTTGAGATAAAAGAACTGGGTAATGTGTCATACTATCTTGGTATAGAAATTGAGAAACAAAATGATGGTTCTTATCTTCTAAGCCAGAAGCAGAAAATAAATGAGCTTATTGAAAGTTTAGGTATGCAAGATGCCCAAGTTGTAAGCACTCCCATGATCACTGATTTTCTGAAGGATGAAACAGTAAGAGAACCTTTACCAGATAACATCCAATATAGATCAGCCATAGGTAAGCTTTTATATCTAGCTACCACATACAGGGCTGATATAGCAAATGCAGTAGGAATTTTGAGCAGAAGGGTCAGCTCACCTACCAAATCAGATTGGACTGCAGTTAAAAGGATGGTAAGGTATTTAAAGGGTACCATTGATTGTAAATTAAAGATTTCAGCCAATAGTAATCCAAAACTAATATGTTACTGTGATTCAGATTGGGCAGGGGATCATTCTGATTATAAATCCACAAGTGGATATGTGTTTATGTATGGAAATGTACAAATTTCATGGGCCAGTCATAAACAAAGTATTGTGAGTTTGTCTTCTACAGAAGCTGAATATGTGGCCGTATCGGAAGCGTGCAGAGAACTGATGTGGATTGAAAAACTTTTGCTGGATTTTGGAATAGCTGAGCAGAGACCAATCCAGATAATGGAAGATAATCAGAGCTGCATCCGACTGTCACAGAATGACAAGGTTCAGTCACGCACCAAGCACATCGCAACGAAATACCACAACGTGCGAGAGTTGGCAAAAGAAGGGGTCATCAGTCTACACTATTGTCACACCAGTGAGATGACAGCTGACATCATGACCAAACCGTTACCCAGAGAACATTTTGTGAATTTGCGTATAAAGCTTGGACTTTGTATGAATAAATAATTGCATGACAGTTATGCATGAGAAGGGGTTTGTTGGAATGTAATTGTATTTTACATGCATTGACTGTCACCTATTATTTCTCTGTGATTACTCTGTGACCTCTGATGTGAATTACTTAGAGAGGTCACACAGCTATGCAACTTCCTGTGGGGGTTAGATGCAGCACATGCAGCACATGGAGCACATGGAGCTCATGATCTCTCCTAACCTGAGAGGATCTATGGTGGTGTGAGCATCCATTACCATCTAAGCACATGGAAGGAGCTGATAAGACAAATGTATAGTAATATGTAAATATAAGCCTGTCTGATTATAATCTAACTACAAACTGTGAGTAAACAGATGTTTTGTTACTTCAACTTTAAAGTGACTCAGCAGTGAATTATTCTGGGGTGAATGAGAGAGAGATGAAGAAAGAAATTAACATTTCTAAAGCTGAAGCTGTGTGTACTAAAATCTGCTAATTATTTACTACAAATAATCCAACACCCTCAACATCCTGCACCCAAAAACTACCCCTCTGCAAACTGCCCCAGCTTTACAAACTATTGTACTACTATTTCCATCTTACTAATAGCCCCATATATTTAAAAAAAACGCACCCCACAATGATCCCCAAGCAATTGCCTTAGCCCTGCAAGTTGCAACTGCACCTCCTCCAAGCATCTCACCCAAAATAGCCCCCACCTTTGCCTCAACCCATCGCAATTTCGCAAACTGCCTCACCAAGCAATAAACTGCCTCAAAACGCACTACCGGCCCAGCTCCAGACGCAAAGTAAGAAGTCATCCCAAAGCGGCCTGCGCAAGCAAACCTGAGCGTGCGCGCCGGGTTGGGCGGCATGATGTCACGGAGCTCCATCTCCCCTCCCTCCTGGCCGTCCCGCCCCCGGGCCACGTTCCGGAGCGATTTGCTGCAGTTTAAGCAAGCACCGGACAAGCGATAGCGTATTCCAGCCGGTTGTTGAGGAGGGGGGGGGAGAGCGATGTCGCACGTCGGGGGGGGGGGGGGGATGGAACACTGCTGAGAGCTGCCTGCTGCTTGGACTGGAGTTGGAACCAAGACTACTCCCGAATGGAGCATCAAGAGAAACTGGGTGGGCCTGAACTGTGATTGGGTGGGCCTTGGCCCACCCAGGCCCACCCGTAGCTACGCCCCTGCTTGGCAGTCTGCAGCAGGCATGTGCTGAAAACTGAGCATACACAGGTGCCAGCATCGTGGATAGCAGCATTTTTGTTACCATCAGGGGGAAGTTTTCAGCTACGTATGCTACTGTTGAGTGGGCCTGAGCCCTAAGTGGATGAGCACCGGCCCACCCAGGTCCACCTGTGGCTATGCCACTGGTTTAATATGACTCTTACAGAAGGTGAGCTCTCCACAAGGAAATCAACGATAGGAAAAACACACAGTGGATCCAAAAAAGTCCTCTCACAATGAGTGTCTTCCTGAACAAGGTCTTTATTAACAGTAGCAGAATTGACCCGACATGTGTCGTGTTTCGGCCGTGAGGCCTGCGTCAGGGGTCTATAAAACAATATACATAGAGATGCATCAAAATACAAATTTACTTAAAAACATACATAAAAACATGAACATGCACATAAACTTATATATGTGTATGAACCATTAAAACATGAAAATGACAAGTGAAGTATAAAAAGAAATATGGAAATGTTAATTTAGATCAATGAGAAAATAAGTCAGAGAAACAACTTATCAACACAGACATAATGAGGACAGGAAATAAAATACACAACATCATATGATACCATAATAAAGAACATACCTAGTATATCTGTAGAGAAAAGTGCCTCGTAGGTCAAGTAAAGAAATAGCACTAAAACTGCTAAAAACGATATCTATAATAAATATGTAAAGCAATGAAATAAATAAATACATACTGTCCATACAATCATATATGACAGAATAAAATAATAATGATAAAAAATAAAACAATATAATAATGAGAGCAGGGAACAGAAATATGGACAGGGATCTCAAGAACAACACCATGCATGAAATGATGAAAAATAAATCATGAATAATGGTAACCACATGTGTGTAAAAATAAAAAATAGAGGATGTTTTGAACAATAAGAATAAGAATGAGGCAGGACTGTGGCAATCCGCCAAAAAAAATACAATACAGCAACTACCAAAGGTAGTCTAAATGCCTGACCAATTAGTAATAATAAAACGAGAAACAAACCCAGAAAAAATGCCTAATATTACTTTAAGAAATGACACTTGAAATAGTGATGAAATATAAAGATGACAATCAAAATCAAATTGAAATGAGTAATATGTAGCATATACTGAACAGGAACTATAAAGTCACCCATTAAACTACAAGTAAACACAACGTGGTATAAGGGAAATCATCTATATGCCATATATATAGACCCTAGCAAATGTGTGGTTAAAAAATAATAATATACGGAACTACATGCCAACAGAGGTACTGATGCATATAAACTCATGAGTTGCATTGAACGATACTAGGATCACGATTAATGCAAAACAAAAGACAAAAAATGAAAGAAAAAATTAAAAAATGATCGGCATCTACAAACATAACGCTGTGCCGACATGAATGGTGACGTCACTTCCCTCGGAATGAGTAAAAAGCGGGACAGATTTAAAATTGAACAAGATGTAAGATAAAAGTGAAAAATGTTGAGACAATTAAGGATATGTGGGTATGGGGCATACTGTGAGCTGTTACACCAAACGACGTAGCTGTCGGCATGCCAAAAAAAACGAGCCTTGAGAGCGCCCAAAAACAAATGCTGGGTACTAGGAGACGCGCTAATATATGTAAAGGCATAATACAAAACTTGGTATCCTCACAAAATCAGTAATGGTTTGTGTGAAGACTTGATAAAAGCTGACTGAACAAAAAACATTAATTCAAAATACTCACGATTGCGCTGTGCAGCTAAGTCATACGCGATAAATGGCAAAACATCAAAAAACTTGCGGGGGAGAGATTTATACCGGAAGTAAAGATGACATCACTTCCCCAGTGGATAAAAAATGTGTATTGTTGCTAAGGTGACAAGACGCATACATTTAGGATCGGCACTTGATAGTATGAACTGATAAGAGCAACCTCACTCCTCAAAAAATAGTAAAAAATGTGAGGCGCCTGAACCGCTGCTTCATGGAAGCTGACAACAGTAAAAACCAGAATTTAAATATATGAAACATATAATGTGATCCCATGTATGATTTAAACTGCATATTAAAATAATAATAATAATAATAATGATAACCCTGATGATGAACCTAAAAATCATCGAACCATGTACAAAATGTCTTATAAAAAGATAGTGACTGAACACATATTGGGTCCTTATATAAAATAATGAATGAAAAAATGAATTATATTAATATTGACACTACACAAAAAAAATAAAAAAATAAATTGAAAAAAGAAGAAAGAAACACAGCCACAATGAAAAAAGAAAAATAAAAATAAAAATAAAGATAAAAATAATAATAATAATAAAAAAATAATAAAAAAATGAAAACACGGGAGAATTGAAAACAATAAATGAGAATGAATCATAAAAAGGAACTGAAATCCATGTCCATATTGAGTCCATGCGGTATAACTGTGCCTAATGTATATATAGTTCTCTGTTCTTCCCTTAACAATTTCTCATCTATATTACCACCTCTCCAAGACATATATATTTTTTTGAATACAAAAAATTTTAGATGCTCAATTGTATGATTTTTTTCAACCCAATGTGTAACAAGAGGGGCGCTGTGTACCTGCCTTGTAAGGCAACTCCTATGTTCTATAATTCTTGTTTTTATGGCTCTCTTAGTTTTCCCTACATAGAGTAAATCACAGGGACATATTATGATGTAAATAACACCGGTAGTGTTGCAATCTGAGAATTGTTTAAGAGTATAATTTTTGTTATTATACTTACTATGAAATGAAGTGATGGTAAGTGAGTGTTTGCACACTGAGCATCTCCCGCATGGTATATGGCCGAAGGCATCTCTTCTTGTGGGCCTAAGCTCTGGAAGAGTAGAGGGGACCAAAAATTCTCTGATATTACGGTTGCGAGAGTGTGCAATAACTGGAACTAGATTAGTGAAGCAGGTGTGTGTCTCCAAGATATGCCAAGATATGCCAATGTTTTTTAATGATGTTTCTAATACCACCAGATAAATGTGAATATTTTAAAGTACAGACCAGATCTGGGCTAAGTTTGTCTGGTTTAGCAATCAAGAGATCATTCCTATTTTTATCTATAGCCCTCTTTAAACTATTATTTACACATGAAAATGAGGGCATAATAAAAATGATTCTTCTGTCTTCATTAGGTATTAACACTGATTTATACAGCCTTCCAAATCTATAATGCCAAAGTATGTTTAAAAGGCTTGCATTTGAAAGACAGTACTATTTGAGCCTCCTACCCAAATTCTCCCTGACCCATCTCATCCATCTGATCCACCTTCTCAGACCCATATCCTACACGCTTCTTCCCCAAAAATATAAAATGGGCCTCCAGTACCCTTCATCGCCTACCATCCATGCACTTTATTGTGAAGTTAGAGTATCTTCAGTGCCTTTGTGGAATTGGCACCAAGGCCAGTAGGATGGGAATGAACTCCTTCCTCCTAGTGAAGATTAGGTGGGATTGTGGGAGGGGGGCAGGTCTTTGAAATCTGAATTTGAGTTGTTTGGGGTAGTATGTCATAAGCAAAGCTAGTCTCTACCTACTCTGAATGAATATACTGTTCCTTGTATCTGCTTTTTGTTTTAGGCCTAGCCCATTCCCAGCCAAATAACCACTTGAGTCACGTGACCTGTCTAGCCAGGAGCCTTAAAATCCAAATTGTCTGTGGTGTCCTGCGACGTGACAGTGCTCGCCAAAGAGGCATACACAAGAAGCAGGCCATGCTCCTTGGGTGAGCTCCTTGAGGCGAGTTCTTGGGAAGAAGTTTCCCCCCTCCCAATATGTTCTTTTTTCTCCCTGCTTTAAGTTTTTTTTCTGATAAGTTTTAGCTCTCCTTTGCTCTATTTTTTCCCCCTGGTTGGCTAGTTTCCAGCTTTATAGTCTCCTCTGGATTATTTCATGGCTCCTTTCCTTCCGTGTATGGGCTCCTCTATGCACTCCTTCTCTATCCCAGTTCACTGGGGCCATCGTCCACTTTGGTCTTTTCCCTCACCCTGTAGCTCCATCCTTACCCGCTATGTGCAATTACCATTCTCCATTTGTGAGTCATCTCCTCTCCCCGAGCAATCTTCCCTTCCATCTCTGATTTCTGCTGCTTGTCTGGAGTCTTTCCGATTTGGTCTCCTTAACTGTCATTCCATTAAAAACAAATCGGGTCTGGCTTCTGATCTATTTTCACAGCACTGCTTTGATATTCTCTGTATGATTGAGACTTGGTTGAGGGATGGCGAAGAGGCCTATCTCTACTGGTGTCACCCATTTGGTTTTGCTGCATTTCATGTAGCTCAACATTTTAAAAGGGGCAGAGGTATGGCCATCTGTCTCCCTGCTTCACTTTCTATGTTGGAAATACTCAATACTTTTCTCCCTTATTCTGAGATTTTGATTGTAAAACTTTCACTCTCCTCTCCTCTGTACACTGTGGTTTGTTACTGTCCTCCTTCTATTTCTAATACTGAATGGAATGCCCTTCTTCTTGCCCTTGCTGAACGTAGTATTCATTTTGACAACTTGGTGATTGTGGGTGATTTAAATGTTCATGTTGATCTTCCTTGCCTTCCTCTTTCTTCAGAGTTTATTTCATACCTTCAGGATGTTTCTCTTGAACATTTGGTTAATTTTGCTATCCACACCCATGGCCACACTCTCAATCTTGTCTTAGTTCGCAAGACTGCTATCTCTTCTGTTTCATCTCTTTTGGCTTTGCCACTGGGGTTATCCGACTTTTGTCTTTTCACATTCTGTCATTCCTGTGTCTGTGCAGTCTGTGGCTAATTCTTCCTCCTCACTCATCATTCTCATTCCCATTTCATCTAAAAGGACCCTAAATTAGTTCCTCCTCTTTTTTTGCAGTTCCCTATGGCTTTTCTTTCACTTCCTGCTCCCATGCTCCAAATATTCCATCCTTTCATCAGCTGAGTCATCCATGGTTCCATCAGGAACTCCATCTTCTTCGTCATTAAGTCCGTACAGCTGAGCATTTTTGGTGGAAGAATTTTCAGTCCATAAGTAAGTACTACCATATAAAGCTCATTGAGGCAAAGAAATCTTATTTATCTAAGACTATTTCCCAGTCTCAGTGACCCTCTAGGAAGATGTTTCAGTTAGTTTCTGAGCTTTAATCTCACCCTTTCTCTGATTGCTCTTCATCATGTACTTCTGTTGATGTTTTGGCCACATACTTCTCTACTAAGGTCTCTAATTTGCAAAAATCTATCCTGCCCTTGTCTCCTATAGTGATTGACTGGTCTTCATGTTCTTCTGTTCCTAAACATTTAGTAATTCCTCTTGCCTGTGCCACTTGAACTTCCTTTTTGCATCCCTCTCTTACTCAGTTCTCCCTTTTGCTTTCCTCTATGCGTCTTACCACTAGTGCTTTGGTTCCTCTACCTTCCTGTTAGCTTAAAGTCTTCTTACGGTCTGGAAACTTTGGCTCTGCATTTGGTTTCACAAAGCCTTGCTAGGGGGATTATCTCTCATGTTTGGAAGAAGGCAATGGTTCATCCTCTGCTCAAAAAAACTATGCTTGATCCCTCCTCTCCGGATAGCTATCAACCAGTTTCTAACCTATGTATCCTTTCTAAAATCATAGAGCGTGTTGTTTTCAATCAACTATCTACCAGGGCCAACAACTTGTCTATTCTCCATCCCCACCAAACAGGTTTTCGTAACTCTCATAGTACTGAAACTACTATTGCAGCACTTCTAAGTGAACACTCTATTCTGGATGCTTGTAAGATTACTCTTTTGATATCACTTGTTTTGTCTTCAGCTTTCGATGTGGTTGATCACTGATTGCTCCTTTCTTGCCTTGTATCTATGAGTATTTCTGCCACGGTTCTTTTGTGGTTTACTTCCTTTCTCTCCTCCCATTCTTTCAATGAGGTTGTTGATTATTCTAAGTCTGCCAATGTTTCTCTGTCTTGTGGGATTCCTCAGGGATCTATCCTCTCTCCAATGCTTTTCAATATTTTCCTTAAGTTTTTCATTTATACAGATTATATTCTCTTGCTATTTCCTACTACTCCTTCTCAACCTGATCGTAGTCACTTACAAACTTGTCTTGGTGCTATTTCTGATTGACTTGCTGATCACCGCTTGGTTTTTAAAACTTCAAAGACTGTGGCCTGTTGGATCTCAGGTTCTTTCTCTGTCCCTCCATTGGTACCAGTCCTATTTAATACTCCAGTTCCCACTGTTTCTTCATTTAAATATCTTGGTGTCACATTTGAATCTGGCCTATCAATTTCTTTTCAAGTTTCTTCTGTTCTTAAACATGGTTTCTTTTCTCTTAGATGCCTCCGCTTTATTTCCAAATTTCTTGAGTTTTCGGATCTTCATACTTTGCTACCTGCATTTGTGATCTCTTGCTTAGACTATGCTGATATGGTTTATGCTAGACTTTCCTCTTTTCACCGTCATCAGCTTCAGACATTATAGAATGCAGCAGCTCACTTCCTCTGTAAAGCACAATGATATGATTCCATTACTCCCCATTTATCTTTGCATTACTGGCTGCCAATTAAATACTAATCTTGGTTTAAAATTCTATGCTTAACTCACAAGACATTGCACTGTGGTTCCTCTGCTTATCTTTTTCTCTTATTATTCCTTACACTCTTTCCTGTTCTCTTCGATCATTTGATTCTAGTCATTTGCTTCTCCTTTCTCCTAAGCAGGCTCATTATGAGTTGACACGTCACACTGCCTTTTTCTTTCTTGTACCCAAACTTCGAAATGATCTTCCTCTAGTTTTATGGTCTGAACTGTCTTAAAACTCACTTTTTTTCTTTGGTATTCGGTTTCCCACCTGCCCAACCTTCGCGTGGTTAGCAGGTCACTGGTTACTTATGCAAATAGCTGTCTATCTGGTTCCTGTTTTGCTCTTGTGTGATTGTTCTTTCCTATCAACTTATGGAGTTCTTTTCTGTTTTTGTCATATTTTGTTTGTCTTTTATTGTAAACTGCTACAATCTCCTATAGTAGCAGCGGTATATCAAACACCTTAATAAACATAAACATAAACATAAACATTTGGTGCATCCCAAATCAAGACATTCAGAAGATGGAGGAGGGGGAGCAGAAAAGACACCAGCATTATCTCAATTAATGGTCTCCATGGTGACCATTCAATCATATACATAATCATCACCCAAAGTTCTCAAACTCAAAGGTATTGCTCAGTTTCAAGACTTTATCAGAGCACTGCTGTGGTCTGCTGGCTACCATTCATTTATCTATCTATCAATTTGAATAAAGTTAACATTATTAAAAAAAACTGTATGCTTTGTAAAACATTGGAAAAATAACTAAAATATACCCCTTATTTACACTTTCTAATACTCTTCTGTTAAGAATTTTAACACCTTTAACTGTCCATTTGCCTTTGACCTTTGACAAATAAGGGTTATAGTTTGTATTTCAGATTATAGAAAAGGTTGGATTTATAACATGGGGACCAATATTCAAATCAATTTAAGTGGGCAGGAAAGGCTCCTGCTCTCTTAGTTGGGGCCACCCAACTGCCGATATTCAGCGGCACTTAACTGGGCAGTGCCACTGAATATCAGCTCTGATTGGCAATGTTAAAAGTGGGCAGATATGGGGCAGTACAGGGGTGGAGTTGGGGAGGAACCCGCAGTGCCAGCAATTATATAGTTAGCCGGCTGAAATTAGGACACCTCAAAAGTTGTCCTAATTTTGGCTGCTTAGCTATGTATGCCCCAGTACTGAATATTGGCTGGGACCTAAAAAATATTTTTTTGTTCTAGCCTTTCCTTTATCCTGCAAAATGACCCCCCCTCCAATCTGATACCCCTCACACACATGCAAAACAGATCCCCCCTGATACCCACTCCTCCAGCAAAGCTCAACTCCCCCTCCCACCCCCCCAGTCCCGATAGGACTCTCGGGCTAAAGGTCATGACAACCAAGTAAAAGTAGAGGGATTCAATGGTGCAGTAGAATCTGTGTAGCAAACAAAAAGCATGTGAGCCTCAAGAATGAGTATGAAGAGCAATCAAAGACTGAAGAAAAATTCTTCTTCATACCCATTCTTGAAGCCCACATGCTTTTCTTTTGCTAGATGTCATGGCAGCCATATTGCCACAGTAGTAACTAGGGGCAGAAGTGAGTGTGCTTCAATCTTGCCCCTACCACACCAACTGAACCACCAGGGATCCCTGGTAGGCCCAGGGAGAAGGCTTATCAGGATCAAGAAATGAGAAGAGGGTCAAGCTATTTCACGGGTGGGGAAATCAGGGGGTGAGGGTCTGTTTCATATAAGTGGGAGGGGGATTAGATGGGGGTAATTTCATGGGGAAGAACAGGGGGGGCACTAGACAACAGGGACCAATGCAGAATGCTATCAGGGATAGGGCGGGCGCTCATGTCAGGGGGTTGAGAGGAGGTACTTCTAGATATCTATTCCTCTTCATCAACCCTTCTACATTGCCCCAGAGTTCATGAAAAATTTCTGGCATTGTGTGCATGTCAAAAGCTATTAGTTTTCTTCGCATTGAGCGGGAATATATAATAGCTTCATTGCCATTCATTTTAATGCAGCGTATGGTCATTTGTATCATGTGAATTACCATCTGCACCCAACCTCTTTCTGCATTGAGCAGTAACTGCTCAGTAGCTTTCTGCATCACCCTCAATACCTAACATAGTAACATAGTAGATGACGGCAGAAAAAGACCTGCACGGTCCATCCAGTCTGCCCAACAAGACAACTCATATGTGCTACTTTTTCTGTGTACCCTACTTTGATTTGTACTTGTGCTGTTCAGGGCACAGACCGTATAAGTCTGCCCAGCACTATCCCTGCCTCCCAACCACCAGCCCTGCCTCCCAACCACCGGCTCTGGCACAGCCCGTATAAGTCTGCCCAGCACTATCCCTGCCTCCCACCACCGGCTCTGTATCAGTCCTTTGCTTTATCTCTATTTATAAGCTTGGCAATTGTTACCCCCTTTCCCTCTGAAACCTACTCCTTCCTAATACAAGCTTCTCTCCTTCTGAAATCCAAGAGATAGCAAGACAATGATGCTGATCTTGGATTCAAGATGACATCAACAACCATGGGATTAGAGAGGCGTGAGGACAAGATAGGTTTGTTTGTTTTTTGTCAAAATATTTTAGCATGGTAAGTCAAATGATGCCTGCTTCATTCTTGTCCTTTCCCAAGGTGGCAGGGAATATAATAACCTTACATGGGCCCTGATTCCTGCCAAAGGTTTTAAACTTCATGGACAGGGGGACAGAAATTCAAATCCTTCAAAACCCTGGCTGGAGGTAGATGGCTATAAATTTATCACAGAATCCTCATCAAATGCTTCAAACAGAATAGTACTATTTCTAGCAGTGAAAGTAGTCTTGAGAAATTGGAAAAAATGTATGTAAAGTTTTACTTAAAGAAATGCTGGATCTTTTGCATGTCACTAAGCCATGATGAGTTCATTGCTAATTTTAAAGATACTTTAGCAGTTTTTTCAAATTTGGGGACGTTTATTAAAAATTAAGAGATTGGGCAGATTTGCAGTGGTAGCTGTTAAATCTCTGATGATAGATCTGAAAATTTGCATTGGATCTGCTCCTGTTCTCTCAGTCATTGGGAGATGATGAGGAAAGAATTAAGGGAAAGGGAAAGGATGGCTGAAAAGGTCAATTTATATTAATATAAGTGATCATTTTGATAATAAATATAAATAACTAATAAAAATTAATGGTTGGCTATTCAAAACCATTCATCCTTACAGAAACCATCACTATATGAATAATCATCCTTTCCTTTAATATCCAGATGTATAATCTTGATAGGACCATTGATTATTCTTACAGACTTCCTCAAAACTAACTGGACAGTGCCAGAGTGAATCATGGGCATTTTAGCAAACTCTATAGAAAGCTGGCAAAACTCAGCCACTATACCCCTAATTACTACTACTACTACTTAACATTTCTAGAGCGCTTCTAGGGTTACGCAGCGCTGTACAAATTAACAAAGAAGGACAGTCCCTGCTCAAAGGAGCTTACAATCTAAAGGATGAAATGTCAAGTTGGGGCAGTCTAAATTTCCTGAGTAGACATGTAGTGGTTGGGTGCCGAAAGCGACATTGAAGAGGTGGGCTTTGAGCAAGGACTTGAAGATGGGCAGGGAGGGGGCCTGGCGTATGGGCTCAGGGAGTTTGTTCCAAGCATGGGGTGAGGCGAGGCAGAAAGGGCGGAGCTTGGAGTTGGCAGTGGTGGAGAAGGGTACTGAAAGGAGGGATTTGTCTTAGGAGTGGAGGTTACGGGTAGGAACGTAAGGGGAGATGAGGGTAGAGAGGTAAGGAGGGGCTGCAGATCGAGTGCATTTGTAGGTTAGTAGGAGAAGCTTGAACTGTATGCGGTACCTGATCGGAAGCCAGTGAAGTGACTTGAGGAGAGGTGTGATATGAGTATATCGGTCGAGGCGGAAAATAAGACATGCAGCAGAGTTCTGAACGGACTGAAGGGGGGGATAGATGGCAAAATGGGAGGCCAGTGAGGACTAGGTTGCAGTAGTCAAGGCGAGAGGTAATGAGAGAGTGGATGAGAGTTCGGGTGGTGTGCTCAGAGAGGAAAGGGCGAATTTTACTAATGTTATAGAGGAAGAAGCGACAGGTCTTGGCTATCTGCTGGATATGCGCAGAGAAGGAGAGGGAGGAGTCGAAGATGACACCTAGGTTGCGGGCAGATGAGGCGGGGACGATGAGGGTGTTCTCAACTGAGATAGAGAGTGGAGGGAGAGGAGAAGTGGGTTTGGGTGGAAAGACAATGAGCTCGGTCTTGGCCATGTTCAGTTTCAGGTGACGGTTGGACATCCAGGCAGCAATGTCGGATAAGCAGGCTGATACTTTGGCCTGGGTTTCTGCAGTGATGTCTGGTGTGGAGAGATAAAGCTGGGTGTCGTCAGCATAAAGATGATAGTGGAAACCATGTGATGAGATCAGGGAGCCCAGGGAAGAGGTGTAGATTGAAAAAAGAAGGGGTACAAGGACAGATCACTGAGGAACTCCAACAGAGAGCGGGATAGGGGTGGAGGACGATCCATGAGAGTGTATTCTGAAGGTACGATGGGAGAGATAAGAGGAGAACCAGGAGAGGACAGAGCCCTGGAACCCAAAAGAGGACAGTGTGTCAAGAAGTAAATTGTGATTGACAGTGTCAAAAGCGGCAGATAGGTCGAGGAGAATGAGGATGGAGTAGTGACCTTTGGATTTGGCAAGGAACAGGTCATTGCAGACTTTAGATAGTGCCATTTCTGTCAAGTGTAGGGGGCGAAAGCTGGATTGAAGTGGATCGAGGATGGCATGAGAGGAGAGAAAATCAAGGCAATGGCTGTGAACGGCGCGTTCATCTTGGAGAGGAAGGGTAGGAGGGAAATGGGGCGGTAGTTGGAGGGACAGGTAGGGTCAAGTGATGGTTTTTTGAGGAGTGGTATGACTACAGCATGCTTGAAGGTGTCAGTTGCCGTGGAGAGAGAGAGGTTGAGGATATGGCAGATGGTGGGGGTGACAGTAGGAGAGATGGTGTTAAGTAAGTTGGTAGGGATGGGGTTAGAAGAACAGGTGGTGCATTTTGAGGAGGAAAGAAGATGGGCGGTTTCATCTTCGGTGATATCAGGAAAAGAGGAGAAGGAGGCCTGGGTTGGTTGGTTGAGGGAGTGGGTTATAGGATGAAGAGGAGGAGATGGTTTGGTGGTGAATTCGAGGTTGATCTTCTGCACCTTGTCACGGAAGTAGTCAGCCAGTGATTGAGGAGAGAGTGAGGGGGTGGGGTGGGAGCGAGGGCACTTTGAGGAGGGAGTTAAGTGTGGCGAAGAGACGACGAGGGTTAGAGCTGAGGGAATTAGTCAATTGGGTGTAATAGTCCTGTTTGGCGAGGAATAGTGAGGACTGGAAGGAGGATAGCATGAATTTGTAGTGAATGAAATCAGTATTATGGGTGCGAGATTTCCTCCAGAGGCGTTCAGCCGATCGGGCACAAGAGCGAAGGTATCGGGTGCAAGGGTTAAGCCAGGGCTGGGGATTAGTACGCCTTGTGGGACGGGAGATGGATGGTGCAAGGGTGTCCAGAGCAGAGGAGAGAGTGGCATTGTAAGTGGAGACAGCCTTGTCGACAGACTCGGAGGACATGATGGAAGGGAGGAGATTAGAGATACTAGATGATAAGGTGGGAGGGCGACAGCCTGGAGATTCCTGGAAGTAGTGGTTAGTGTTGGGTGGGATTGAGGGGGAGGGTGATGAAGTGTGAAGGTGATCAAATTATGGTCAGAGAGAGGAAGAGCTGAGGCACAGAAATTGGAGGGTGAGCAGGTAGAGGAGAGGACAAGGTCAAGACAGTGGCCAGATTGGTTACTAGGGGTGGTGGAGCTCAGTTGGAGGTTGAAGGAGGAGGTTAGAGTGAGGAACTGAGAAGCGTACGAGTTGGATAGGTTATCAGTGTGTATGTTAAAGTCTCCAAGAATGAGGGATGGGGATGAGGGCTCAACAAAGACGGAGAGCCAGGCATCGAAGTCGGTAAGGAAGGAAGAGAGGGACTTATCAGGGGGGCGGTAAATGACTGCGACTCTGAGTGGTAGCAGGTAGAATAGATGGATGGAGTGACCTTCAAAGGATGAGAGGCAGTGAGACTGCGGTAGGAGGAGAGGTTGAAAACTGCAGGAGGGCGAGAGTAGTAACCCGACGCCGCCACCGCGGCCAACTGGGCGGGGAGAATGGGAGAAAAGATACCTTCCATGACATAGGGCCGCGACTGAGGCAGAGTCATCAGGGGTGAGTCAGGTTTCAGTTAGGGCGAGCAGTTGAAGGGAACGGGAGATGAAGAGATCATGGGTGAAGGAAAGTTTGTTGCAGACCGAGCGGGCATTCCACAGGGCACACGAGAATTCTATAAACTTGTGTGCAAAATTGCAGATATAAATTATTGAATATTATTAGTTGCATGCGTAACTTGATTGATTATTTGCTAATTGGCATTAACAACCAATTATTGGCTAAACTTGGTGTTAATTGACAGAAACTGGCATTCATGAGCAGCTATGGACTAGATTCTATATATCACGCCTACAAATTTGGTGCCAAAATGAAATACGCCTAAGTGTGTTCTATAAAGTACTTTATAGAATAAGCCTAAATTTCAATGTGGTTTATAGAATACACTGAGCGCCCATCCGCACAACTAAATTTAGTCACGGGCAGTTACGCCAAGTAAAAATTAGGTGTGGACCAGGTGTATTCTATAACAACGCACATAGATTTTAGAAATTATGACCCATCCGTTTCACGCCCATGGCCATTCCCCTTTTCAACTATGTGACTTAGAATTTATGCACATCACCTTATAGAATATACACTTAGAGAGTTCTGCAAGTAATTTTTAATTAATGCCAATTAATGTCAATAATGGCTTGTTACGTGGCAATTATCGGCGCTGATTGGCTTGTTAACCAATTAAGTTGCATGCGCACATTTGGCTGGGAACAGGCTAGGCTGCAGGGCACCAGAGACCTAAAACAAAAAGCAGATACAAGCACTCAGAATATGACTGGATTTGCACATGCAACTTAAGTCATGCCATGTAGAATCCAGGTGTATGTGTCTAACTGTCCTAAGTCAGGATTCTATAAACTGTATGTGCAAAATCCACAGTGCGTAAGTGCAAGGGGGCATGGATGGGTCAGGGGCATGCCCAGCACTTGCTGCATACACAGATTATAAAATGCAGCAGTTGCACACCTAACTGCTAGCAGCAATATGGTTAAAATTTGGCCGTCAAACTTAGCTGGCGATGTGCTGAATAGCAGCAGATAGCCAGTTTACTTGCACGATATAACCAGCTGTCCATTAAGCGCTAACTGACAATATTCAGTTGGAAATAACTGTCTGTCTCCCACTGGATATTTTATTTTTGTTACATTTGTACCCTGCACTTTCATACTCATGGCAGGCTCAATGCGGCTTACATGGGGCAATGGAGGGTTAAGTGACCTGCCCAGAGTCACAAGGAGCTGCCTGTGCCTGAAGTGGGAATCGAACTCAGTTCCTCAGGACCAAAGTTCACCACCCTAACCACTAGGCCACTCCTCTACCAGATAGTCACGTCAGTACCATTTAACTGGCCAAGTGCCATTCCTGACCAGTTAAATGGTTTAAAATATTGTCCGGAATGTGCTTAGCAGTGGAGAGTTTTGTTTAGCTACAGCTCAGATGACATGAGAATCAGAATATTTTTTTGAACGATGCCTTCCATGTTTTTGGATGCATGGTATTGGTAGCTAATTTTGTTGTCTTTCAAGTGTATTGTTGCACTTTTGCCAGCTTGTGTCTTCAATTAAAAATATTCAGTAGCGGTATTAGAAAAGGTTCAAAGAAGAGTGACCAAAATGATAAAGGGGATAGAACTCCTTTAGAGGTTAGATCTCTGCACATATTCAACAGACTGCTAAAACCTGTCGTTTCTTTCTCTATAATATCAGCAATATTCGGCCTTTCCTTTCTGAGCACACTACCAGAACCCTCATCCATGCTCTTATCACCTCTCGCTTAGACTATTGCAACTTGCTTCTCACAGGTCTCCCACTTAGCCATCTCTCTCCTCTTCAATCTGTTCAAAATTCTGCTGCACGACTAATATTCCGCCAGTGTCATTGTGCTCATATTAGTCCTCTCCTCAAGTCACTTCACTGGCTTCCTATCCGTTTTCGCATACAGTTCAAACTCCTCTTATTGACCTATAAGTGCATTCACTCTGCAGCTCCTCAGTACCTCTCCACTCTCATCTCTCCTTACATTCCTCCCCGGGAACTCCGTTCACTGGGTAAATCTCTCTTATCTGCACCCTTCTCCTCCACCGCTAACTCCAGACTCCGTTCCTTTTATCTTGCTGCACCATATGCCTGGAATAGACTTCCTGAGCTGGTACATCAAGCTCCATCTCTGGCCGTCTTCAAATCTAAGCTAAAAGCCCACCTTTTTGATGCTGCTTTTAACTCCTAACCCTTATTCACTTGTTCAGAACCCTTATTTTATCATCCTCACCTTAATATTCCCTTATCTCTAGTTTGTCCTGTTTGTCTGTCCTAATTAGATTGCAAGCTCTGTCGAGCAGGGACTGTCTCTTCATGTTCAAGTGTACAGCGCTGCGTACGTCTAGTAGCGCTATAGAAATGATAAGTAGTAGTAGTAGTATTCAGCCTGGAAAAGAGACAGTTAAGGGGATGATTGAAGTTTACAAAATCCTCAGTGGTGTAGAATGGGTAGAAGTGAATTGATTTTTTCACTCTTTCAAAAAGTACAATGACCAGGGACACTCAATTAAATTACATGGAGATACTTTTAAAACAAATAGGAGGAGATGTTTTTTCACTCAGCGAATAGTTAAGCTCTGGAACTCGTTGACAGAGGATGTGGTAGTAGCAGTTAGTGTATCTGAGTTTAAAAAAGGTTTGGACAAGCTCCTGGAGGAAAAGTCTATAGTCTGCTATTGAGATGGACATGGGGGAAGCCACTGCTTTCCTCAAGATTGGTAACATGGAACGTTGCTACTAGTTGGGTTTCTGCCAGGCGCTTGTAACCTGGATTGGCCACTGTTGGAAGCAGGATACTGGGCTAGATGGACCACAGGTCTGACCCAGTATGGTTATTCGTATGTTCAACTATAAAGAAAACATAATGATGAAAAATATAAATATTGAATCTAAACACAATCTTAACACTCATTTGTTAAATGATAAAACATATAGCCTTAAAAACTGATGGTGTGCTTTGACAATTGTTGCACCTTGTCAGCATGCTGCGAGATGAAAAGATTGAAAATCATTGTGCTAAGGAATGTGCAAAATGGCATTGGCTTTGACATGAAAAATATTGAAAAGAGAAATTCTTGCTTGCTTGGGAAGGAGGGGGAATAGTTGAGAAAAAGGGAAACAAGGCAGAGGGGGGAGGTTGGAATGACCAAGAGGTGTGTTGAGGTTGTCTCTGCTTGTTTCTCGCAATTCAGCCCCCATGAAAGGGAACATTTTTGCAGTTTATTTGCAGCTTTTGGGGTTTCTAGGAAATTTGACAGGAAAACTCATTTAACACACAAAATCAAATTTCCATGAATTGTTTTTGCAGCCCCACAAAACAGCAGATGGATAGATTTTATAAATCTTTGAAATCAACAGAATTATCTTTTTTCCCTTTGGCTCTTATAGGTTCAGTCTTTAGTCACTGAAAGCATGGGATATGACCAAAAAGATATTGATTACAAATATGGATATTATTTTATTTAAAAATATATTTTTTTGGAAAGAAACATGTCTGAATAACATTAGCTTATCTTGTCTTATTAAACTTTCCCCTGCAGTCCTTAGTCTGTCAACAGGTCTGTTATTGTTGCAAAGTGGCTGCTGGAACTCACTTGCGGGAAATTCTCAGGGCATGGTTGTTTGGTTTTCCTCTTCCTGTTTGACTTGTATCTTTAAATAATGTGGTTTCTTCACAACAGCTTGTTTTGTGACTGGGGCACAGGGCATATTTTTCTAGAAGATAAAAAAGAAAAAAAAAACTTCCCACAATTCGTGTTTTGTTATTTCCCCTTTTGAAGGGAGAGCTGACAAATTTGGTATAATATGTAATACATGCTTTCCTGTTTTCGCTCATTGCCCCGTCAAGCTTGTCTGTGAGAAATTTATTAGCCAGTTATGAAGCTGAAACAGTCAAATAAAGGAAACATAGCACTATCCTAAAGAATAAGTGTCTGCGACATGCCTCTGATGTTCACAAATGCTGTTTATACAAACAGACTTTAAAGTGAACTTAATTTCTGTGCCACAGTTTCTTGGTATTGATTATACCCTCCATTGTTGCCCTGACACATTACTTTCTGAGGGGGGTTGTTTACTAGAGCTTAGCTCAAGCTATCTGCTGCAGGGTCCATAGGAATAAAATGGGCCCTGCTGCAGATAGCTTGAGCTAAGCTTTTGTAAACAACCCCCCAGAGTCTTGAAAATGCCTTTTTTCCCCTCCTGTGACCACTATATTAGCTTTGCAGAGAGTTGATAACTTTATCTATGATGATCTCTCCCAGGTCTGATGAACTGAGAGATTTAGGGTTTCCCAGATTTGATCCTCGGTACCATCATGCAACCTAGTTTTCAGGCTAATCAGTATTTTCAGATTACTCTGACTCTAACCAAATAATGTCCTCATATGGATATCTTGTGGAGCTCTGAGTGCTTCAGTCTCTGTTCATCTCTGGTGTCTGAGCTTAGCTAGTCTGTTGCTAACAAATCTATGCTGACTGCCTGACCTCTGCCTGTTCTGGGATTCTACCTCTGCCTGTTGTCTTGGATTTGTTTTATCCCAGCACCTCTTCCGCTTTCTCTTTCTCTTCCAATTGATGTCTGGTGTCCATTCCCTCCTCCATGGGACCCCAGTGCTTCAAGCCCTGGCAACCTCTGAGTACTAGAGGGCTCAACCTGAAGGGAAAGGGAGCTGTTATAGGTGAAGGTATATGCAGTTTGTTTTTTCTAGCAAAAACGGTGCCGGTACTCAAATGCTAGGCCACCCTTCAACGGTGGGGTAATTACAGAGGGATCCACCCCACGATATCCAGGCTCCCTGCAATCAGTCACAGAATTTATGACAAGGCAGAATTGGTGTGTAGAGCCTGAGCTCTTTCATTAAAACTTGGGATCCATGGGTCAATTGTAGCAGACAATGGAAAAGGTGCCGGTACTCAGTACCCCCAAGTACCCCCTCAAAAAAAGCCCTGGGTATATGACTCTGGTCCCTAGTGTTCACCTCAAGTTGACTTGGCCTCGCTCCCTGATTCTCCCTTTCTGAGTCCTGGTGCAAGTTTCTTCTCCGCCACTGATGTTCAAGTGGTAATGATGATGAAGCAAGCAATTGCTGATTTGCTGAACAATATGTCTGAGCTTTTATCTTTAGTCAGGTTGCAGTCAGCTGTGTCTGAACAGTAGCCATACAAGCCCCCTGGGCACTCTGCCTGCCCCAGTGGTGTAGCCACAGGTGGGCCTGGGTGGGCCAGGGCCCACCCACATAGGGCATAGGCCCACCCAACAGTAGCACACGTTTAGTGATAGCTGGTGGGGATCCCAAGCTCTACCAGCTAAAGACTTCCCCGTGATGCTATCAAAAACGCTACTCTCCACGATACCGGCACCTGTGCATGCTCAGTTTTCAGCGCATGCCTGCTGCAGACTGCCAAGTTGGAAAGAAGCATTTTTCTGCCAGCTGAGATATTTTTTTGGCTGTGGTGGTGGTGGGGGGGAGGGGGGGAGAACACTTGGAGGGGCATAATCGAACGAAAACGTCTATCTCCATGGGCGTTTATCTCCGAGAACGGGTCCGTGAAGGGGCGGACCGAACCGTATTTTCGAAAAAAATAGACGTCCATGTTTTATTCGACAATTTGGGAGCTGGGCGTTTTTGTTTTTCAGCGATAATGGAAAATGAAAGCGCCCAGCTCAAAAATGAATAAATCCAAGGCATTTGTTCGTGGGAGGGGCCAGGATTCGTAGTGCACTGATCCCCCTCACATGCCAGGACACCAACCGGGCACCCTAGGGGGCACTTTTACAAAAAAAAAAAAAAAAAAAAGGTAAAAGAGCTCCCAGGTGCATAGCACCCTTCCCTTGTGTGTTGAGCCCCCCAATTCCCCTCAAAACCCACTGCCCACAAGTCTACACCATTACTATAGCCCTAAGGGGTGAAGGGGGGCACCTACATGTGGGTACAGTGGGTTTGGGGGGGGTTGGACGACTAATAAGCATTAAGCAGCACAATTGTAACAGGTGGGGGGGATGGGCCTGGGTCCACCTGCCTGAAGTCCACTGCACCCCCTAACAACTGCTCCAGGGACCTGCATACTGCTGCCAGGGAGGTGGGTATGACATTTGAGGGTGAAAATAAAAAGTTGGGGGGTGTGTCAAGATGGCGGATCAGGCTTGATGGTTCCCGGACCGTGTCTGAGTCCTTTCACTTATTTCTTAAGATTTTGCCGATATTTTTCTCAATATGCCTCATACAAAAAGAAAGGGCATTGTAAAAAGCTTACCGCCGACGGCTTTAAGAACAACGCAATTGCAGACAACGCTGGACCGGTATGCCACAAGTACAGCGCGCCCAACCGGCTTGAGTCTACCCGCAGTGGGGGAAGGTGAAGGAGCATCAAACCCACAGGGAACGGAAACAACTTTGTCCTCGCCGGATGTGAATCCACCGCCATGTCCCGCCGTAGCCTGGCAGTCTCTGGAAGTCCAGGAGCTTTCGGAATGCGTTGCTCCAGACTCTTTGTTCGGTGGCGACTCTCCCAGAATGGCGAGAAGTAACAACGGAAGGGAAATTGTTTCCCCCATGGCGCCTACACTGGAATCTATTTGGGCAGCTATACAAACTTTGACTTCTACAGTCACTCAGGCTGCGCAGGAGACGTCCTTAATCGTGAGTAAATTGGATTTATTAACAACAGCTCTTGACACGTTGAAGCAAGAAGTTGTGTTAAACAAAACCCAGGTTCAACAAGATATAACTACCTTGACTGTTAAAACGGACTTATTAATTAAGGACAAAATGATAACTCATCGGAAAATAGAGAACTTTGAGAACTACAATAGGCGTCTGAACCTTCGAATTCTCAATTTTCCTCGCTCATCAGAGATGAACGCCACGGAGTTATTCAAAAAATACTTGACTGAAAACCTATCTATCTCACCTACTCTAATACCTCCTATAAATAAAATATTTTATTTACCAATTTCTAAAAAGGGAGAAGATGGGAAAGCAGGTCTACAAGATTTATCAGCGTTCTTGGAAAGTTCTAATGATGGGATATTTGAAAGGCAAACTCTTCTTGTTTCATTAGTGTTTGAACAAGATTTAAATATGCTTAAAAAACTTTACTTTAAAAATCTTGCTAAACCATTTTATGGTGAAAAACTCTGGATTTTTCCAGATGTTGTGAAGGTTACTCAGGAGAGACGACGAGCCTTCTTGGCACTGAGAGACGAAGTTAAAGCTCCGGGTGGAAAATTTCTCTTGGCATACCCTTGCAAATGCCAAATACGATACCTTGATAACAAATATGTTTTTCTTGAACCAGAACATTTGCGATCTTTTATAGATTTAAAAAAACTGAACAAATAGAACCAGTTTGAGTTTTAGATCATGTAATTCACTATACAATGTAAGCGGTGTAATCCAGGCCATATGCTTTAACTTACTTCAGATTTAACTCCTCTTTGTTTCTTTTCCCCCCCTCTCTACAAGTTAGTGGTCTAAGAAAGAAAATTTACTGTTTTTCTTTTTCTTCATAAGAAGATTCCTTAATTTTAATTCCTTTTCTGTTTTTCCTTAACAAGATGTAATGCTTGTGATTGATGTTAAAAATTCATAAATAAAGAAATTAAAAAAAAAAATAAAAAGTTGTGAAACATCATTTTTTGTGGTGGGAGGGGGTTAGTGATCACTGGGGGAGTCAGGGGAGGTCATCCCCGATTCCCTCTGGTGGTAATCTGGTCATTTAGGGCACTTTTTGGGGCCTTATTCGTGAAAAAAACAGGGTCCAGGAAAAGTGCCCTAAATTCTAGCTACAAACGCATACTTTTTTTTCCATTATCGGCGAAAGGCGCCCATCTCTGTTCGGGTGATAACCATGCCCCAGTCCCGCCTTCACCACGCCTCCGACACGCCCCCGTCAACTTTGTACGCTTCCGCGATGGAGTGCAGTTGAAAACGTCCAAGTTCGGCTTTTGATTATACCGCGTTATTCGTTTTTGTGAGATAAACATCCATCTCCCGATTTAGGTCGGAACTTGGGCGTTTTTCTCGTTCGATTATAAGCAGGTTGGTGTCCACCCACTTCATGCCTAGGCCCACCCAAAATCTGTTGTCTGGCTACGCCCCTGGCCTGCCCTGGATGTCAAGGTAACCTTCCCTAAATTCTTTTCTGGAATCAAAATATCTTTCACACCTTCATGAACAGTTGTAATCTATACCTGGTAGATGTACTGAGCAAAATTGACAAATTAAACATGAGATGGTATACATCCCAGAATACTAAAAGAATTCAAACATGAAATTACAGATCTATTTACAAAGGGACCAGCTCTGTTACTAATATATGTGCAAGGGCGAAAGCTTGTTCTCTGTACATTTCATCATTTTGATGCTATTACACATTTGACCCCTGACACAGATGCTGTGCGCCGAAATACAGCCCGTGTCGGGTCATCTTATGAAGATTGATCTCCGAGCTATACGATTAAAGAAAGTGTCCCCTTTTTATGAAGGCTCTTGGTGCTTTTTATTTTGCTGTTTGGACTTTGTTCTGTGCTTTGAACCCTCTCTGTGCTGCTGAGTGATCTGTAACCTGTCATTAAAATCATCCATAGTACCTGAAGATTGGAGGGTGGCCAATGCAATGTGTATATTTAAAATGGGATCCAGGGGTGATTCAGGAAATTATAGACTGATAAGCCTGACATCAGTGCCAAGCAATATAGTGGAAACTATTATCTAATATAATAATTTGTACCATCAAATAATGAGTGGAGTTGAATGGGTAGATGTCACGCGTCTGTTCACGCTTTCCAAAAATACTAGGACTAGGGGGCATGCGATGAAACTACAATGTAGTAAATTTAAAACAATTTTTCTTCACTCAACATGTAACTAAACTCTGGAATTCGTTGCCGGAGAATGTGGTAAGGGCGGTTAGCTTAGCGGAGTTTAAAAAGGGTTTGGTCGGCTTCCTAAAGGAAAAGGTCCATAGACTGTTATTAAATGGACTGGGGAAAATCCACTATTTCTGGGATAAGCAGTATAAAATGTTTTGTACTTTTTGGGATCTTGCCAGGTATTTGTGACCTGCATTGGCCACTGTTGGAAACAGGATGCTGGGCTCGATGGACCTTTGGTCTTTCCCAACATGGCAATACTTATGTACTTATGTACAATGTTCCATGGCTGGCTGGATGACTGGGTTCGTAACATCCTGCCATCAGCAAGCCTCCAGTGTTCCATTCCCTCTCACTGTCCTGCCCTCTTGTAAAGATGAAATGACATCAGAGGGCGGAACAGTGAGAGGAAAGGGAACACTGATGTTACGAACGCAAGCATGACAAGTGAAGGCAACGGAACGCTGGACAAGGAGGTGAGAACAGAATTGAGGGACATCGAGGGGAGGGCAGGGCAGAGGAGAATCGACATGGATGGGATGGGAGGCGAGGGGAGAATCGCAGGACACGGAAGGGAGGGCAGGGCAGAGGAGAATTGCTGGACATAGAGGGGATGGGAGGAGAGGAGAGAATCACGGGACATGGAGGAGAGGGCAGGGTAGAGGACAATCACTGGACATGGAGGGGAGGCCAGAATTGTGGGACACGGAGGGGAGGCCAGGGCAGAGGAGAATCGCTGGACATGGAGGGGACACCAGAATCGCGGGACACCAAGGGGAGGGTAGTGCAGAGGAGAATCGCTGGACATGGAGGGGAGGCCAGAATCGAGGGACACCGAGGGGAGGGCAGTGCAGAGGAGAATCGCTGAACATGGAGGGGAGGCCAGAATCGCGGGATACGGAGGGGAGGGAAGAATTGCTGGACATGGAGGGGAGGGCAGGGGAGAGAAGAGAAATCATTTCAACGAGAGCCTTAAAAACATAATCACCATTACAAGATAACCTTGCTATCACCCGTTTCATTTTTTTGAGAAACGGGCCTTTTTTTACTAGTAAAGAATAAAATCACTGAACATGAGAGACTTCCGAGAAAATTTAAAACCCATGGAATAGGAGGCAATGTTCTGTTGTAGATTAGGAATAGGTTGATGGATAGAAAACAGAGGGTACGGTTAAATGACCAATTCTCTCAGTGGAGAAGGGTGAATAGTGGAGTGTCCCAGGTATCTGTACTGGGAATGGTGCTATTTAACATATTGTGAAAAATTGCAGGAAGACTTTAGGAAGTTAGAAGACTGGGCATCCAAATGGCAGATGAGACTTAAGGTGGACATGTGCAAAGTGATGCACATTGGGAAGAATAATCCAAATCATAGTTTTTTGGTGCTATGTTCCACCCTAGGAATCAGAACCCAAGAAAAGGATCTAGGTGTCATCCATGGTCTGATTACACCTTGAGAATTGTGCGCAATGCTGGTCATCGTATCTTAAAAAAAAAAGATATAGCAGAATTAGAAAAGGTTCAAAGAAGGACCGCCAAAAACATTAAAGGGATGGAACTCATATGAGGAAAGACTTAAGAGGTTAGGACTCTTCAGCTTGGAAAAGTGATGATTGAGTGGTGTAGAAAGCATAAACATAAATCAATTTTTTTACTCTTTCAAGAAGTACAAAGACTAGGGGACACTCAAGGAGGTTACATGGTGTTACTTTGGAATAATTTTTTCACACAACGAATAGTTAAGCTCTGGATCTCATTGCCAGAGGATGTAGTAAAAGCAGTTAGAATATCTGGGTTTAAAAAAAAGTTTGGACAAGTTCCTGGAGAAAAAGTCCATAATCTATTATTGGGACATACATGAGGAAGCCACTGCTTGTCCCTAGGATCAGTAGCATGAATCTTGTTACTATTTGGGCCTGAATTGTGACCTGACTTGACCATTGCTGGAAGCAGGATACTGGGCTAGATGGATCATTGGTCTGCCCTTTATGGCTATTCTTATGTTACCCCCTTTTTCTGTGTGTATGGGAGGCACAGATGTGCATCAACTTTCTCACCATCAGGGTAATTATATAATGGTGCACCTTTTTAGATGTGGCTTTAAGAACATAAGGTTACAAAAGAACATAAGAGTAGCCATACTGGGTCAGACCAATGGTCCATCTACCCTAGTATCTTGTTTTCCAAACAGTGGCCAAGCTAGGCCACAAGTACCTGATAGAAACCCAAATTGTGGCAACACTCCATACTACAATTCTCAGGGCAAGCAGTTGCTTCCCATGTCTGTCTCAATAGCAGACTATGGAATTTTCCTCCAGGAATTTGTCCAAATCTTTTTTAAACCCAGATACGCCAACTGCTGTTATGACCTCCTTCAGCAAAGAGTTCCAGAGCTTAACTATTCATTGAGTGAAAAAACATTTCCTCCTATTTGTTTTAAAAGTATTTCCATGTAACTTCCTCAAGTGTCCCCTAGTCTTTGTACTTTTGGAACGAGGAAAAAATCTATTTACTTCTACTCGTTTTACACCACTCAGGATTTTGTAGACCTCAATCATATCTCCCCTCATCCGTCTCTTTTCCAAGCTGAAGAGCCCTAACCTCTTTAGCCTTTCCTCATATGAGAGGAGTTCCATCCCCTTTATCATTTTAGTCACTCTTTGAACTTTTTCTAATTCTGCTATATCTTTTTTGAGATACGGTGACCAAAACTGAATGCAATACTCATGGTGCGGATGCACCATGGAGTGATACAAAGGCATTATAGTATTTTTGGTCTTGTTCACCATCCCTTTCCTAATAATTCCAAGCATCCTGCTTGCTTTCTTGGCTGCCGTCACACACTAAGCAGAAGATTTCAGCGTAGTATCTACAACGACACGCAGATCTTTTTCTTGAGCGCTGATCCTCAAAGTGGACCCTAGCATCAGGTAACTGTGATTCGGATTATTCTTTCTAATGGGTATCACCTTGCATTTGTCCACATTAAATTTCATCTGCCATTTGGACGCCCAGTCTTCCAATTTCCTAAGGTTTTCCTGTAATATTTCAGTCTGCACGTGTTTTAACAACCTTGAATAGTTTTGTATCATCTGCAGATTTGATCACCTTACTCATCGTTCCAATTTCCATATCATTTATAAATATGTTAAATAGTATCAGTGCCAGTACAGATCCCTTGTGGCACTCCACTGTTCACGCTCCTCCATTAAGAGAAAAGATTGTTTAATCTTACCCTCTGTTTTCTGTCCAATAACCAATTCCTAATCCACACCAGAACCTTGCCCCCTATCCCATGACAGGAACTTTATCAAAATCTTTCTGAAAATCTAGATACACTACATCAACCGGCTCACCTTTATCCACATGTTTATTCTCACCTTCAAAGAAATGAAGCAAATTGGTGAGACAAGACTGAACCCATCTTTGTCCACTATTTTGCCCAGCACCAACGTCAGGATTACCAGTCTATAATTTCACGGATCACCCCTAGAACCCTTGGCCACCCTCCAATCCTTTAAATGAAAGAAGGCACCTCTTTTCTTTTATAGAATACTAGCAAAACAAGTGAACTTTGTATCCATAATTTAGGCCCAAGTACTTATGCCAGCCATAAAGCTGACGTAAGTACTCCTACCTAAATGCCAGAGATGCACATGTAACTTAGAGTTCTATAAATTACTACTACTACTACTTAACATTTCTAAAGCGCTACAAGGGTTACGCAGCGCTGTACAATTTAACATAGAAGGACAGTCCCTGCTCAAAGAGCTTACAATCTAAAGGACACGTGAACAGTGAGTCTGATAGGGGCGGTCAAATTGGGACAGTCTGGATTTCCTGAAAGAGTTAGGTGCCGAACGCAGCACTGTGTAAGTCCCAACCAAGCTCCACCCAGACTCCACCTGTGTGTACACCAACCTGTAAAATATGTGCTTAGATGAATTTTCAGCATTTATGTCAGAATGTGTATGCAAACATTCATATAGGCTGGTATTCTAATCATTTATGCATAAGACTGCAGTGGTCTTAGATATGGATCAACTTATGCATCCAGCTTCTCTTACAACTGTGGAACGCCCTGCCTAAAACCGTGAGATCACTTCAGAACCATCTCAACTTCAGGAAGTCACTGAAAACCACCTTGTTTAAGAAGGCCTACCCCTCAGACCCAACTTAATTTTCTATTTCCTGTGATACAGCAAAACTATGGACCATATTGGACTTTTTATTATATATTTGTTGCCTTATACTCATGTTATTTATAGGTTTACTACTATTTTGTCTATTTGTATTTTACCGAACCAGAGCTTGCCTCTACGGTGTTATGCAAGCCACATTGAGCCTGCAACTAGGTGGGAAAATGTGGGGTATAAATATGTTAAATAAATAAATATATGTATTTGGCATGTAAATGGTGGCACCACTTTAGAGAATTTTCCCCTTAAGGGCCTTATACTGTAAAGGTTGTGCTCCTTAGCTGCGTAGGCTAAGAAAGCAAGTAGAATGTTAGTAGGTATTATTAGGAAAGGAATGGAAAACAAAAATGAGGATGTTATAATGCCCCTGTCTTGCTCCATGGTGCGACCGCACCTCGAATATTGTGATAAATATTCTGGTTGCTGCATCTCAAAAAAGATATAGTGGAATTAAAAAAGGTGCAGAGAAGGGTGACGAAAATGATAAAGGGAATGGGACGACTTCCCTATGAGGAAAGGCTAAAGTGGCTAGGGCTCTTCAGCTTGGAGAAAAGGCGACTGAGGAGAGATATGATAGAGGTCTATAAAACAATGAGTGGAGTTGAACGGGTCGACGTGAGGCATGTGTTTATGCATTCAAAAAATACTAGGACTAGGGGGCATGCGATGAAGCTACAAAGTAGTAAACTTAAAACGAATTGGAGAAAATATTTCTTCACTCAACGTGTAATTAAACTCTGGAATTCGTTGCCAGAGAATGTGGTAAAGGTGGTTAGCTTAGCGGAGTTTCAAAAGGATTTGGCGGCTTCCTAAAGGAAAAGTCCATAGACCATTATTAAATTGGACTTGGGGAAAACCCACTATTTCTGGTTTAAGCTTTAAAATGTTTAGTACTTTTTTGGAATCTTGCCAGGTATTTGTTACCTGGATTGGCCACTGTTGGAAACAGGATGCTGGGGTTGATGGACCTTTGGTCTGTCCCACTATGGCAATATTTATATGCTTATGTACTCAATTTACGCTCCTAAAATTTAAACTCCTAAATTTATGAGCATCATTTATGCTCCTAAATTACAAGCGTAATCTATATTCCTACATACATTTAGGAGCATAAAATGATGCACAGTAAAGATTTCTGCCTAAGCGTATTCTATAAGCAACGTCTAGATTTAGGTACAATTTATAGAATACGCTTAGGCAGAAATCCTAGTGCCTAAAACTATGTCCATTTAGGCCAATGAAAACGTGTCCTAAATCCCTGTGCATAGATTTACGCACACTGAGCTATATTCTATAATTGTGCACGTAAACTTTGGAGTGCCCATAAAATGCCCATTTCTCGCCCATAGCCATGCCCCTTTTGAACTGCACACATTTGAATTTAGGCACAGTTCATTTCAGAATATGCTTAGCGAGTTGTGCACGTAAATTCTAATTAGTGCTCATTATTGCTCGTTAAGTGCTGTTAGCATTGATTAGCTTGTTAAGCCAATTAAGTTGCGTGTATTTTTATAGAATGCACCTAGATTTTGGCGAGGATCTCTATATGCGCTGTATAGAATCTAGGGGTAAGTGTATAAATGGTTGATAGGGGTGCAGCATGGACCATTTGTTAAATATTTGCTTTGCTTACTTTTGAAATGTAACGGTCTCATCCTCATAATACCATTTTATAGAATTAACTCCCATAAGAGAAAAATCTGTCAATCTATTCAATTCACCCCACATTTAGTCATATATAAACGAAAATGGCTGACAGATTAATATCATCTTGCAGGACCCCAGTACAGGGTAGGAGACAATGTATGGCTGTTTTGACAGTGAAGAGAGCCCAGGAGTCTCTAAGTTGCATGTCACCGGGTCAGAAGCCCCTAACAGGGGCTTTAGGAGAAACTGTTAAGGAGTATATACTTCCCTCTAGTGCTGGAATACCCTAAAGACAACCCATAAGTACATAAGTAATGCCACACTGGGAAAAGACCAAGGGTCCATTGAGCCCAGCATCCTGTCCATGACAGCGGCCAATCCAGACCAAGGGCACCTGGCAAGCTTCCCAAACGTACAAACATTCTATACGTTATTCCTGGAATTGTGGATTTTTCCCAAGTCCATTTAGTAGTGGTTTATGGACTTGTCCTTTAGGAAACTGTCTAACCCCTTTTTAAACTCTGCTAAGCTAACCGCCTTCACCACGTTCTCCGGCAACGAATTCCAGAGTTTAATTATGCGTTGGGTGAAGAAATATGTTCTCCGATTTGTTTTAAATTTACTACACTGTAGTTTCATCGCATGCCCCTAGTCCTAGTATTTTTGGAAAGCGTAAACAGACGCTTCACATCCACCTGTTCCACTCCACTCATTATTTTATATACCTCTATCATGTCTCCCCTCAGCCGTCTCTTCTCCAAGCTGAAAAGCCCTAGCCTCCTTAGTCTTACTTCATAGGGAAGTTGTCCCATCCCCGCTATCATTTTAGTCGCCCTTCGCTGCACCTTTTCCAATTCTACTATATCTTTCTTGAGATGCGGCGACCAGAATTGAACACAATACTCAAGGTGCGGTCGCACCATGGAGCGATACAACGGCATTATAACATCCTCACACCTGTGTTCCATACCTTTCCTAATAATACCCAACATTCTATCCGCTTTCCTAGCTGCAGCAGCACACTGAGCTGAAGGTTTCAGTGTATTATCGACGACGACACCCAGATCCCTTTCTTGGTCTGTAACTCCTAACATGGAACCTTGCATGACGTAGCTATGGTTGTAGTCAGAAGGAATCTCCTCTACTTTTAAATACATAGTAACGTGGTAACATAGTAGATGGTGGCAGAAAAAGACCTGCACGGTCCATCCAGTCTGCTGAGGAGGAAGGAGGTGTTTTAGAGAGCTCTGCTGACTTCCAGTGGAAAGGGAGTGAGACCTAGCTCCCTCCCCAAAGATGAGGAGGGTCCCTGGGGAGAAGGCCTCAGGAAAGTCCCAGGCTATGGGGCCTCCTGGGGCCCGGGACCAGAAGGCCGAAAGGAGTGGCTCTCTCCCTGGTTTGACTACCGGGAGAAGGGAAAGGAGTCCAGTGGACCGAAGGGAGAAGCAGCCCAGTGGAGGCCACCAGAGCATTTCCCCCTCCATGGCCCAGCTTGCGGAAGGTAAGCGAGAAGACAGTGGAGGGGGGAGGAAGATAGTACAGGCCCCAGAAGGGCGCTTCCAAGGAAGGGAGAAGGAAGAGGCGATGGAAGTTTGCCAGAAGCCTTTGCTGGAGGCAGCTGAGAGTGAGAGTGAGGAGAGTGGATCGTCAGATGAGGAGTTCCTTGAAGTGAGCTATGACCCTGATGATCCAGCAAGTAGTGTGGTAAATATTGTAAGACGAATTAAGCTGGTGGAAAAAGAAGTAGTGGAGCTAGGAAAACGTCTGAAAATGGCAAGAACTATGTGTAAATTTGCCCCAGCGGAGCACAGACAAATGTATGTTAAAGAGGAAGCCCGGATATCAAAGTTGTTGGGGAAAAAAGAACACTTGTTGAACTGTTTAAAAAAGGGCTCTGTGAATCCTTTGAGGGAGCTCTATGTTAACCGAGAAAGGATGGCTTCAATACCACAGTCTGGGGGTTCAGGAACACTACAGTTGCAGCAAGCTTCAGTGTCTTCAGCAGCATTAGACTCAAAAGAGTTGTCTGGGTTCAGAGGTGACCCCACTTTAAAATACATGAGACAGTTGGCAACACAGTCTAGAGCACTTACCCAGCAGCCAGAGGATAAGGAGGCAGCGGCAGGACATGGCTCTGAGGTGGGGGCTGGAGTAGAGATCCTACCTGTGGAGGGGAGGACAGAACTCAGTAACTTTTCAAAACTCCAGATAATGGAGGCAGCAGAGGGAGACGCAGGTAGCAGCCTGTTTTCTACAGAGGTGGTGGTCGAAGTCTCAGAGGGCTTACCTGCAGTTGTGCAAACAGCAGAGACAGTTGCCGTGAAGGAGGCCCTGTTGGAAAAGGGTCAGCAGAGGCAGACTCCGGTATTTTTGGCCGGGTCTGCAATGACTGAAGTGGAAACCGAAGCAGCATGGCATCTGGAGAAGCCCCGCCCACGAAGTCCGGGAGCAGGGGATGTCTTCCCTGAGCATGGAGTAGCTGGCGGTTTACAGGAGAGGGGTCGGAGAGAGAGGAATAGGAGCGGGCAGCAGCTGGGAGCTCATTTGACCAGCTGTCCATTACAAGAGGTGAAATCGGGGGGTGCTAACAGCCAGCCTGTGGCGGAATCAGGAACAGACAAGCCATGCCCCCGGGAAGCGCCAGCCATTGGGAGAACGCAGGAGGGACTGCACCAGAAGCAAGAGGGAAGTAACCCGATTGTTGAGAGACTTTCGTTGACTACAGAAGTGGACATGGCAAGTCTAACAGATGTGCAGCGGGTGGTGGAGCAGACCTGCCAGCAGGACGGCTGGGAGCGAGGAGCCAAGGGGAGCGGCGGAGTTCCGGAGGCTTCGCCCCTGGTGCCGGAGGTTGGAGGGAGTTCGGGGGCAGAGCGAGCAGGGAGTCTGGTATCGCCAGCTGCAGACCTGACTGGGCAGGTGCCAGAGTATCGCCAGGAGACAGAGGAGAGGAGGCGATTAGCCCAGAGGCTGGAGCCTGCAGTGGCAGGGACGAGCAGGGACGTTCCAGGAAGTGGTGATGGGCAGGACAATCAGTTGGAGGCAGCCCAAGCCGCAGAACTGACTATGGACGTTGCTGGATGTTTGTCTGAGAGGGAAGGGGACGGGGGACAACGGGAGGGGGAGGGGGCGGTGGATATTGAGGAAGGGAGAGGGATGAGGGGAGGGGCAGAGGGACAGAAGGGGGGGGAGGCAGAGGGAAGGGCTGGAACAAGTGTGGAGGGGGGGCGGTGGGGGCTGGGGTCCAAGTCCTTTGCGGCAGTAGTCCAGGGAGGGGGAAGGAGGGAGGGGGGGAGATCGGGTGGTTTTGAGGGCCCAGGGAGGGGTTGGGGGGGAGCGGGGACAGGGGGTGGACAGCTGCCTAAGCGGCGAAATGTGGTACAGCTCAAATGGATAGGGGAGGGGGCAATGCCCTCCAGGGATCGGGTCTTGAGGCTGGTGATGGGGATGGGGTTTATACCCGAGGACTTTTACGCGTGTATACACCCCATCAACATCCCAGAATATGACTTGAGCTTCATGACCCAGAGGGGGATGGAAATATTCTGGGAAAGGTACGAGGGGGTGAGGGGAAAGGGGGAGTGGCGGGACCTCAGGGCCATTCCAGTCAGCAAGCCGGACCTGGTGCAGATCACCCTGCTCGTGAGAAATGAGTCTATCTCTGGGGCAGATTTAGCCTACTGGCTACAGAGGTACGCGGAGCTGAGATCCCCACTTACAAAGTTACCGGATCCAAGCAGGGTTTGGGCAGGAGGTTGGGGAGCCCTGGTCAAATTGAGACAGGAGAGCCATGTGGTCCAGCACATTCCTTCGGCTGCCTTTATCGGTCGTGACAGGATACTGTGCTTTTACAAGGGGCAGCCGCGGCAGTGCTTCAGATGTGGTTCGTTTAGGCACTTCAGCATGTCATGCCCAGTGGTAAAGTGTGGAAGATGCGGGGATCAGCATGCCACAGAGGACTGCACCGCGATCAGGTGCAACCTCTGCGGCGGGTTAGGCCATGCATATCGGAACTGCCCTAGGGCGGCCCATAACGAGTGGGATATGTGGGGGAAGGGACGGGGAGGGGGGGTAATGGAGGAGGGGATAGGGCAGGGGTGATAGGCAGGGAGGGGCAAGGGGGGGAGAAGGAGGGGATGCAGGAGGGGGGGCGGCAGGGGGCTGGGTCAGGAGTGGAGCAGGGGGGAGAGGGGGAGTGGGTACAAGTGCCACAGAGGAAAGGGAAGTTTCGGAGGGGGGGAAAGTAGGGGTGGGCAGGGAGGGGTCGCTGCAGGGGAAGAGGGGGAGGAACAGATTTCAGGTGTTGGAGGAGGAGGAGGAGGATAGGGAGGTTGGGAGGGAGGAGGAAGAACAGGGGGAAGGAGAAGAGGTGGAGTTAATGGAGGAAGAGGGGGCGGCAGGGGGGATTGGAGAGGGCAAACGGAAATATGAGGAAGCACTGGAGGAGGGTACTGGTGGTAGGAAGAAGGGCGGGAAGGCTCTGGGGGGAGGGGGAGGGGTGAGGGAGGAGGAAGAGGGAAGGGAGGGAGGGAGGGGAAAGGGGAGTAAGAGGAAAGCTGAGGGGGCCGGGCAGGTGGTGAAGGCCCAAGTGCAGGCTTGGGGGGACAGAGTGGAGCTAGAGGAGGATCTGGAGGACTTGGAGGACTTGGGGGAGGTGGAGGACTCGGAGGAGGAGGTAGGGGGCGGGGGTGAAGAGGGGAGAGGGAGGGATCAGGGGGTGGGTCCGGATAGAGCAAAGAAGAAAGGAAGGAAGAAAGGGGGAGGGGGGGGTAAGGTGCAGACAGGACGGCTGCGGGGGGGGGGGGGGGGGGGGGGGATCTGGCAGGGGATGATGTAGACCGCATAGCAGAGGACCTGCTTCAGGGTAAGAAGGGGGTATCCCAGGAGATAAGGAAAGAAGTTGGGAGTGAGCAGACCCGTGACTCGCAATGAGGATGGCAGGCTTAGTGTTGACATTTGCCACGCTGAATGTGGCCAGCATCGCCTCTCCGAAGAAGCAGGGTTTAGCGTATGACTGGTTCGCGAGGGTCCAAGCAGATTGCTTCCTGCTCCAGGAGACTCGGCTGCGGTCCATTGAGGTGATCAGGCGGGCAAGGCGGGCCTGGAAGTGGGGTCCCTCGGTGTGGGGGTTGGCGGGGGAGAGGTATGGTGGGGTGGGGATCTTATTTAAGTCCCACCGGGTGAATATTCAGCGAGTGGTGGAGCTGGGGGTGGGGAGATGTCTTGTTGTGGATGCGATTGGGAGGATAGAGCACTGAGGGTGGTGAATGTGTACGGGCCCCAAAGCAAGAAGGAAAGGGTGCTCCTCTTTGGGAAGATCAAGCCCTACCTATACACTTCGCGCCAAGTAGTCTGGGGGGGAGATTTTAACACCATATTGCGGAAAAAGGATAGTGGGGGACGATCGGTACAGGTGGGCTATGACGGGGTGAGGCTGGCAGGGATCATGCGGGAGGCGGAGCTGGTAGACGCGCATGTGGCCTTCTGTGAGGAACAGGAGGGGTTCACGTTCTTTCGAGGGCAGTGTAAAAGTAGAATCGATAGATTCCTGGTAAAGAAGGGGGTTTGTCTGGGGGGTCCACGAACCGTGGACGTGGACTTTTCAGACCACCACATGGTCCTCCTTCAGGTGGGGGGGGCGGCAGCGCAGAGGCCAGGGAGGGGGTTATGGCGACTAAATTTAAAGTGGTTAGGTAGCGAGCAGGTGCGGGAGGAGTACCGCCGGTTTTTGGAAGATCAGGTGTCAGTGCAGGGGGCATTTCAGTCATTGGGGGAGTGGTGGGATACAGTGAAAAGACGAACGCGGGGATTCTTTCTCAGACAGGCGAGAAGGGAGGGGAGGGAAAGGACAAAGTTGGGCATGGCAATAAAGAAAAAGAGGGACACATTGATTTCACAAGGGGGGAGGGAGGAAGAAATACATGATCTCCAAGCACTCCTGGAGCAGGTACAGTACAACCGCTACACCTCCTTGGTGTATGAGCGGGACTTCGGGAAAATGTGTAGCCCGGACCCCTTCGCATGCTGCCGGGAGCGGAGGGCGCGCAGGGTGATGGAGGGGGTGCGGGATGCACAGGGGGTCCTGCAGGACACCAAGGAGGGGATTCTGGGGGCAGTGAGGGACCACTTTGCGGCGTTCCTTTCAGCCCAGCAGATTGATATGGAGCAGATGGAGTGTTATGTGGAAGGAACCCCGGGGATAGGTCACAGGGGACCCCAGCTTCAGGCCCTCTTGAACCCGTGGACAGAACAGGAGGTGGAGGAAGCCATCGGGGCGCTCCACAGGAAGACCTCGCCGGGGCCGGATGGGCTAACAACTGAGTTCTACCAGGCCTTTAAGGAGCAGCTGGTGCCGATCCTGGTGAGGGTATGGGGGGCAGCCCAGTTGGAGGGTTCCTTGCCTAGTTCCTTGACAGAGGCGGCTCTTATCCTACTAAGTAAGGGGAAGGACCCGGCGATGCTGGCCAACTGGCGGCCTATAGCACTGCTTAATACGGATCGAAAAATCTTTGCGCGAATGCTATTCCAGAGAATGAGGCAGGTGTCTGGGGATTTGCTAGCAGCCTCGCAAGCATGTGGGGTTAAAGGGAGAGGGGTCTTGGAAGCTGCAGCGTGGGTGCGGGAGGGGGTAGAACGCAGTAGAGTGGGAGGGCATGGTAGGCTGTTGGTAACACTCGACCAGGAAAAAGCGTTTGATAGAGTGCAGTGGGGTGTCCTATGGAGCATTCTGGAGCGCTATGGGTTTCCGAAGGGTTGGATAGAGCAATTACAGCTACTCTATCGGCATGCGGGGTGTTTTCCCCTGGTTAACGGGTGGAGAGGGCAGGGGTTTGAGGTAGGGGCAGGGGTCCGACAGGGGTGCCCACTCAGCCCGCTGTTGTATGCATACGCCATCGACCCTTTTATAAGACGGCTGGAGAAGGGGGGGGCGGAGGGGCTGGAAGGGGTGGAGGTGGGGGACAATAACCAGTTAAGGGTCGTGGCGTATGCAGATGACGTTACAGTGTGGGTAGCGGACCAGAGGGAGGGAGGTAGATTGCAGAACCTGATCCAGGAATACTCGCAGGCAACAGCGTCGCAGGTCAATTTTCAAAAGTCCAATAGCCTGTGGGTTGGGGATCAGGGGCTGCAATTTGAGTTGGGAGGTAGGTTTCCTACAGCTGTGGAACGTATACGGGTCTTGGGAATATACTTCGAGAAGGGGGATTATAGGCTCTACAACTGGGATAGGTGTCTCCAAGAAGTGAAGGGGAGGGTGGATAGATGGAAGGGGTGGAAAATGACCATGGGGGAGCGGGTACAGCTCATCAAGGCACACTTAGTTCCTTTGTTTCTGTTCGTCAGTTACATCTGCCTGCTGCCGGAGAGCCGGTACACGGCCTTGTATGGGGTGTTCTTCCGGCTGCTCTGGGGCAACAGGACGAATCCGGTAAAACGGAATGTTACCTATCTGCCTAGGAGGGAGGGGGGGGTGGGCATGATAAACCCAGTCCTGTTTTTCAGCGCTTTGTTCCTGCAGTTCAATCTGGGGAGGGCGGTAGGGCGGGAGCCACCGGGGTGGGCTAGGAGTGTCCTGCAGTGGTGGCCGAGATATTGGGACCTATGGCGGGAGGGGGGGAGGGTAGTGGCACTGCGAAGGGGGGCTCCGGGGGGGGTGAGTTATTGCAAGACCCTAGTGAAATTGGTGAGGGTGTGGGGGCTGACGGTGGGGGAGGTGAAGGCAGGACAACGGGGGGTCTGGATGGACAGAGTACGGGCGCAGGTGTTCTCAGCTCCTCTGGCGCTGAGGGACGCGCCGGCCCCACGGATGCAGCAGGGGTTACGGTTGATTGCTTCGAACCGCATCCCGGTGAAGTATAAAGACCTGGCGTGGCTGTCCTTTCACGGTAGACTGTACGTCCGAGGAAATTTGAAATATCGCAATGTGCGGGATAGAGGGTGCCCACGGGAGGAATGTGCTGGAACTGAAGAGACGATGGAGCATTTCCTGGTGAGGTGCCCATTTACAGTCCAGGTCTCTGACCGGGTTTCCTCGTTGCTGCAGATCCCCAGTTTCCGCAACTACAGCTATGCGGACTGGGTGTATGGCCCAGAGGGTGGAGAGGGACGCGGGGATCCGGTAACACGCTTTCTGATTTCGGTGATATTGCGGTACTGCCTCTGGATGGCGCGCTGCAGGGTGTCCCTGTACCAGGAGGTCCGGCCGGCGGAGGTAGTCAGCTGGGATGTGGTAAGGGCGGTGCAGGAAGCGGCGAAGTGGGAAAGGGTGGAAAAAGGGGTGGGGGTGGCTTCGAGGTGGTGGAGACACGTGAGGCTTAAGCCGCCATGAGGGGACATGCTTCCCAGGGGATTGTGTGCCAGTTGTCTGAAGGGGTTGTGGGGGGTCGGGGGGGGGGGGGGGGGTTGATCCATTGTATTATTGAGGAGGGGGTATACATAGATAGGCAGACCATGTCTAGCTAGGAGCCTGGGGTTTGATTTGCATGTCCGGTTTTTTTCTTTGGTCTTTCTAATAAACAGTTTCCACTGTACTATTGAGGAGGGGGAGGGGGTGTACATAGATAGGAGGACCGTGTATAGCTAGGGGCTTGGTTTTGATTTGTATGTTATTTGTTTTTAGTTTTTTCCAATAAAAAGAGTTTTCCAGTCTGCCCAACAAGATAAACTCATAAGTGCTACTTTTTGTGTATACCTTACCTTGATTTGTATCTGCGATTTTCAGGGCACAGACCGTAGAAGTCTGCCCAGCACTAGCCCCGCCTCCCAACCACCAGCCCCGCCTCCCACCACTGGCTTTGCCACCCACTCTCGGCTAAGCTTCTGAGGATCCATTCCTTTTGAACAGGATTCCTTTATGTTTATCCCACGCATGTTTGAATTCCGTTACCGTTTTCATCTCCACCACCACCCGCGGGAGGGCATTCCAAGTATCCACCACCAAGAATCCGCCAAATTTCACAGAGTTGAAACAGTTCTCTATTAACTACAGTGCCCGAATGAACACTACTTACATAGCCTTCGGTCTTGCAGGTGATATGTAAGAAATTCAAAATAAATAAATATTGGAGAAGGAGGCAAAATTCTTCAAGGATGATGCAAGAGACAGATCAACAGTTATAGGAAACATTTAAGTGTAGTGATTGCCTCTCAAAGAGGTTCTGCTATTTCCTGAATGAAGAGTTCACATTCTTTTTCACGCAAGGATACTTTCATTTTGCTGAATAGATAATCAAATTATCTTTTTTTTTCTCTGAGTTATTTTTCCAACAAGGTTATCTTTCTCTCTTCCCTGGGCTTATTTAGATTACTATCTCATGTTTTCTGGATATAAATTTGCTAAAATGCAGACTGTCTTATGGGATTCACATACTTTCTCAGCACTGTAAATGATCTTACACAGAAACATAGAAGATGATAGCAGATAAGAAGGACAAAACACATTTCTGCTGTAAGCTTTACAAAGCCTGTGTGGTCCAATATTGTTTAGAAAGTGTAGCATGCTGACTTCTGATCATCTATTTGATAGCGTAGAGTGTAGAGGAATTTATTTGTCTTTTAGTTTGTTTTCTCAGCTAGTATCCCTGTACGTTTCACACATACCTCTATAAAGATCAGTGGAATAACTGAGAAAATGATTCACATCCTTTTATTATGTCTGAGGTTAAGAGCTACTGAAGCCTTTTGCGAGCTTCATCAGCATTAATGACTGATTCTATTTATAAAGCTGAGCAGTGGCATTTACGGACCATAGAAGAGTGATTTCATGACTCATAAATGACGCTAAGCATTATCCAAACTATAATTTTCTCCTGTAGTTTAGAGAGTTCATTTAAGAAGTTTTAAAGAATCATACATTCCAACATTAGCATGCTCTGGCAGGGAGATGACAGGAATTGGGGAAATGAGAGCCAACGTTGTAAATTCTCAATGACACAGAAGAAATAGTGATCACTTCTTGCAGCTACTGTTTCAATTACAGTCAAGAACATTGCAATGACTGGAAATAGTGCAGATATAGATACTAGATACAACTTGGAAGGATGATTACCATCTTCTTAGATCAGGGGTGGGCAACCTCGGACCTCGAGGGCCACAATCCAGCCGGGTTTCCAAGACTGAATATGCATGAGATCTATTTGCATGCATTGTATGCAAATAGATTTTAAGTACCGTAGATTCTGGTTCATTTGGACACATCTGAACTCCAGTACTTTGTCCCAATTATGCCCCAAATAAATGAAGTCGTCAGAGCCGTCAGGGTACCTTGAAAAAAAGAGTACAGTACAAGCACTAGATAAAAGTAAAAAATATTTCATTTATTTTGGAGCACAAAAGTAGAACAAAGCAAAAAAGAGTTGCAAAATACTGATAAATGCACTTTGAAAACAGTACAGTATTAATGTTGGAGGTATCGATCGAGCACACCTTGATGAGCTCTCTTTATTGACTGTAGCTGAACAAAATTGGCACAGGTCTCTAGAGCAGTTACAGGAGTGTCTTCATTGCCTTCCTGTTTGAAATAAAGTTTTAATCCAGAAATGTATAACCCGGGTCTCACCAACCAGCTCAGTTCTTTCACCGACCCAAGTCACCACAAACAGAACTCTTTACTTTTTCCATACACTCTCTTCACACAGATCAGTTTCTTACTCGAGCTTGGGTGCAGGCCAGGGTCAGATAAAGATCCAGAAAGTCATAGGATGTTAAGCTGGGCTTTAACTTGAGTATCGTTTAGTTGTCCAGGAGCAGGCTTTTCACTCTCTCAAGGAATACTCACCACACCAAAGAGCTATCTTTTATGCACAACTTTACTGAACTCTGCAACAGGCAGTAAAACCAAACTCCATAAATCCTTATGTATAGATGGTATTTGGTTCAAGAGGTTTCTTGTCCATCCAAGACTATTGGATATAGTCTTAGTCACTAATTAAACAGTTTCTTATAACAAATCCTGAAATATATACAAATTTACAACTCCTCCAGTTCATCACCCATCCCTTTGGGCTGTATAATCCAAGGCTGTACTGGTTGCACCAGCAAACTCCTCCAGGACCAGACCTCCTTGTCTTTCCTCTCCTCCGGGTTTACACTTCACTGAGCTGCACCCTCTGGCCATGAGCAGACTCTTCCCTGTCCCTGCTCATGAGCTGGGCTGCCCTTACACACCCAGATCACTCCTCTCTAACAGTTACTGCCGTTGGCTGACAATAACTCCCTCTTAACTCAGCCTTAGGTTATCTGGCCTTTCCAGAATACCTCCCCTCTCCTTCAGTGGTCCTGGCTGGAGTGAAGGCAACCAAAGATCATGTGCTCAGACAAACAAGGACTTTTATTGTCTTCAAGCTCCACTTATACCGTCAATCATTAACTAGAAACATTTCCTTCTGCAACTTATCCTAGGAACCCAGGGCTCTCATTCACCCCACAACTCAGAGCCCTCCCCTCAGAGACCTGAAGAGCTCTATCACGATTAACTTAGTAATCCCCATTATAATGGGGGATTACAAATAAATCTCCTGGCATGCTGGTTTGTCATTTGTTCACGCTCAGTAGTGTCATTGTCTTCGGTTTCCTGATTTTCTGATGTCTTCAGATGTTTGGCTGAAATTTGCTCAATGATTTCTTCCTCACAACCTTCTTTTTCATTATAACATTATAGATGGTTGTCGATGCATAGTTTTCAATGTGGTGCACTTCTAAAACATCATTTTCATTTTCCATAACATTTTCATTTTCAGCTATATCCGAGTCAGGATGTTTAAACCGACATTGAGCAAAACAGTGCTGAATGGTTGCAATGCGAATATTTTGCCAGCTATCAGAATAAACTACACTGGAAAACAGGATACTGGGCTAGATGGGCCATTGGTCTGACCCAGTATGGCTACTCTTATGCTTGTAAAAGAGCAACCTTTGCACTGACCTCCTTTGCTGTTGAAGATGATATAAGTAGATTTTCTTTGGTGGCAGGATTTAATTTACCAGCTTTGTGTCTCAGTATAAGGTCTTCAAATTTTTAATGATTCCCATGTCCATTGGTTGCACCAGAGATGTGTGGTGTTGGGAGACAAAAATTCTACCTGGATATTTTTGAAAGAGTCAATGTCTGGGTGTGCTGTACATTTACAGTGTCCCAACTTAGTAACCAGTTCCTTAAAATTTCAGATGTTATCCATGCATTTTTGTTAGCATGATATAGAATAGGTAAACTTTCCATAACTGACCTCTTTAAACACGTAGGCTTTGTACTTTTTTTTCAATAACCAGAAGCTTACGTTTATCAGTTCCTGACATGTTGGAACAGCATAGCACTGTGACACAATCCATCATTTTCTTTGACTCCGACAGTGTTGTGTTTATAGGTCAGGGAACCATCCAGTGTGGCACAGTGCAATAACCCTGTTTCACTAGCGTTGTAGATGTCAGCCTCACAAAAATTACAAAGAAAATGTGGAAGTTTTGTTGCTTTCCATTGTTTAGCACTTGTAGCATTAGCGCTGTCTTTCTCACCATGTGCTCTCTTGAATTTTATCCTGAACCTGCATTTCCACCATGGCAATCAGCCATCTGTTGCTTTAAAATCATTGTAACCAAATTTTCTTGCCAACTCCTCTGATTTGTTTTTAACATTTATCCGCTCACACAAACATCTTGAAAATCCGTTTGACAGAGTACCTCATGAAAGATTCCAGAAGAAATTGGAGAGTCATGGGATAGGAGGTAGTGCCCTATTGTGGATTAAAAACTGGTTAAAGGATAGAAAACAAGAGAGTATGGTTAAATGGTCAGTATTCTCAATGGAGAAGGGTAGATAGTGGGGTTCCCCAGGGATCTGTGCTAGGACCGCTGCTTTTTAACATATTTATAAATGATCTAGAGATGGGAGTAGCTAGTGAGGTAATTAAATTTGACGACGACACAAAGCTATTCAAAGTTGTTAAATCACGAGAGGATTGTGAAAAATTACAAGAGGACCATACGAGACTGGGAGACTGGGCGTCTAAATGGCAGATGATGTTTAATGTGAGCAAGTGCAAAGTGATACATGTGGGAAAGATGATTCCATTATATCCTATGGGAGAAATTCATTAAAAAAAAAAGATTCCATGAGCCCAAGAAAAAAAAAAAAACCTAGAGATTCCATGTAAGCTGTGTGATTGGCTATTTCTTATCAGATGACCAAGCTCAGGCTGGGTTGCCTAGGTTACGACTTTTTTGGCTGTTTGGCAGAAGAATTGAAGATTTCAGAGAGGACAGAAGTGTGTTGGTATGCTCTCTGTGGGAAAAGTATTTTAATATAGCAGGCTGGTTTTAATTTAGTCATGAGTGAATCATCAGTGCCTGCTCTGAGGACAGGGACAGTTGTGAGGTCATTTTAATTGAAAAATATGAGAACCTGTATACATCAGTTTTTGGGTATACTGACGGGCTGCTGTGAGATTGTATGTTATTTAAAAGCACATGTGAATAGCTCTAGTAGTGAGTGAGACTTGGGCTGAGTTTATTTTGTTTAGATCCTGGAGAAAAAAGGAAAGGGGAATGGGACTTGATATACCACCTTTCTGTGGAATTTTGCAGCTACATTCAAAGCGGTTTACACATATATAGATATTTATTTTGTACCTAGGGCAATGGAGGGTTAAGTGACTTGCCCATAGTCACAAGGAGCTGCAGTGGGAATTGAACCCAGCTCCCCAGGATCAAGGTCTGCTGCACTAACCACTAAGCTACTCCTCCACTAGCAACAGTCCACGTAGAAGCCTGCCCTTGCAGATCAGCAACACGGCAGCGCAAGCTTCTGTTTCTGTGAGTCTGACATCCTGCACGTACGTCCTGCACGTACGCTAGTGGAATAGCAACATTCCATGTAGAATCTCAAATAGTAGCAACAGAATCTCAATAGTAGCAACATTCCATCTAGAATCTCCAATAGTAGCAACATTCCATGTAGAATCTCAAATAGGGAAAGGGAAATGGGACTTGATACACCGCTTTTGTGTGGTATTTTGCAACTACATTCAAAGTGGTTTACATATATACAGGTACTTATTATGTACCTGGGGCATTGGAGGGTTAAGTGACTTGCCCACAGTCACAAGGAGCTGCAGTAAAGAGTGGAATCTGAATAAGAGGTTTTAACCTGGCTGTGGGTGATTGTGTGTTCTGAATGTGATGTTGTTTAAATGAGCGAACATAGCTAAGATATGCTCTTCAAAAGAACAGGGAAAGGAAATGTGTTGAGCTTTGGCCTGGAAGACAAGGATGCCTAATTCATGTTTATTTAATTTATAGTTAGTTATTGGTGCCCTTAATAGTATATGACGTCACAGTAAGGGAATGTGCAAGCACAAAAGAATAGGAAGTTAAGGTATTCCTTTTCTGTGTTTTTAAAGCTTAGATTAATAGCAACAGACCTGTGAGGATCAGTGTTGGACACTGGAGAAGGGTCCCACTCTAGAGGAAAGACCAAAGCCCCTCCCAAGACAGATTAGCTAAGTGAAACCTCTTTGCCTGAATGCAGTGGAACTGTATTTCTTTTGAGCATTTCTCTGAGAGGGTTGGAGTATTGGATGGGATAGTAACTAAAACCATACTTACTTACCCCTTACGGATCCCAGAGCAGGGTCTGGGATCCGTAGTGGGTCTGGTACCTATAAAAAAAGAAAGTGAACACAAAGAATAATTTTTTTGCAAGGAATAATTTTCTTGTTAAGAAATTTTCTGAAAGAGGTATAATGAAACTATTAATAGTATTTATCTGACAGCTCTCCCTGGAAACTTGAGTTCATACAAGCTGGGGGTACCCTTTCATTAGATATAGTAGTCTGCAACTGTTAAGTAACTGTTCACTGACAAAATACCTGTAAAACAAGTTTGAAAATTGGTAAAAACATTGTTTTATGTGAGAAACCCTGTTATTTCATTTAGAATCGGAACCTTTTGATTAAAAGAATTCACACTTTGGAAACGGAACTGGTGTCTGGCTCATTAATTTCCTTTACTTGACTCAGATCAGGTGTACGTAGTTAGTAACACTGAATTCTCACACTGGACAAGGACAAGCTTGAGGCAAAAGGGTTATGATTACAGAGTAAGATAGAGCCTTTACACTCTTCAGGAAGGGGAGTTTCATTAAGGATAATTATTGGTACTTACTTCCAATTAAGTGCCAATTTAGTGCTAATTAGCTAATTATTTTACGCAGAGGCGCCATTTGTACACTTTAGAGGTCACAGCGCCTAACACAGCTTAGTAAAAGGTTCCCTTATTGAGTTGCTTTCAACACTTGAACAGCCAAATATGGAATAACTGACTGTCCAGACCCTTAAAAAAGTGGAATTGATAAAATAACCTTTATTTAACAGGGAGAGTGGTTTTATTGTTCATTTCTTTTCTCCAATGGTGAATGACTTTTTAAAAAAAATAAAAATCCCCATAAAATCAGTCATTCTAGAGCCATAGAGGTTTTTTTTGAGCTTGTCTTTTTGTGAAGAAAGCACTTGTGTATATTGTAGTGGAAGCTTAAGAGTTGAGGAAAGGATTCTGCATTATTAGAGCCGGTTTAAACATTGGAGAGAAGGTGGCACAGAGGCAAAAGCGGTAATAAAAGGGTAAGTGTGCCCAACATATAGTAAGCAGAAGCCCTCTAATACTCTATTACTTGTACAGTTAAACATTTTTGTGTGGAGGAAGTCAACTGAATAATGAGAAGCCAACAGAGCAAGGAGAGAAGTTGACCTACTTGACTGAATGATAAAGTACCATATGGACAACCTTCCCTTGCTATTCCTTTAAACTTTTCAGTATGCGATAATAGATAATAGCAGAGTTGGGTTCAGCTAAGGTAATGAATCTGGCTGAAGGTATCCACTAGCGTATGTATTTGTGGAATATTAAAAGTAATAAAATGACATTTCTAGAAAGGGAGAATAAAATAGTACACACATTACAGTGGATATAGACGTATAGAAGGTCAATTGTGAATATGGAAATAGAGAGAACTTGACAGTATTTTAAGATAGATATGGAAATGGACAGTTCCCTGCCAAGCAAGAGGACTTGTAAACAGTTACTCTGTTTCTGTGACATTTACTGCTGCGTACGTCTAGTAGCGCTATAGAAATGATGAGTAGTAGTAGTAGTAGTTTTGCATTGACAAAAAATTATATTGAATTAAACACCTTCATGGAGTTACAGTGGTAGATCAGTTCATATGGGTTATTGTTTCATGATCAGAAGGGCGACTAAAATGATAGCGGGGATGGGACGACTTCCCTATGAAGAAAGACTAAGGAGGCTAGGGCTATTCAGCTTGGAGAAGAGACGGCTGAGGGGAGACATGATAGAGGTATATAAAATAATGAGTGGAGTGGAACAGGTAGATGTGAAGCGTCTGTTCACGCTTTCCAAAAATACTAGGACTAGGGGGCATGCGACTAAACTACAGTGTAGTAAATTTAAAACAAATTGGAGAAAATGTTTCTTCACCCAACGTGTAATTAAACTCTGGAATTCATTGCCGGAAAATGTGGTGAAGGCGGTTAGCTTAGCAGGGTTGGACGGTTTCCTTAAGGGCAAGTCCATAAACCACTACTAAACGGACTTGGAAAAATCCAAAATCCCAGGAATAACATGTATAGAATGTTTGTACGTTTGGGAAGCTTGCCAGGTACCCTTGGCCTGGATTGGCCGCTGTCATGGACAAGATGCTGGGCTCGATGGACCCTTGGTCTTTTCCCAGTATGGCATTACTTATGTACTTAAGGACAAAAACTACAGATAACAAGAAGACAGTGACATAACATTTAATTTAAGATTGGCATGTTGGGTGAAACCAAATGTCTATCAAGCCTAATATCCTCCTTATGAAAGCGGCCAATCTAGTATCTGGCAGCATTCCCAAAGACTCCATGTTGTTTATCCCAGGCTTAAGCAGTAAATTTCCCTTAATAGTTTATGGACTTTTCCTCCAGGAACTTGTCCAAAGCTCTTCTATAGCTAGAGGAACAACTTTTACCACATCTTCCAGCAACGAATTCTGGAGCTTAATTATAGATTGAAGGCCACTTTTACAAAGCAGGCAGCAGCCCGGTGTGGTTCCCACCCCTAACGCGCATCATATCTGGTTACTGCCGGGTTAGTGCGGGGGCCCTTACCGCCACCTCAATGGGTGGTGGTAAGGGCTCCCCCCCCCCCCCCGAAATGGCCGCGCGGTAGGTGCTTCACTTGTCATGCGGCCATTTCCTGAAAAAAGAAAGACCTACCTTTTACCCACTACTGTAAAAGGGAGCCTCGGTATGCATCAAAAGCCCGTGCCAATGCCAGCGCAGCTTGGAAAAAGGGGCCCTGAGTGAACAACATATTCTCTCTCATTTGTTTTCAATGTACTACTTAGTAAATGCAGTGTGTGTTCCCTAGTTTTTGTCCTTTTTGAAAGAATAAACAACCAATTCATATATAGACCGGGCTGGTCAAACCCGGTAAGCGGGGTAAGCGCCGCAGGGGGGGGGGCGCCTGCCTTCAAGGGCGCCGCTGCGGCGCCATACCGCGCTGCCCTTGGTGCTTTAAATCTTTAATTTACCTCCATTCCAGCAGCCGCATCATTTGAAAGCCCTGCCCCGTCTCTAGCCTTCCCTCCCTTCGTGAGTTCGTTCCGAAGTCCCGCCTTCTGATGTCATTTCCTCGAGGGCGGGACTGCAGAACGAACTCACGAAGGGAGGGAAGGCTAGAGACGGGGCAAGGCTTTCAAATGACGCTGCTGCTGCTGGAACGGAGGTAAATTAAAGATTTAAAGCATCAAGGGCGGCGGGGGATGGGGTGAAGGAGAATTGCTGGACAGGGGCAGGGTGGGAAAAGAGAGAAAGGAGATGCTGGGGGCGGGGGCGTGCGGGTGCCGGAGGGGGGGGGGGGGGGCGCGTGGGCACCAACTCATAGTCTGCAGGGGGGCGCCAGAGACCCTAGGACCGGCCCTATGTATAGACCTCGGCTCTCTGTTTTCTAAGCTGAAGAATACTAACCTCTTTAGCTTTTCCTCATAGGGGAATCATCCCATTTTTTAAAAATAATTTTGGCCACTCTTCTCTTTATCTTATCTAATTCTGCTATTTTTTTTGATAAGGGAGTCCTTTTACTAAGGTGCGCAGAAAAATGGCCTGCGCTGGTGTAGACACAGGTATTGGATGTGCACAGGTCCATTTTTCAGAGCACCTGCAAAAAAGACCTTTTAATTGAAGTTTGCCTAAAGTTGAAACCAAAAAAATCCAAAAAATGCATTTCAGCTTAAGAGGCAGATGATTATTTCAGAATTTGTGCTGCAGATCTGAAATAGCTTGAGGCTATAAGAGATCTCATAGCCTTTTTTTTTTATTGATGATGCCTCAAGGATGAATGTGTCATGATGTAATTTAGACAATATAGGTTTTCTACCATTGATTTCTACCTCATCTAACACACTTCTCTTCTTTTTTCTATTATATGAAAATGGATGTGCGGCAAAATAAAAATCAGTGCGTGTTCATTTTGGGCCTGAGACCTTACCGCCACCCATTGACTTAGCAGTAAGGTCTCACACGTTAACCAGGTGGTAATCGTCAGCGCGCGCGCACTGCCGATTACCGCCTGGTAGCGCCACGCAGTAGAAAATAAAAAGTATTTTCTGCCACATGTATCAGACGCGCGTAAAAAAATGGAATTACCACCCGGGACACAACAAGGAGGAAGAACAAATTTCCCACGAAAAAGACAATATGAGCGACAGTAAGGATGACCAAATAAAAGAATCAATAAGATTGTTCTTATACAGAGGGAAAGTCGAAGGCGTCTTCACAGATAAGCCTTATAATAAAGACTTACTAATCAATTTCTTTGCTGTGTATTCAATAGATAAGGAATAAAAGACTCAACATGGACTGTGTTTCATCAGAATTGCCTACGTCAGGAGTCTCAAAGTCTAAAAATATAACAGTATCCATTTGTAAAAAAGCATATGTATTTCATACTGAAAATAAAATATCCTACACATACTTATATAAAGACACTAGTAAAACATGCCCGTTTCTTGCGCAAATGAAATGGGTGCTAGCACGGTTTCCTTCCGAACCTCCCCCCTCCCTACTCACCCCTTTGGCGTTCTGAAGGCATTGTCCGCCATTGTTGCGGACCTCGGCATGCCACCTTCAATCTGCTAATTCGTTGGTTGTGAAGCCACTGACGCCATTGCTCCGCCCTCGACGTCATAACGTTTGACACGAGGGCGGGGCCCCAACACAGTGTTTTCGGTGGCTTCACCACCATGAAGGCTTTGTACCGGAAGGAAGTGCCCGGAGGACCTGACAGTGACGTCAGTGTCCTCAGAACCTTGAGGGTGAGTTTTATTATGTAGGATATAAAAAAGTAATATATACTGTATTGTCTCTAACAATTGCCCCCATATCAGGGCCAGAAAACCCCTTAATTTAAACCGTAAATCCAAATTTTCATTCCTACAATAATCACCCACCCTCAGAATTCACGGTAACCTGGCATTGGTCTCCTCCACCTTCTACCTCCCCTTGCAATGAACAGATCTCTTCTTCTTACTTCTTCTCAAGATCATGGTGCTGGGCTAGGGTTGCCTACTGGCCAGTATTCAGCTGATCTGGCTGTTTTTTTTTGTTACATTTGTACCCCGGGCTTTCCCATTCATGGCAGGCTCAATGCGGCTTACATGGGGCAATGGAGGGTTAAGTGACTTGCCCAGTCACAAGGAGCTGCCTGTGCCTGAAGTAGGAATCAAACTCAGTTCCTCAGTTCCCCAGGACCAAAGTCCACCACCCTAACCTCTAGGCCACTCCTCCACCACCCTAACCTCTAGGCCACTCCTCCACTCTAATATATATAATATTGAAAGCCCAGGCTGGCTGCTGGCATACCCAGCACAGTACAGCTCCTTGCCGATGTTGACACCAGCCTTCCCTTAGTGCCCTGACATCCATCCGACTTGGGAGTCAGTCGAGTCACCCACCACTCACAGTCAGCTCAGCCTAGAGTAGACCCTCCTTTAAGTTGCTCCTTCTCTCCTTTTCTCCCCTTCCCACAGGCTTTTTTTTTAAAAAATACTTACAGGGCACGCGCTGCTTTAAATTCCAAGTTCTTCACTTCTCTGGGCTCCAGTCAGCCATGGGTCCTCTGCTGCTGTGGCCCGCCTTTGATGTAACTTCCTGTTTCACATAGGTGGGTTGTAGCAGTAGAGGCTGCCAGCCAGCCAGCCAGCCTGTGAGTGTCAATCATTGCCGGTCTGGATTGGCCACAGCACAGCCTGACACAGCCACAAGCCACCATGAGTCAGTGACTGTGGCACAGACACACACCGGTAATTGCTTGTTGCCACCTCTCCAGGCTGCCTCCAAACTTCTGCGGAGCCGTGGAGTGCCAAACCAAAGGCAAGCTGGTGTAAAAGAAAAAGTGCAAAACTGCAAATAAATTATTAATGCCGCAGGAGGAAGCATGGCTGAAGGCGGCTGTTCAGCAGGTGTCAGCCATGCGCTGCAACCTGCGGGGTGGTGTTGTTCAGATTGGCTAGATGTAGTGTACAGTACAGAAATGAGGGTGCAGGGTGGGACCTAGCAGCCTGAACTGTGTGCTCCTGCTTTCTTATCAGGGGTATTATGAGATAAATATGCAGTACAGAATTCAGGGTGGAGGGGTGGGGACCTAGCACCCTGAATTAAAAATTATTGAACACTTCATCAGTCTGTTGATAGTCTTTGTATTCTGATGCTAATTTCAGGCTTCCTAAACAATTTACGTGCCTACGGCAGCCAGGCCTATATTTGGATAAAAACGAGATTCGAAAGCGCCAAACCCCTCCGAGAAAAACTGCACTGGCTCCCAATCAAAGAATGAATTGCTTTCAAAATCTGCACCCTGGTTGATAAAATTATCTTCGGCGAAGCCCCGGGATACATGACAGACCTCATAGACCTACCAACCACCCAATTGACCAACTCTCTCAGCTCCAACCCTCGTCGTCTCTTCACCACCCTTAACTCCCTCCTAAAAGTGCCCCCCGCTCCTACTCCCCCTTCTCTCTCTCCTCAATCACTGGCCAACTATTTCCGCGACAAAGTGCAAAAGATCAACCTTGAGTTCACCACCAAGCCACCACCTCCTCTTCACCCTTTAACCCTCTCCCTCATCCAACCTACCCAGGTCTCTTTCTCCTCTTTTCCTGAGATCACCGAGGATGAAACTTCCCGCCTTCTTTCCTCCTCGAAATGCACCACCTGTTCCTCTGATCCCATCCCCACCAACCTACTCAACACCATCTCCCATACTGTCACCCCCGCCATCTGCCGCATCCTCAACCTCTCTCTCTCCACTGCAACTGTCCCTGACACCTTCAAGCACGCCGTTGTCACACCTCTCCTCAAAAAACCTTCACTTGACCCTACCTGCCCCTCCAACTACTGCCCCATCTCTCTTTTACCCTTCCTTTCCAAAATACTTGAGCGCGCTGTTCATAGCCGCTGCCTTGATTTTCTCTCCTCTCATGCCATCCTCGATCCACTTCAATCCGGTTTTCGCCCTCTGCACTCGACTGAAATGACACTCTCTAAAGTTTGCAATGACCTGCTCCTGGCCAAATCCAGAGGTCACTACTCCATCCTCATCCTCCTCGATATTTCCGCCGCGTTTGACACTGTCAATCATGATTTACTTCTTGCCACGCTGTCCTCTTTTGGGTTCCAAGGCCCTGTCCTCTCCTGGTTCTTCTCTTATCTCTCCCACTGCACCTTCAGGGTACACTCCCATGGATCTTCCTCCACTCCCATCCCACTATCTGTTGGAGTTCCCCAGGGATCTGTCCTTGGACCCCTTCTCTTCTCAATCTACACCTCTTCCCTGGGCTCGCTGATCTCGTCTCATGGTTTTCAGTATCATCTTTATGCTGATGACACCCAGCTATACCTCTCCACACCTGACATCTCCGCGGAGACTCAGGTCAAGGTATCGGCCTGTTTATCCGACATTGCAGCATGGATGTCCAACCGCCACCTGAAGCTGAACATGTCCAAGACCGAGCTCCTTGTCTTTCCTCCTAAACCCACTTCTCCTCTTCCTCCACTCTCTATCTCTGTTAATAACACCCTCATCCTCCCCGTCCCATCTGCCCGCAACCTCGGAGTCATCTTCGACTCCTCCCTCTCCTTCTCTGCGCATATCCAACAGACTGCCAAGACCTGTCGCTTCTTCCTCTTCAACATCAGCAAAATTCGCCCTTTCCTCTCCGAGCATACCACCAGAACTCTTGTCCATGCTCTCATTACCTCTCGCCTTGATTACTGCAACTTACTCCTCACCGGCTTCCCACTCGGCCATCTATCCCCTCTTCAATCCGTTCAGAACGCTGCTGCACGTCTTATATTCCGCCAAAACCGATATACTCATATCACCCCTCTCCTTAAATCACTTCATTGGCTTCCGATCAGATATCGCATACAATTCAAGCTCCTCCTCCTTACCTACAAATGCACTCAGTCTGCGGCTCCTCACTACCTCTCCACCCTCATCTCCCCCTATGTTCCCGCCCGCAACCTCCGCTCACAGGACAAAGCCCTTCTCTTAGTACCCTTCTCCACCACTGCCAACTCCAGGCTCCGCGCATTCTGCCTTGCCTCACCCTATGCCTGGAACAATCTTTCTTTACCCATACGCCATGCCCCCTCCCTTTCCATCTTCAATTCTCTACTTAAAACTCACCTCTTCAATGCTGCCTTCGGCGCCTAAATGCCCCAATCCATCCACCCTATCAGATTAACTGTTTACTCGTCCTCTAGATTGTTCACTTGTCTTTAGATTGTTCTCTTGTCTTTTAGATTGTAAGCTCTTTGAGCAGGGACTGTCCTTCTATGTTTGAATTATACAGCGCTGCGTAACCCTAGTAGCGCTTTGGAAATGTTTGTTAGTAGTAGTAGTAGACGCAACAGGATCAACACGAACATACCTAAATCTCCACTACCCAAGCTGCAAAGGACTCAAATAGAAATTAACTTATGCATCCAGCTTTTCCTATAGAAGCACATAAATATGGAATGCACTACCGAAAGCCGTGAAAACAACGTAAAACCACCTAAACTTCCAGAAATCACTAAAAACTAACCTGTTCAAAAAGACATACCCTACCGATCTAACTTAAATGCCTGTACCCTGCAATACAATGAAACCAAAGTTCGCAATGGACATATAACAAGTCTTCCTCTCTATGATTCCCTAATGTGTCTGTTACACATGAACCTTATTCTACCACAACATCACGTGTTTGTATTTGTTTCATACCGGAATTGGCGAACACCTCTACGGTACTATGTAAGCCACGTTGAGCCTGCAAATAAGTGGGAAAATGTGGGATACAAATATAACAAATAAACAAATAAATAAATAACACCAGCTGAAACCCAGTTTAAATTCTGGCACTCAATCTGGGTGTGCTGACCCAATATTCCATAATTATACACATAGCTTTTTGCAAGGCCCCTCCCATGGCCATGCTGCCTTTTGAGATATATGCTACGGAAGTTGGGTGCCCTACCTAATAGATACCAAATGCATGCATACATTTTAATTAGTGCCAGTTAACATCAATAATTGTTTTTTTAGCTTCAGGGCTGGTCTTAGGTAGGGGTGATCGCACAGGGCCTCGCGTTCCCAGGGACCCTGTGACGACAGCCTCGGAATGTCCCTCTTTCTTCTTCTCTCCACCTTGAATTCAGCGTCTCTTCCTCCCAGATCTTCTAAAGTTACTTCACGCCTGGCGAAGTCACACTACTGGGGTTGACGTTGGGGCCTTCCCTCTGCCGGTTTTGCCCATATGGAAGCCCACCAAAGGCGGGACCAGCAGAAGGAAGACCCTGACGCAGGCCACAGCAGTGTGCCTTAATTGCAGCCGGCGCCATGGGTGAAGTAACTTTAGAGGAGGGAGGGACGCTTTATTTGAGGTGGGGAGAAGGGAGAAATAAGTACTAGCACACTCTGGACATGACCGGATGGAAAATTCCCGGGTAAAGACGAATCTTGATTCTGTTTCTGCTTAAATTCATCTCCAATAACTTCTGGAGCGTGTGTCCCGCTAGCCACAGGCATTTCTGCATGGGTAGTTGGGGGATTGGAAGGTGGGGTATCTGATTTCATTCTGGGTGCTTTTTCATCTGTTTTTCACGCTGTTAGAAATAAAGAGCCGGCCCAGAATTGATCTCCGCTACCTCTGCCACAGCAGCAGTTAGCTGAATTTATTTCCACTGTTTTGTACAAGAAGTGGGGAGCTGGTTTCAAGCAGGGGAAAAGAGAACTTCTTGTGCAGAAATGGCCAGCCCTTCCCAGGAATCCTGACAGTTTGCCTTTCCTTAAAGTGAATACGGTGTGCTTAGTTTCCTTTCATGCGAATTTGCTGGAACTGCTAAGATTGAGTGCACACTGCACAACGTGCTTGGAATCCAGCTCAACTTGAGCCTGATAGCAAGAAAGAGAGTGCTGATGTGCATCCAGTTTCTCTCGTTTAGCATGCATAGAAATCCAAGTTTGTTCATGCACATCTGTTGTAAAGCCTAGTTTCCATTTTTCAAAATTTATTCAGCTTTTAATGTGATTGGATTGGCCATGTGTTTAGCAACCTGCAGATTTACCATCTTGCAGTGTAGGTTAACAATTAAGTATTTGCATCAAGTTGTCAAGTAGAACTTTACAGGCTTTGCAAATGCAATCTGACGTCTATAGTATGTTAATTTGAACCCATGGGGTGGGGGGAGGGAGGAAGAGGGAGATTGATATAAACTGAACTATGGTGGGAGGGGGTAAACCCAAGGGGGAACTAGAGGGAGATGGACATGTACAGGGCAAGGGGGTGGGAGGAAGCTGGAGGGAGATGGACATGTGCTGGGCCTGGGATGGGGCTGGAAGGAGATGGACATGTGCTGGACCTTGGGGGTGGGGGTGGGGAGAATTAAAAGGAGATGGATAGGTTCTGGACCTGCTGGGATGGGATGCCTAAGGCTGGAGAGAGAGAAAGGCCAGACTTCGGGAGAGAAGAGACCGGATCGGGGGGTGAGGAATGGAACAGAGGAGGAGAGATGCTGTACCCACAGATGAAGAGAAGGAGCTCTGCCAGGCCACGAGGGGGGCAGGGTTTAGAGAGGGAGATATGCTGGACATGTGGGGTATGGGAGGAAGGCAAGAGAGTGGAGGCAGGGGGCCCCACTGACCTGTTCTGCACAGGACCCCACAATTGCTAAGACCAGATTTGCTTAGTACCCAATTATTGATGGCTCAGAGCTTGTTTCTGCACAAAATTTGGCCTTGCGAATCTGGGTGTCATATATAGAATCCAAGGGATAATGAATACAATTATAGATACAAACAATCTATGGACCAATAATCATCCCTGATGGTATATGACCAGGAAGAATAAGGAATGTAAATAAAATGATAAAGTTATATGGCAGGAAGCTGTTGTAACGTCAATGTAATGCCGATTTTAAAAAAAGGTTCCAGAGGAGATCCGGGAAATTATAGACTGGTGAGTCTGACGTCGGTGCTGGGCAAAATGATAGAGACTATTATTAAGAACAAAATTACAGAGCATATTCAAAAGCATGGATTAATGAGACAAAGTCAACATGGATTTAGTGAAAGGAAATCTTGCCTCACCAATCTACTATATTTCTTTGAAAGGGTGAACAAACACGTGGATAAAGGTGAGCCGGTTCATATTGTGTATCTGGATTTTCAGAAGGTGTTTGACAAAGTACCTCATGAAAGACTCCAGAGGAAATTGGAGAGTCATGGGATAGGAGGTAGTGTTCTATTGTGGATTAAAAACTGGTTAAAAGATAGAAAACAGAGAGTGGGGTTAAATGGTCAGTATTCTCAATGGAGAAGAGTAGATAGTGGGGTTCCCCAGGGGTCTGTGCTGGGACCGCTGCTTTTTAACATATTTATAAATGACCTAGAGATGGGAGTAACTAGTGAGGTAATTAAATTTGCTGATGACACAAAGTTATTCAAAGTCGTTAAATCGCGGGAAGATTGTGAAAAATTACAAGAGGACCTTATGAGACTGGGAGACTGGGCATCTAAATGGCAGATGACGTTTAACGTGAGCAAGTGCAAAGTGATGCATGTGGGAAAGAGGAACCCGAATTATAGCTACATCATGCAAGGTCCCACTTAGGAGTCACAGACCAAGAAAGGGATCTAGGTGTCGTTGTTGATGATACGTTGAAACCCTCTGCTCAGTGTGCTGTGGCGGCTAAGAAAGCAAATAGAATATTAGATATTATTAGGAAAGGAATGGAAAACAAAAATGAGGATGTTATAATGCCTCTGTATCACTCCATGGTGCGACCACACCTTGAATATTGTGTTCAATTCTGGTCGCCGCATCTCAAAAAACATATAGTGTAATTAGAAAAGGTGCAGAGAAGATTGACGAAAATGATAAAGGGGATGGGATGACTTCCCTATGAGGAAAGGCTAAAGTGGCTAGGGCTCTTCAGCTTGGAGAAAAGGCGAGTGAGGGGAGATATGATAGAGGTCTATAAAATAATGAGTGGAGTTGAACGGGTAGATGTGAAGCGTCTGTTTACACTTTCCAAAAATACTAGGACTAGGGAGCATGTGTTGAAGCTACAATGTAGTAAATTTAACACGAACCGGAGAAAATTTTCTTCACTCAACGTGTAATTAAACTCTGGAATTCGTTGCCAGAGAATGTGGTAAAGGCGGTTAGCTTAGCGGAGTTAAAAAATGTTTGGACGGCTTCCTAAAGGAAAAGTCCATAGACCATTATTAAATGGACTTGGGGAAAATCCACCATTTCTGGGATAAGCAGTATAAAATGTTTTGTACTTTTTTGGGATCTTGCCAGGTACTTGTGACTCTGGATTGGCCACTGTTGGAAACAGGATGCTGGGCTTGATGGACCTTTAGTATTTTGCAGTATGGCAATACTTATGTATTTATGTAGTTCTGAGAAACTGCTTGCTAAAACAGCAGGAACATCGTGGTGAAGTGCAAGGCGAAGAGTCGTACTTATCCGACTGAAATGACTTCTTCCCCGGGGTTTACCCAGTAGACCTTGAAAGGCTTTGTGCTCCCACAATTGGAATGATAACCTCGGGAGCCAAAGCATGCTGGAGAGGGTTGGCTCTGAGCGCATTCTTCTGCAGTAGTCTGGCGTATGTGATCGGAATCATCTCTCTTACATGTGGGGAAGAAGGCAAAGATGTGTATTAGGGAAGCAAAAGTGGAGTGCAATGTTGAAGGCCATTGCTGAGGCTCCAGTGGTCTTTTGTTTTCAGAGCTGCAAAAAAAAAAATATATTAGAAGAATGTTTAGAGGTCAGAATAACATGTAAATCACATCTCCTGCCACTATGGTGGCCCTATAAGCGAGATGCTGTGTCATGCAGATCTCTGGTGTTGCTCTAAGAGAAATACATGACCTCTACCCTTTTAGATTTGCTAACAGTTATGTTTAACCACCTGGTCATTGGTTGTCCCAGAGGATGGGAGGAGAATCTGGAATAAAAGTTTAAGTAAAATGACATGCATATGGAGTGAATAGAGGAAATGAAAAACACTTTTAGGTGTATAAAAATAGAATCATATTCTTTTGCCATATTATTAAAATATGCATGTTCAGCTGGCAGGAAGATGCTTCAACACGTTTTATTTAAGTTAAATTTATGACAAGTAACATATGCTTTCAGAAAATGCCATCCAATGCAATTATTCAACTGTAACACTCCTTTACTCTTTCCCTTCAAAACCAATTACAGGTCCAGCAAGAAAACTTTCTGAATTCTATTTACTTTTTATCTCTTTTCAATTATTATTATTATTATTATTAACTTGTAGCATTTGTATCCCACATTTTCCCACCAGTTTGCAGGCTCAATGTGGCTTACATTATGCCGTAATGGCGATTGCCATTTCCAGGTAGAGAATTACACATGGTTTTGCATTAAGGTGCAAACATAGTACAGCAGAATACAAAGTGGAATTGTATAGAAATTCCTTAGTGATAGAGTACATTAAACATAAGTTAGAAAAGTCAACTTTGGAAAGTACATTTCTGACAAGGGAGATAGTGATAATGCGTATTGCGTAACTTTCATTAATAGCAGCGAGGTTGTCAGTCAAGTATAAAGAGTTCGGTTTTGTCTAGTTCCTGTAGAGTCTAGTTGTTTGGTATTTAGGATGAATCATTGTGGTATGCCTTCTTGAATAGGTCAGTTTTCTGTGTTTAACTCTATTCTCCTTCGTCTTTTAAAATAATTCAATTAAATTAAGGTAAGTAACTAACTAATCTTTTGGCAAAATGGTGTTATAAGTCTCTATGGGGACCTTTTACAAAGCTGCGCTAAGATTTGTAGCTCGTGGTAAAAATCAGTTGGCGGTAAATGCTGAGACGCTTATTATATTACTATCCAGCTTATAATCGAACGAGAAAAACGCCCAAGTTCCGACCTAAATCGGGAGATGGGCGTTTATCTCACAAAAACGAATAACGCGGTATAATCAAAAGCCGAATTTGGGACGCTTTCAACTGCACTCCGTCGCGGATGCGGACAAAGTGGACGGGGGCGTGTCGAAGGCGTGTCGAAGGCGGAACTGGGGCGTGGTTATCACCCGAACAGAGATGGGCGCCCTTCGCCGATAATGGATGCGTTTGTAGCTAGAATTTAGGGCACTTTTCCTGGACCCTGTTTTTTCACGAATAAGGCCCCAAAAAGTGCCCTAAATGACCAGATTACCCCCAGAGGGAATCGGGGATGACCTCCCCTGACTCCCCCAGTGGTCACTAACCCCCTCCCACCACAAAAAAATGATGTTTCACAACTTTTTATTTTCACCCTCAAATGTCATACCCTCCTCCCAGGCAGCAGTATGCAGGTCCCTGGAGCAGTTGTTAGGGGGTGCAGTGGACGTCAGGCAGGTGGACCCAGGCCCATCCCCCCTACCTGTTACAATTGTGCTGCTTAATGCTTATTAGTCGTCCAACCCCCCCAAACCCACTGTACCCACATGTAGGTGCCCCTCTTCACCCCTTAGGGCTATAGTAATGGTGTAGACTTGTGGGCAGTGGGTTTTGAGGGGGATTTGGGGGGCTCAACACACAATGGAAGGGTGCTATGCACCTGGGAGCTCTTTTACCTGTTTTTTTTTTTTTGTAAAAGTGCCCCCTAGGGTGCCCGGTTGGTGTCCTGGCATGTGAGGGGGACCAGTGCACTACGAATCCTGGCCCCTCCCACGAACAAATGCCTTGGATTTATTCGTTTTTGAGCTGGGCACTTTCCTTTTCCATTATCGCTGAAAAGCAAAAACGCCCAGCTCACACATTGGCGAATAAAACATGGGCGTCTATTTTTTATCGATAATACGGTTCGGTCCGCCCCTTCACGGACCCGTTCTCGGAGATTAACGCCCATGGAGATAGGCGTTTCTGTTCCATTATGCCCCTCCACGTGTGTCTCAGCGTTTACCGCCAGCTGATTTCTACCATGAGCTAAAAACGCTAGTGCGGCTTTGTAAACGTCCCCCTATATTTTCTCTATTTAATTCCGTTTTTCCTCTGACAGAATATTCAGGATCAAGAGTCAATATCAAATATTTCCTAAATCAGTATTAATACAAGCTAACTGGTATGATTATTTTTAGGTTTAGGATTCTTTGTTGTATTTCTCTTCTCCTTTCACTTCTTATGAATTGTCTCTGCCTATAATCCATGGAACTGACAGGTATTTTTTACAAAACTTATTCTCTATTTTAGAGGACCATTTGACCTTTAAGTTGCAAATTGATACCAGATTTCTACATTTTCTCAAATGAAATGAGAGTTGGTTTTTGCTTACATTACCACACAAGGTACATAAAGAATTTATAAAAAAAACAATAAAGGTGTTCTGGTGGGTAGGGAGAGGCCACAGACCCACTACCGTGACTGCCTACATACCCTGGGGATACATTACACTGCTCTATGTCGTAAAGAATTCCATTCATTTAAGGGGATATTTTCTTAAAAGTAACTTTATTAGGTGTATCCAAAAAAAGACATTGTTAACCGAATCAAAAGTAAAAATGCAAAATTAGCAACAATTATTAGGAAAGGAAAGGAAAACGGATCAAAGATGGCTGCCAACACACAGTGAGAGAGAGGAGCTCCAGTTTGCTTGCTAAATACTATGCTGAAAAGATGAGGTAGGGCGGCTGCCCGTGCCTCACAACCATCCCCTTCAATACCTTCAGGTCCAATGGACCAATTTGTGAGCACTCCGGAACAGATTCAAAGGATCGAAGGCGGACCCCTAGAAGGCCCCGATGCAATGCAGGGATTATCGGCGTCCTCAGGGCATTATATCACCTTGAGTCCCGATCCATGAACTCCGCCCCCGCAACCGTAACTGGCTAGTTCCCCTATTATGGGTTCGACGGGAATTTTGCCAAAGAGCGATATACCATCGATTGAAGGCACTATGCAACCTGAGGGGGATTCCGAGAGACAATCTTGGTCACTCGAGGCAGATAATGTTGGTGGATTATTTGCGGGACAGCAAAGAGTGGAGCAGACAAAGGATCCAGAAAACGCAAGTAATATTTCCTTTAAAATGTTGTAGAAGCTGGCTGAAGTACCGTATTTTTCGGATTATAAGACGCACCGGACCATAAGACGCACCTAGGTTTTAGAGGAGGGAAATAGGAAAAAAAATTTTTGCTTTTTCCCTCCTCTAAAACCTAGGTGCTCCGGTGCGTCTTGTCCGAATCCCTCCTTCCAAGTTCGGGATCGCCCTCAGGGTTACCTCCTCCCCCCTCCCCGACCCTGTCACCACTTCTCCCCTTACTCATGCGATCTTCCCTGGTGGTCTAGTGACGTCGGGGCAGGAAAGAGCCCCCTCTTTCCTGCCCAGCACGCTGCTCTCCATCCTCCTGTATGCATTGCTGCCTGACCGTCTCGGCGAGATTCAAAATGGCCGCCGAGAATTGAAGTCTCGGCGGCCATTTTGAATCTCGCCGAGACCGAGAAAAGACAGCGGAGGGGAGATATGACAGAGGTCTATAAAATACTGAGTGGGATGGAACAGGTAGATGTGAATTGCATGTTTACTCTTTCTAAATATAGTAGGACTAGGGGGCATGCAATGAAACTACTAATTAGTAAATTTAAAATAAACCAGAGAAAATACTTCTTCACTCAACATTTAATTAAACTGTCAAATTTGTTGTCAGAGAATGTGGTAAAAGCAGTTAACTCAGCAGGGTTTAAAAAAGGTTTGGATAATTAACTAAAAGAAAAGTTCAGAAGCTATTATTAAGATGGATTTGGGAAAATCCACTGCTTACCTCTAGGATAAACAGCATAAAATCTATTTTACTCTTCTGGGATCTTGCCAGGTACTTGAGGCCTGGATTGGCCACGGTTGGAAACAGGATACTGGGCTTGATGGATCTTTGGCCTGTCCCAGTATGGCAACACTTATGTTTTTAACAAATAAAAATAATACAATTCAAAAGGACAACAAGATGAGAAATGAACAGAAACAACTAGCTTCTCTGTGAATCCGTTGGTAATACTTCCTTCCTGGCACCTTATCTCTCTTCGTGTCCCCGCTGGCTTCTCTCTCTTTTGGGCCTCTAGGTGGGCACCCACTCCTCCTTCTGGGAAAACACTTTACATAAGAAACAAATCCACAAAGTCTGTTAAGTACGCAGTGCTATTGTGTACTGGATTCTGTATAAAATACAAATTGTCTTTCAAAAATAGCATCCTTGGGGAAGGTACAAAACAAGAAAAAAATTGGTCAGCCCCTAAAATTATTGAAGACCAATTTATTCAAGAAAGCTTACCATAATAACGCACCCTAATTATCAATTAATAAGATGTACACTGGACTTTCACAATATTATTTCCTATGTTTAATATTCATGATTGTTTCAAACTAAGTTATCCTGATTTTTTATTATAAGATGAACTTTCCTTCCTGAATACCTACTCCATTCTATCTCCTCTACCTTAACTATGTATTTCTTTTTTTTCTGGAACTGGTAATCACCATTATGGAAATATGTAAGCCACATTGAGCCTGCAAATAGGTGGGAAAATGTGGGATACAAATGTTGTAAATAAATAAATAAAGACAAAAATCCATTCAAAAGTTTCTGGATGCTTTTAAGGTGAACTTGGGATTCAGTGGAGTTTGATCCCCTCTCTGGACTTCCCAGGATGATAAGTGGGATGCACCCCCTAGATCCCACAAATCTCTGAGGTATGCAAAATCATTCCTGCACCTGGAACTCATTCAAAAACACTTGGCTAAGTCTCCTTCAGACCTCTGCTGCTTCTGTAGCTATTCACAGATGGTAGCTCTATAGGTCTACCAGTGCTTTTTTTGTAGGAAAAAAGGTACCGGTACTCATTATGGGTGGGGTCACCATCTATGGCTCCGCCCATATGTAGCCACACCACTTATACCAGCCATGGCACATATAAACAGGTATCATTGAAAATATTATACCAATATATGAGAAAAAAATAACTTGTGATTTCTTTTCATTATAAATCATTTCTGTAAGCTGTTACAGCTCCAGTATACCCAGTGCAAAAAAAGACAGATGTAAATTCTCAAATTGGACGTATTCCAAACACTAAAATGAAAATAAAATGATTTTTCTACCTTTGTTGTCTGATGACCTTGTTTTTCTGATCATGTTGGTCCCAGTCTCTGATTCTGCTGCCTGTTGCCTTAACTCCATTTCCAGGGCTTCCTTTCCATTTATTTCTTTACTTTCCTCCTTTCTTCTTCATTTCTTGCTCTACATCCATAGGTAAAAGCTGGGTCCTCCACAGACTTTTCTGGAGGAGGTATAGAGTGGGTCCAGTTTTTGCCTATTTTCTCCATCCATGTGCAGTTTTTCTCTTTTTTTTCCCTTTCCCTCATCTCCATCAGTATGCATCTCCTTCCTATTCTTCCCTCCCCTCCATCCATATGTATCTCCTTCCTCTCTCTTCCCTCTCATCCATGTCCAGTATATCTCCTCTCCTCCATCTAGGTTCATCTCACTTCCTCTCTCTTCCCTCTCCTCCAAGTTCATCTCACTTCCTCTCTTCCCTCCCTTCCATCCATGCCCAGCATTTCAACTCCCTCCCCTCCCCTCCATCCGTGTCCAGAATTTCTTGTCTCCCCTAAATCCATGTGCATCTCCTCCTCTGTCTTCCCTCCCATCCATCCATCCATGTACAGCATTTCTCCTCTCCCCCTCCCCTCCATCCATGTTCATCTCACTTCCTCTCTATTTCCTCCTTTTCATCCATGTCCAGCATTTCAACTCTCTCCCCTACTACTACTACTATTTAGCATTTCTATAGCGCTACAAGGCGTACACAGCGCTGCACAAACATAGAAGCAAGACAGTCCCTGCTCAAAGAGCTTACAATCTAATAGACAAAAAAAATAAATAAAGTAAGCAAATCAAATCAATTAATGTGAACGGGGAGGAAGAGAGGAGGGTAGGTGGAGGCGAGTGGTTACGAGTCAGAAGCAATGTTAAAGAGGTGGGCTTTCAGTCTAGATTTAAAGGTGGCCAAGGATGGGGCAAGACGTAGGGGCTCAGGAAGTTTATTCCAGGCGTAGGGTGCAGCGAGACAGAAGGCGCGAAGTCTGGAGTTGGCAGTAGTGGAGAAGGGAACAGATAAGAAGGATTTATCCATGGAGTGGAGTGCACGGGAAGGGGTGTAGGGAAGGACGAGTGTGGAGAGATACTGGGGAGCAGCAGAGTGAGTACATTTGTAGGTTAGTAGAAGAAGTTTGAACAGGATGCGAAAACGTATAGGGAGCCAGTGAAGGGTCTTGAGGAGAGGGGTAGTATGAGTAAAGCGACCCTGGCGGAAGATGAGACGGGCAGCAGAGTTTTGAACCGACTGGAGAGGGGAGAGGTGACTAAGTGGGAGGCCAGCAAGAAGCAGATTGCAGTAGTCTAAACGAGAGGTGACAAGGGTGTGGATGAGGGTTTTGGTAGAGTGCTCGGAAAGAAAGGGGCGGATTTTACGGATGTTGTAAAGAAAGAAACGACAGGTCTTGGCAATCTGCTGGATATGAGCAGAGAAGGAGAGGGAAGAGTCAAAGATGACCCCAAGGTTTCGAGCTGAGGAGACAGGGAGAATGAGAGAGCCATCAACAGAAATAGAAAACGGGGGGAGCGGGGAGGTGGGTTTGGGGGGGAAAATGAGAAGCTCGGTTTTGGTCATATTTAATTTCAGGTGGCATTGAGACATCCAGACAGCAATGTCAGACAAGCACGCTGAAATTTTGGTTTGGATGCAAGGTGAGATATCAGGGGTAGAAAGGTAGATTTGGGAGTCATCAGCATAGAGATGGTAGGAAAAGCCATGGGATGAGATTAATGAACCAAGGGAAGAAGTGTAGATAGAAAAGAGGAGGGGACCAAGAACAGAACCCTGAGGTACGCCGACAGGCAGAGGGATAGAAGTAGAAGAAGATCCACCAGAGTGAACACTAAAGGTGCGGAGGGAGAGGTAGGAAGAGAACCAGGAAAGGACAGAGCCCTGGAATCCAAGTGAGGACAGGGTATCGAGAAGTATGCTGTGATCGACAGTGTCAAAAGCAGCGGAAAGATCAAGAAGAATGAGGATGGAATATTGACCTCTGGATTTAGCCAGTTATAGGTCATTGGAGACTTTAGTAAGCGCAGTTTCGGTTGAGTGGAGAGGGCGAAAACCAGATTGTAGTGGGTCAAGAATAGCATGTGAGGAGAGAAAATCAAGGCAGCGGCGGTGAACAGCATGCTCAAGTAATTTGGAGAGAAAAGGAAGGAGGGAGATGGGTCGGTAATTAGAGGGACAAGTAGGGTCGAGTGAAGGCTTCTTAAGGAGAGGTGTGACCACAGTATGTTTAAAGGCAGCAGGGACAGTCGCAGTGGAAAGTGAGAGGTTGAGAATGTGACAGATAAAAGGAATAAGAGCAGGAGAGATGGCATTAAGAAGGTGGGTGGGAATGGGATCAGAGGAACAGGTGGTACATTTTGAGGAAGAAAGGAGAAGTGTAGTTTCCTCAATAGTAACTTCAGGAAAGGAGGAAAGGGAATGAGGGGAAGGAGAGAGAGGGGAACGGACTAGTGGAGGGAGAGGTGGTGAGGTAGAGAAAGCAAGGTTTATCCCCTACCCTCCATCCATGTGTATCTCCTTTCTCTGTCTTCCCTCTCCTCCATCCATGTCCAGCATTTCTCCTGCCCTCCCCTCCATCCATCCATGCCTAGCAACTCTCCTCTCTCCCCTGCCCTCCCCTCCCATCTCATCCATGACCAGTGGTTTTCCTCTGGCCTCCCCTCCCATCCCTGTCCAGTGATTCTCCGTTGCCCCTATCCTTCCCTCCCATCCATGTCCAGTGATTCTCCTCTCTCCCCTTCCCAGCTCTCCCATCCATGTCCAGTGATTCTCCTCTGGCCTTCCCTCCCATCCATGTCCAGGGATTCTCCTTTGCCCCTATCCTTTCCTTCCATCCATGTCTAGCGATTCTCCTCTGGCCTCCCCTCCCATCCATGTCCAGCAATTCTCCATTGCCCCTGTCCTTCTCTCCCATCCATGTTCAGTGATTCTCCTCTTTCCCCTGCCCTCCCCTCCCTTCCATGCCCCAGAGATCGTTACAACCCCAGCCCCACCTGCCTGCCCTTAACTCTCTGACTTTCCATTCATGCCCCCTGCATTGAAATCTTCTATTTACCCAAAGTCGCAGTGGCGAACCGGCAGTGAAAGCAGCAGTCAGGCTCGCCTCCTCGTTGCTTCCCTTCCCACTCAGCGTCCCGCCCTCACGGAACGAAATTACATCAGAGGAAGGCGAGACACTGAGATGGAAGGGAAGTGACAAGGAGTTAAGCCTTCCTGCTGCTTTCACTGCTGGTTCGCCGCTGCGACTTTGAGTAAATAGAAGATTTCAACGCAGGGGGCATGAAAGGAAAGTCGGGGAGCTGAAGGCGGAAGATGAGCCGGCCTGCAGAAAAAAGGTGCCAGTACACCATACTGGCACAAAAAAAGCACTGGGGGTAAGTGGTGTGTGCACTTAAATTATAGAATAGTTCTGAGCCCTCTGCTAGCACTTAGGCCCCCCCCCTTTTACCAGAGTGGGTTTTAAAAAAACAAAGAGAAATGGCTGTGCAGTAAGTACGAACTTGTCACATGCTCATTTCCTATGGGAGCCCTAACCACCTCCATAAGGGCCCCTGCGCTAACCCAGTGATTAAAAAAATTAATTTATATTGCACCAGAAAAGGCATGTGCTGGGGGTGGCGCTACTGCCGGCTCCCATGGAAGGCCGGCGGTAGTGCCGGATTGGTGTGTTACAAAGCGGCGGTACAGGTACTGTCACTTTTTAAAAGGGACCCTTAGTGGATAAGTGGAGGAGTGGCCTAGTGGTTAGAGCACCAGTCTTGACATCCAGAGGTGGCCTGGTCAAATCCCACTGCTACTCCTTGTGATCTTGGGCAAGTCACTTAACCCCCCCCCCCCCCATTGCCTCAGGTACAAAATTAGATTGTGAGCCCTCCAGAGACAGAGAAATACCCAGTGTACCTGAATGTAACTCACCTTGAGCTACTACTGAAAATGGTGTGAGCAAAATCCAAATAAAAAAAATAAGTGTACATTCACTTGTGTAAGTGCTAGTATTCTATACATTTAGGTATGCATTTGATACTTAAATTTGATTGCCCAGTAGAGACAAGGAAAATACGTACCTCAATGTAACTTGCCTTGGAAAAAGACATGAACTAGATGCATGCATACAATAAAATATAGACTGAGGGGGCTTGAACTTGGAGGGGAAATGCCCCCTCCCCCCCCCCCCCCCCCACCGTGAAGCGTCTACCCCTGGAGGCAGAAGTGTGTGCTACTGAGTAACAATGGAGAGAGGACGATGGAAATACATTTTTTTGTGTGCACCTATTGGTCATAATGTGGTGTCCCCGAACAAAGGGTTAAATGAAAAAATAGGATAAAATATGTATTTTGGAAGCACTTTTTCACTCTCTCATTTATAACTGAAGCAACTAGATTGAGATAGTTCTTGATGCATTTCTCTTAAATTCTTTTTTTTCTCTCTTCTCTGACAAATTGATTTCTCATTGTGTACTGTTCTTGTGGACATATCATACTCAGAGATTTTTTAAAGTAATTCAAGGATACAGCGAAATTCACTTTCTGCAGTGACTATTGTTTGTCTAATGTTAAAGCTTTCATCCTTTTTTTCAGATAAAACAGAGTGTACTTTTCCTCTGTTCTCAGAGCTGTAGTCTTTTTAATATATTTTCAACACCACACAGACTTCTTTTTAATTCAACCCCCTTCCCCCCCACCCTTTTACAAAGCCGCGCTAGTGTGGTAATGCCGACACAGTCCATTCAAATTGAATGGGATGTTGTGTTGGCATCGCTATGCAACAGCCGCTTGCATGGCTTTGTAAAACGGGGGGGGGGGGGGGGGGGAAGGAGTGTAAATCTCCTGATTCCTTCATATTTTTGTGATGCAGGTATCATCAATGCCCTCTTGTGCATGAGGTAAGTCTTTTCTGACATGATCTTTCAGGGGTGTAAGCTCTTTGAGCAGGGACTTTCTTCTATGTTTGTGCAGCGCTGCGTATGCCTTGTAGCGCTATAGAAATGCTAAATAGTAGTAGTAGTAGGGTGGAACTGCTCTGGAAGAAGCATAGGGATAAAAGCCTTAAGATTTTTCTAGCAGGGTTCCCAGTTGGCATGGGCCCAGGGAAGGAGCTCCGAGGTTCCTAGGTTATTTAAGCCTTTTAATACCTCATTTTCTGCCTTCTGACAAGAAGCCTGAGCTTTTAAGGGTCTGATTCTCAGAGATGTCAAAGGTGGTCCATCCAAAAAAGTGAGATTTACCACTATAATAATTGAGATATTGAGACTCAAAGCCAATGATCAAAGTTTTCTCACAGGCCCAAGTCATGTCTAACACCAGTTCTGGCAGATGTACATTCCAAAAAATGACATATTCTAATCAATAAATAGAAAATATTTTTTTCTTCCTTTGTTCTCTGGTCATTTTATTTTTATAATTGCAATGGTCCTAGTCTCTGGTTTCTGCTTTCCTGTCTTCTCTTGTCAGGGTATCCTTATCCATTTGGCATTCATTCTCTCTCCATTTGCCATCCATCTCTCTTCTTTGTCCCTACCTACCCTGTCTATCATCTCCCCTCTGCGTCCCTGCCCCTATCCTTCTCTGACATATAAAACATTTCTCCTCTCTGTGTCCTTATTCTTTTCCTACTCAGCATTGTCCATCTTTGTCCACATACCTTCCCCTCTCTCCACCATCACCCTTCTGTGTCCCTATCCCCCCATTACATGTCCAGCACCACCTCTCTGTGTACGTATCACCTTCATGTATCTTCGAGGTTCCTACCACTTCTTATATCTTCAGTATTACGCTTGGTGTCCCTATTCCTCTCCATGTCCAGCTTCTCCCCTCATTCTTCCTCTTGCTCTACACCCTCACCCCCAGGCCAGCATCTCTCCATCTCTCTTCCTTCCCTCCTGTCCTCCCCTGGTACAGCATCTCTCTTTCTCTCCCTCCTGCCCCCTCTACTCTGGCTGCAGCATCTGTTCCTCTCTCTTTCCCCTCTCCTGCAGGTTCAACATCTACTACTACTACTAATAGCATTTATATAGCGCTACCAGACGCACGCAGCGCTGAACACTTGACATAGAGAGACAGTCCCTGCTCAAAGAGCTTCCTTACCATCTTTTAGAAACAAGCTACAGGTGATCTATTTCGCTGGCAACGTTCGATTATGCCCCTCTATGCATCCTTCCAACTATCGTTCCATCTCCCTCCTCCCTTTCCTATCCAAGATACTTGAAAGTGCTGTTCACCGTCGTTGCCTTGACTTTCTTTCATCTCAAGTTATTCTTGAACCACTTCAATCTGGCTTTTCCCCCTTCATTCAACTGAAACAGCGCTTGCTAAAGTCTCCAATGACTTGTTCCTGGCCAGATCCAAAGGGCTCTATTCTATCCCCATCCTTCTCGATCTATCTGCTGCTTTTGACACTGTTCATCACAGCCTACTCCTTGATACGCTGTCCTCACTTGGATTTCAGGGCTCTGTTCTTTCCTGGTTTTCTTCTTATCTCTCCAAGCGTACTTTTAGTGTATACTCTGGTGGATCCTCCTCTACTTCTATCCCGCTGTCAATTGGTATACCTCAGGGATCTGTCCTGGGACCTCTTCTTTTCTCCATCTATACTTCTTTCCTTGGGACTCTGATCTCATCCTATGGTTTTCAGTATCATCTTTACGCTGACGACTCCCAGATCTACCTCTCCACACCAGAAATCTCAGCAGGAATCCAGGCCAAGGTATCAGTCTGCCTGTCTGACATTGCTGCCTAGATGTCTCACCGCCATCTGAAACTAAACATGACCAAGACTGAGCTTCTTTTCTTTCCACCTAAACCAACCTCTCCTCTTCCCCCATTCTCTATTTCTGTGGATAACACTCTCAACCTTCCTGTCTCATCAGCTCGTAACCTTGTGGTCATCTTTGACTCCTCCCTCTCCTTCTCTGCACATATTCAGCACACTGCTAAAACCTGTCGTTTCTTTCTCTATAATATCACCAAAATTCGCCCTTTCCTTTCTGAGCACACTACAAGAACCCTCATCCACACTCTTATCACTTCTCACTTAGACTATTGCAACTTGCTTCTCACAGGTCTCCCACTTAGCCATCTCTCTCCTCTTCAATCTGTTCACAATTCTGCTGCACGTCTAATATTCCGCCAATGTCACTATGCTCATATTAGCCCTCTACTCAAGGCACTTCACTGGCTCCCTATCCATTTCCGCATACAGTTCAAACTCCTCTTATTGACTTATAAGTACATTCACTCTGCAGCTCCTCAGTACCTCTGCACTCTCATCTCTCCCTACACTCCTCCCCGGGAACTCCGTTCACTGGGTAAATCTCTCTTATCTGCACCCTTCTGCACCGCTAACTCCAGATTCCGTTCTTTTCATCTTGCTGCACCATATGCCTGAGTCGGTACGTCAAGCTCCATTTCTGGCCATCTTCAAATCTAAGCAAAAAGCCTACCTTTTTGAGGCTGCTTTTAACTCCTAACCCTTATTCACTTGTTCAGAACCCTTATTTTATCATCCTCACTTTAATATTCCCTTATCTCTTATTTGTCCTGTTTGTCTGTCCTAATTAGATTGTAAGCTCTGTCAAGCAGGGACTGTCTCTTAATGTTCAAGTGTACAGCGCTGCGTACGTCTAGTAGCGCTATAGAAATGATAAGTAGTAGTAGTAGTAGGGTGAAGCAGTCTGTTCTTGCTGATGTGTGCCAGCACTGCTTAAAAAAAAGGTTAATCGTGGCAGAAGAAGAGGCAAGGAGGTGCAGGTGAGTTTCTCTATCCACGTTGTGGTTCTTTATTGTTAGTAGCATAAGCGTAGTTTGGAGTGGTGAGGGCTGGCATTCCTCTCCCAAATGCTGCTGGACTGGGTGCCTCATTCATCTTCTCCTTCCCCATGTGCCCCAGCATAAATTCCTTTTTTGATTTCTCTCTTCTGGCTATCCCGCCTCCCAAAATGGAAGCGCAGCAATTTCGATTTTGCCACACGTCCATTTTTGGCAAAAAAAAGAGGCCTTTTTCACAGGCACGCTGAAAAATGGATTGGTGCACACCCAAAACCCGCGCCTACACTACTGCAAGCCATTTTTCAGCGCGCCTTTGTAAAAGGACCCCTTAAAAAGCAATATATATAAAGACATGACTAAAGACATGATAAAGAGAAAAACATTGCAAAAGTGTCATAAAGCACCATTTGGACAGATTTCTTCTCAAAATGTTCAAATCGGTATTTTCAAAACCTGTTTTGCAGACATCTAGCTATGCATTTCACCTGCAGCACGTCCAAATCACAAGGAGGCATGTTGGGGCATTTTGAAGGTAGCATTAGGGTTGGCTTACGGGCATTTTTGCAGCCGTAATGGAACAAAACCAAAACATTTAGGGTGAAAACTTCAACATTTTCATTTAGACTTGTTTTCAGAACAAATAAGAAACAAAAAGGTGCCTTAGTTCCCAAATGACTACTGTATGGATTCAGGGATGACCCCCCCCCCCCTTACTCCCTCAGTGGTCACTGACCCCCTCCCACTACCAAAACATGTGAATTAAAATAGTACTCACCAGCCTCTATGACAACCTCAGATGTTATAGCCAAGCATGCAGGTCCCCGGAGTAGTGCAGTGGTGGATGCAGTGCTCTGCAGACAGGTGGACCCAGGCCCGTACCTCCCCCTACCTGTTACACTTGTAGTTGAAGCTGTGAGCCCTACAAAACTCATCAGAAACCCACTGTACCCACATGTAGGTGCCCCCTTCACTTCTATGGGCAATTGTAGTGGTGTACAGTTAGAGCTAGTGGGTTTTGGAGGGCTCAGCAGACAAGATAAGGGAGCAACAGGAAGATGTGTACCTAGGAGCATTTATATGAAGTCCACAGCAATGGCCCCTATGGTGCCCCATTGCTCCCTCTGGGATGTTTGGGCGACCAGTACTGGCCCCTTCTAAATTCCAATGACTTGATTTTCTGCAGTTTTAACTTGTGCGTTTTTGTTTCAAAAATGGCCTAAAAAGATAAACATTTTTCTTTTTTCGAAAATGTGTATATTTCCTATTCGGATTTGGTACATTTAGTGCTAAATGTCCAAAGTCCGACATAGACGTCATGTCGAAAATGCTCCTCCACATAAAGTCTAAGTGCTTTGAAAACATGCCTCTTTCTTTCAATTTTCTCTTTTGTAGAAGCTACAGTTTACAGAGAATTGGAGATGGGAAATGCAGTATGAATGTGCATTATGATCTAATTCCATTTGAGTTTCACCAGATGCACATTTTCTGCATACATCTCCATTTTGTTTTTCAGTCCTGTGTTGTCGTTTTTCTAGTCCAGGTGCACTTACATCAGTTTCACTTGAAGGACTCTAAATCACTGTTCGTAACTTAGCTTAATTTTCCACAGCTGCAGGCTGAAGTGTTGGCCAAATTCTAACGTTTCATTATACCAATAAATCATATTGGATGACCATTCATTTTTTTTTCTGCACCAGTCATGGTATTTAGAAAGGATGGCCACCAGAGCTTGCACTTTACTTACTTGTTCACCACAAGTTTTCCACAGGTTTCAGTGGTCCTTTTAGCACTTGTTTTGTACCATACTCTTCATGATTATCTACTACTTTTCTATACATACCCACATACCTTATGAGAAATATGATTATGTGATTCATAAGGTGATTCACTGGTGAAGTCAGCAACCAGGGCCATGAGAGACCGAGCCACACCTATGGCAAGGCCACCGCCACCCCACCCCCCACACTCAGTCTGCTGCCGCCTTGCTCCCTCGAGCTGCTGCTCCCCCTTCCCTTCCTGTGTTTGCTCCTCCCTCAGGAATCAAAGGTGTATCCCTATAGTAGTTAACTTAAATTTCAGCATAACTACAGCTATCATGCGATGGAACATTTGAATTTCAAATAGGTTCCAGTTTTCTAGCATAGCTGGTAATTGGTTGCTGATAGGGCCGTCGAGAGGGTGGCAAGATTCCCTGGGCCCAGCCTCCCTCAGTCTATCTCTCTCATGCTCCTGCATGCTGGGACCTGAGTTATCACATTAACGCAATCGCCCATGTCCTGACACACAGAAGCAGGAGAGAGATTTGGTCCCATGCAGTGCCGTAGCGAGGGCTAATGGCACCCGGGGCGGGTCGCCGCTGCGCACCCCCCCCGGGTGCAGCACAGTGTGACACCCCCCCTCTGCGGTGCACCCCCCCCCCGGACCACATTCTTACCTGCGGGAGGGCCGATCCGCCCCGAGTGCACGTCACTCGGAGCTGCGTCAGCCCCGCTGGTTCCCTGCTCTCTCTGCCCAGAACAGGAAGTAACCTGTTCCGGGGCAGAGAGAGCAGGGAACCAGCGGGGCCGGCACCCCCTGAGCGCGTGCGCCCGGGGCGGACTGCCCCTCCCGCCCCCCCTTCCTACGCCACTGGTCCCATGGCGAGTCACTCAGCGTATTCTATATACCACATAGGAATTTAAGTCTATTCTATAAAATTTAGGTGTACTTTAAAGAACATACTAGGCGTATTTTTTTTCCACATGGAGTTTTTAAGGCACCACGTATAGAATCTAGCTCATTGTGTCTGCAGCAAAATCCATTCTGATACCATTATCCAAGAATATTGACACTTTTTTAAAGGTCCTTTTCAAGGTTCCTAGAAGTCCTATTTTAGAGATTCCGCCCATGTCTTTATTACTATTTTAAAAGGCCTTCAGCTATAGATATAGACAGACACACACAACTGTGCTGTTTTGGTTTCCCTTAACATTTGAATCTTTATATATTAACATTCCACAGAGTGATGCAATTGAAGTAATAAGATGTGTTTTAAATTCAGGATATCATAATCCCAATGCTCAAAGAGATTATGTTTGTGATTTAGCCATTTTAGCTGTAACAAAACATTATTTTAGGTGTCAGGATACATTTTTCCAATAAATCAAAGTAACAACAATGGGGCCAACGTAGCTAATTTATACACAGAGAATTTTAAGAAAGTTTGTTGAAGACACGTCCTTTTTAGCATAATGTTTTACTGTGGAAAAGATATATTGATGATGTTATATTTCTATGGAAGGGAAGTCAGCAGGATTCAGATGTGTTCTTATCCTAGTTGAATAGATGCAATGGTGACCTGTAATTCCAGATGAAAAGTTAGCACCATTGAAACCCCATTGCTTGACATTCTCATTACAATAGAGAAATGAGGTTTTCCCACAATGATAGAAACTCTTCAAATCATGGTTATTTAGTCAAGCTTTCATGTTCTGATTTCTTCCCATACTCCTTACTCCTATTTCCCTCTGCATGTCCTCACTAATGCTCCTCTGAGCTTTTATTGGGAACTGCCCAGACACCATATGGCGATGGGCAGTATATTCAATACAAGAGGATTCAGAAAAAGGAAGACAGGCAGAGATACCCGGACAAACTAAGAGAAGCAGGAAAAGCTGTCAGGAATGCGAAGACATGGTGAAATTTGGGGACAATGTTTTTCAGATATATGTGACAGGAGGAAGTGCCACAATAGAACTGTGAGGCTCAAAGCTGACGGGTAGGAATATGTAGAAGCTGATAAGGATAAAGCTGCACTGCTTAACAATTACTTCTGTCCTGTGTTCAGGCCTGGAGTACGACCGCAGAAAACAAATGCTAATGCAGATGGATGGATGGTAGATTGGGACTGATTCTCAGTGGACTGTGTTCATGAGGAGCAAGCTAAACTAAAAGTAGGCAAAGCGATGGGGCTACTACTACTTAACATTTCTAAAGCGCTACTAGGGTTATGCAGCGCTGTACAATTTAACATGGAAGGACAGTCCCTGCTCAAGGAGCTTACAATCCTGATGTTATACATCTGAGGGTAATCAAGGAACTTGGAGATGTTCTGGCGGATCCACTGTCAGACCTCTTCAATGCTTCCTTAGAGTCTGGAGTAGTCCCGGAGGACTGGAGAAGGGCAGACGTGGTCCCTCTGCACAAGAGCGGAAGAGGAAGTTGGGAATTACAGACCTGTTAGTCTGACTTTGGTGGTGAATAAACTAATGGAAATGCTTAAAGTGGAAGATCGTGAGATTTCTCGAATTGAATGGCCTGCAGGACCCAAGGCAGCATGGCTTCACTAGAGGCAGGTCGTGTCAGACAAATCTGATTGGTTTCTTTGACTGGAGACCAAACAATTTGATGTAAGAGGGGCGCTAGATGTACTTGGATTTTAGCTAAGCCATTGGCATGGGTCTGCACCTGTGACTGATTAATAAACTAAATGCCCTCAATATGGGGCCTAAAGTGACTGACTGGGTTAAAAACTGGTTAAATGGGAGGAGACAGAGGGTAGTGGTAAATGGAGCTTGCTCTGAGGAAAGGGATGTTATCAGTATGCCCCTAAAATGCTCCCAGCCATGTCCCCTTGAATTTACGCACTATAGAATATACATGCACATTGTTACAGAATATGATGCATGTGTAAATCCCGATTAAGGTCAATGACCATTAGCAATTGGTTATTTGAAGCCAATTATAGACTCAATGATAGACTCATTAAACAAATAATTTGTGTATGCAAATTGTCAATACGTGAGCAAATTTAGTCACCATATATAGAATCTGGGGGATAGTGCTAATTCAATAACAAGGCACCCCAGTGCAGTGTGGGGAGACTCTATTCTATAATGGCAACTAGGAACCAAGATGCCATTATAAAATAACAGCTTATACCTGCATTGACACACCTAAATTAAAGTGCAACCATTTACCAGGTCAATGGGAGCGGTAAAAGGGTTTAAGTGCACCATGTATCATGTTTAACTTATGGTCACACACACACATAATTTGGAGACACAGCCATGCAGATAATGCGCTATAGCACTGACATGCTATTTTATAGAATATGCTAATGCATGCAAATGGTGCTTTTCTGTGTCTAACTGGGGTTAACATTAAAATAGCATGTCTTAATGATAGCCTAAATTGATAACTACACCTATGAGTGTCCGCACATAGTAACGTGGCGGGGCATAATCGAACGTCACCGGCGAAATAGGTCACCAGCAATCTATTTTGGCTGCGGCGCAACAGCTGGCCGGAACCGTATTATCAAAAAAGATGGCCGGCCATCTTTTTTTTCAATAATATGGTTTAGCCCGGCCAAATGCCAGAGTTTGCCGGGTTTGAGATCGCCGGTTTTGTTTTTCAGCGATAATGGAAAAAACTGCCGGCCATCTCAAACCCGGCGAAATCCAAGGCATTTGGTCATGGGAGGAGCCAGCATTTGTAGTGCACTGGTCCCCCTGACATGCCAGGACACCAACCGGGCACCCTAGGAAGCACTTCTAAAAATGTTTAAAAAATACACAAATAGTTCCCAGGTGCATAGCTCCCTTACCTTGGGTGCTGAGCCCCCCAAATCCCCCCCCCCAAACCCACTCCCCACAACTCTACATCATTACCATAGCCCTTATGGGTGAAGGGGGCACCTACATGTGGGTACAGTGGGTTTTGGGGGGGGGGTTGGAGGGCTCAACACTTAGCACCACAAGTTTAACAGGTGGGGGGGGGGGGGGGGGGATGGACCTGGGTCTGCCTGCCTGAAATGCACTGCACCCATTAAAAACTGCTCCAGTGACCCGCATACTGCTGTCAGGGAGCTGGGTATGACATTTGAGGCTGGCATACAGGCTGGTAAAAAATGTTTTTTATTTTTATTTTTTTAGTGTGGGAAAGGGTTGGTGACCACTGAGGGAGTACAGGGAGGTCATCCCCCATTCCCTCCAGTGGTTATCTGGTCAGTTGGGGCACCTTTTTGAGGCTTTGTCATGAAAATAAAAGGACCAAGTAAACCCAGCGAAATACTGCTTAACGCTGCTTTTTTTTTTCCATTATCCGCGAAAGCTGGCCATCTGGTAGCCATGCCCATGCTCGCCCATGTCCCGCCTTCACCACGCCGCTGACACGCCCCTTAAACTTTCGCCGGCGAGGCGACGGGAAAGCGGCGATGCTGTCAAAAAAAGCCGCTTTCGATTATACTGATTTCGCTGCTTTTGAGAGATCGCCGGCCATCTCCCGATTTATGACGGGAAATGGCCGGCGATCTCTTTCGAAAATAAGCCTGATAGGGTCCAATGAAGGTTTTTAAAGGAGTGGTGTGACAACGGCATGTTTGAAGGCATCAGGAACAGTCACAGTGGAGAGTGAAAGATAGAGGATATGACAGATAAAAGGGATGACAGTTGGAGAGATAGTGTTAAGTAGATGGGTGGGAATAGGATCAGAGGAACAGGTAGTTAGTTTCGAGGAGGAAAGAAGATGTGTAGTTTCCTCTTCAGTGATTTCAGAAAAGGAAGAAAAGGAGGCAGGGGTTGGAGTGTTGAGAGAGTGGACTAAGGGAAGGAGAGGTGGAGGTGACCTGGTTGAGAATTCAAGTTTAATCTTGTGAACCTTATCATGAAAGAACTCAGCCAGAGTCTGGGGGGAAAGTGAAGGGGGGGGGGGGGGGGGTTGGAGGTGAAGGCACTTTGAGGAGAGAGTTCAATGTGGCAAAGAGACGTCGAGGGTTTTGTATCCTGGATGTGAACGAAACAGGTCTAATTAAAAATGTCCTTCATTTTAAGCTTGAACATTTCTTTCGATTCTATTATTGCTATAGGCTGTCCTGATTTGGGGCCCTGCCTAGTCCCAGCCAAAACACGGTCACGTATGCCACCCTTGTTATTTGGGTGAACTGGCATGGAGGACATCCAAATTCTGGATCTTTTTTTTTTTTTTGCCATTTTGAGATGTCCATGTACTTTGAAAATGAGCCCCGTAGTGTTCCCTGAGGTAGCTTTTGAAATGAAACCCCTGAGGGAACATCTATAGCACAACCCCACAGGTTTCATTTCAAAAACTACCTCAGAAATCACTAAGGGGCTCATTTTCAAAGTACATGGACATCTCAAAATGGCAAAAAAAAGTCAATTTGGCACATGCTACACGTGTGGTAGCCTTTGTAAAAGGGCCCCAATTTAGGAGCAAGATCCATGCTAAACTAGCATTCTTCAAAGGCCACTGCGTAAAGCACCATTTTCAGGATTCTAGTTTAGCGTGGATCTTCCTGGCGCCTAACTGTGGGCACCATTTACTGAATCCGATCCTATTTGTGCACTTACAAGAGAGAGCCTGATGAACGAGATTTTAATATCGCTCAAAAAACCAACCATATCATTATTAAAGATGTGGAGTGCATAAAATAAAGTTCTGAGGTCACCCTCTAATCACATTATATTATGTTATTTTTATGAGCACAATTGTACTGCGGTCATTCTTTAACAAACTTATATGAACTTCTGTACAATATTTCTGAGGCATATCCTTACACTGGTCTTATTTGGTTATGTTTGTCTAGGGTTTGCAGTTTAGGAACAATTATGGAAGGAATTAAATAGATGCTGTCGAAATTTAGGTGTGAAAAGAATTCAGCAGTAAGTGGTATTCTATAAGGGTGCAGACCTTATTTAGAATAACGCTCAGGCATGGTTCTTGTGCGTAGATTTGGGCACTGGATTTAGGCCTGCTAAAACCAGGTGTAAATGCCAGCAACCAAATTAAGTGCGGTTAGGCAGTATTCTGTAATTCCGTGTGACGTGCCCCTGGCCACACCCACTCTTCAGATACGTGCTATGAGAGTTAGGCATTGAGCCTTATAGAATAGCGCACAGACAGTTGTGTGTGTAAATCCTAATTGATTCCAATTAACTGCAACAATTGACTGTTAGCACCGAGAGAGAGAGATCTAATATATAGTAAGAAAGGAATGCCTCTAGGGGATGGCAAACAAGTCAATTGCCCTGGGCCCCTATACCAAAGGGAGCCCCAAACCTTCCTCAAGCTAAAGAAGGCATAGGCTGAAGGCCAGCCTTTGGGTTCCCTCTCTGATTTCTGCCCTGAGCCTCTGAATGTCTACCAAGGGCATCCTTCCGTGGCTATGCCACTGATGTATGAATATCAATAGTCAGCGTTTTCCACATATATTCACCACTGCCACCTATTCACATCCATATATTTTTTTAAAGATGCTGAGGCCACATTTAAAAAGAAAAAGCTTACTGCCAGGTCTGAATATTGAGCTTGTGTATATAACATGCGTGGGATAAACATAAAGGAATCCTGTTCTGAGGGAATGGATCCTCAGAAGCTTAGCTGAGATTAGGTGGCAGAGCCGGTGGTGGGAGGCGGGGCTGGTGGTTGGGAGGCGAGGATATTGCTGGGCAGACTTATACGGTCTGTGCCCTGAAAATGACAGATACAAATCAAGGTAAGGTATACACAAAAAGTAGCACATCTGAGTTTATCTTGTTGGGCAGACTGGATGGACCGTGCAGGTCGTTTTCTGCCGTCATCTACTATGTTACTATGTTTTTTTTCCCCCTATTATAGTTGATCATACAACTGTTATAAAACAATAATTATTTGCTTCACAATTCATCATTATAATTAGGAAAGCTTTTAATCAGATCTGTAAATGATACTGTCTTAGACACTGCCTTTGAGTTCTGGTTGGAATTGTGTGGTTTATTTATTGTCAGTGAAAAGGTTTTGATGACATCCAAATCCCTGCAGCACTGAAGGTGTGTTATTGTTAAGATTTAGAAAACATTACCTGGGAACACTGATTTGTTTGTTCTTCCTTTCTTCAGAGACAATGAGCTGTGCATAGCCTTCAAACCTCAGCCTGCTTTTCCAATCTGTTAAGCTTGAACTATTTTACCTCACGGTTGGTAGAAGAAAACTGTGGTTGAATTTCTCCTAGGATTTTGAAGGTGATTACCCTAGGCAAAAGTGTCTCCAATGTTTTAAAGCTCATTTCTCCTTTGCTTTTGCATTAAAATTCACCAGACTTGATCTTAGACTAACAGTATACCAACTGAAGATTTTCATGTGCAAGGATGATATGGCATTTATTTGAAGCTTGTTGAATCGACAGTTTATAATCCAGAGTAAAAAGCAAGAGAGCCGTAGCATTGTGCTAAATAAAATGCAGGTCTATGTAATCCAACTAGATTCTCAAAGATGAATTCATACTGGTTTGAAGTTGCATTTGATATTATTACTGTGTAGTTTGTACTCTGAAATACACATTACCACCCTTAAGAGAGGGTTTTCTTGTTTACCTCTTTATGACCTACACAATTGTTAATGTATGGGTCATAAGAGGCCCCTTTTAATAAAGCTTAGTATGCACTAATGAACAATAGCGTGTGCTGAGTGCTAAGTGGCCCTTAGGTATAAAATGCGCTACATAGCAATTAGCGCACAATAATGTCTGTTAGTGCACTCTAAACTTTAGTAAAATGGCCCTATAATATTCTTGGTGGAGTACCATATAACACAGTCCAAAAATAGCAAAGCCCAATCCTCAGTGTCATCTTAAAAGGGGCTGGTGCGGGAAAAAAGCAATGGCTTCTCAAACCCTGGCCCCATCCCAAGAAGTCAAAGAAGCTCCTGATGGCGATTTTATAACAATTATACGTTGCTTTATTCTTTTACCTTTGAGATAAGATGCGAGTAGTTTACCAGCTTTGTTAGATTCCGTGTAATATGTAGCATTTTGCTTAAAAGTGATAACATTGAAGATGCTTGATAAAAGCTAATTATATTATATTCTGAGAGATCTGAGATTCTGAAGTGTAGACTTAGATGATGATGTGTATAAAGTCATATCAAGCAGGTGTATTTCTTTCTCAAGTTTAACAAGTTTAGCATTATTAGCTTTGCGAAGATGAGATACATAACTAATTATTTCACCTCTCAACCAAGACTTGAACACTTCCCATACTGTTATATATGATGACACAGAGTCTTTGTTGTTAGCACAAAATTCAGTAGATTCCTGGGAGATATGCTGCAAGAATGTTGAGTCTGAAAGCAGAGAGGTATTAAGTCTCCAAGTAGAAGATTTCATTGTATTAGAGGACCAATTAAAATCAGAGGAAATTGCTGCGTGATCACAAACTGACATTTCATGTATCTGTGCAGCAGACAACATAGGAGACAGTCTACTGCAGAAGCAGAACAGACAGCCAAACAGCAGCAGCGATCCAAGGAAGGAAGCAAGACTTTATCCAAATGTCAAGTTTAATGGAAACAGGACCTAACCTGACCAAGTTTCGGAAAAACCTTCATCAGGGGACACATAGAGGGGCATAATCGAACGATGCCGGCCATGTATATGGTCGGCCATCTATTTGGCCGGTGCCGTAAAGCGGCGCCCCGACCCTATTATCAAAAAAAGATAGCCAGCTATCTTTTGTTTCGATAATATGGTTGGAGCCAGCCAAATGTCAGCATTTGGGCCGGCTTTAGAGATGGCTGGCATCGGTTTCCGGAGATAATGGAAACTAATGCCGCCAATCTCAAAGCCGGCCAAATCCAAGGCATTTGGTCGTGGGAGGAGCCAGCATTTGTAGTACACTGGTCCCCCTGACATGCCAGGACACCAACCGGGCACCCTAGGGGGCACTGCAGTGAACTTCAAAAATTGCTCCCAGGTGCATAGTTCCCTTACCTTGGGTGCTCAGCCCCCCAAAACCCACTCCCCACAACTCTACACCATTACCATGGCCCTAAGGGGTGAAAGTGGGCACCTACATGTGGGTACAGTGGGTTTTTTTGGGGGGGGGGGGTTGGTGGGCTCTCATTTACCACCACAAGTGTAACAGGTAGGAGGGATGGGTCTGGGTCCACCTGCCTGAAGTGCTCCAGGGACCTACATACTGCTGTGATGGAGCTAGGTATGACATTTGAGGCTGGCATATAGGCTGGCAAAATTTTTTTTTAATTTTTGGGTGGGAGGAGGTTGGTGACCACTGGGGGAGTAAGGGGAGGTGATCCCTAATTTCCTTCGGTGGTCTTCTGGTCAGTTGGGGCACCTTTTTGAAGCTTGGTCGTGAAAAAAAAGGGACCAAGTGAAGGTGGCGAAATGCTCGTCAGGGCCGGCTTTCTTTTTTTTTTTTCATTATCGAGCGAAGCCGGCTATCTCGTAACCACGCCCACATCACGCCCATGTCCTGCCTTCTGTACCCTGCCGAAACGCCCCCTTCAAGTTTGGCCGGCTCCGCGACAGAAAGCAGTTGGCGCCGGCCAAAATCGGCTTTCAATTATACCGATTTGGCCGGGTTCCTTCGAAAATAAGCAGGATAGTTTTCCACAATACATTCACAGATTCAATCATTTCAAATGGGCTTTTATGTTTATGGGTGGGTAGTGACCATAACTGTTCACTATTCATATATTTTCAAAGGCTATATGGGTTAGGTTAAAAAAAAAAATTCCTTTAACCCACTATCCGTAAAGAAGTGGAGGGATTAAGGAGCAAGGAAGGAGCCACAAAATTATCTGCATAGCAGTGAGTGAATTAGACCTGGACATTCAGTGCTGGCCATGTCTGCGCACTGGCATTGAATATTCTGGTCTTCTGTGAACCTGTAAATAAGTGGGTAGTGACTGATATTTAATGCATTTTATATAGTCTTATCTGCCTGGTTAAGTAGGTGGCCACTGGCACTAAATTGATACTGAATATTCATATTAAATGCTGGTGCTAGTGTTTAATTTAATGCAGTGGCCACATCACTAAATATTAACCCCATAGCTTATAGTTTTCATATTTGTGCTTGGACTCCTGTGTCAGCCAGTGATCAGGAAACACAGAATACTGATTGTACACAATCTTCATGTTCCTCTGAGATCACTTTGCTTATACCAGATTGTACAATATTTTTGTTCTGTTAAAGTAGTGTACTGTATGCGTATATGTATTTAAAATGAATGTGTATGTTGGATCACTTTCCACATTATAATTGAAAGAGAAAAACGCCTAGATTTCGACCCAAATCGGGAGATAGACGTTTATCTCACAAAAACGAATAAATCGGTATAATGGAAAGCCGATTTTGGACGTTTTCAACTGCACTCCATCGCGGAAGCGTACAAAGTTGACGGGGGCGTGTCGGAGGCGTGGAGAAAGGTGGAACTGGGGCGTGCTTATCGGCCGAGGAGAGATGGGCGCCTTTCGCCGATAATGGGAAAAAAGTATGTGTTTGTAGCTAGAATTTAGGGCACTTTTCCTGGACCCTGTTTTTTCACCAATAAGGCCCCAAAAAGTGCCCTAAATGACCAGATTACCACCAGAGGGAATCGGGGATGACCTCCCCTGACTCCCCCAGTGGTCACTAACCCCCTCCCACCACAAAACATGATGTTTCACAACTTTTTATTTTCACCCTCAAATGTCATATCCACCTCCCTGGCAGCAGTATGCAGGTCCCTGAAGCAGTTGTTAGGGGGTGCAGTGGACTTTAGGCAGGTGGACCCAGGCCCATCCCCCCCTACCTGTTACAATTGTGCTGCTTAATGCTTAGTCGTCCAACCCCCCCAAACCCACTGTACCCACATATAGGTGCCCCCCTTCACCCCTTAGGGCTATAGTAATGGTGTAGACTTGTGGGCAGTGGGTTTTGAGGGGGATTTGGGGGGCTCAACGCACAAGGGAAGGGTGCTATGCACCTGGGAGCTCTTTTACCTTTTTTTTTTGTTTTTGTAAAAGTGCCCCCTAGGGTGCCCGGTTGGTGTCCTGGCATGTGAGGGGGACCAGTGCACTACGAATCCTGGCCCCTCCCACGAACAAATGCCTTGGATTTATTCATTTTTGAGCTGGGCGCTTTCATTTTCCATTATCACTGAAAAACAAAAACGCCCAGCTCACAAATTGTCGAATAAAACATGGACGTCTATTTTTTTCGAAAATAGGGTTCGGTCCGCCCCTTCACGGACCCGTTCTCTGAGATAAACGCCCATGGAGATAGACGTTTTTGTTCAATTATGCCCCTCCATGCTTCACACCAGCATTTCTAGCCTAGTCACAACCTATTCCAACCATGCCCTCTGCCATTAATGAGGAAGAGAAGGGTTTTTTTTTCCCAAAAGCTAAGACTCAGTAGACCTTGAGTTAAAGCTACTGCGGTATTTCTCAAATAAGAAATAAGCCTCCTCCCTCTGCAGCTTGGAATCCAGTATCCTTGCACAATAAATCCCTCTTATGAATATTGCTAATGTGTCATGGTTGACCTTCTGTCATACTGCTGCCACATCCCCAGACAATAACTGGAGAACATAATCCAGATTTGTGAATTAAAACTTGTTCCTCCCCCAGGGCAGAATGTTGGACATTTAGCTGGCCCTGGAGTGCTCTAAAGTACAGTACCTCAATACTACCTTTTGCATAAGAACTCTTTGAAATGTTTCTCATTGCCCTTTGTTCATTTTTATAGCACACTAATTTTTGGACTAAAGAACCTGAGAAATACTTTGCAAGGGAATGTGAAAAACAGATTCAACTATCCCTGCACCTGTCATGACCTTTGTGATTTCTTCTCCCTATCCATCTTGTAATGCATACCCTGCATAGACATTTTGGATAAAAGGGGCAACAGATTTAATATACAAATCAAATTCATTGTTCGTTTTATTCTACATAAGTATTTCCACGCTGGGACAGACCAATGGTCTATCAAGCCCAGCATCCTATTTCCAATAGTGGCCAATCCAGGTCATAAATATCTGGCAAGATCCCCAAAAAGTTCAATACATTTTATGTTGCTTATCCCAGAAATAAAGCAGTGGATTTTCCCCAAGTCATTTTAATAATGGTCTATGGACCTTTCCTTTAGGAAGCCATCCAAACCTGTTTTAAACCCGCTAAGCTAACCGCATTTACCATATTCTCTGGCAACGAAGTCCAGAGTTTAATTACACGTTGAGTGAAGAAAAATGTTCTCCAATTCGTTTTAAATTTACCACTGTGTAGCATCATCACATGTCCCCTAGTCCTAGTATTTTTTGGAAAGAGTAAAGAAATGATTCACGTCTACCCGTTCCACTCCACTCATTATTTTATAGGCCTCTATCATATCTCCCCTCAGCCATTCCTTCCTCCAAGCTGAAGAGCCCTAGCCGCTTCAGCCTTTCCTCATAGGGAAGTCGTCCCATCCCCTTTATCATTTTCGTCGCCTTTCTCTGTACCTTTTCCAATTGCACTATATCTTTTCTGAGATGCAGTGACCAGAATTGTAGTTCAGGGAGTTGTAGTTCAGGGTACAAGGTAGAGCTTTAACAAGATGTGATCTGATATTCAGAGGCACTTATCCCGATCAGTGCCATCCAGGGTTATCCATACAATGCTGCTAAAAATCATTACTGATTACAAAGCTGTCCAGGGGAAGAGCCAAGGTAGAGCCAATGTTCAGCAATGGTACTTGGATAAGTATCTGGGTAAGATTTCTGTTTTGTCTCATTTCCAGGTACCTACATTTCTGAGCACTCATATCGCTCAGGCTATGCCACCAGACTTATGAGCACATTTCTTCGAATGGCACCTAAATACTCATGAATTCAGATCTATATTTCAATTCCTTTTTTAAAACAGTATAGCCATGCTATAAATCTTTTTAGGTTGTTCAACTTTTATATTTACCCACATTTTCAAACTAGCACTGAGATGTCAGTTTCATTCTTCCAATTTTTCATTTTACATATAATTTCTTGTAATTGCACTCTTCATCAAATAACTTTTGTATTAGTCAGCTTCCCCCTCTGTTTAATAATAATACTAAACAAATAATAATACAATTTTTTTAAGTATCCTCCAGTTTTAATCACTGTCTCAGGATTCTATATAGCGTGACTTAAGCTGCATGCAAATCCGGTCGTAATTAGTTAACAAGCCAATCAGCACCGATAATTGCCAACTAACAGGTAACTATTAACAATAATTGGCATTAGTTAGAAATAACACACACAACTGTCTAAGTGTATTCTGTAACTGGCATGCATAAATTCTAAGGGCCCTGTTTACTAATCAGCGTTATAGGCACATTGTTTTTAATGAGCATTAACCATGTATGCGCGTTAATAATGCATGTACCTACAATAACCTTATAGGCACCTACATGGTTAGCGTGCATGCTAAGTGTAGGCATGCTAAAAACACTAATGCACCTTAGTAAACAGGACCCTAAGTCACATAGTTGAAAAGGGGGCATGGCCATGGGCATTGAACGAATGCATCATGGGCATTTCTATAATCTATTTGCATTGTTATAGAATACACCTGGTCCACGCCTAATTTAGGTGTTAGGCATTTAACAAGTTTTACTTGGAGGGGCATAATCAAAAGGGATGCCCAAGTTTTGCTGAGGACGTCCTCGCAAAACATCTTGATGGAGGGGCAGGGAAACCCGAATTATCGAAACAAGATGGACGCCCATCTTTCGTTTCGATAATACGGTCAGGGACGCCCAAAACTTGAAATTTAGGTTATCTTTAGAGATGGTCGTCCCTAGACTTGGTCGTTTCTGATTTTCGGCAATAATGGAAACCAAGGACGCCCATCTCAGAAACGACCAAATACAAGCCCTTTGGTTGTGGGAGGAGCCAGCATTTGTAGTGCACTGGTCCCCATGACATGCCAGGACACCAACTGGGCACCCTAGGGGGCACTGCAGTGGACTTCATAAAAAGCTCCCAGGTACATAGCTCCCTTACCTTGGGTGCTCAGCCCCCCAAAACCCACTACCCACAACTGTACACCACTACCACAGCCCTTAAGGGTGAAGGGGAGACCTAGATGTGGATACAGTGGGTTTGTGGTGGGTTTTGGAGGGCTCCCATTTACCACCGCAAACGTAACAGGTAGGGGGGGATAAGCCTGGGTCCGCCTGCCTGAAGTGCACTGCACCCACTAAAACTGCTCCAGGGTCCTGCATACTGCTGTGATGGACCTGAGTATGACATTTGAGGCTGGCACAGAGGCTGGAAAAAATATTTTGAAAGATATTTTTTGAGGGTGGGAGGGGGTTGGTGATCACTGGGGGAGTAAGGGGAGGTCATTCCTGATCCTCTCCGGTGGTCATCTGGTCAGTTCGGGCACCTTTTTGTGCCTTGGTCATAAGAAAAACAGGACCAGGTAAAGTCGTCCAAATGCTCATCAGGGATGCCCTTTTTTCCATTATGGGTCAAGGACGCCCATGTGTTAGGCACGACCAAGTCCTGCCTTTGCTCTGCCTCCGACATGCCCCCGGGAACTTTGGTCGTCCCCGCGACGGAAAGCAGTTGTGGACGCCCATAATCGGCTTTCAATTATACCGATTTGGGCGACCCTGTGAGAAGGACGCCCATCTTCCGATTTGTGTCGGAAGATGGGCGTCCTTCTCTTTCGAAAATAAGCCTGTTGCTGTAGCTGCCCATGATAAAAATTGGTCACAAAGATGGGCACTCAATGTACAAACTGTGTGAAAATTTAGGTATATTATATAAATTTAGGCATACTTTATAGAATACGCCTAGGCATATTTTTTTGGCGCTGATTTTTTAGGCATGATATATAAAATCTAGTCCTGTGTGTGTTGATAATACTTACTGATCTTTGAAGGAACATTGGATAAAATCATGATTATCAAACTAACATTAACAGTAAAAATGTCTTATTTCATACCATTTGTGTCTGCTATTCACTTGGTTTATCCATTTCTTCGAGACATCATTGTATTATGCTCAGTTTTCATGTTTATACTTGTATGTTATTTTATGTTCTTATTTATACATTTCATAATTTTATAAATGTTAATAATTTTATACCCTGTTTTTTAATAGACCCTTGTTGCAGGTGCCTCGCTGAAACACGGCCCATACCGGGTACTTTTAATAAATTTTAGATGCCAACCCATCCTTGGAGGCCCATTGTGCTTTTTTTCATTTGAAAAATCATTACTGACCAACCCAGTGCTATCTGGATAGTAACAAAGTAACATAGTAGATGACGGCAGAAAAAGACCTGCATGGTCCATCCAGTCTGCCCAACAAGACAAACATATGTGTAAACCTTACCTTGATTTGTACCTGCCTTATTCAGGGCACAGACCGTACAAGTCTGCGCAGCAGTACTTCCCGCCTCCCAACCACCAGTCCCGCCTCCCATCACCGGCGCTGGCACTGACCGTATAAGTCTGCCCTCCACTATCCGCGCCTCCCAACCACCAACCCCTCTTCCCCCCACCTGCTCTGCCACCCAATTTCGGCTAAGCTTCTGAGGATCCATTCCTTCTGCACAGGATTCCTTTATGCATATCCCACGCATGTTTGAATTCCGTTACCGTTTTCATCTCCACCACCTCCCGCGGGAGGGCATTCCAAGCATCCACCACCCTCTCTGTGAAAAAATACTTCCTGACATCTTTCCTGAGGCTGCCCCCCTTCAACCTCATTTCATATCCTCTCGTTCTACCGCCTTCCCATATCTGGAAAAGATTTGTTTGCAGATTAATACCTTTCAAATATTTGAACGTCTGTATCATATCACCCCTGTTCCTCCTTTCCTCCAGGATATACATGTTCAGGCTACCATACTCTAAACACATGCAACGTGTTAACAATTCCTTACTAACTTCATACTGCGTTAGGGGGCAGGAACTGGGTAGGGTATGGATTTCACATTGCAGTTAGGGCATATTACTTATGATGTTCTGTCACATATTTTATTTTTATTTATTTATTTATTGCATTTGTATCCCACATTATCCCACCTATTTGCAGGCTCAATGTGGCTTACATGGTTTTGTTAAGACATTGTCATTACAGAATATCAGATACAGTTAATAGTGTATAGAGATAAGTAGGGAAGAAAGAGGAAGTAATTGGGCGGGTGATAGTAGAAGTGGATTTTCCTAACTGGTTCGGTTGGGAAAGTGAATTAGTGAAGCTGTTGGCTCTCGTTGTAGGCCTTGTTGAAGAAGTATGTCTTCAGAGATTTGCGAAAGTTATTTGTTTCGACAATTGATTTCAGGTCTGTGGGTAGAGCATTCCATATTTGCGTGCTCGTGTAGGAGAAGGTAGTGGCATGCATCAGCTTGTATTTTAGTCCTTTACAGCTGGGGAAGTTCAAATTGAGAAATTTGCGGGATGTCCTTGTGGCGTTTCTGGGAGGTCCACTAGGTTAGGCATGTAGTTAGGAGCCCTTTTTCGAAGCAGCAGTAAGCCCAATGTGGGCTTACCGCTCGCTAAAAGGAAAGTACCGCCGGGCTACCGCAGTAGTCCAGCGGTAGTTCCCTCCCCCAGTGCGCACCACAAAAATATTCAAATTTTGTAGCGCTGGTGTGTACCTGGTTGTAATCAGGCAATGTTATGTGCTGTCCGGTTACCGCCAGGTTAGCGCGGGAGTCCTTACTTCCACCTCAGTGGGTGGTGGTAATTGCTCCTTCCTGGAATGGCTACACGGCAAGTGCTTTGCTTGCCGCATAGCAATTCTTCTTGAAAAAAACCTGCCTCTTTACCACTGCTTTGACTGCTAACCACTGCTCACTTGCCTTGTACTTTTATCCTCACCTCTTTATTCCCTTACCCTTAATTGTTCTGTCTGTCTCCTGTCTTATCTAGATTGTAAGCTCTTTGAGCAGGGACTGTCTTTTTGTGTATGGTGTACAGCGCTGCGTATTCCTTGTAGCGCTATAGAAATGATAAGTAGTAGTAGTAGTAATAAAAAGGGGCCTTTGCACATGCCAAAAACACACGCCGACACCAGTGCAGGCCTCCTTTTACCGTATCTTCGTAAAAGATACACTTCGTGCTTCCTTAAGAGAAGGTATTAAATACATCTACACAAACTGAGAAAAAATATGTGGTGACTACGGGTGACACAGAGCTTGTGGACTTATCACACATTAAGTTTTTGTAGGTTAAAGCATGCTAGTTGAGAAAAACTTACCCCACTGTAATAAACAAAGTCCTTAATGTTAAATTTAGCAGAACAACATAATTCCTACCCACTCTTATTCTTACTTCTTTTACTATTACCAGACACTGCAAGCTTGTCCTGGCTTTTATTAAAGGGATCTCCCTTCCCTCTTCCTAGATTACATGATGTCAGCCTCTTCATGGGTTGAAGGCAAGAGACAAGAAGGGGGGGGGGGAGGCAGAACAAAGCTAACATGGCAACCATCAGACTATGACTAGGTGCCTTTGTCTGGACATATGGCATAACTTCATTTTCTCAGATTTTCCTCATGTCAGATGCAACATTTTCTGCAGAAACAAATGTCAATTCAATTATTACCAATGCACAGTTATTCCTCTGTAATTATATACTTATGCAATTCTTTTAATGAGCACCATACTCTCAATTCATTCATTTGTCAATACCATCAATGTACTCGTATAACATGTGAACAATTTTGCAATATACTTCTGGAATGGATGCTATGCCAAAGGATAATCATAAAAATCTTTAGTTCCAAAAGGCATATGACATGCACATTTCTTTGGACTACCTTGCATCCAGATAATACTATATTTGCGCATCCATGGCCTAGAGGGCTAAGATTCTCTTGTATGTTTGAGTCCTCTTTTTATTTTCAGGCTTCAAAACTCTGGAAGATTCTTCTGCCTGAACTAAGATCTGCCTTGGACTCTAAACAATTCAGAAAGTTCTTAACGACAATTTTATTTCAGAAATATGTTATAGGTTAAGGGTTTATTGCTCATTTGTGATTTATTGTTCTGTTTATGTATATTCACTGGGCTATACCTGGTTAATCTTGTAATTATGATCTGCGTAGAACTGGTGGTCTGCTATATGCGGAATACAGGAACAAATGCTATGCTATGCTCTAAATTGCCAGAAGCCACTTGAAATATCTAGCTTGCTGACAAATTGTCCACTGACTATCTGAGTCAAGAGTTTTTGGATTCTAGCAACTTGAAACGTGCAAGTTTTGAAGCCCAACTGCCTATGCTTTTTTTTTCTCAGCAGAAACTAATGAGCTTGTCCAACTAACTGGCTCATTGATTTTCTCTATGACCTGCAAAGCTTCCATCCATTCTATCTTAGCCTTCAGACTGTCATTAGGACATAGATGAATGAGTAGAGAGTCACACTTGTTCAACATGTTTGCTTATTCATACCCCAATCTCTTGAACAAATCTGATTATCATAAAAAGGGACAGCTGAGTCCCTAAAGAGACTAATCATTAGACAGGGATACATTTGTCAAGTGTAGTCAAAATTAATTTAGTTTCATTTAGTTCCCTAATTGCTAAAGTGTGTTAAAATGTTGAAGTTATATGCAACAATAGCCAGAATTGATGCACTGTAATTGCTAAACCTTTGTGCTAATTTTGGGGGAAAAGCCTCAACGTTTTTGGGAGGGCTGCCTTGCAGCTAATACAGAAAAATGATAGAATGACTTATGTGTTATGCGGCTAGCTATGCCTCTAAAGATGTCATTGACTGCTTTGTGTTATCTGCCACATTATTAGTTAAGGGAAAAGGTAAACAGAAATTGCAGTGCGCCAAACACTTCTACAAGTAGGACCAGAAAGAGATGAAGGATACCATTCATATTTTTTATTACATTTGTACCCCGCGCTTTCCCACTCATGGCAGGCTCAATGCGGCTTACATGGGGCAATGGAGGGTTAAGTGACTTGCCCAGAGTCACAAGGAGCTGCCTGTGCCTGAAGTGGGAGTCAAACTCAGTTCCCTAGGACCAAAGTCCACCATCCTAACCACTAGGCCACTCCTCCACTGTTGCTACTATTTGAGATTCTACATGGAATGTTGCTATTCCACTAGAAGTCGGCCCTTGCAGATCACTAATGTGGCCGCGCAGGCTTCTGCTTCTGTGAGTCTGACGTCCTGCACGTATGTGCAGGACGTCAGACTCACAGAAACAGAAGCCTGCGCAGCCTTCTACATGGAATGTTGCTAGTGGAATAGCAACATTCCATGTAGAATCTCCAATAGTATCTATTTTATTTTTGTTACATTTGTACCCCGCGCTTTCCCACTCATGGCAGGCTCAATGTGGCTTACATGGGGCAATGGAGGATTAAGTGACTTGCCCAGAATCACAAGGAGCTGCCTGTGCCTGAAGTGGGAATTGAACTCAGTTCCTCAGGACCAAAGTCCACCACCCTAACCACTAGGCCACTCCTCCATATAAATGTATAGGTCAACGGACCTTTCACAGCACACAGCTGGCACATAGCAGGGCACGTTGCAACCAAAGGGAGAGATGTTCAAGCCCTGACTATCAGAGTCATTCTGCTGTCTGATTTACATATTCCACTTCCAGAAGGCATCATAATGATACTGAACATTCACACATGCTCTGAAAGGACATGCTTCCAGTCATTCACAAGATTCACAAGGATCAATAGTGCACCCTGCAAGATGGCTAAAGGGACCTATGACAATCACCATTATCTTTCCCAACTCTCTTCCTCCTTCCTTTATATGCATATTAAGGATCTGAAGAAGCAGTCCAGATACCTGTCCCTTTATCACTTAGACTGGTTAGAGGAGGTCCATGCAGAAATGCAGGAAGAAGCAGGTAAGTACCAAGCCCTCACATATGGCAGCAATAGTTACGAATAGCCACATAATTGCATATAACCACTGCAGTCTCAGCCCTTGATCGATCAGCTAGCATCACATCTAGCACCAAGCTGCTAGAATGAGATCTCACTTACCTTGAATGCTAGGTGATAGGACAATGCACACACCAGCCACAACAAGCGATGGATTTGAGGCACTGCCTCAAACTTCTTGAACACCCTTTAGGTTCTTCACAATACTGTAACTATCCCCTCATTCTAGGTGCAGGGGAACATCTGTTGGCTAGAGGATCCAAACAAGCCAATCTCCTACCCCACCCCAATACTGATGCTGTTTCGGCCAAAATATAGGTGAGGCCATGCTCTCCTTGGTCATACTCATTGTGTTGCTATGCTTTCCATGCATTAGTGCCTGTATCAATCATATTTCACTGGAAACCTAACCATTGCACCCAAACCCACAACCCTCAAACAATCTAATGCAATCTAAAGGTTAAATTATTCACGTAACAAGCAAAAAAGCCCGTTTCTCCAAAAATGAAACGGGCCCTAGGAAGGCTATCATCTAAGTGATTTCTCATCTCTCCCTTGCCTTCCCCTCCATGTCCAGTGATTCTCCCCTGCCCTGCCCTTCCCTTCCATCCTCTTCCATCCCATCCCATCCATGTCCAGCGATTCTCCTCAGCCCTCCCCTTCCCTCCCATCCCATCCATATTTCTTAAACATTATTAGTGGAGCCAATTATGAACTTTTAGGAAAAATAATCAACCTAAGAGTCTTTGCTCTTAGTTGATTTTCCAAATTTTCAGTCTTTTGATGTAATAAAGTGTTTTCTTTTATCAAATTAAATTGTGTCTACTGACAAGATTTTATAGTTTCATTATTTGACGATATAGTTTTCTCATTATTACTTGTTCTTAATTCTAAGTTTGCAATCTTTTCCAAAGGTAATTTAGTAGTTTGGGACACCAGAAACAATTTCTGGGAAAAAGAGTTTTCTAGCCCCACAAGGGCATCCCATATTGAATCAAGAATTATAATTGCAGGTTTTACAGGCAAAAATGACTTACTAGTTGCTGTTAACTCAGATAAATTTCCTTCGGGTGGTTGTTCCCCTCTTGCTGCAGTTGAGTCTGCCAAAACGCTGGCTCTTTCCATTATCTTCTCTCCGACAATGATATTCGGCGGTTCTAGGCTTGCAACCAACCCCTCTGCAGGAAGTACTCCTAGGTCAAAGACGCTGGGTGTTCCCTGCCCCTGCTGCTGTCCCCACGCCGGCATTGTCGGAGGTGTCCACTCTTCGGGGCTGAAAGTGGTCTCTGCCTCAGGCTGGGGGAGGGAGAAGCCTCCTATCGCCCCTACCAGCAGCGAGGAACTTGACCCTGAACTTCCTCCAGGCATAGCAAAGCGGTCCATCGGACCCGAAGATCTCGCAGCTGTGGAGGGGATCACATGCTGCTTACCCCTCCGTTTCGGCATAAGATCAGGTAATTAGGTTTGAGGTAACTCAGGTGAAGAGCCGCCTTACAGCATTTTCTTCAATACACCATCTTGTCTTCCTTCACTTACATATATATATATATATATATACACACACACACAGCTAACAGTGATTTTTTAGAGGGAAAGAGTGGAATTGTTAAATGTGTTGGGAATGGTTATTTTTAGTTATTTTTCAAATGGAGTAGGCATTCATGCAGAGTCAGAATGTGTGGGGAATAAGTATATGAATTTGATTGCTAACCATCTCACAGTGGGAACACTGTGCAAGCAGCTCCTGCTTACAGCAGAAATGTTTTTACAGTTGAGGCTACGGACAGAAGATACAGAGCAAGCCAAATACATGCAAGAGAAACTCTGATTTAAATGTGAGTTTTGGGTATAAAAGTGAATTCATAAGAGGTTGCCTGGAAACTGTTGTTTATGAGTAAAAAGATTTTGTAATGGAAATTTGTGACTGCAAAAGGGTAATTTTCAAGAGTGAAGAATTTTCAGAGGCTGGAAGATGATATTATTTTTCTTGAAAAATGGAAATAGGTCTCCCCCTCCTCAATATCCTAAGCTATTTAACTGACCAGACATAGCCACTGACTGGTTAAATAGCATATTAGTGCTTAACTGTTAATATTCAGCAGCAGATAACCGGGAAACATCCATGCCATAGTGACCGCTCTCCTTATCGCCAACTAATTTCTCGAGAGTCTTCTAGATCTCCTACACCTGCACAGGCTATAACTGAGGCTGTGTCCACATATCTTTCTCAGCCACTATTAAAGCCTACTCTACAGGAGGAAGTCTGGTCTATGCTTAAGAAGGAGCTCTCAGGGCTACTGCATTCACAGCCTATGTAGGCTTATATGGTGCTTGTGCCAACCTCAGCCCACCCCGTTGATACATCATAGTGAGAGCCATGGGAAATGTCCTGCACGCATGCTAAGCATTGATCATTGAGAGCAGCATAAACCTGACCAACATATGCATAAACATCAGCAGAACTTTCTCCAACATCGGGGACTCATCTGTCTTGACACACCTTGACACAGAGCTGACACTCTAGTCGACACATTCTTCCATGTACTTATTACTACTTCTACTACCACTAGTACTTATCATTTCTATAGTGCTACTAGACGTACGCAGTGCTGTACACTGGAGTACTTTGAAGGGTCAGACTCGGACCTCTCCTGGGCGACAAATCAGGACCCACATAATCTCTCAGCTGAGGACTCCTATGGCATCCTATATGATCCTTTTCTGCCACCTAAGAGACATAGGTCTCCTCCAGAAAGTACATCCTTTCCTGACTTTGTCCGTGGGATGGCCCAGAGGAAGAACCTCATTCATAATGCTTTGAGTTTCTATATTATTACTCTCCTCCTAGAGAACGAATCACTGTTCCACTTCATATTTTTATGAAGAATACTCTGATCAAAAACTAGGAGGCTCCACTGACAGTTTAAGTTGCTCCAAAGAAAATTGATACAATGTATAGGATAAAGAAATGCACTGGGTTTGAGAAAACTCAGTTACCATATCATTCCTTAGTTGTGGAATCTGCTTTTGAAATGTTCTCACAGTGCAAAATCTCATGCTTCTGCTCCTCTAGTCAGAGAAAGTAGAACTTTACATTCTTTTGGCAGAAAAACATTTCAGGCCTCAATGCTAACTAATCATATATTGGATTATAAACTTTATTCTACAATTTATTTAAAGTCTCTAATACAGAGTATTCTCTCCTTTTCAGATTTCCTTCCTCCTGAAAAAAGCTGATGAGTTCCTCAAGCTTCACAGCAAACTTCTAGATTGTCTTAAATATCTGTCAAGGCAGGCCTTTGATATTTCTTCATGCATTTCCACCTTAGTAGTTGCAGTATGGCATGTTTCCTGGCTCAGGGTCTCCGACCTTAAATCTGCTGTCCAAGAGCATCTAGCAGATGTCCCTTATTGTGGAGATAACTTGTTTGGTGATAAAGTTGAGGAAGTGGCCAACCTAATTAAAAAGCATACAGATACAATTAAAACTCTATCCAGGCCACAGATTCCTTCCACCTCTTCTTCTTCTTCTAGAAGATTTGCAGAAGATTTTTGACACTCAAATTACTATACATCCAAGTATTGTTACACTCTCAGTCCTCCTCTACCTTAAAGGACTATGCACTAACACTCATGTCTGTGGCAGCAGCAGGGACAGACATCACTAACTCCTTTTCAGTCTAAACAACAGTCCAGTTTTTGGCTTCTTCCTAGAAAGCATTGCCACTGTCCAGTTGTCCAAGCCAAATGACCTACCAGTAGGAGGCAGACTTATCCTCTTTCAACAGAGGTTGTTGCTCATAACCTCCAACCATTGGGTGATATGTATCACACTGCACAGTTACAGTCTGCATTGGGAAAAAAACCTCCCATCTATCCACAAAGAGAGTCTCATTTCAACGCCTTCTAAATGACAGAACTTCTAGAGGAGCTCTCTGCCCTCCTCCGGCAAAATGCAATAGAACTAGTTCCTCTTCTAGAGAGGGGTTGAGGGTTTTACTTCAGGTACTTTCTTAAACAAAAAAAGATGGGGGGAGTATGACCAATTCTTAACCTGTGAGATTTAAACAAATTCCTACTCAAAGAAACATTTTTCATGGTTTTCCTGGGAGCACTTCTCCTCGTGATCCAACTCAAGAACTGGCTATGCTCTCTAGATCTCAAAGATGCATACACTCACATACCTATCTTCCTTATCCACAGAAAGTTACTACATTTCTGCTGTGGAACTCAGCATTATCAGTGCAAGGTCTTACTGTTTGGCTTGGCTATGGCTGCTCGAGTCTTCACAAAATGCCTGACAGTGGTAGCTGCAACACTCTGCAGATAATGAATACATATCTTCCCCTACCTAGCTGACTGGTTAATCAAGGCAGATTTCTGGGAGGTGGCACAAACTTCAATTCCGTCTGCCACAGGGCTCCTAGAACTACTTGGATTTGTGTTAAATTTCCCCAAATCACATCTTCAACCTATTCAGAACATCAATTTCACACACAATTGCTGTTATAGAATTGGTGCTTTCCACTCATATTTTTCACGCCTAATTTTTGCACTAATTCATGTACATTAGAGCATGCTAAGCTTTAGTAAAAGGGCCCTTAAGTGATTGCCGGGTTAGAGGAGATCCTTCATGGCAGAGCAAAGATTGGAATATTGGTTCTTTTTCGCCTGGTAATCCAACTATTTGGCTGATTCTCCAGTGTTGTGAAATGCTGGAGATGAGATAATGAGAAACCACTTTTAAGATAAATCTACTCATGTATATTTATGAAAAACCTTATACAGTTTGATAATAATGTACATAAGTGCCATTTGGACATAAAAACTTAGGGATAGAGTCAAGAAAAAGAGCCAAAGGTTTTAAGCACTAATTCTATAATGGCAATCGCATGTCAAATTGACGCTATTGAATAGAGTTTAAGGGCTAGGTTTACTAAGCGGCGCTAGGGGCGCATTAGCATTTTTAATGCATGTAAATGGTGTACGCGCGTTAAACGCTAATGCGCCCATAGAAATGTATAGGCGCTTTAGTGTTTAACATGCCTTAAATTTACAGGCACGTTAAAAATGCTAACGCACCTTAGTAAACATACTCCTAACATTAGGCACAAGCACTTATGTGAAAAGAAATCCGCCAAAAAACGGAGAATTCAAGACACCCCACAGAATACAACAATCTAAAATAAAAGTGGGAGGACGACCAAGGATGCCAAAGACTGAGAAGATGTATAATAATAGAGAAGTTTATTGAAGTATGGAGACTCGACACAACGTTGTGTTTTGGCCTTAGGCCTGCATCAGGAGTCTATAATAATAAGCACTTATACCATGTCAAAGGCTGGTATAAATGCTTGCTCCTAAAGTTGGCAGTTGTGCGTGTAAATCCTAGTATTCTATAATTTGTGTATGCAAATTATAGAATGCTATGTCTTTTTTGTAGCTATGTGCTAGAACATTTAGATGCTGAGGGTTCTTTTACTAAGGCGTGCTCATGTTTTTAGCCCCCGCTAAAATTGGGCATACGGTAAACATTAGCGACGCCCATAGGAATGCATTGGTGTCTCTGTTTACCGCGCGTCTATTTTTAGCATGCGCTAAAAACATGAGCACACCTTAGTAAAATACCCCTTAGGTTTATAGAGTAGCGCCTAAGTGGAGTTATGCTTAAATTGCAGATTACTGCTAATTAGCACCAATTAATGTCACTATTATTGGTACTTAAGGCCAAGTGGCACCTAATTTAACAATTGAGGGGTCCTTTTACAAAGGCACACTAGCATTTTTAGAACATGCTAAAAATAAACATGTGCTAAATGCTAGAGACGCCCATATATTCCTATGGGTGTCTCTAATGTTTAGTGTGTGCTAATCATTAGCACACGTTAAAAGTGCTAGCATGCTTTTGTATAAGACCCCCCCTAAGTTAGGCACACAACTGGCACTATTCTTCAACCTGTGTGCCCAAAGTTGGACACTAGTCAGAAATTTGGGCACACCACTTTCTAGAATCTGAGGGATAACTTTTATAATCATTCACAGAATTATGAGAGGTCAATATATGACGAACTATTTTATCTAGATATAGACAGGAGCTCGTAGAGAGTCTACAGTTGCAAAATAACTCAAATCAAACCCAATGACCTCTACTCTATAAATAATGTAGTGTCAAGTCATATGTTTATAGGAGGAAAAGCCATTTTGTCTGGCATTAGAAGACAGAGAACACAGTATCTGAAAGATTACAGTACAGAATCAGTCAAGTAAATCCCACGGACCCTGATGCAGGAGGCGAAACTTAGGCCGAAGTCGGGCCGTGGACAGGGTTAAGAAGACTGAACGACTGTATACATAAGACTGCACAGTTGATAAACGGCAGCAAGATAAGTAACCCTCATAAAAATTTATTTAAAATTTTATTACAAAACCTACAGCAAAAGGTATTTGAGGGCTACACCGACAGAGAAGGTTTTTCAGCCAGTGATGATCAGGCAATGCTCCCTATAGTTGGATTCAACAAAAGGAGTAATTTTGAGGCTTTCCCTCCTATAAACATATGACTTGACACTACATTATTTATAGAGTAGAGGTCATTGGGTTTGATTTGAACTATTTTATCTGTAAGAACAGAAACAAAAAAGAGTTACAGAGACTGTTTTCTTCTTTCTTTTGGGGGGGGGATAAAAATGGGACATTTTCAATACTGAGAGATGAAGATGACATAATTCTATCACAAGAATCATATGGATCTGCAAGTAACAATCTCATCCTGAACTTCTCCAGAAATGTTTTCATCTAATTAAAATTAAATAGTTTTGCAAATGATATAGTAAATGAAGATGTTTTTAGAGTTCTATTGGAATTAAGGTGATCAGCTTTTAGAGTCAGTCCATTTCCCTCTTTTTTTTTCTTGTACAAATATGAATACTGAGCATTCTAATTTTATTGTTAATCAGTTGATGACAAAAGGACCATACCTCCTTTTTTTCTTCATGCATGCTCTATAATTGGTGTCCCTTGGCTACCTGGGAATCCAAAGCATAGACTTTACAGTTCCTGAAAAATAGAAGTTAGATCCAGATCTTTCTGCTTCCTATCTTGTTCTGTTTCCTGGGATAGTGAACATTTTGGGGTCTTCTGACAGATTCTTCAAGAGTGAGAGTCATATGCTAGTTGTCCTTGACAGGACTTATTACTTCCTCTTACTAATTCAGTATATATACTGCATCTTTGATTAGTGCTGTAAACCTTCCAGAGGTCAAAGGTTTAGGGAATCACACAAGCAGACTTAAGAATATACAAGAGCAACTTCCCTAACTGTAAGGCAGGATAAGGCCATAGCAAAATGACTAAATGAATTATTTCCTTTGGTCTTTACTGAGGAGGATGTAAGGGACCTGGTGGGGTGATCATATGGAAGAACTGAAAAAAAAAATCTCAGTGAACCGGGATGATGTAATAAACAGTATGTTCCGCCCCCATTTGCAAGGAACATAACTATCAATAATCCCCTAGAGTAATACACTTTCATATTCTACATAAGAAACCTCATCCTCTTCAGAAAAGTCAAGGTTTAGAAAAAAATGTACTTCGTTTTTGCCCTGGATCTTTTTTTTTCTTTTCTATTATAGATGAAAAAGTCCAGATTGTAAGCCCATCCAATAGTATCTCCAATACGCCCCATTGAGATTTAGATGAATTGCGGAATAAAACGTTCCAATTCTGAGTTTCAAAAATTGTGACAAACATTTTTGCGAGAAAATGTCCATCTGCCATTTTGAACCGCTTTGAGATGTTATTCTGTTTGGAAAGTAATTGCCTTAGGCAACTGTGAAGAAACAGTGTGTTTTAAGCCTATTAAATGTATTGAATATTTTACTGCATTAATTATGTGGTTCTTTATTGTAAGCTGCTACATTAAAAAAAAATGAATGTTCTCTTTTTAACACAAACAGGAAGTAAGAAACAGTATATGTTTGAAAATTTTCTTGTTCTGGGCTCTGATCGGCCCAGGAGCTCATTTTCATTTGGAGAGTATTGGCTTTTGCTCCAGTCCTAGCCAGGAAGATGTACTGAGCCAAATTGACAAATTAAAGAGTAGTAAATCACCTGGACCAGATGGCATACATCCAAGGGTACTGAAGGAACTCAAGCATGAAATTGCTTATTTGCTGTTAGTAATATGTAACCTGTCGTTAAAATCATCTGTAGCACCTGAAGATTGGAGGGTGGCCAATGTGATGCTGATTTTTAAAAAGGGTTCTAGGGGTGATCCGGGAAATTACAGACCGGTAAGCCTGAAGTCAGTGCCAGGCAAAATAATGGAAACTATTATAAAGAATAAAATTACAGAACACATAGACAAACTTGGTTTAATGGGACAGAGTTAGCATGGGTTCAGCAGAGGGAAGTCTTCCCTCACCAATTTGCTTCATTTCTTTGAAGGCATGAATAAAGATGTGGATAAAGGTGAACCGTTATCTAGACTTTCAGAAAGGTTTTGATAAAGTTCCTCAAGATAGACTCCTGAGAAAATTAAAGAATCATGGGATAGGAGGCAAGGTTCTGGTGTGGATTAGGAATTGGTTATTGGGCAGAAAACAGAGGGGAGGGTTAAATAGTCATTTCTCTAAATGGAGGAGGGTGAACAGTAGAGTGCCGCAGGGATCTGTAATGGCACTGGTGCTATTTAAAGTATTTATAAATGATATGGAAATCAGAATGAAGAGTGAGGTGATTAAATTTGCAGATGACACAAAACTATTCAAGGTTGTTAAAACACATGTGGACTGTGAAATACTGCAAGAAGACCTTAGGAAACTGGGAGACTGGGCATCCAAATGGCAGATGAAATTTAATGTGGACAAATGCATGGTGATGCACATTGGAAAGAATAATCTGAATGCTAGGGTCCACCTTGAGGGTCAGCACTTAAGAAAAAGATCTGTGTGTCATTGTAGATGATATGTTGAAATTGTCTGCTCAGTATGCGGCGGTGGCCAAAAGAGCAAACAGGATGCTAGGAATTATTAGGAACGGGATGGTGAATAAGACTGAAAATATTATGATGCCTTTGTATAGCTCCATGGTGCATCTGCACCTTGAATATTGTGTTCAGTTCTGCTTGCCATATCTCAAAAATGATATAGCAGAATTAGAAAAGTTTCAAAGAAGAGCAACCAAAATTATAAGGGAATGGAACTCCTCTCGTATGAGGAAAGGCTAAAGAGGTTAGAGCTCTTCAGCTTAGAAAAGAGTCAGATGAGGGGAGATATGATTGAGGTCTGCAAAATCCTGAGTGGTGTAGAACGAGTAGAAGTAAATCAATTTTTTACTCATTCCAAAAGTACAAAGCCTACGGGACACCCGAGGAAGTTAAATGGATATACTTTTAAAACAAATAGGAGAAAATATTTTTTCACTCAACGAATAGTTAAGCTCTGGAATTCTTTGCTGGAGGATGTGGCTAGCGCATCTGGGTTTAAAAAGGTTTGGATAAATTCCCGGAGGAAAAGTCCATAGTCTGCTATTGAGGCAGATATGGGAAGCAACTGCTTGCCCTGGGATTTGTAGTATGGAGTGTTGCCACAATTTGGGTTTCTGCCAGATACTTGTGACCTGGCTCGGCCACTGTTTGGAAAACAGGATACTGACTAGATGGACCATTGGTCTGACCCAGTATCCACCTTATAATCGAAAGAGAAAAACGCCTAGATTTCGACCCAAATCGGGAGATAGACGTTTATCTCACAAAAACGAATAAATCGGTATAATCGAAAGCCGATTTTGGACGTTTTCAACTGCACTCCGTAGTGGATGCGGACAAAGTTGATGGAGGCGTGTCAGAGGTGTGGCGAAGGTAGAACTGGGGCATGGTTATCGGCCGAGGAGAGATGTACGCGTTAGGGCGATAATCGAAAAAATAAAGGCGTTTTTAGCGAACATTTAGGACACTTTTGTTGGACCCTTTTTTCACACGAACAGGTCCCAAAAAAGTGCTCTAAATGACCAGATGACCATCGGAGGGAATCGGGGATGACCTCCCCTGACTCCCCCAGTGGTCATTAACCCCCTCCCAGCACAAAAAAATGATGTTTCACAACTTTTTATTTTCACCCTCAAATGTCATACCCACCTCCCTGGCAGCAGCATGCAGGTCCCTGGAGCAGTTGTTAGGGGGTGCAGTGGACTTCAGGCAAGTGGACCCAGGCCCATCCCCCCCTACCTGTTACAATTGTGCTGCTTAATGCTTATTAGTCGTCCAACCCCCCCCAAACCCACTGTACCCACATGTAGGTGCCCCCCTTCACCCCTTAGGGCTATAATAATGGTGTAGACTTGTGGGCAGTGGGCTTTGAGGGGGATTTGGGGGGCTCAACACACAAGGGAAGGATGCTATGCACCTGGGAGCTCTTTTACCTTTTTTTTTGTTTTTGTAAAAGTGCCCCCTAGGGTGCCCGGTTGGTGTCCTGGCATGTGAGGGGGACCAGTGCACTACGAATCCTGGCCCCTCCCACGAACAAATGCCTTGGATTTATTCGTTTTTGAGCTGGGCGCTTTCATTTTCCATTATCGCTGAAAAACAAAAACGCCCAGCTCACAAATTGTCGAATAAAACATGGACGTCTATTTTTTGCGAAAATAGGGTTCGGTCCGCCCCTTCACGGACCCGTTCTTGGAGATAAACGCCCATGGAGATAGACGTTTTCGTTCGATTATGCCCCTCCACGGCTACTCTTATGTTCTTAGAGAAGGATCTTTTTGCTAAGGCCCTGTAAAACAGTTACATTTGATAACTTGTGGGCAGTTATATGTCTTGATTTTCCCAGGTACTGTTTAGACAGTATACAAATGCTTAGTTAGTTTTCTAATTGATCCGTTTTTCAGTTACTTGTTACTGTGTACTGATTGCACATTTTCTGTCCAATATTTTTTTGAGACTAAATATAATTGTTTGTTTGCCCTGCTTGTCTGGACTGATAAAGAATCCTGGTGGTTTGTGTGTTGGGTATGTGAGTGCTTTCTGGGAACTGTGGGACCACTGGGAGTGTGGCCTCCAGTAACCTAGAAATCACGGGATAATTTGAGAACAGAGACTCACCCAGAGGCGGTTGTGACCCAGTCGGTGGGAGGAAGGTACTAGTGTAGATCATGAGCAGAAGGTGCAGGCGGACCTCAGCTGTGCTAGGGATAGATCCTCTAAGTGGCCATAGGGTAACCCCAGAGGGGTGGCTAGGTATTTTGTCACAGCACCTAAGTCACATTATAGAATTGGTGCTCATCACACCCCATTGTGGGACCTAATTTTAGGCATCAAAGTTATAGAATTATATTCTAAATAGGAAAAGTCCTGTAAGGGTGTATAAGGAATTATTCTTGGTTCATTTTCATCCCATTTTTAGATTTTTTGGATTTGTTTTTAATTGATCTTAGTGCAAAATCTGATTAATGAGTGGAGGAGTGGCCTAGAGGTTAGGGTTGTGGACTCTGGTCCTCGGGAACTGAGTTCAATTCCCACTTCAGGCACAGGCAGCTCCTTGTGACTCAGGGCAAGTCACTTAACCCGCCATTGCCCCAGGTACAAATAAGTACCTGTATATAATATGTAAGCCACATTGAGCCTGTCATGAGTGGGAAAGCACAGGGTACAAAAATAAAATACTTATTTTTTAACATGTATGAATCAACTTGCATGCCTTAACGCAAGAGTTTTATGTATTTAAATGTGATTTACTACCCTTTTACTATGCTGTATTTAAAGGTGATTTATGGCCCTTTTTACAATGCTGTGTTAAGCAGTAGTGCAATTTCATGCTACTGTCTCCTGTGCTAAAAAGACAGCCACCATGGTAAAAATTCCATGTTAGCTACCTATCATGGGAGTGGGCTGGATCTGGTTTGACAAGAATGGGAGGAGGGGTGGTTGACTGTAATAGCCAGCTCATAGCTTGGTAACATGCACTAGCTGTCATGACTGCCAATAACACAGCTGAGCTTACCACCACCTCAGTGCTGCGTACGCTTTGTAGCGCTATATAAATGCTAAATAGTAGTAGTAGTAGTAGTAGTAGCAGCAGTCCAATAGCACAGCATGCTGTCAATCCAGGGTCACAGGCCCTCATAAAATAAATCAACATAATGAGTACCTCCATGGCAACATACCCTCCCCACATCAGAACTTCCTGACATTCCCTGATGTCTCCTGAAGCACCAATCCTTATCACCAAACTTCAATTACCCCTCCACTTGCCAATCATATGGTTGTCCCCTTAGCACCCTCTCACTGGTCCCATATCACCCTTGTGTATAAAACCTTCCCCTCTCCTTAATTCCCAAACCCAAAGGGAATATGGAGTGGCCTAGTGGTTAGGGTGGTGGACCTTGGTCCTGAGGAACTGAACCCAATTCCCATCTCAAGCACAGGCAGCTCTCTGTGACCTTGGGCAAGTCACCTAACCCTCCATTGCCCCATGTAAGCCGCATTGAGCCTGCCATGAGTGGGAAAGCACAGGGGGGTACAAATGTAACAAAAAAATATTCCCCCCTAAATCAGCCCCTCCCTCACCACTACAGATAACCTCTTAAAACTCTAAGAGGCCATCATGGATTATCTTGCTGTTAAAGCCACAATGGCTAATATATTTCTTTCTTGCATTTGAAACAGCTATCCTCTTTCTCTAAAATTTTTTTTGACTCTTCCCCTCTGTACATTGTGCCTCCAAAAATGTTTTGGAGTAGCCATAATTCCAGCAAACCCTAGATTTTCCAGGGCTTTTACAGAATATATGAATTGCCTAGGGACCCTTTTGTTAAATTGTGTTGAGCAGCTAGCACACATTTTAGCATGTGGTAGATATTAGTGTAGAGCCACACTAATGCCTACCATGCATCAAAACCAATGTGATAAAAACCCTGCGATATCTGCTTAACACAGTTTAGAGTGGTGTGTGAGCATTACAGTTGCAAACTGGAGAAGTGGCTGTCGGTGACAGCTGGCACATGCATCAGTATTGTGTGCTAGCTGTCAAGACTGCAGATATTAATAGATATTAGAGATTTGGCAGTCCAACTTGATTCTGCACTTTCAATGAAGAAGCAGTTTCAGAATGTGATTCACAAACAGGGGCATTTTCAAAAGAGAAAGGCGCCCATCTTCCAACACAAATTGGGAGATGGGCATCCTTCTCTCAGGGGTGCACAGAATCGGTATATCAAAAGCCGATTTTGGGAATCCCCAACTGCTTTCCATCACCGGGATGGCCGAAGTTCCCGGGGGCACGTCGGAAAGGTAGTGAAGGCAGGACAGGGGCATGCCGGGGCGTGGTTAAGAGATGGGTGCCCTTGGCAGATAATGGAAAAAAGAAGGGCGTCCATGGCGAGAATTTGGTCCGCTTTATTTGGTCCCTTTTTTTTCAGGTCCAAGTCCCAAAAAAGTGCCCCAACTGACCAGATGACCACCAGAGGGAATCGGGGATGACCTCCCCTGACTCCCCCAGTAGTCACTAACCCCCTCCCACCAAAAAAAAAGAACTTTAAAAACTTTTTTGCCAGTCTCTATGCCAGCGTCAAATGTCATACTCAGGTCCATCGCAGCAGTATGCAGGTCCCTGGAGCAGTTTTAGTGGGTGCAGTGGACTTCAGGTAGGCGGACCCAGGCCCATCCCCCTCCTACCTGTTACACTTGTGGTGGAAAATGTGAGCACTTCAAAACCCACCCGAAACCCACTGTACCCACATGTAGGTGCCCCTATTCACCCCTTAGGGCTATGGTAGTGGTGTTGGGAGTGGATTTTGGGGGGGGGGCTTTGGGGGGGCTCAGCACCCAAGGTAAGGGAGCTATGCACCTGGGATCAATTTCCAAAGTTCACTGTAGTGCCCCCTAGGGTGCCCGGTTGGTGCCCTGGCATGTGAGGGGGACCAGTGCACTACGAATCCTGGCCCCTCCCATGACCAAATGCCTTGGATTGGTTCGTTTTTGAGATGGGCGCCATCAGTTTCCATTATGGCCGAAAACCGATGGCGCCCATCTCTAATGTTGACCCAAATGTTGAGATTTGGGCGCCCCCAACCGTATTATTGAAACGAAAGATGGACGCCCATCTTGTTTCGAAAATACGGTTGGCCCCGCCCCTTCGCAGCACTGTCCTCGGAGATGGTCGCCCTTAGAGATGGGCATCCCCGTTCGAAAATGCCCTTCAATGCCACCTTAAGAGTTGGTGCAGCCATACTATCAACAGTTTGGTAGTGCAGCGACTGCCATCCGAATTGTCACAGTGCCATATCCCTGTTCCGAACATCTCCCCCCACAACCCAATCCCACCCAGGAAGTCAGATGCCTGCGCCTGATTCCCTCCCCCTCCTTATATAGAATGATATCCCCTAGTGATAATACCTTAAGACTAATCCTAAGGGTCATGTCGGATTCCAGCATAGTCATGGGTGGGAACAAAGTGGGGCACTTCTGCCCAGGTCCACTGGGCCAGCAATAATGACTCTGGTAGGTTGCAAGAGGGTCATGGGGGAGGGGGAGGCCAAGCCCTGGGAAAAAGGTATTTATGCCCAGGGGGTGAGGTTTGAGAATTCAGGGGATGGAATCAGATCAGGGACTGTTAGAGGGATCTGATATTGGTATAGGATAGGAGGCATTTGTGCCCTGGAGTGGAGCTTGAGATTTCATTGGGTGGGGTTTGAGACTTGAAGGGATGAGATCTGACATCAGGGAACAACAGGGGAATGATGTCAGGGAACGTGCCACTATGGAAGTTCTAGAAATTTAATTTATTTATTTCGGAATGGGCCCACACTGCATTACATGCTGTGTCAGATAGTGTGGGAGTACTCGTGTTATCCACCACTACATGTAACGCTGGGCCCATGCATTGGTAGGCGAGGTGGGATATGGGGTGTCAGCAGATCTAACATTGGGGGGATCAGACAGAGGAGAGATGTTGGGGAGTGCACCACCACAGCAGTTCAATATTTATTTATTTTTGTCATTTGTTTTTGGAATGGGCCCGTAAAACCTTACCACACTTTAGTAAAAGGGCTCCGTATTTCTTAATTTACTGACAGTGTTCACTTAGCTATCATTATTACTCTGAATCATATCATAATAATTGCTAGTGGTAAGCCAAATATATATTGCTCATATTTTTATTTTTTCACTAGATTTATATGGAACCACCAGTGTTATGGATCAGTAGAGAACATTGCATAACTAAAAAAAAAAAAAATACAGATTCTTATAGAAGCAATTTTCTCTTCACAGTCAGCAAAATAGCAAGCTAGATAGCAGATGGAAAAGCACTTTTGTGTCAGTGATGTTCCTTACTTTAAATTGGCCCCTGACCACCATTGCTTGCTTAAATTACCTCCAGCTCAACGGGAGTCCACTCTGCAATATGTCTCTTTCCTGAGCTGTTGAAATCGTGTATCATCCAAAAAGGAATTATAACTTTGCGTGGTACTCTAGTTGAAACCAAACAGGAGAGAGATTTTAAAATAAAAATTGTTGATACGTGGAGGGGCATAATCGAACGAAAACGTCTATCTCCATGGGCGTTTATCTCCAAGAACGGGTCCGTGAAGGGGCGGACCGAACCGTATTTTCGCAAAAAATAGACGTCCATGTTTTATTCGACAATTTGTGAGCTGGGCATTTTTGTTTTTCAGCGATAATGGAAAATGAAAGCGCCCAGCTCAAAAACGAATAAATCCAAGGCATTTGTTCGTGGGAGGGGCCAGGATTCGTAGTGCACTGGTCCCCCTCACATGCCAGGACACCAACCGGGCACCCTAGGAGGCACTTTTACAAAAACAAAAAAAAGGTAAAAGAGCTCCCAGGTGCATAGCACCCTTCCCTTGTGTGTTGAGCCCCCCAAATCCCCCTCAAAACCCACTGCCCACAAGTCTACACCATTATTATAGCCCTAAGGGGTGAAGGGGGGCACCTACATGTGGGTACAGTGGGTTTGGGGGGGGTTGGACCAGTGGCATAGCCAAGGATGGGCCCAGGCCCACCCACTTTGGGCTCAGGCCCACCCAGTAGCAGCACACCTATGATGTGGCTGGCAGGGATCCCCAAGCCCCACCAGCCAAAAACTCCCAACAACTGTCCCTTCTGCATACTTTTTAAATAGCAGATCTTCACCTGCAGCAAGCAGCAACTGATGCATAGAGCTCGCACTAGCCCCACAGCCTTTCCTCTGATGTATTCCCTCCTATGCGGAAACAGGAAGTTGCATCAGACGGAAGGCTGTGGGGCCAACATGAGCAGTGTGTATTCACAGCCAGATTTTTGTGAAAATCTGCTATTTAAAAAGTATGCAGGGGAGGGGGTATGTTTGAGAACCATATGGCTTGCAGGTGAGAGAGGGAGAGACAAATCACTTGTGGGACAAGGTGGAGTTCTTCTGCCCACCCATCTTGGGCCCAGGCCCACCCAAAATTGGGTGTCTGGTTACGCCCCTGGGTTGGACGACTAATAAGCATTAAGCAGCACAATTGTAACAGGTAGGGGGGGATGGGCCTGGGTCCACCTGCCTGAAGTCCACTGCACCCCCTAACAACTGCTCCAGGGACCTGCATACTGCTGCCAGGGAGGTGGGTATGACATTTGATGGTGAAAATAAAAAGTTGTGAAACATCATTTTTTTGTGGTGGGAGGGGGTTAGTGACCACTGGGGGAGTCAGGGGAGGTCATCCCCGATTCCCTCCGATGGTCATCTGGTCATTTAGAGCACTTTTTTGGGACCTGTTCGTGTGAAAAAAGGGTCCAACAAAAGTATCCTAAATGTTCGCTAAAAACGCCTTTATTTTTTCGATTATCGCCCTACCGCGTACCTCTCTCCTCGGCCGATAACCACGCCCCAGTTCCACCTTCGCCACACCTCTGACACGCCCCCATCAACTTTGTCCGCATCCGCGACGGAGTGCAGTTGAAAACGTCCAAAATCGGCTTTCGATTGTACCGATTTATTCGTTTTTGTGAGATAAATGTCTATCTCCCGATTTGGGTCGCAATCTAGGTGTTTTTCTCTTTCGATTATAAGGTGGATATTGCCTTAAACATAAACATTGATGTAAAGATTTTGACACATAAACCTGGTTAGTTATCTCCTCAAGTAAGACCTTACCTGGAATGTCTACCATCATATTTTATCTTGAGTCCTTATAGAGAAGTTTAATAGATCATTGATTTATCTTTGACTAGAAACTGGAGAGGATTTAGGGAAGCTTTAACACATCATTTTGAACACCATTTCTGTCTTTGTTAATTACAAATGCCCTGAATGTTGCCGTCAATTATATATTCATTATCTTCCCAGCCATATCCTCCTCATCTGCAGTCATGCCTAATTAAATACAAACACATTCATAATTCAGGTATTGGTGCATTCCAGTCACCCTTTCAAAATGTCTATGTAGCGGCCCTCTCCAGTAATGGGACTGAGGATCAGCAATGAAGTGGGCATATAATCAAATTGTAATGACTATGGGCAATTTCAAATGTTTCCCCTCTCGATTATAACTCACAGCACACTTGCCATTAAAGGTTTCCCTCCAATTTGTGACTGATTGTAGTAAGTACTTATAATGGAAAAGTCCATATAGACCATTATTAAATGGACTTGGGGAAAATCCACTACTTCTGGGATAAGCAGTGTAAAATGTTTTGTACTTTTTTGGGATCTTGCCAGGTATTTGTGACCTGGATTGGCCACTGTTGGAAACAGGATACTGGGCTTGATGGACCTTTGGTCTTTCCCAGTATGGCAATACTTATGTACTTATCAGGGCTTTTTTTGAGGGGGTACTTGGGGGTAATGAGTACCAGCACCTTTTCCATTGTCTGCTAAAATTGACCCTTGGACTCCAAGTTTTAATGAAAGAGCTCAGGCTCTACATGCAAATTCTGCCTTGTCATAGATTCTATGACTGGTTGCAGGGGGCCTGGCTGTTGTGGGGTGGGTCCCTCAGTGATCACCTCACCCCTGAAGGGTGGCCTGGCATTTGAGTACCGGCACCTTTTTCGCTAGAATAAATGCACTGGTACTTATGTAAGTACTAAAAGAAAAATCAGGCACAGTAGAACAATTATAGGCCAAAGAGTTCTGTAGTAAGATAAAAAGTTCCTTTCATGGGCACTCCAGAATTGCTCTTATTAGAGCAATAACTGATTGGGGGGGCGGAGTAAGGAAGTCCAGCCTGCTGAAGTCCTGGGAACCTGTTTCTGTGTTTTCTTTCCCCTCCCCCCACCCCGCTTACTCCTTCATACCAGTACCTCCTGAGGGTTGAGAGTTCCCTTTCTCGCCTTTCTGTAAATGCAACTTGCATTGTTGCTGTAAGTTAGAGAGAGTGTGTTTTCTCTTTGCTCATCCTCCTTCTTTCTAGAATTCTAGTATTAAGCTGAGATCTACTGAGATCAAAGAACAAGATGGTGTCTGAGTAAGACCCATCAGTGGGAGCTCCGTCTCACCTCCAGGTTTCTTCTGCCGTGTGGAGCCTTTCCTCAGCCTGGGAACGAAGAAGAGGAGCGGAAAACCAAGGCTTATCCCTCTGCAGCACCACAGCACCAGAGCAGTTCAGAACCCTGAGAAGAGCAGACTCGGCATTCCGATCAGAAGTCTAGAAGCCAGAGACCAACCACACATAGGGAGCAGCACTAGGGCTAAATGTTTTGCTGGGTTTGGGGTCGGAGCACTTGTGTTTTCAGTTCTATAATGTTTGTTCAGCTTAGCTGTATCAGCCGTGAATATGATAATGATCTGGAACCTGAAAGGGGTGGTCCAGGATCTGCAAGCAGAGGAGTAGCCTAGTGGTTAATGCAGCGGCCTTTGGTCCTGGGGAACTGGGATCGATTCCCGCAGCAGCTCCTTGTGACTCTGGGTAAAAGTCACTTAACCCTCCATTGCCCCAGATAGATCGCTTTGGATGTGGTTGCAAAAACTGTAGAAAAGCGGTATATCAAGTTCCATTAAATACTGAGTACAAGCACAACAGGAGCAGCTGATAGCCCAGGGTAAGACCCTGCGTGACTCTATTACTGTTGTCAGCTTACATGAACAACAAATACCAATGATTTAACTATCCTTAAGAGTTTGTGCATCCTGTAAAAAAAAATCACTAATGATTTGTTAAGGGAATTAGATGGTGGCATTGACAACCTCATTAAAGGCCAGATACTAACCTGTCTGATGTCCCCAGAAGTCATTGAGGAAGCATATAGTAAAGTAACCAAAAGCAATGTTGAACTAATCCAAGTTCAGCTTGCTTATCATCTGGGGACAGCTGTTCCACTACATGTCAATGTTGCAAGGATGGAATTTGCCTTTTTGCTTAGTCTGCCTTTTTTCCTAGCTGATAAGTGTACCAGCTAAAACAGGTGCTTAATGTGGGTTCTTGGGACAACAATCTATTTGACAAAGTTGATAACCTGAATACCTTGGATATCATCATGACACCCCCCCCCCCCCCAGACCTCAGGATGAGGCATCCCAACAGAAGTCATTGATCTTGAAAAGAAGGAAGATTTGCATAATTGTCACAGGCAACTCTTTGCTATAACAAGTTACTGCAGAGAGTGATGCTGTTTCATTGCATATCCAGTTCATAATCATTACTAATTCTGTTCCATTCTGTTTTTGTTCTAGGTTGCAAGTAGACTGCTCTTCTGGCAAGAAGGGAGGAGGGAAGAAAAATAGAAGTTAACATTACTAATACACTAACACTCTTTAATGTTAAAGAGTCACATGCTAATACTAACCTGCTCAGTGTGCTGCTGCGGCTAGGAAAGCTAATAGAATATTGAATATTATTAGGAAAGGTATGGAAAACAGGTGTGAGAATGTTATAATGCTGTTGTATCGCTCCATGGTGCAACCGCACTTTCAGTATTGTGTTCAATTCTGGTCGCCGCATCTCAAGAAAGATATAGTAGAATTAGAAAAGGTGCAGCGAAGGGCGACTAAAATGATAGCGGGGATGGGACGACTTCCCTATGAAGAAAGACTAAGGAGGCTAGGGTTTTTCAGCTTGGAGAAGAGACGGCTGAGGGGAGACATGATAGAGGTATATAAAATAATGAGTGGAGTGGAACAGGTGGATGTGAAGCGTCTGTTCAGGCTTTCCAAAAATACTAGGACTAGGGGGCATGCGATGAAACTACAGTGTAGTAAATTTAAAACAAATCGGAGAAAATGTTTCTTCACCTAACGCGTAATTCAACTCTGGAATTTGTTGCTGGAGAACATGGTGAAGGCGGTTAGCTTAGCAGAGTTTAAAAAGGGGTTAGACAGTTTCCTATAGGACAAGTCCATAAACCACTACTAAATGGACTTGGGAAAAATCCACAATTCCAGGAATAACATGTATAGAATGTTTGTACGTTTGGGAAGCTTGCCAGGTGCCCTTGGCCTGGATTGGCCGCTGTCGTGGACAGGATGCTGGGCTCGATGGACCTTTGGTCTTTTCCCAGTGTGGCATTACTTATGTACTTATGTACTTAACCTCTGGGTGGTCCCAGGACTAACCAAGTAATACTGTGTGAATGCTGTTAGTGTTATGCTATTAAATTCAGTGTCCTGTCTTTTGTTGGTTTGTTAAGTGTATACTGTCCAATTGGTTGCTAAATTATTTTTGAAGCAACAACTTTTACCTTTTATGTGAAGGTAGTGTTTGTGTCATGGGTCCTGACAACTACAAATACAAAATCATTTGTCTCCACGATGTCTTAGAGTCTTTATAGAGGAAATGTCCGAGTTTACATATTACAATCAGGTTCTTAATGCTGAATAGTGCCATGTATTTAGGAGACCATCCTGCTTATAATCGAAATAGAAAAACGCCTATATTGTGACCCAAATCGGGAGATAGACTTTTATCTCACAAAAACGAATAAAGCGGTATAATCGAAAGCCGAATTTGGACGTTTTCAACTGCACTCCGTCGCGGATGCGGACAAAGTTGATGGGGGCGTGTCGAAGGCGTGGTGCAGGCGGAACTGGGGCGTGGTTATCGGGCGATCAGAGATGGGCGCCTTTCGCCGATAATGGGAAACAAATATGCGTTTTTAGCGAGAATCTAGGGCACTTTTCCTGGACCCTGTTTTTCCACGAATAAGGCCCCAAAAAGTGCCCTAAATGACCAGATGACCACTGGAGGGAATCGGGGATGACCTCCCCTGACTCCCCCAGTGGTCACAAACCCCCTCCCACCACAAAATATGCCGTTTCACAACTTTTTATTTTCACCCTCAAATGTCATACCCACCTACCTGGCAGCAATATGCAGGTCCCTGGAGCAGTTATTAGGGGGTGCAGTGGACTTCAGGCAGGTGGACCCAGGCCCACCCCCCCCCCCACCTGTTACACTTGTGCTGGTAAATGGGAGCCCTCCAAACCGCCCCCCAAACCCACTGTACCCACATGTAGGTGCCCCCCTTCACCCCTTAGGGCTATAGTAATGGTGTAGACTTGTGGGCAGTGGGTTTTGAGGGGGATTTGGGGGGCTCAACACACAAGGGAAGGGTGCTATGCACCTGGGAGCTGTTTTACCTTGTTTTTTTTTTTTTGTAAAAGTGCCTCCTAGGGTGCCTGGTTGGTGTCCTGGCATGTGAGGGGGACCAGTGCACTACGAATCCTGGCCCCTCCCACGAATAAATGTCTTGGAGTTATTCATTTTTGAGCTGGGCGCTTTCGGTTTCCATTATCACTGAAAAACAAAAACGCCCAGCTCAAAAAAAGATAAACGTCCATGTTTTTCGAAAATACGCTTCGGTCTGCCCCTTCACGGACCCGTTCTCGGAGATAAACGCCCATGGAGATAGACGTTTCCGTTCGATTATGCCCGTTTATATATGTTTCGATATGGTCACATGGCTGGTTGAGCATAACAGTCAAAATAGTGCTAGTGCTTGCTTTGCTCCTACAATCCCCCCCCCCCCCCCCTTTCAAGTGCTCAGCTCTAAGGGGGAGATGGACAAATTGAAACACTAGCTAAGTGAGCAACAGTATATTTACTCCATTACAATGAATGCTGTTATAATGTTTCAACAAGCGTTTTAGACTTCATTCTTGCACTGAAGCTTAACATGCTTCAAAGAAGACATTATAAGCAAGCTTCAAGCATGAGCCTGAGATAAGACACAAGCAAACAAATATTAAAAGATACAACACTGTAATGCATGAGTATGTAATACACCAGGGAGAGGGTAAAACAGCATACAAAATAATACAGAAACAGAAAAAAGCAACACTGGGCTTCCAGGATTGGGATAATCAATGTCCTCCTTTATTGAATGATGACCCGACACGGGCCGTGTTTCGGCACACAAGCGCCTGCCTCAGGGGTCAGAAAATCCTGTTTGTGACTTTCTCAGAGCTGTATATGTAACCAAGTAGGCAGGATACAATATCTCCGATGTTTGTAGTGTTTCTTGGCTCAAAAAAACGCTGTCAGTACACAGAGTGCTGTCGGTGCAGAAAAGCCCGCCAAATGCGCCAAAAGCTAAGTTCAGTCTTTCATACTCCAAAAAGTTTTATATTTTTATATATGACAAATAGGAAGGAAAAGCCTCAGACTTCAGATGGGTGCCTTTATATTTTTCTACCTATTCATGTATCCATCACAGGCATAAAAACCTTCCAATACTCACTACTTTATTGCATTTGGTGCGCCGCTAATTGCTAAAACTGCTTTCTAAAAGGAGCCTTAAGAGAGTAATTTTATAAAGAATGATTTTGCATATAAAAGCTCAAAGTTGTGCATGCAAGTTATAAAATAGTGGCAGTTGTGTACATAACTTAATTCAGTAGTGAGCCACAAATCGACGTTAATGAATAATAATTGGATATAATTGCTGTTATTTGGTGTCAGTTCGGTATTCTACAAATTATGCATGCAAAATCCATAGTGTACAACTGCAAAGGGGACATGGACCTAGGAGGAGCAAAGGTGGGTCAGGGGATTGCCTACCAGTTATGTGTGTGTGGGTTATAGAGTACTAGCAGTTAGGCACAGTGGCGTACCAAGGGGGTGCCACGGCGCGCACCTGCTCTGAGTTCGCTGACTTCGCACGTTCGCTGCAGCTCCCTCTGCCCTGGAACAAGTTACTTCCTGTTCCGGGTCAGAGGGAGCTCCAGCGAACGTGTGAAGTCAGGGAACTCTGAGCAGTCCCCCTAGGAACGCCACTGGTTAGGCACAAGCACTTACACCAGCCATTGAGGTAGCTTAAGTGCTTGTGCCAAACCTTAGATGCCTAACTGCAGACTTATGCTAGTATTCCATAATGAGATAATCCAACTGGAGCAGAGGCTGACCACAGACGAAACCAACTCGGGACATAGTGCTTAAAAAACGCTTTATTAATTACTCGCATGAAGGACCCGACAAGGCCCGTGTTTCTAACAGCGAGTGTATACTTGTTGTAACTCAGCTTTGCTATTTCATTTGCGTTCATGCTCGGTGGAAATTTTTGTTTTTATTTCACAGCCTGCACGTTTGGCGGTAATCGTATCTAGGTAGTGCACTCTGCGAATACTATCCCTGTGACAAACTTCAGGTGCCAGATTTCCACCTGCTGAAACCCGGTGTAAATGCTGGCACTCAAGTTGGGCACGCTGACTCCATATTCTATAGGTATGCATGTAACTTTTTGGGACACCCTGACACACCCATGCCCCTCCTATGTCCATGCCCCCTTTTCAGATATACACTATGGGAGTTAGGCACCTTGCCTTCTAGAATAGCATGCAGCCAGATGTGGGTGCAAATTCTAATGGGTGTCAATTAACCTCAATAATTGGCTGGCACACCTAATTATTGATGGTTCAGAGCTCATTATTTAGGGGGCACAAATCTTGGCACCATATACAGAATCTGCTCAGTGTGCTGCTGCGGCTAGGAAAGCGAATAGAATGTTGGGTATCATTAGGAAAGGTATGGAAAACAGGTGTGAGGATGTTATAATGCCGTTGTATCGCTCCATGCGACCGCACCTTGAGTATTGTGTTCAATTCTGGTCGCCGCATCTCAAGAAAGATATAGTAGAATTGGTAAAGGTGCAGCGAAGGGCGACTAAAATGATAGCGGGGATGGGACGACTTCCCTATGAAGAAAGACTAAGGAGGCTAGGGCTTTTCAGCTTGGAGAAGAGACGGCTGAGGGGAGACATGATAGAGGTATATAAAATATTGAGTGGAGTGGAACAGGGGGCATGCGATGAAACTACAGTGTAGTAAATTTAAAACAAATCGGAGAAAATGTTTCTTCACCTAACGCGTAATTCAACTCTGGAATTCGTTGCCGGAGAACATGGTGAAGGCGGTTAGCTTAGCAGAGTTTAAAAAGGGGTTAGACGGTTTCCTAAAGGACAAGTCCATAAACCACTAATAAATGGACTTGGGAAAAATCCACAATTCCAGGAATAACATGTATAGAATGTTTGTACGTTTGGGAAGCTCGCCAGGTGCCCTTGGCCTGGATTGGCCGCTGTCGTGGACAGGATGCTGGGCTCGATGGACCTTTGGTCTTTTCCCAGTGTGGCATTACTTATGTACTTAAGTACAGGCATAAGAGATTGATGTGCTGAAATTATAGAATTTATACTGAATGCTAGTGCTCTATACATTTAAATGCCCTGCTATAGAATGAGGGGGACTGCCACGGGAAATTAAAAATGCTTTCATAGCCAGGACCTCATGTCACCACATGTGCTGTCAAATATCAGCCTCTATAACTTAGCACCTTTTCAGAGATTAATGAAAAAAGCACCCGTGTGTATGTTCACATGTGTAAATTCCATAACCAACTAAATAACCCTGGGCCCCTGAATTAGAGGAATTCAGTGTACTGCTACACAGCAGGCAGGAATCAGAGCAATCATCAGGAGGTGTCAACATGGTCCCAACACATTTTGAGATTCTGCCATGTTGATTTACTATTACGGTCCTGTCTTACACAGATCCTCTAATTTTTAGATTTATAGGAATTATCAGGATGAATCTGAAGTCTCTTATCCTCTCTTTTTTTGAAAAAAAGGCAGCAAAACATTTAGAGGCTAGAAAATTAGGCACAGACAATCTTCCTGCAGGCACACTGCTGATTTGAGGAAAAGCGAGGAAGGTTTGCTATGACTTTTTTTTCTGTCTCTTTTTTCCATTCCTTCCTGTACACATTAATTGAGTTGATTTGCTTACTTTATTTCTTGTCTATTAGATTGTAAGCTCTTTGAGCAGGGACTGTCTTTCTTCTATGTTTGTGCAGCGCTGCGTATGCCTTGTAGCGCTATAGAAATGCTAAATAGTAGTAGTAGTAGTAGTCTCTTGTAACCAGAGCTAATATTGTGATGTCATAATGCCTCAGGCCACCAATAAGAGCCAACCTCATCAGTGATGTCACAATGGCTTGATTGTCCTATACTTGGCTTACTTTTATTACATAGCTCTTTGAGCAGGGACTGTCTTTCTTCTATGTTTGTGCAGCGCTGCGTATGCCTTGTAGCGCTATAGAAATGCTAAATAGTAGTAGTAGTAGTCTCTTGTAACCAGAGCTAATATTGTGATGTCATAATGCCTCAGGCCACCAATAAGAGCCAACCTCATCAGTGATGTCACAATGGCTTGATTGTCCTATACTTGGCTTACTTTTATTACATAGCTCTTTGAGCAGGGACTGTCTTTCTTCTATGTTTGTGCAGCGCTGCCTACGCCTTGTAGCGCTATAGAAATGCTAAATAGTAGTAGTAGTAGGTGGGTTGCCTTTCTAAACTGTAACATCCTCTCTTAGACCTCATTAGAACTTTCTCACTTTTTCCTTTCACTTATTCTCCTGCAGGGTTAAGTAACACCTCAGTGGTTGCCTCTTCACTTTCTAATTGGAGGCAAAGTAACAGAAGATTTCATAGCATTATCCTCTTTATCCAGGGAAATCACAACACTGTCTAGTGAGACACAACTGTATTATAACAGTTTTATTTTCTTCCTGCATCATTCCACTTTTTTGGGTATAGCTACTGTACTGGGAAATTCTGACTTGTAGTTTTCACTATTCAAATGTCTCAATCATTCACTTACTGTAGGATGGTGACAAGTTTCTTAATCTTCCCATATCTTCCCACTGTTCCCTTGCAATATCTTTAGTTATTAATATATTACTACAGCATTATTATGGCTTACCTGCTTCAACTTTGAAGCTCACCATAGAACATTTTCTAGTTTTCTAGGATAAATGTTCTTTTCTATGTGGTAAGGCATTAAAGTTGAGTCTTTATACCAAAAGGCTTGCTTCTCCAAAGTGGTGAACTAAGGAGAGGCATTATCTCTTCTGGGCATGAACCTCGGCCAGAGCATCTGCCTGTTGGACAAGAAGCATTCAAGCTCCAGCTTGCTGTGCATAAGCCAAGACATTGGGAACCAAGAGGCATGCAGAGCTCTGAAGTCTCAATGCGTGGATGAGATGATGGTGTGGGAAGGAGGGATTTAGATTTGTTAAGAACTAAGCAACATTCTGGGAAAGGGATAGAACCAGGCAACTGGCAGTAACATTTTAAAAGGAAATAAAGCAGCTTCTAAATTAGAATTTTTTTTTTGGGGGGGGGAGGAGCTGTCAGTTGCTCAGGAGCACATGGTTTGTTGTGAGGTACCCTTGAAACAACAGGATAGTTAGGGAATCCCAATAGAGAGGTTTCAACAAAGCTGTCTTGGTACATGTGGGTATCAATGACAAAGGAAAACATGGGAGGGAGATTCTATAAGCCAAATGTAGACTATTAGTTAGAAAACTGAAATCCAGATAATCCAAGAGTAGCGTTTTTGGAAATGCTTCCTGTTCCATCCACAGGACCCAAGAAGTAAGCAGAACTCCAAAGTCTCAATGTGTGGTTGAGACGATAGTGCAGGGATGAGGGATTCAGATTTGTTAGGAACTGGGCAACAATCTGGAAAAGGGGGAGCCTATTCTGAAAAGATGGACTCCACCTTAACTGGGAGGGAACCAGGCTGATGGCATTAACATTTAAAAAGGAGCTAGAAAAGCTTTTAAAATAAAATGGGGGATGGGGGGAGCTGACAGTTGCCCAGGAGTGCATGGTTCAGTGTGGAATATCCTTGAAGCATACTATTGAAACAGGACATTTAGGGAATCCCGATAGAGAGGTTTTAACAATGATGAAAGAAAACAAGGAGTGTTTAAGGGGAGAGGAAAGAATGCAGATGATCCACATCAACTTCTAAGCAGCTTGTTGATGCAAGGAAAAGACACAATTTGAAGTGTCTCTATACAAATGCAAGAAGCCTAAAAAAATAACATGGGAGAGTTAGAGTATATAGCACTAAATGAAGAGCTAGATATCAAATCAAATCCAATACTAATTTGTTTGATTATTTGTTTATTTATTTATGCATTCTTGTATCCCACTATTATCTGAGAAAAAAAGTTTGGGTTCAAAGTGGCTTGCAATTTACATTTTGTTGGAGTTACAGTAGTGTTGTACAATGTTGAGAGGGTATCTATAGTTCGTTGGCTATTCATAGAGTTTTTGAAGAGATAGATTTGAAGTGGAAAAGCTAGTGGTAGCTTTTGTGTTCAATCGTACAGTTTTGGCAATATTTATTCATATAGTTTTTGAGGAGGTAGATCTGAAAGGAAGGCGACAATATCTTTGTGATTAGCTGTAGAATTTTGTTTTGAAGCGGTTTTAATTTCTTTTCTGAATTGGAGGAAATTTGTGATGCTTCTTGTGATTTTTGGTATCGAGTTCCACCATTTGGAACCCAGGTAGCTAAATTCTGCTGTGCAGATAGTTTTGCAGATGGTGTTTTTGCAGTTGAGTAGTTGTAGGAGAAGGTAGTTTCTGTTTTCTGGGCTCACATTTCTAGAGGATAGTTCAATCATGTTAAGCACATATTCGGGTGCCATTCAAAATAGTATCTTCAAGATTAGGGTGTTAACTTTGAAAAATATTCTTGACTGGTAGCCAATGAAGTGTTTCAAGCAGTGGGGTTGCGCGTTCATATTTTGTTTTCCTGAAAATCAGTCTTGTTGCTCTGTTTTGGACTGTTTGCAGCATATGCTGCATTGCAGTAGTCTAGTTGTGATAGTATCATTGATTGGACCAGTATTCGGAAAGATTGTCTAGGGAAATAGTCTGTTATTCTTCTCAGTTTCCATAGTGTTCCAAAGCATTTTGGTGTTACTGCTGATGTTTGATTGTCCAGTGTTAGGTGTTTTGATGTAGTATGTTTGCTGGTTGATTGTGAATTTTTGGTAGGACATGGGGTTGTGTGGGCTGGATAGTACTAGGAATTGGTTTTTTCTCTGTACAGTTTGAGTTTGAAAGTTGTTGCCCATTCTTTCATGAGATCCAATCCTTTTTTTTATTTTGTACTGTATGCTTGTGATATTGTTTTAGAAAGGTATGAAGATGGTGATATCATTTGCATATATGAGGTTAATATTTGGTTGGACATCTTTACAATGTAGGATCTAGTGTTTAGGAAGCCATTGAACCATGATGCCACTGCACCGCTGATTCCTATGTTGTTGAGCAATGTGGTGCGGTCTACTAGGTCGAACGCACTTGATATGTCAAATTATAGTAGTAATACATTTTGTCCGTGGCATATTATGCTTCTGAATTTTGTTATCAGGGTGGTTATGACCATTTCAGTGCTGTGTTGTGATCTGAAACCTGATTGGGATTTTTGAATGATTGAGAATTTTATCAAGTATTCCATGTCACAGTTGTGGCCATGCCCCTGTGTCCAGATTCAACTCTCCTCCCGGTGACCAGACTATGTGGCTGCTATGGACAGCTTTTTCCATGTTTCTCAAATCATGTTCCAGAGATTATTCCAGTCCTACTCTGATGTTCCAGTATTCAAGCCTCATTCCTGAGTCATTCAAGTCTCACTCTGATGTTCCTCACTTTGGTGCTTCAATGTGTTTCAAGCCTCTTTCCTGAAGTTATGACATCATCAGTGAAGGCTCTGTTAAAGAAAGTGAGTACATTCAAACAGAGGTCTTCAGATGAGTTCTTGTCTGTGTGCTTTTGCACTTCTAACCTGTTCTTGTGTGTGTTTGTGTGATTGCTACACTTCCAGCCTGTCCCTACTTTGTCCCTGCTTTACTGTGTTCCTTTGTATCTTATCTAGCATTGTCTCTGCTCCGTAATCTTTCTCTTGCTTTCCCTGCTTGTCTTCAGCTTCAGTTCCTGCCCTGCTTGTCTTCAGCTCCAGTTCCATGCCTTCCAGTTATAGCCCTGCCTGTCTTCAGCTTCAGTTCCAGTCTCGCCTGTCTTCAGCTTCAGTCCTGGTTGTACCAGTCCTGCCTATTTCATGCTCCAGACCTTGTTTGGGTGGTTCACCTGCTGCTGCCATTTGCCTGTAGCGGTCCAAGGGCTCACTTTCCCCTGAGTTCATGAAAGTTTGTAAAGGCCATGAGCTCGGCAGAACCATCCGCCTTGCAGACCGTTCAGCAACACTCTCTCCAGATTCTACAACTTCAGGAAGCCATCCAAAATTTGTCCTCACACATGAACCAGCTCCAGCAATGTGTGGGGGCACTCCAGGATCACCACCTGAGATTAACAGCCTCCCAAGCTCCGGCACCTTCTAGGTCAGACCCAGTACCAGCAAGCACTTCTGTAATGTCAGGTATCTGTCTTATGACACCACCGAGATATGACAGTAATCCCAAAGAGTGTAGAGGTTTTATCAACCAGTGCCAGATAATTTTTGAACTCGAAGCCTGAGATTTTCCTTCAAAGAGCCTGGGGTTATATTATTTCTTTGTTATCTGATCAAGCCTTAGCATGGGTGTCTCCTCTTTGGGAAAAGGACAACCCGGTGCTTCTTGATCTCCATAGTTTCTTAGAACAATTTAAGAGGGTTTTTGAAGAGCCTTGGAAGGTCACATCTGCAGCTTGCGTGCTCCTTAGATTAAAGCATGGGATGTGAACCCTGGGTGATTATGCTATAAGGTTACACACTATGGCTTCTGAATTGACTTGGAACAACAAGAGTCTTGTTGTGGCCTTCTGGCTGGGGTTGGTGCCCCAGATTAAGGATGAATTGGCTGGATGAAACTTCCCAACTGTCCCGTCCCGGGCTCTTACCTGGCGGCCCGCAGGAGGGGGCGAGGACCAGCGGAGGCCGCGGGATCCGGGGCGGCGAGGAGGAGCCGCCGACAGGGCCGGCGCTGCCGCGGGCCGCTCCGAGGCCGGCGATCCGTGGGAGCAAGCGCCGGCCTCGGAGAAGGAGATACGCTGGCCAAGATGGCGGCGCCGGCGTCGTCGTCCTCCTCGTTGGAGAGGACCAGCGAACCAGCCCCGCCTACTCGCGCCGGATTTGCGCATCGCCCAGGAGACCCCGCCCGCCGGGCAGGTGGGCCAATCTAGGCCTCCTCTGCCTGCCTGGGCCAGGGGGATTGGCTCCAGCTGTTGTGAGGGGAAGGACGGGCGGGGGATTTAAACAACGAAACGGAAGAGGTCCAGTGCTTCCGTTTCGTTCGTCAGAAGCCGACACAGTGGATCCCGGAGTGTTGCCACTTCCAGAGACTGTGTTCCTCTTCAGCTAGCCGTCCTGCTAGCCTTTTCTTCAGTGTTGTATCTCCTGCTAGCCGTCCTGCTAGCCCTCCTGCGGAGACAGTGACTTCTGCTAGCCGTCCTGCTAGCCACCTCCAGAGACTGTGTTCCTCTTCAGCTAGCCGTCCTGCTAGCCCTCCTGCGGAGACAGTGATTTCTGCTAGCCGTCCTGCTAGCCACCTCCAGAGACTGTGTTCCGTTTCAGCTAGCCGTCCTGCTAGCCTTTCCTTCAGGGTTGTGCCTCCCGCTAGCCGTCCTGCTAGCCCTCCTGCGGAGACAGTGACTTCTGCTAGCCGTCCTGCTAGCTCCCTTCAGAGACTGTGTCTTCTTCAGCTAGCCGTCCTGCTAGCCCTCTTTCAGAGACTGCGACTTTTGCTAGCCGTCCGGCTAGCCCTCTTCCATAGTCTGTGCTACGTGCTGGCCGCCCTTGCCAGCTATCCTCCAGTGACTGTTCCCTCTCGGAGAGCTAGCCGCCTCTGCTAGTCCTCCCTTAAAGACTGCGTTCTGACTACCATCCAGGTCAGCCGTCACCCCGCGGTTCCAGCAGTCCTGCTGGCCGCCTGCAGCTGAGGGCTCAACCCTCGGTGAACGGCGGTCCCGCGGGTGAAGATTCGGGGTGCTCGGCTGTCCTCTGGGGCCTTGCGGGGCCTTAGGGAACCTGAGAGCTCACCAACAGAAACAGAACAGGACAGGAAACGGAAGCCATGAGCTCGCCGACGCAACCTGACCTACGGGACCTGGCCAAGGTACTCCAGCAGCAGCAGGAGCAGCTGAACGCCCTGTCTGGGGCGCTCCAGAACGTATGCTCTCAACTTTCTACGCTTCAGGTACAGAACCAGGCCGCTGCGGTCCAGGGGGCCGCAGCAGCTCCCCGTTTGGGAGGGTTCCGCACGGGACCTCGGTTCCCTGAACCAGCACGATATGATGGGACCCCCGGAGGTTGTCGGGGGTTCCTCAACCAGTGCAACCTGGCCTTCCGGATGCAACCGGAGGCATTTGCTTCGGACCAAAGTAAAGTGGGCTACATTATGGGCCTTTGTGAAGGGAAAGCCCAGGCATGGGTGGCCCCACTAAACGAACAACAGGACCCCATCTTGGATGACTACAGTGAATTTCAGCGCCGGTTCCGGATGGTGTTCGACCTTCCTGGCAGACCATCCTCCGTGGCGTCGGAACTGCTGCGGATCCATCAGGGAGAAGGGACGGTGGCCGATTATGCCATTCGGTTTCGGACCTTAGCCACGGAGCTGCGTTGGAATCCGGAGTCCTTGATGGCCATCTTTATGGAAGGCTTACAAGAGCGGATCAAGGACGAATTGGCTGGACGGGAGGTCCCAGGACAATTGGATGCTCTGATTTCGCTCTGTATACGAGTAGACACCCGGTTCCAGGAGTGGGCTAGAGCCCGGGCGGAGCGGCAGAAGTGGGCGCGGGGGACGTCCCGGATGGGCAAAGGGCCGTCCCCCCGCCATGGGAACCGGGATTCCAAGGAGGATGGGGAAGAGCCGATGGTAATGGGCCGTCAACGGCTGGCTCCCTCCGACAGGAAGAAACGCTTGTCGAACGGATTGTGCCTCTACTGTGGTGAGGCTGGACATTTCATCCGGACATGTCCCGCCCGGCCGGGAAACGCTTCCCCCAAGGCACCCTGAGGGGAGGGTTCTTGGGGCACTCCGCTCCCCTACCGGACTCCTTGATAACACTGCCAGTAATGTTACGTTGGCAAGAGGCCACGATCCAGACGCGGGCCCTGGTGGACTCTGGGTCCGGGGGTAACTTCATCGGGCTCGAACTGCTGCAGCAAATGGGCTGGCCTACGCTCCCGCGGAGGCCGGCGCTGCAAATAACCTCCATCCAAGGAACTACTCTACCCCAACCGGTCACGGAGATCACCCCCGTGTTGGGATTGCAGGTGGGGGAGGATCACCGGGAGGAAGTCCAATTCCTGGTGCTATCCCGGACCATTCACCCAGTGGTCCTAGGATTGCCGTGGCTACGGTGTCACAGTCCAGTTATCGACTGGACCGGGGGAAGTATCCAGGCTTGGGGTAGCTCCTGTCAGGAGAACTGTTGTAAGGGCCGGACCGGCAGCTGCCCGGCATTAAATATGGTGCCCGGTGGGGGACGGGTAGAGCTGGGCTCTCTGCCTATGGATTATAGAGACTTCGCAGATGTGTTTAGTCCTAAGGAAGCGGAGGTGCTGCCGCCTCATCGGTCTTTCGACTGTGCCATTAATTTGAAGACGGATACCATGCCACCTCGGGGCCGACTGTATACCCTGTCCCGAGGAGAGTCCAAGGTAATGCAAGAATACATCCGGGAGAACCTGCGGAGAGGGTTCATCCGGCCCTCCACGTCCCCAGCTGGGGCGGGATTCTTTTTTGTCACCAAGAAGGATGGATCCTTGAGGCCCTGTATTGACTATCGAGGGTTAAATGCCATCACAGTGAAGGATCGCTTTCCTCTACCGCTCATTCCCGAGCTCTTTGACAGGCTACAAGGAGCACAGATGTTTACTAAATTGGATTTGCGGGGGGCCTACAATTTAGTTCGAATCCGGTCAGGAGACGAATGGAAGACGGCTTTCAACACCCACGAGGGACATTTCGAGTACCGGGTGATGCCGTTCGGCCTATGTAATGCCCCTGCGGTGTTTCAGCGACTTATCAACTATATGCTTGAGGATTTGCTGAACTCCACGGTGATTGTATACCTGGATGACATCCTGGTTTATTCCAAAGACCCCGCTGAGCATACGGGCCACGTCCGCGCAGTGCTGCACCGGTTACGACAAGCCCGTCTATTCGCTAAACTCAGTAAGTGCGCCTTTCATCAGCGATCACTACCCTTTTTAGGACATATTCTGTTACCCGGGGGCCTACAGATGGAGCCGGACAAACTCCGGGCGATTCGAGAGTGGCCACAACCACTGGGACTGAAGGCACTGCAACGTTTCCTGGGGTTCGCGAATTATTATCGCCAGTTTATCCCTCAGTATTCCCAACTGACAGCTCCGCTGACGGCGCTCACCCAAAAGAACGCGAAGGTCCGGGATTGGCCGCCAGAGGCGCAAGCGGCCTTTCGTCAGGTAAAGGAGGCGTTCAATTCTGCATCCATCCTGTTGGCTCCAGATCCCGAGAAACCTTTTATTGTAGAAGTGGACGCGTCCGCCTTGGGGGCCGGGGCAGTCATCTCGCAAGTCAACCCCGAAGGCCGGCGTCAACCTTGCTCATTCTTCTCGCGTAAGTTCTCCCCGGCAGAACGGAATTATACGGTAGGGGATAGAGAACTCTTGGCCTTGAAATTAGCCCTGCAGGAGTGGAGGCACCTGCTGGAGGGAGCGGAGCACCGATTTACAGTGATCACTGATCACAAGAATCTCCTGTATCTTCAAGAGGCTCAGCGGTTAAATCCCCGACAGGCCCGATGGTCGTTATTCTTTGCCAGGTTTCACTTTCAGTTAGTATTTCGGGCGGCTTCTCAGAATACCCCGGCGGACTCGCTCTCCCGAGCATTTGAAGTTCCTGAGGAAACCAAGGAGATCCACCCTATGTTAAACCCAGCATGTCTCAGTGTGGCTACAGGGGAAATCGCGCTGTCTAAGGAGTTAGTGCCGGCCGCTGACCGAGAAAGAATAATGCAATGGGGGCACTCATCTAGATGGGCCGGGCATTTCGGGTATCAGAAGACCCTCCGGTTCATTGCAAGACAGTATCACTGGCCGCATATGAGGCGGGATATTCTCCAATTTGTTACTTCGTGCCCTGTGTGTGCACGGACTAAGCCACTAGTTGGGCCCCCCGTGGGGGACCTGCAACCACTGTCTGTACCGACCGCTCCCTGGACGGAGTTATCCATGGATTTCATCACCGACCTCCCCCGCTCCCGGGGTCACACCGTGATTTGGGTTGTGGTAGACCGTTTCTCTAAAATGGCTCATTTTGTTCCATTACCGAGCCTTCCATCGGCGGCCTCTCTAGCACAGTCCTTCATTCAGCACATTTTTCGGTTACATGGGCTGCCCAGTCGGATCGTCAGTGACCGAGGACCTCAATTCACCTCACGCTTCTGGAGAGCCTTGTGCACGGCTTTGGGGGTAGAGACTCACTTTTCATCCGCCTACCACCCCCAAACCAACGGCATGGTCGAGAGGATTAACCAAACATTGAAAGGATTCTTGCGGGCATTTGTCAACAAACGTCAAGATAACTGGGCCTCTCTGCTTCCATGGGCTGAGGTTGCATATAACCAAAGTGACCATTCATCCTCAGGACACTCTCCGTTCTTCTTAGTATACGGACGACATCCTCGGCTTCCAGGGCCGTTCCCTTCTCCAGCGTTAACCCCCATGGGGAACCAAACCCTAGCGGATCTGCAGAAGGTCTGGGAGATGGCTCGGGAACAACTACAGAAAACAGCTGCCAAAGATAAAGTCTTTGCCGATCGCCACCGGCGATCCGCCCCAGTGCTCCAGCCGGGGCAGAAGGTATGGTTAAGCACAAAGTACCTGAGACTCCGGGTGCCCTCCCGGAGGCTGGGACCTCGGTACATTGGACCTTTTGCTATCCAAGAACGAATTGGAACAGTAACGTACCGGTTGCGGTTACCGAGGACCCTACGAGTGCACAACGCCTTCCACATCTCCTTACTGAAGAAATTTCGTGGGTCCAGATGGCACCCTCACCAATCCGACGATGAAGCTCTCGAGGTTACTCCGGATCCGGAGTATGAAGTAGAGGAGGTGCTAGATTCAAAGAAGCGGCGGGGAAGGCTGTATTACTTGTTATCCTGGAAATATTTTGGTCCCGAAGACAACTCCTGGGAGCCCGCTGCGAATGTACATGCTCCAGAATTGGTCAAAGCCTTCCACGCCCGATATCCTTCCAAACCCGGGCCCAGGGAGAAGGGTGCATCCGGGGAGGATACTGTCCCGTCCCGGGCTCTTACCTGGCGGCCCGCAGGAGGGGGCGAGGACCAGCGGAGGCCGCGGGATCCGGGGCGGCGAGGAGGAGCCGCCGACGGGGCCGGCGCTGCCGCGGGCCGCTCCGAGGCCGGCGATCCGCGGGAGCAAGCGCCGGCCTCGGAGAAGGAGATACGCCGGCCAAGATGGCAGCGCCGGCGTCGTCGTCCTCCTCGTTGGAGAGGACCAGTGAACCAGCCCCGCCTACTCGCGCTGGATTGGTGCATCGCCCAGGAGACCCCGCCCGCCGGGCAGGTGGGCCAATCCAGGCCTCCTATGCCTGCCTGGGCCAGGGGGATTGGCTCCAGCTGTTGTGAGGGGAAGGACGGGTGGGGGATTTAAACAACGAAACGGAAGAGGTCCAGTGCTTCCGTTTCGTTCGTCAGAAGCCGACACAGTGGATCCCGGAGTGTTGCCACTTCCAGAGACTGTGTTCCTCTTCAGCTAGCCGTCCTGCTAGCCTTTTCTTCAGTGTTGTATCTCCTGCTAGCCGTCCTGCTAGCCCTCCTGCGGAGACAGTGACTTCTGCTAGCCGTCCTGCTAGCCACCTCCAGAGACTGTGTTCCTCTTCAGCTAGCCGTCCTGCTAGCCCTCCTGCGGAGACAGTGATTTCTGCTAGCCGTCCTGCTAGCCACCTCCAGAGACTGTGTTCCGTTTCAGCTAGCCGTCCTGCTAGCCTTTCCTTCAGGGTTGTGCCTCCCGCTAGCCGTCCTGCTAGCCCTCCTGCGGAGACAGTGACTTCTGCTAGCCGTCCTGCTAGCTCCCTTCAGAGACTGTGTCTTCTTCAGCTAGCTGTCCCTGCTAGCCACCTTCAGAGACTGTGTCTTCTTCAGCTAGCCGTCCTGCTAGCCCTCTTTCAGAGACTGCGACTTTTGCTAGCCGTCCGGCTAGCCCTCTTCCATAGTGTGTGCTACGTGCTGGCCGCCCTTGCCAGCTATCCTCCAGTGACTGTTCCCTCTCGGAGAGCTAGCCGCCTCTGCTAGTCCTCCCTTAAAGACTGCGTTCTGACTACCATCCAGGTCAGCCGTCACCCCGCGGTTCCAGCAGTCCTGCTGGCCGCCTGCAGCTGAGGGCTCAACCCTCGGTGAACGGCGGTCGCCGCGGGTGAAGATTCGGGGTGCTCGGCTGTCCTCTGGGGCCTTGCGGGGCCTTAGGGAACCTGAGAGCTCACCAACAGAAACAGAACAGGACACCAACCAGATTGGATGACCTTATTGGACTCTGCAATATGATAGATATTCGATTCCAGGAGGATGGCCGGGAACAGCGCTCCTCAGAAAAGATAAAGACACCAAATTATCGGTAGCCTTCACAGGCTCCTAGTCTGAGGGAGAATTCTATTCTAGGTCCTGTAGAACCCATGCAAAGGGGTCATTTCCCACTCTCGATGCAAAAGAAACAGAGATGTTAAACCCTTAATCTATGTCTGTATTGCGGCGAGAGTGGACACTATTCATGCAAGTGCCCAAATAAATCTGGGCCCTTGAACCAAGCTCTGATTGTAGGCACTACACCGGGCTTATCTCGTGTCTTCTTTGTATTCAATTCCTGATTCCAGCAGTGCTCAATTTAGATCAAGGAAAGGAGCATACTGAGGTTTTCCTCAATTCTGGGACCGGTAGAAACTTTATAGAAGAAGCCCTGGTCCATCAGCTTAACATTCCTACACAAGAGTTGTTGAAGATCATTCCAGTCTCTTCAGTCTATGGTCACATTCAAGAACAACTAAGCATCTTAACGGTTCCAGTGTGCCCGTGTATTGGTGACCACAAGAAAGAGATCACTCTATATATCCTCCAGGCAGCCATGTAGTCTGTGTTGGGTCTACCCTGGTTACAGAGACACAATCCGACCATAGACTGGGGGAGAGGTGAGATCACAGCTTGGAGTGATTCTTACAGAAAACATTGCCTGGCCTATGACACTTGAAGTGATCCTGGTGAACAACATTTTTCTGGATTGTCCTGTTTGTCTGTTGTTTGTCCTGTTTGTCTGTCCTAATTACATTATAAGCTCTGTCGAGCAGGGACTGTCTCTTCATGTTCAAGTGTACAGCGCTGCGTACGTCTAGTAGCGCTTTAGAAATGATAAGTAGTAGTAGTAGTGGATTGAGATGCCTGGAGCGATCTCAGCGAACAACAGACCCTGGACTCTGACTCTTCTGATGTCATCCTAGCCACCGCTTGTGTTCCACCCAGTGGTGTGCTGGAGCCGGCTTGCACCGGCTCGCGGTTGTTAAATTTTTAAACATCTTGTGAGCCGGTTGTTCTGCAGGGTGAGCCGGCTCTGGTAAACGAGGTAAGCATAGCAGGTGCCACAAGCCATGCTTATCCCATTTACCTCACCTTCCACCACTGCCATCATTTGCCTACGCCGCCATGGGGGGGGGGGGGGGGGTTAAATCTTTTTTATTACCTCCGTCCGGCCGCATCATTGAAAGCCCTGCCCATTTCTAGCCTTCCCTTCATGAGTTTGTTCCCTCAGAGTCTCGCCTTCTTATATCATTTCCTCTTTCTGCGAGGGTAGGACTCTGAGGGAACAAAGTCGAAGGGAAGGCTAGAGGCGGGCAGGGCTTTCAATAATGTGGCCGCTTCGATGGAGGTAATCAGGAGAGCGAGGAGAATCGCTGGGTATGGGTGGCTGGAGGGGGCAGGAGAGAGAAGAGAATCGCTGGGTATGGGTGGCTGGAGGGGGGCAGGGGAGCGAGGAGAATCACTGGGTATGGGTGGCTGGAGGGGGGCAGGGGAGAGAAGAGAATCTCTAGGTATGGGTGGCTGGAGGGGGGCAGGGGAGAGAAGAGAATTGCTGGGTATAGGTGGCTGGAGGGGGGGCAGGGGAGAGAAGAGAATCACTGGGTATGGGTGGCTGGAGAGGGGGCAGGGGAGAGAAGAGAATCGCTGGGTATGGGTGGCTGTAGGGGGGCAGGGGGGAGAGAAGAGAATTGCTGGGTATGGGTGGCTGGAGGGGGGGCAGGGGGGAGAGAAGAGAATCGCTGGGTATGGGTGTATTCATCTTTCTGAGTCTTCTTATAACGTGCAAAGGCTAGCCTCCTTTCCCTTATCTTTTCAGCTACTACATTCGAGTACCAGAGAGGCCTTCTTTTCCTCTTACTTTTACGTAATTTTGTAACATAAAGGTTAGTCGCCTTTAATATAGCTCCTTTCAGTCTTGTCCATTGCTGTTCTACATCCTTCAGCTGTTCCCATCCCGCTAACTGTTCCTTGAGAAATTCCCCCATCTCGGCAAAGTTAGTTCCTTTGAAATCCAGGACCTTCAATCTCGAGTGAGCCCTCTCTTTTGTTTTAATATTGAACCATACCATACGATGATCACTAGATGCCAAATGGGCCGCCACCTTGATGTCAGAAACGTACTCTCTATTCGTAAGCACCAGGTCCAGAACAGCTCCATCCCGCGTCGGTTCCGATACCCACTGCCAGCACAATTCTTCCTGCAGGGAATCTAAGATCTCTTTGCTTCTAGACGACCCCGCAGCCGGGACACCCCAACCAACATCCGGCATATTGAAGTCACCTATCAGTAGTATTTCCCCTTTCCTAGCTATCTTGCGGATGTCTTCAATTAAGTCTCTGTCCATTTCCTCCGACTGTGAGGGAGGTCTGTATATCACTCCGATATAGATACATTTTCCTTTCCCTCTTTCCAGTTTAACCCACAGCGCTTCTTCCATACCCCACATGTCCTGCAGTTCTGTCACTTGGATATCATTCTTAGCATATAATGCCACACCTCCACCCTTTTTTCCTACTCTGTCCTTCCTGAATAGATTATAGCCAGGTATAGTAACATCCTAGTCATGGTTTTCCGTGAACCACGTCTCTGTGGCTGCCACTAAATCCAAGTCCTCTTCCATCATTGTAGCCTCAAGTTCTAGAAGTTTGTTTCCCATACTATGGACATTAGTATACAAGGCTCTCCAGATTTTACTCTTTTTATTCCCTTCTATAGAGGCATTAGATGTCCTACCTTCCTTGGGGTTAATTATGGCTTCGTGGCCTTTTAAACCCATCCCCATCAATTTTAGTTTAAAGCTCTCTTTAGTACTTTAGCTAGCCTGTTGCTGAAGACACTCCTTCCCTTCCTTGACAGATGGACACCATCACCGCTCAGTGCCTCTTGGAAAATCATCCCATGGTCTACGAAACCAAAGCCCTCTCTTCGGCACAAACCACGCAGCCACGCATTTATCTCCAAGATGCGAGCTTCTCTCACATCTTGGAGATAAATGCCCATGACATGCCCCCCAAATGCCCACTCTCAAAACATTTTTCTTTCAGTGAATATCGGACTTAAACATTTTAAAACATTTTTTGATTATATGGTTTAAACTTTATTGTGCGAGAAAGATGTCCTTCCACCATTTATGCCATTTTTTTGCACTTTTCCCCTTTTGATTATGCGCTCCTATATTTAGTATTTTATATTGTGGGCAGATTTTTAATTGTATATATTTTGGACACTTTATAAATTGTGTTACACACTATGGTTACAAGGGAGTGACTGATGATGTATATATGCTAATATTGACAAACAGAGACAATTTTTCTGGACATATTTGTCTATGCAGTGACATTTTGGGTATGGCTCAGTATACTGAAAGCCTCCTTTTCACAAAAAAATCTAAGAAGTATTTTTTGGAGATGAAAAGAATTTGTAATGAGATTTTATTTAGTCCTGTAGGTATATGATTGAAGAGTTTTCATGCGAGCGTCAAACTGCCTGAAGCTAGAGTAGGAATGCAGCTGGCAGAGATTAACAGGCTGCCTCCAGAAGAAGACTCTTCCCTAATCCAAGAGGGGCTTAAGGAGCCTGACCTTCTGGCTAGGGTCAGAATGACTGCAGAGCTCCAGATCTGTGGCATAGACTGACAGGCTCTCTTTATACTGTAACCTATCCTGTTTTAATGTTTACTCTGAGAAACACTGCAGATAAGTTGTGCTTTCTGTCACTTTTTCGCCGCTATCAAAAAAGATGCTTCTTTTGTTACTTAAAGCTGCCAGAATAATATCTTCTGGGACTTTTTGCTGGTGTGGCAGAGCTGTGTTGCTTTCATCCATTTCTGGCTCTCACTCCAAAAGCTCAATTCAAGAAAATAAAAATAAAAAAATCAACAACAACAAACAAAGCAAAATAAAAACAAAATACAAAAGCTTTCCATCTTAAGCCTGTATTCACTGTGGATCTTTCTTACAGATATGTGGCCAGACTCCCCTTTAGGTGGGGGAGGGTAACTCATGAGGTGCTACATAAAAGAAAAGAACACTGGTAATGTGAGAAACAGGGGATACAATTAGATAAAATGACCAGTAAAAATAAATAAATAAAAGAGAGGCAGAACCTCAAGGCCTAAGTGTGAGTACTAAGGGGCCTTTTCACCAAGCTGCAGTAAAAAGGGCCTCATGCTAGTGGTGGGGGCCGTTTTTGCCACGCACTGAAGCCCTTTTCACTGCAGCAGGTAAAAAGACCAAAAAAAGAAAAGAAAAGAAATGGCCATGTGGTAAGATTTCACTTTCCATGTGGCCATGGTGGGGGGACCACTTACAGCCACCCATTGAGGTAAGGGCTCCCACGCTAATCCAGCGGTAACCAGATAGCACGCGGAGCTGCTCAATTACTGCTGGATTAGCAGCTGTGAAAATATTTTCCGCTAGCGCCGAAAATGGCACGCATTGGGCCAGCGGTTGATCCAGATTGGCGCATGGTAAGCCTGCATTGGGCTTACCAAGGCAAATGAAATGCATATGATACATAAGCAGGGCAAAACAATAAACAAAACAAAACATAAAAGGATAAAGTGAATTAAAATCCCCCAAGACATGAAATTGTTCCTCTAGTATTTTCCTTTTCACTCTTCTTAGGTCCTGGGTTAGCTCCTCTGACTCCTTCAAGTATATTTGTAAAATCCATGTGCAAAATTGTCTCCCAATCTTTAGTACAATTATCTGACAGCCTCTCATGCTCTGTAAAATTCTCCTAAATCCAAAAACTCTTTTGTTAAAATATCTCCTGACTAGAAACATCAAAATTGGAGAAATTTACACCCCTTCTGAAGAGAGTTAATTTATAAAAATTCAACACTGTCAAAAGTATTCCCAGAATAGGGTAATAGGGATACACTGGGGTAACCACTCTCTGGCATTTCAGCTCTAGGTCTCTTAGGGGGTCTTTTACTAAGCCGTGGTAGAAATCAACAGGCGGTGAACAATGAGACGCGCATAAATCTATTTTATGGATGATGAAAATGTTGAAGCTGAATGTCATTGTGGCATTGTGCCAGGGACTGTCTCTCTTTGTTAAATTGTACAGCGCTGCGTAACCCTAGTAGCGCTCTAGAAATGTTAAGTAGTAGTAGTAGTAGTATGATGAATACCATGTTGTAATTCATTATGACAAAACTCCAAGTGGCTGCCATAAAGGTCGATAGAATACACCAATGGTAAATGAAGTTGCAATTATCATGGTAGTTAATCGATTTGATCCATGAGATATCATTTAAAAAAAAAAGGACAGCTTCAAAGGGTGTCTGAAACCCATTGGTTTTATGACGCATTACAGTATCTTTTAATTTTTTGGCAAGGAGAAGATGGATATAATTTTGGAATATCAAAACTAAACACACAGACTGGTCAGCCTGATAACATAAAAAAGGTAACGGCTCTAGGTTTTGCCAAAGGACAGCACATTTTTATACCTAAAATTTCTCTTATTCCATCTGACTATCAGATACAGTTCAAAAGACTGCACTTTCCAGTTCAACTAGCCTTTGCAATGTCGATAAATAAGGCTCAAGGTCAAACGTTAAAAGTCACAGGTGTCAACTTACAAAACCCATATTTTTCACATGGCCAATTATATGTCGCCTGCTCACGAGTTGGCTCAAGTAAGTCTGATTAATAATCCCCAATACATTCCCCATCTTGCCTAGGTTTCTGTTAGTTAATGCTCCCCATGTATAACCTTTGTTCGCTTTATCTGTATCTTCACAATTTGCAATGTTTCCTAATTTTCTGTAAGCCACATCATAGGAGCCAACTTTTCGTAATTATTGGGGGTGCTAAGCCCAATGAAAATAACCCCTCCCTCGACACATACAAGGAATTTTCTCAATATTGGGGGTGCTCAAGCACCCACAGCACCCACAGAGTCGGCTCCTATGAGCCACATTGTGCCTGCATGTGTGGGAAAATGTGGGATACAAATGAACCATAAATAAATAAATAAATATCTATACCTTTTTGTTTATGTTTAATTTCTCGCAATAAAGACATCAAACAAAATGTAACAACCATCATAAATGAGTTAAAAATTCATATATACAGTGTTATTACACATAAATAAACCTTGCTTTTCTCAATTACAAAGTACTAACCTATCGCTGAGCAATGCCAGCAGGGACAGCTAGTATTTTCATAAATTGGAACCATAGCAAATCTGGATTAAAAAACAAAGCTGACTCATATCTGGATTTTGGTAACTGAGTAAATTCAAGCAAACATATGTATTTATTTTGATTTATGGCTCTGTCATGAGATTCAGGTTGTTTCACTACCATGCAATGTATATCTTAACATCGTATCTTCAATGCATCTCCCTTATCCAACATGATCCTATCTTCCCCTCCAATTTCCTTAAGCTATAATTCACCTTTCCATGAGCATTGCTCTCTCTTCCCCTCTTTACCAAAGCCCATTAACCCCACAAGTATTTCATAAACACATAAACCCCTAAACCTACTCAACCTTTTCCCCCTACGCCAACAAACTGCAAGACCCTTCTATCTCTGTCTTGGCTCCTCATCGGCCAGTTGATAATATCACTCTTCTGAACAACCCACGGTGCCCTGTTTCATTCAGCTCCCCACTCCTTCATAAACCTGTGCAAATCTCTAAATTTTCACAGCTCTTTGTACTATCATTTGCGTCCCGATAGCGAACGTCCTTCCATCCATTACTTTTTTTTAAACGTCAGAAGAGCATCATGAAAATCAGCAGTGTCACAGGGGTACCTTTAGGACTCTGCATTAACACAAAGCCCGCAGATAGACAGATATTGATATTTACTTTGAATACAAATGCAAAAGTCCAATGGTAAAACTGTCTATCTCCCTCACTTTGAAAAATTGCCTTAGGAAATGTGCTCCCACATACTCGCACCTATTAATTTGTGTGAATAGATCTCCTGACAAAAACTAGTGTACATGCCTATGTTTGAAAATTCAAAAGTAGACACAGTTTCATGCTCTTTCCCAACCCCATGCACTGTAAATCCTCCTTTTTCCTGCGGGTCGACGTGCACACAGAATTGACTTAAGCATTTACTTTCACCTGCATGTCAGGTTGGAGATTTTCAAAAAGCCCATTTCTAAGGCTGAAGCAACGTTTTACTTACATTCGTGGCTTTGAACATTTTCTACTCACCTCTCAATTAATATACTGAACATGGCAGATACAGAGTTTGCTTCATGATACCACTAAAAGTAGAATTCTAAGATATGCACTTATTTTTCTTGTACAGCTGTTTTGCAGGTTTGGCATGGCTGCATCATGTTTTTTTTTTTTTTTTGCATGCAATTGTGCACTGTACTGTAGGTGTCAAACAAGATTAATCCTGGAAAAAGAGCGTGTGTTGCATCTGGCAGGGTTCAAATGATGGGAACTGGGCACAAGTGTTATTGTGACAAGGCTTTAGAATGTAATTTATTTTGTAAATATATAGCAGTGAATGCCATCTAAACTTATCAGATGGGCTGGGAGTCAGCCAATTTCTTTACAGAACTGTCGTGTCATGTCCATCGCTTTTGATTTGTGCAACTCTGAGACACTGACCTTGATAAAAATAGAAAACAATTATAGATTATTCCTACCACCCAAGAAGAGACTGATAACATGTTTGTACACAGGTGGGAACTACATTTATAAGAGATCCAAAGGTGCCTATGTTAAGATTTTTTAATAAAGACAACATAGAAACCTATATGCCTTTTAAAAATAGGATCCCAGATCCAGTCCTAGAGACACACATATGCTGATATAGATGTTGTGTATTTTATTCAAGTCCTCATGCATTTTATTAAACACAAGCAAAAAAAGCCTGTTTCGCAAAAAATGAAACAGGGCCTAGGAAGGCTATCATCTAAGTGATTTCTCCTCTCTCCCCTGCCCTCCCCTCCATGTCCAGTGATTCTCCCGTCCTATCCCATCCCATCCCATCCCATCCAATCCATGTCCAGCGATTCTCCTCTACCCTCCCCACCCATCTCATCCCATCCATGTCCAGTGACTCTCGTCTAAGCGATTTCTCCTCTCTCCCCAGCCCTCCCCTCCCCTCCATGTCAAGCGATTCTCCCCTCCCATCTTATCCCATCCATGTCCAGCGATTCTTCTCAGCCCTCCCCTCCCCTTCCCTCCTCTCCCATCCCATCCCATCCATGTCCAGTGACTCGCCCCAGCCCCCACCTGCCCCCTTTTAAGCACCCAAGGTCTAGTTCAACCCCAGCCCTCACCTGCCCACCCTCGTCTCCCACAAAAGCACTCTTTCCCTTCCTGGCGCCCTGCCTTTAAACTTTCATTTTACCTCAGATCGCAGCGATGGCAGTGAAAGCGGCAGGCTTGGCTCGCATCGCCTCCATCCTTCCCTTTCCTTCCCTCTCAGTGTCCTGCCCTCCTCTGACATCATTTCGTCTTTCTGCGAGAGCGGGACACTGAGAGGGAAGGGAAGGCTGGAGGCGAGATGACATAAGCTCATTTGCATACGGTTACGAACCCAACCAGCTAGCCAGGGACGCAGATGGACAAATTATTATATAGGATGTATATATATATTGCAAGTTTGCCTCTATTCCTCTTTAATTACACCCCCAGGAACACCTACAAGTGGCCTATGAATAAGTACGTGCCATTTTATCAGTACAGATACATATATGCATTTCTACCGCTGCAGAATTTTACAAAAGATTTTTTCATCTTATAAAATATGCCAAAGCCTTTGTAAAATTAACCCCATGACACTGTAAGTAATTTCTGTGTCTAGAACTGCTTACTTGCCAAAATATATTTGTAAATCAAATTCAATTCAAAAGAAATCTTGACTCCTCCCATCTATGTCGACTATTGTGCCTGTTTTGTGCTAGGTCTGCAGAACTGCAGAAGTTTTATGAAATGAAACTTACAAACTTCTGTGTAAAAAAAAAAAGAAAGAATATTATGTTCAGTCATCGTGATGAGGCAGGACCCTGTTACCAGGGTTTAGTTTTGAGAGGTTAGAGGGGGAACCAAGGGGGGAGGTGCCAGGAGAAATGATTGAATAGAGGAGGGCTTGTAGCTCCTTTCAGTTTGCATTGTGAAAGTACAGGAGGCAGCCAGAATATGGAGGGTTGGGCATAGGCAGTCAGTGGCCCAACTGTTTGGGGAGGCTAAAGGGGTGGGGTTAGGGGTGGGGCCGAGGGGGTGGAGCTTAAATCCATAATTGTCTGATAACACATAGAAAAAATAAATAAATGAAAATAAGTCACAATTATTACCTTTTATTGAATTTAGATATTAGATGCGTATCATATGTCAAAGAATAAAGTGGTTGCTCAAAGCATATTCTAAGCACAATCGCTCAACTGCAAAACACTATGCACAACTTTGTGCAAAAACACACTCAGAACCTTACTGAACCATAAATATTACACTGGGCAGAACCTAATACCCCAATATACCACCCATACGGAAAATGCAGACCGTCAACAATATGAAACAAGGGATCATATCATCACAATTCTCATGTAGAGCCACAAAACACCCTAATTCATGTTTAATGTGGGATAAAATGCTATAAATAAGTAAATAAATATAAACTTTTAATGTTGAGCACCTGATTCTCAAAGTGGACATATTCCAAACACTATAATGAAAATAAAATTATCTTTTCTACCTTTGTTGTCTGATGACTTTTTCTGATCATGCTGGCCCAGTATCCGATTCTGCTGCTATCTGTCCTCAGTGCAGGTCAGGAAGTTATCTTCGTTAAATATCTCCCTGGCAACTCAGGACACCTCCAGCCAACCCCCCCTGCTCTCCCAGCAGTAAGGTAAACAAACCATAAACCAATTTCTACAACTGGTTACACAAGGATAGAGGGCTTTCACTGTAGCTCCTGCTGTGAGGATGGAGGTAAATCAACAATTTAAACCCCTCAGAGCACAGCAGGGGAGGTTTAGCCTCTCCAAGCCTCTTATACCAGGCGCCTATGGGGTTGGAGAATGTGAAATTTTCTGGCTCATATTTTCAGAGGCAACTTGGGTTACCCCTCCCCACCCCAGCACATACTGTTTTTGAAAGCAGAAGGGATGGAGTGCAGAGGATCTGATTGATCCCCCTGGCATACACTTTTTTCAGCACCGTGCAGGACATCAGAAACAGAAGGAAGCCTTTTGTGAGAAGAAGAGGACCTTGGCTGGCAAGGGTTGGGGTCCCCCGCCAGCAAAGGCAGGCAACGGCAACGGTGGGTTGGCGGCGGGAGGGAGGGGTCAAGAAGGTCATTGGCAGGGGGGTCCAGGGCCAAATCTACGGGGGCCAGGCCCCCTGGCCCCATGTAGCTACGCCACTGGGTCCACCGCCCCCCCCCCCCCCCCCCAGTGCACAGTTGCTGGAATTTTTCAAAAATTATTACCACAGAGAGTTACCTGGCAGTAATCGGGCAGTGCAGGAGAACTTACCGCCACCTCAGTGGGTCGCGGTAAGTTCTCCCTCTGAAATGACCAAACAGCAAGTGCAAACTTACTGCACGACCATTTCTTTTCCCACCTATTTACCCGCTGCTGTAAAAGGGGACTCTATGCGTGGCAAAAACTCATGATGCCGCCAGTACGGGGCCCCTTCTACTGCAGCTTAGTAAAAGGGGCCCTAAGCTCTCTTGAATATTAGCATCTTTATTCCTCCCATTTTACTGATTTGGCAACCTTTCGGAAACTACTAAAGACAAACTTGTTCAAAGAGACTTATAAAAAGGATCCTCCATAATGAATCTACACCAGAACTAACTTTATTGAACTCTCCTAATTTGATTACTTTAATCGCATTCTCATTATTGAACATTATATCTTGTCCTGCCCTCATCTATGTTATGACTTATCTATTTATCTACTTCTAGTTTTACCTGATTTTCTTATGCACCTTATTTGTAATATACTCTGAACTTCTTATTCTGTTAATGTGATTGCCATTGCCACATAATGTAAGCCACATTGAGCCTGCAAATAGGTGGGAAAATGTGGGATACAAATGCAGCAAATAAATAAATAAATAAAGAAATAATCCAGTGAATTGCCCGATACAAGCATGGTCATAAATTAGGCTGCAAGGGAAGTCTATGATGTCTGAACTGACAACTTGTCAAGCCCTCGTGAAATTTAGGGGCCCTTTACAAAGGCACAGTAGGCTCTACGCGCATGCAGTGTGCGCCAAAATGAGACTACCGCTAGTCTAGCTTGCCCCCTGGTGGTAATTTTGGATTTGGTGCTTGCCCATTCCTACTGCACGCAACATTTCCAGTGTTAATTGGAAGTTGGTGCACGCCGACTGGTCACCGTGTGTATATCACATGAGCCCTTACCACTAGATAAATAGGTGGCGTTAAGGGCTCAGGCCGTACATAGGCACACACTGTTTTCAATTTTACCACAGGCCCTTTTCCCGGCCCATTGATAAAAAGCTCTTTTCCCAGATGTGGTAAAAACTGGCCCGGCGCATGCCCAAAACACGCGACCACACTACGGCAGGCCACTTTTTGCCACGGCTTAGTAAAAGGACCCCTCAGAGCCCTGAAACATTGCCACCTTTGCCATCATCTTTTGACCATCACCAACTTTTCTAATCCTCCAAAGCATTTTGGAGGATTCGATATGATGAACGTGAACCAATTATGCACTAGCCAATGGACTTCAAGAGGGTAATTTTATAACATGGCTCCTAGGTTAATAAGGAAAGAAGGTGCCTGTTTTTGCTTGTTTTATAATGAAAAAAAAAGAAGCTTATGACCCTTATTTCAAAAGCCCTATTTTTGATTTACACATGTCAATATCAACATATAAATGTATACTCCCAATAAAGGGAGAAGACTCCATTTTAGAAACTTTATCTATCTACTGAGGTTTATTAACCGCCTTTTATGAAGAGATTCACCCAAGGCAGTGTACATCAGGTACAGTTTAACATAAAACTTACATTTTTATTAAAAGCATAAGTATAGCAAAAATGACCAAATATAGAGGAGGAGTGGCCTAGTGGTTAGGGTGGTGGACTTTGGTCCTGAGGAACTGGGTTTGATTCCCACTTCAGGCACAGGCAGCTCCTTGTGACTCTGGGCAAGTCACTTAACCCTCCATTGCCCCATGTAAGCCGCATTGAGCCTGCCATGAGTGGGAAAGCGCAGGGTACAAATGTAACAAAAATAAAATAGATACTATTGGAGATTCTACATGGAATGTTGCTACTATTGGAGATTCTACATGGAATGTTGCTACCTATTGAGATTCTGTTGCTACTATTGGAGATTCTACATGGAATGTTGCTACTATTGGAGATTCTACATGGAATGTTGCTATTCCACTAGCAACATTCCATGTAGAAGGCTGCACAGGCTTCTGTTTCTGTGAGTCTGACGTCCTGCACGTATGTGCAGGACGTCAGACTCATAGAAGCAGAAGCCTGCGCGGCCACATTGGTGATCTGCAAGGGCCGACTTCTACATGGAATGTTGCTAGTGGAATAGCAACATTCTATGTAGAATCTCAAATAATAGCAACAGTGGAGGAGTGGCCTAGTGGTTAGGGTGGTGGACTTTGGTCCTGAGGAACTGAGTTCCATTCCCACTTCAGGCACAGGCAGCTCCTTGTGACTCTGGGCAAGTCACTTAACCCTCCATTGCCCCATGTAAGCCGCATTGAGCCTGCCATGAGTGGGAAAGCGCAGGGTACAAATGTAACAAAAATAAAATAGATACTATTGGAGATTCTACATGGAATGTTGCTACTATTGGAGATTCTACATGGAATGTTGCTACCTATTGAGATTCTGTTGCTACTATTGGAGATTCTACATGGAATGTTGCTATTCCACTAGCAACATTCCATGTAGAAGGCTGCACAGGCTTCTGTTTCTGTGAGTCTGACGTCCTGCACGTACGTGCAGGACGTCAGACTCATAGAAGCAGAAGCCTGCGCGGCCACATTGGTGATCTGCAAGGGCCGACTTCTACATGGAATGTTGCTAGTGGAATAGCAACATTCTATGTAGAATCTCAAATAATAGCAACAGTGGAGGAGTGGCCTAGTGGTTAGGGTGGTGGACTTTGGTCCTGAGGAACTGAGTTCCATTCCCACTTCAGGCACAGGCAGCTCCTTGTGACTCTGGGCAAGTCACTTAACCCTCCATTGCCCCATGTAAGCCACATTGAGCCTGCCACGAATGGGAAAGCACGGGGTACATGGAATGTTGCTAGTGGAATAGCAACATTCCATGTAGAATCTCAAATAGTAGCAACAGTGGAGGAGTGGCCTAGTGGTTAGGGTGGTGGACTTTGGTCCTGGGGAACTGAGTTTGATTCTCACTTCAGGCACAGGCAGCTCCTTGTGACTCTGGGCAAGTCACTTAACCCTCCACTGCCCCATGTAAGCCGCATTGAGCCTGCCATGAATGGGAAAGCACGGGGTACAAATGTAACAAAAAAAGTGCAATAAATGAGGTAAACTTTAAAACAGCAAATTAAAACCTAATAATAGGTCTATCATGAAACAACAAAATACACATTTAACAGCACTGAAATTCAAATAACAGAAACATAATGCAAATGTCAGCATAATAGTAATGAAAATAATAAAATATGTATGTGCATATTTTATAAAAATTAGTGTGCGACTCCACTCAGAATGTTTCACTCAGACTCCTCCCCTGAGAATGTCTCTTATATAAGTACATGCTAACTTGGGCCATGCCTAGTTTTAGGTCTGACCTAATTTTATAAGAGGCCTTTTATGAGCATACAAGATTTATAAATTTACCTTCCACATGCTTCCCTATAAATGTCACTCATGTACCGTGTTGTGCTGGCATACTAATACAACACCACACTTAATTTTCATCTTTCAATAATTGTTCCCCTTAGCCCCATCTAGAATTACTTTAGCTCCATATTACATATGCAAATTAATACATTTAACTTTATGTATTGTGCATATTCTATCCTGCTGTTTACATTAGATATTCCCAAAGTTTCTTTAATTTCCATCAGTACGCTTTAGAAATCTCTCAGTTAATTAATGTAGTTTGCATATGCCAAGGCTGTCATATTTAATTATAATTTAATTTTCTTTTGATGATTAGTAAACCAAATAAGTATGTATTTTGTTATTGAGGCAGCTCAGGAAACATTTAGAATAAAGCTTGTCAGATGTGTATATATGTTGTAGAAAATCAACTATTAACAGTATAATTGAGATCAGTCAGCTGAGGGATCTTCAGAAGAATCAACTGTGGGTTTTTGGGAGAAAAGTTATATTAAGAGATGATTGTGTGGCTCAGAGATAAAACTTTGTTGTACAGTGTAATTCTCCTTTGGAAACACATTGTACTAATTACTTTACAAACATAAAGTCAACAGTTCTTCGCTGGAAAAAAAAAATCTAAATTATTTATCTCATATAGCAATGCAATTACCGTGTACTGTTTCCCTGATAGAAATTAAGGGGACTTTTTTTTTTTTTACCAAACAGCAGTAAAAAGTGGCCTTAGCACACCCTTACGTGGGTCTTTCCTGCTTGCTAAAGCCATTTTTACCACTGGGATAAAAAGTCAGAATTTCCTAGTTTTGTATTAATGACCATGTGCTAATTTTGACATTAGCACACGGCCATTAAAACAGATTAGCTGTGCATTTTGTAGGCAGCGTTGGGCTATCTGATTAGCACAGAGCACATCTACATTCCACCCCCAGACATGCCTTTCAACCCCCCCCCCAAAAAAATCAATTTTATTTTTTTAGGATGTGGGTAGCACATGCATACCCCAAAATTACCACAAGACACATTAGTAGTTACCTCAGCTTTTTAAAAAGTTTCCTCAACATCACATTGGGACCCTTTCACAAACCAGCTTATAATCGAAAGTGATCGCCGGCCATCTTCTGACACAAATCGGGAGATGGCCAGCGATTTCTTAAAAGCGGTGAAATCGGTATAATCGAAAGCGGCATTTTTGACAGCATCGTCGCTTTCCCGTTGCTTCACCGGCGAAAGTTCAAGGGGGCGTGTCCGTAGATTAGTGAAGGCGGGACATGGGCGGGCATGGGCGTGGCCACCAGATGGCCAGCTTTTGCCGATAATGGAAAAAAAAAGCGGCGTTAAGCAGTATTTCGCCGGCTTTACTTGGTCCTTTTATTTTCACGACCAAGCCTCAAAAAGGTGCCCCAACTGACCAGATGACCACTGGAGGGAATGGGGTATGACCTCCCCATACTCCCCCAGTGGTCACCAATCCCCTTCCAAACTAAAAAAATAAAACTAAAAACCTTTTTTGCCAGCCTGTATGCCAGCCTCAAATGCCGTACCCAACTCCATGACAGCAGAATGTGTTGTATCCTCTGACAGCCTTTCCCTGGTTGCGATGTGGCTCTCGGGTGAGTGTGACACCTTTTCATTTAGGTGCCCTGCAGAGTCACATTAGCAATGCATTGTGGTGGGTGTAGGGTACTGGGCTCTACTCCCATGGTGCTTTTCCCCCCTGCTAACTGGGTCAGAGTGTGCCCTGTTTTGTTTCCTGTTGTAGTCCATGCGGTAGTGGCCATTTTTGTAAGCCAGTTGTAGTTCCCTTTCCTGTGTTACCCACATTAGAGAACATAGTTCTTACCTTGAATGGTGCTGAAAGAGGGCATTGTACACCATTGTGCCAGCTCTGACCTACTACTAATCTTAGTACCAGGGGACTCTTTGCCAGTGGGGCACAACCTCTGATCTGCAGTTAACTGTGAGTAAACGTGGTTATTTCAAGAAAGGACTTTTTCAGAGAGATTAGTCTTCAGGTGTGAACTGGTGTGCCAAAGTTATACAGCAGCAATAAGTCCTAGAGGCTGTATGCAGGTCCCTGGAGCAATTCTAGTGGGTGCAGTACGTTTGTGGGTAGTGGGTTTGGGGGGCTCAGCTTCCAAAGTAAGGGAGCTATGCACGTGGGAGCTTTTCTGAAGTCCACCGCAGTGACCCCTAGGGAGCCCGGTTGGTGTCCTGGCATGTCAGGGGGGTCAGTGCACTAAAAATGCTGGCTCCTCCCATGGCCAAATGCCTTGAATTTGGCCGGGGTTTGAGATGGCCGACATAACTTTCCATTATCGCTGAAAAACAAACCCGGCCATCTCAAATCCGAAGAACTCCAAGGCATTTGGCCAGGCTAAACCGTATTATCGAAAAAAAAAGATGGCCGGCCATCTTTTTCGATAATACAGTTCCGGCCAGCTGTAGCACCGCCGCCAACATAGATCGCCGGCGACGTTCGATTATGCCCCTCAAAGTCATGCTAAAAAGTGGCCTGTGCTATTCCCTGCACGTGCGCTGAGGACACTTCTAGCATGATGGTAAAATGGACCCATTTTCCAGTTTACAGATAAAAAAACAAAAAGAAAAGGCAAAGATCTGCCACAGAAATAGCAAACCAAAAGGAAAAAAGCAGATCAAAAAAAGACCAAAAGTAGAACAAGAGGGTAACAGAAGAAGTGGTTTATTACTTTTTGTTCTATTTTTTTGTCTTTTTTGATCTGATTTTTTTTCTTGTGGTTTGCCATTTTCCAGTTTTCCTATTAATGGCCATGCACTAATTTCTCCATTAGTGTGTGGCCGTTAGCAGATGAGCCCTTGCGGCCACCTATTTTGAAGGTGGTAAAGGCTCATGTGCTTAACCACGTGTTAATTGGTTAGTGAATGGCGATGTAGCTGCACTAACTGATTATTTATTTATCACATTTATACCCCACGTTTTCTCCACATGTTTTCAGGCTCAATATGACTTACAATAGACCGAAAAGGCTATCGCCAGTCCAGTAGTTATACAAATACAGTAGATTGTGGTAGTCAGAGTGGATAGAAAGAACAGGGTATAAAGGAAAAAGGGTAAAAGTAAGAGAGTCCAAAATAATCCATTTATCTGCTGTTTTGAAGGACTTTGGGTTTTATGTTGGAGCCTGGGGTTAGGCCTTCCGGAATAGGCTGCTCTTGAGTAATTTCCTAAAGTTGAGATGGTTTTGAGTAGTTTTGACAGCTTTTGGCAGTGCATTCCGTAATTGGGTGCTGATAAAGGAAAAGGACAAAGCGTAAGTGGATTTATATTTGAGACCGTTACAGATAGGATAGTGGAGATTTAGGAATGAACGGGCTGTGCTTGATGTATTCCTGACTGGAAGATTGATTAGGGTGTTCAAGATTAGAGCAGTACAATAGTGTATACACCTACTCTCTGTCTCTAGACATGCCTCAGTGGTTTTATTTATTTATTTATTGCATTTGTATCCCACATTTTCCCACCTATTTGCAGGCTCAATGTGGCTTACATAGTCTTGTTATGACATTAAAATTACAGGATATCAGATATCATTAGTGATGTATTAAGATTAAGTGAGGGTAAAGAAATGTGAGGGTATACAAGAGAGTAAGGTGGGTGAGTATAGAAGGTAAATTGTCTTAACTGGTTGGGTTGGCGAAGTGTTCAGTGGATTATGGGTTTTCTTTGTAGGCCTTGTTGAAAAGATATGTCTTCAGAGATTTATGAAGATTGGTTATTTCATCAATTGTTTTCAAATCCTTAGGTAGTGCATTCCACAGTTGCGTGCTCATGTAGGAGAAGGTAGTGGCATGTAACAGCTTGTATTTTAGTCCTTTACAGCTGGGGAAGTGAAGATTGAGGAATTTACGGGCTATCTTTTAGCATTTCTGGGAGGTAGGTCTACGAGATTTAGCATGTAGGTTGGGGCTTCTGCATGGATGATTTTCTGTACAATCGTGCATTCTTTAAGTGGGAGCCAGTGTAGTTTCTCTCTTAGGGGTCTTGTACTTTCATATTTGCTTTTTCCGAATATGAGACTGGCAGTGGTGTTCTGGGCTGTTTGGAGTTTTTTGATAGTCTGTTCTTTGCATCCAGCGTATAGTGCGTTGCAGTAGTCCAAGAGACTTATTACCATTGATTGTACTAGGGCGCCCATCTTGTTTCGATAATAGTGGTTTCCCCACCCCTTCACGGGGCCATCCTGCGTGGACACCCTCAGGAAAACTTGGGCGCCCTATTCGATTATGCCCCTCCACGTGCTGAATATTGGCACTTAACTGCATAATTACTGACTCCACTCCCAGACCACCCAGAAAATAGCCAGCTTTGAGTTTAGCGGTTAGTGATTTTTAATTCTTATCTATATTTTCCATATCCTGGAGCCTAACACTTTTTGCAGTGGGAATTTGCAGGCACATTTTATTACTAGAACACAAAGCCCTAGTTGGCAAATATAAAGATATCAGATGACTCATGTAAGCTGGTGCTAATCCATGTGTTATTTTAAAAATGAATAACAGCAACTTAAATATGATCCTAGCCTTTGGTGGCAACCAATGTAATTGTATTAAGTAATCAAGACACCCGGAGAGGCAGTCATCTGCAGCCAAGTAGATCAACAAACAGCAAAAAGCAGACCAACTTGTAAAGGAAAATCTTTTTATTGTACAACTACCTGGCGTTGCCATGTTTCGCCTTATGGCTAAGTCAGGGGTCTATGACACACTGTTGTAACAAACATCACAATATTTTCAACTTACAAATTAAATCTAAAATGTAACTTAAACTCACATGGAATAAAGAAGCATAGCAAAAAAAATATCACATGCAAGCACTATGACATGATTGTGAGATTTACATCCCATTTAAAAAAGGACCTAACAGAAATTACAAATAAAATCAATCATAGCTTCCAAATAATGAACTCATGGGTGGATGTGTTTCAACTAAAGCTTAAAGCAGAAAAGACATAATGCCTTATCCTTTCATCGCAATATAACAAACATAAACCTACTACTATAAGTACCCCTAAACCATACTCTCCCTATTTCAAACACCTTGAAACTCCTGGAAGTCACAATTGATAGAAATCTCACACTAGAAAGCCATGCGAAAAATGTAACAAAGAAAATGTTCCATGAAATGTGGAAACTCAAAAGACTTAAACCTTTCTTCCCAAGGGAGATATTCCATAACCTGGTGCAATCATTGGTGCTGAGCCACTTAGACTACTGCAATTCCATCTACACCGGATGCAAAGCCCAAATCATTAAGAAACTTCAAACTGCCCAAAATATGGCAGCCAGACTCATATTTGGAAAAGCAAAATACGAAAGCGCAAAACCCCTCAGAGAAAAACTACATTGGCTCCCATTAAAAGATCGAATTGTATTCAAAACCTGCACCCTGGTTCACAAAATTATTCATGGAGAGGCCCCATTTTACATGTCAGACCTCATAGACTTACCAGCAAGGAACACAAAAAGATCATCACACACTCTCTTGAACCTCCATTACCCCAGTTGCAAAGGACTCAAATATAAATCAATTCATGCTTCTAGCTTCTCCTACATTAGCACGCAACTGTGGAATGCACTACCAACTGCCATAAAAACTATGCACGTTCTGACAGACTTCCGTAAACTACTAAAGACTAAATTGTTCAAAGAGACGTACCTAAAAGATCCCTCATAATGACCATACATCAAAACCTTACCAATTCAAGCTAACATTGAGCTCTTTTTATTGGTTTACTTATTCACCTGAATACTGTTGAATGTTTTTTACATCTACTCTGATCCTTAATGCCTGAAGTGAACTGTAGATATACTTCTTATAACTTATCCTATATTTCCTGTACTTAATGCTACAATATTCTGTATTTCTCACTCTGGAATAGCGATCGCCATTACGACATAATGTAAGCCACATTGAGCCTGCAAATAGGTGGGAAAATGTGGGATATAAATGCTGCAAAAAAAAAAAAAAAAAAGTAAGGTAACGATGCATTGCAGAGTTGAGGCATTTAAGTAGGGCCGGTAGGATAGGCCTTGCAAAACAGATAGGCCTTTAATGATCGCCTGAAGTTTTGATTGTCGTGAATCGCTTTCATACTCTTTGGTAGTGCATTCCACATTTGTGTACTTAAGTAAGAAAAATTGGATAAGAGTAATGATAATGATAATAATGATAGGAGTGGAATGGGTAGATGTGAATCGCTTGTTTACTCTTTCCAAAAGTACTAGGACTAGGAGGCATGCAAAGAAGCTACAAATTAGTAATTTAAAACAAATCAGAGAAAATATTTCTTCACTCAACATGTACACACGAACCTTATTCTATCACATTACTGTATTTGTTCATACTGGAATTGGCGGACGCCTCTACGGTACTATGTAAGCCACACTGAGCCTGCAAATAGGTGGGAAAATGTGGGATACAAATGTAACAAATAAATAAATAAAATAATAAATAATTAAACTCTGGAATTCATTGCCAGAGAATGTGGTGAAAGCAGTTAGCTTAGTGGGGTTTAAAAAAGGGTTGGATATCTTCCTAAAAGAAAAGTCTATAAGGCATTATTAAGATGGACTTGGGGAAAATCTTCTGCCTATTTTTAGGATAAACAGCATAAAATGTATTGTACTGTTTTGAGATCTTGCCAGGTAATTGTGAACTGGACTGGCCACTGCAGGAAACAGAATACTGGGCTTGATGGACCTTCGATCTGTCCCAATATGGCAATACTTATGTTCTTATGTTATACTAGCAAAATGGTCATATTAATCTGATATGTCTTACAAAACATGCAGTTTATACTACCGGAGATTTTCAGATTAGGAACATGTTACATATTGGATATTTTCCTGCAGAATGAGTTTTTCTAAAGAAAAAAGCTTCTAGGTGTTTGTGAAAACTCAAGTATTGGGTTATACCTCTTAACTCATTTGGAAGCGAGTTCCACTCATGCACTGATATGTGAACCCTACTGAGTATACAGATTATTTTCTGATATCTTAGGTAGTGAAGGGTCAGGTAAATCTGCACCTTTTTTTAGCATTCCTTAGATAGAGGTCTATCAGATCTATCATATATGATAGGGCTGACTCAAGGATTATACAAGACTCCATTGTGCATAGTTTTAATGGAATTTTTGGTTTGACCTGGAGCCAAGTACAGTGCTTGTAGTAATTATCTGGCTAGATGAAATCATGATTTTCTAAAAATCAGCCTTGCAGCTGTATTTTGAGTTGTCTGTAGTTTTTTTTCAGAATTTGCTCCTTACAGCCAGCGTAGATGCTGTTGCAGTAGTCCATGTGAATCAGGACTGTCGACTATACCAGCATTCTAAACACTTCCCTTGGGACGTAATTTCTTATTCTTCTTAATTTCCATATCATCTGGAACATTTTGGGTGTCATCATCGCAGCTTGATTTTCAGAGGTGAGGTGTTGGTCTGTGGTGACCCCTAGGACCCTTAGAAGGTTTGGTATGGGATACGTGATTCCTTCTATTTCAGTGCTGGAGTGGGTCTCCTTACACTAGAGAGAGGAGATCACTAAAAGTTGCACTTTTTCTTTTTTTAATTTTAGTTTAAAGGCTGTTGACCAAGACTATAGAAAATTAACTCCTGTTTTAATTTTGTTCATGATTTTGCTCATATCATTTCCAGAGAGGATATAGACAGAAACATCATCCGCATATATGAACGGACTGAAACCCTATGTGGCTAATGACCTCGCCAAAGGGAGCATCATTGTAGTGGAGGAGTAGCCTAGTGGTTACTGCAGTGGACTTTGATCCTGGGGAACTAGGTTTGATTCCCACTGCAGCTCCTTGTGACTGTGGGCAAGCCACTTAATCCTCCATTGTCCCAGGTACAAATAAGCACCTGTATATACTATGTAAACTGCTTTGAATGTAGTTGCAAAAACCACAGAAAGGTGGTCTATCAAGTCCCATTTCCCTTTCCCTAAACAGTATGGGTGATAATGGGGACACAGCTTGCCTTCCAGGAGGTTGAAACTGTTATTCCCGTTTTCACTTGATATGTTCTTGATGTTAAAAAGCTCTAACCAGTTAAGTACCACTCTTCTGATCCCAATCTCGTTCAGCAGCCTAAGTAGGATTTGGTGATCTACCATGTCGAAGGCTCATGACATGTTGAATTGTAGGAGTGGTCATCTTCCTCCCTCTGCAGATCTCTTTCCTCAAGTTTGCTGTCAGTGTTTGTAGGACAGTTTCTGTGCTGTATTTAAGCCTAAAGCCCAATTGGGATTCATGGAGAATAGAAAACTTATGTAAGTAGTCCATTAGTTGACATCATTAGGGTAGCTGGCTGAAAAAGAGGAGGTGATCGCTGTCAAGGATGAACAGTTTACCACCTAGAGAGTGCTGTCATCTGCTCTGGATCTGCCTTTTGCTGCCATCTAGTGCTGCTAAAAATTCACTTGTGCATTTCATGGTGGCTGCTATAGTGTATATTTATACAAAAATGAAATCTTTACTGAACATAGACAAAAAATGTTAACTATATCATTATGGGGTCCTTTTACTAAGCTGCAGCAAAAAGGGGCCTGTGCAGGAGTCAGCGTGTGTTTTTGACATGCACTGAGACCCCCTTTTACCGCAGCATGTAAAACACTGGGTTTTTTAAAGAAATGGCCGTGCGTCAAGTGGAACACTTGCTGCATAGCCATTTTAGGGGGAGCACTTACCACCACCCATTGCGGTTGCGGTAAGGGCTTCCGAGCTAACCAAGCGGTAACCTGGCAGCACGTGACACTGCCTGATTACTTCTGGGTAAACACCAAAATTTTTTTGTAGTGCTGGAAATGGCGCACTCTGGGGGTGAGAACTACCACCGGACTTCGGCGGTAGCCTAGCGGTACTTCGGGCCACTTAGTAAAAGACCCCCTATGTAACTATATTCAACTGATCAAAAAAATGGGTTGTCCTAGGGTTTAGGAAGGTTGGTGGGCAACTCCTGCTGGCTGTTACAAATTTCCAGTAGTATTCTAACCAGCTATGTTTTAACAGGCTAGATTTAGACCAGGGGGTTCTTAAACCAGTCTTCAGGACACAGCAAGTCATCTGGTATTCAAGACATCCACAATGAATATGCATGAGATACACTTACATGCACTGCCTTCAATGTATGTAAATCTGTCTCATGCATATTCATTGTGGGTATCCTGAAAATCAGACTAGCTGAGTATGACTTGAGAACTGGGTTTATTTATCAGGATTTTTTTTTACTGCTTTTTAAAGGTGAAAATGTGCTTAACTTTAGCCAGTTACATCTTTGCATAGTGTCTTATTGAAAAATGGTCCTAACACATAGCACATTTTATCACTTTTAGTCTAGCAAAGAATCCTAAAACAGTTAATTTGGTTGTAAGCTCTGTCGAGCAGGGACTGTCTCTTCATGTCCAGTGTACGGCGCTGCGTATGTCTAGAAGCACAATAGAAATGATTAGTAGTAGTTTTACTAATGAAAATACATGGATACTGTACATTCACATTCTGCAACAATTTTTGCTCTGAAGCAGAACTGATGCAAACACTTGATAAGTCTGCCCTGTAAACTGGGTCAGAGAGTGCAAGGAATCAAATGAGCTTCAAGCTATTTGTTTCCTTATCTGCATTTGCATTTGGTCTTAAGTAGATTGGAACTTGAGAATGAAACCTTAACCACAAAAATAAATCTAGAAAATAAATTGAGTTTCATGTGACAGCGAGTTCATGAAATAATACTCATGTCAAATAGGTTTCACACATTAACCGAAAAGAAAATGAAGCCTGCAAGCAGCTCACCATGAGATCTTCCTCTTTGCAAAGTCCCAAGAGTGCATTGATGTCTTTGGGTTCTGAATATACAATGTCTATAACCTGGGAGGAAGTCATAGTTTAAGCTGTTGTTTACTGTTAACATACACAGTCCAAGAAATGAAGCCATCTCTAAGTATGATCTGTAGATAAACTCCCCACTGTTATTATTGAACCAGAAATAGCTTCTCAAACTTTCTATTAAAATATCAATAGCTTTTTTTTTTTTCAAAGCTTAAGTGGGCCAACATATTTATTTAAGGCTGACCCTATAAACCACTTTTCTTTGAAAGTCTCTTGTTGCTAAAAATGAAAGCCATTCAAACGAGCAGTGATTGAAACAGGGACAGCAAGGGGAAAAAATCAATAGAACATTTTCCAGGGTACTATCTGTGCTTTTGAAAAGAGGCCATTAATAATACACTTATGGGAAAGCAGATGTTTGCTGAAAGTGCATTCAAGGGTGAACTAAAAGAATGGCTTTCTAACCAACCCCCAGGGACATTTACCGAGGCTTTAAACCAATCTTGGAACCTGTTCAAATGCTTATCTAGGCATCTAAATATTCCATGCAAAATATTTTGTAAATCCATGGCTTCTTTGATGCTTTACAAATATATCACTAGCTAAGGGAAAATAAAGAAGTGTCCAAGGTTCAGTTTTAGCTAAAACAGAACAGGAGAGGGCACTTCCAAGCAATTTACTTGGGTAAATGAATAGCCAGTTATGGGGATAAAATGGGTTGATTGAAAGTTGCCAATTAAATGTGCACGTGGGTTTCCATAGCATGTGAGAGAGGTTTGTAAATTAGGGAGGAAAATGGCATGTGTACATAATATTCTTAAAATGCATGGACTCCTTTTACAAAGCTGTGGTAGTGATTGCTGCGCCCTGAATGCGACGAAGCCCATAGGAATTGAATGGGCTTCATCGCATTTGGCACACAGCTAATCACTGATGCAGCTTTCTAAAAGGAGCCCTATGTTTCTCGGCTGATATCAGATAACCACGTTCTTTTAGCACATATATTTTATACACATTTAAAAACAGAAACTATGGGGTAAATTCTATAAATGGCGCCTAAAAAGCCCTCCCCCTACTTAAGTGGTATTCTATAAGCTATGCTTAAAGTTTGACAAAGTTTATAGAATACATGCTTAAGCGGAAAGTCATGTGTAAATGTAGGCGTTCACACTGAACCCTTGTTGCCAGCTTTCAAAGGCGTGCGGCGCTTCTGACATCGAATTGCATCATCGTTCCAGTTCTGGAGGCCCTTTTGTGCTTTGTTTTTTTTTTCGTTATATTTTGTGCACTTTTGGACCCTCTCTGTCTTGCTCTAAATTTAGGCGTGGCCATTTGCACCCAACAAAAATGTTGTGTAAATGCCAGCACCTAACTTTACTTGCGGAGCACCATTATTCTGTAATTACATGTGTGTCTTAAAACCATGCCCCCATTCCACCCCAAATCACCCGTGATCTTCCAATTTTCCTATCCCCATTTTTGGAACATGCGTAAATTTTAGACACGCATCCTGCACTTAACTTTATATGAATTGGTCCCAATTAAATCTAATTAGTGCCAGTAAATGCTTGGTAAAAAAGCTAATTATTGGCACAAATTGGATTGTTATTCAATTAAATTGTGCACATAAATTGGAAACATGCTTAAATTTGCACGTGCAGTTTTTGGTGACTTTTACAGAATCAGGGGGTATGTGCATACTTCCTCTTTGAAAATCAGTGTGAAAAAAAGACATACTGTAAGGGAACAATCCTATAAAGGGCACTAAAAGATAGGCACCAGAAATCTGTGTGCTAAGACTGTATTCTATGATGGCATCTGGTTGCCCAGATTCTGTTATAGAATAGAGCATAACTTGCATGACAACATTTAGGTGCTTAATTCCAAGCAAAACCAGGAAAGAGCAGTAAAATTTAAGGAGAATTGCCTTCAGTTATTTCAACACATCCACGTGGTAGTCAACGTCAGTGACCACTAAAGGGTGAAGTATTGCACATCATTCATCAGGCAACTAACTCCAAGTAACACTTTTTGTGCAATCATGTGCACAACTGTGCTATCAAATAAATCTGCATAAATATAATGAAATAACAACATGAATATTACATATTACAAATAGGAGAAAGTTTTTCTTTACTCAGCGCGTAGTTAGACTCTGGAACCCGTTGCCGGAAAATGTAGTGACAGCAGTTGGCATTGCTGAGTTTAATGGGGGTTTGGACAGATTCCTGAAGGAAAAGTCCATTGAACATTATGAATTTAAATTTTTGTTTTGTTTTTGGGTTTTGCCGGGTTCTTGAGGCCTGGATTGGCCACTGTCGGAGACAGGATGCTGGGCTTGATGGACCCTTGGTCTTTTCCTAGTATGGTGGTGCTTATGTTCTTATGCTTATGTTCTTACTGATTTGCTATGGAAAAAGGATTGATTGGGTTATCGCTCTTTTAAGAACATAAGAATAGCCATACTGGGTTAGATCAATGGTTCATCTAGCCCAGTATCCTGCTTCCAAAAGTGGCCAATCCAGGTCACAAGTACCTAGCAGAAACCCAAATAGTATCAAGATTCATGCTACTAATCCCAGGGACAAGTAATGGTGTTCCCTATGTCTATCTCCATACCATGCATTAACCCCAAACACCCACAGTAGGTTTGGTAAAAGAGGTTCAAAGAGGCCACTGAAAATTAGCAGTCAGCCCCAAATAGGCAATTTAACTGGCCAGGAGCCATTTCTGGTTGGTTAAATCTCTTTGAATACTGACCCGATAATTTTCAATTGGCTGTTGTGAGGCAGGATGTGTGGTTACATGGAACAAATGCTGTTTTAATTCATGTTTCTTCCAGGCTATAATGAAAAAAAAAGTTGGTGATCATTTTGAAAGTGAGTGTAGATTTTGTACTGAATCTGGGGGGGGGGGGGGGGGGGGGGCAGTTTCTTGTAGTCAGGCATAATATGGTCCTGGGTCAGGAGCAAGGGGCAGGCAAGTCAGGCTCAGCTTCTGAGTGAGCCAGTAGTGAATGTGGGAGTGGGGAAGGGAATGAGGGGAATGGTGAATAGGCCATTTATGTTTAAAAGTGGGCCAAAGGTGCCAATGAATGGATGGAGGATGGGTCATAGGCAAAGGGAAGAGCAAGGCTGAAACACAGTTATAGATGAGCAGACTGGGACGCAAGAGTCAGTTGGTTGAATTCGATGGATTTCCATGCTCACCCACCTGGCACTGAGATTTTGGGCTAGTTGGGTGTTGTTGCAGTTTGGATTGGGTAGTTGTGGTCGGGGCCTATCTGTGACCACATATGGTAAGTCACGGAAGGTATGGCAGCAGTATTGGTGAGTGTTCTTTGCTGGTAATATGGCAAGGACATGGTTTGGTATATGGCTTGGGCTGTGAGTTGAGCAGCCATGCATTAAGGTCACCTTCTAGCTAGTAATACGGTGGGAAGCTGGTTTTATAGGTGATATGACTCAGGCTTTCTAGGAGACTCGGGTACATCACTGATTGTTGATGTTCTCATTTGTGTTTGTTATAAAGCTACAACCAAGGTTGTGCCAAGATGCTGTGTCTCTGGTGTTTGTAGGAAAAAGGTAGTGGTGGTGGGGAGAGGTTTCAAGTCTGGAGGACCCAGTGCCAGTTACCAGTGTTGCTATTTCCTTTGTGGCCTGCCAGCCCCATCATACACAACCATTACCTCTACTGGGAGTTAGTTGGTTTTCATGTAAAATACATTCTTTAAGGAAACTGGGTTAACTATTGAATTTTCCATGTTTAATGTGCTATACTCTGAAGGATTTGTAAGCCTTCAGTAAATCTAAAAGGCAAACTATAAGATATATTTTATTTTCTGAAATCAGTTGCTAAACCCCTTTTTCCCAGGATAAGATAAGTATCCTCATTGCCAACCATGCCTTTCTTCTATTCTACACAAAGACAGCTATTGCCTTATTAATTTTCCAAAGATCACACTCATTAAGGATCAAAGTGGGCATCTGTAGCAAATGTAGTCATTGGAACAGGATAACCATCTTAACGAGTTGGATTCTACCCAAGCTGGATGTTACCCATAATGGGTAAATGCTTCTATCATTCACTATAATGATAACAGAATGATGTGTATTTTGCCATTTTAGGCCATATATTTTATAGCTTTGTTTATCTTAGAGGTTTTTTTTTCACATTTCATTTCGAATTATCCCTATAAAGATCTGGTTAGGTAACCAGCATTAATTAGCAAGTACAAAAATGTAGGCACCATCGTCAAATTGTATGTTTCCATAAAACCCTATGTGAATAGATGCTGACACAACATCTTCATAGCACAAAGTAAAACACAGCTTTTCTGAAAATTGTAATGTATAATTACTATTTATTCACTAATTTAAACAGACTGAAAATAATAAACAAAAGTGAAGGCATTGACTTTTGTGTATGCAGATTAGGGGTCCTTTTACAAAACTGAAGTAAAAACTGACCTTAGCGTGCCATTATGCAGGTCTTTCCCACATGCTAAGGTTATTTTTAATGCAACATGAAAATGCTTTTTTTCAATTTTATTTTTCATTTTTGACCATGGCTAATGTTACCAAAAGCCTGTGGCCATTTACATAAATTCCGTGGAAGTACTTATTGCCACCTATTTTGTAGGCGGTAAGGACTTTCGCATTCTGTATGCTAACCAGTTAGTGTGTGGTAATTCAGATGCACGAAGAACCAAATTCTATAAATGGCACATTAAAAATTGGCAACGAAAAACCACACAGTTAGCTGATTCTATAAACTATGCCTAAATTTAGGTGTAATTTATAGAATACTAGTAAAGAGGTTCCAGGGCCCCCTCCCCCCTCCTTCTCTCCCTCCCCCTCCTGCTCTCCCTACCCCCTCCTCCCCTCCTCCTCCCCCTCATCCTCCTCCTCCAGCCCTCATTTCCTGTTTGCACAAGGGCGGAACCACAGGAACAGCGAACCACAGCCTGTCTGAAGCAGCGTCTGTACTTGCTGGACTTGAGTGTTGCTGGCCGAGCAGGAGGTAAAACTTTTAAACAGCAGCTACTACGTATGAAGGGCTGGGGCACCCGCACACATCCTCCTTGCACTCGGAGGCCACAGAGACAGAGGGAGGGAGGCGCTAGGAGGCGGAAATGGGAGTGGGGCGCGGAAATCGGAGGAGAGGGGGGCGTGGAACTCGAACGGCAGTGGGGCCGTCGCAGCCCTTGGAACTCAGACGACGGGAGTGGAAGGAGGGAGGGAGGTTGGGGATCATGGAACTCGGGGGGGGGGGGCGTTTGGTTAATCACCTCCTGAGGCTGCTGCTGGGTTCCCTTCCCTCTCACTTCCCATTGGTCCGCACTGTGACGTCATCTCCAGGGCGGACCAATAGGAACTGTGTTACGAACCCAGGCAGCCAGACTGAAGTGCAGAGGTCCAAATTATTATATAGGATTCTCATGTACCATTCTTGCAACTAAAATATAGGTGCATGCATGTAGGCCACCTAAAACCAGGCCTAAATACCTGCGCCTAAGTTAGGCACAGATGGGGTGTATTCTATAGTAGTGCGCTTAGTTTTTTGAAATGCCCACTCCACACCAATGGCCACGCCCCCTTTTCAACTGGGTGCATTAGAATTTATGCATACCATATTGTAGACTATGCCTTGAAAGTTATGCACGTACGATCTAATTAAAGCCAATTATTGCCGCTAATTGGTTGTTAAGTAGCAATTATCGGCACTGATTGGTTGTTAATCAACTAAGCTGTGCGTGCACTTTGGCCATGTGGTCAAATTAGCACACAGAACTTAAGGCACCATATATAAAATTTAGGGGTAAATGGTTAGCACAAAAATATCCACTCTACGCCCTGACAAGCCCCCTGAAAAAAATTTAAAGGGGGTCTTTTACTAAGATGCGCCCACGTTTTTGGCGCATGCTAAAATTGTAGACACGCTAAACGTTAGAGACACCAATGCATTCCTATGAGCGTCTCTAACGTTTTTAGCATGCCCACAATTTTAGCGCGCGCTGAAAACGTGAGGGCGCCTTAGTAAAAGACGCCCTTATTTAGTACACAGTTAGTGTGTGTAAATGTAAAAACTAATGTGTGAAGTTTTAGGGTGCCCCGCTTTAGTCCGTTTTGGCTGCTTTAAGTGCATGGTAGCGCCTATGGAAATTTATTAAAAGGACCCTGTAACTGTTTAGGGGAAGGAGTTTAAACGGGACAGATTGAACAACTGAATGGCCTGGGTTCTGGTTATATAAGTGCCTGTATTTCTTCTAGGTTTGATGTGTTAAACAGTCATCCTGGCCTCTATTTCCTGGTGATAAAGAAAGTACATAGCAGAATTTTATATGAATTTAAGTGAGTGAATAACAGAGACAGGGAGACAGATAAGAAAGCTATTACAACAAAAAGGGTATAAGGCAAAAAACCCTGAAATTTCCCACATAGGCTAAACAGGCTTAAGCCGGAATTTGACTTTATTAGCTTAATGTGGTTTTTGTTTAATCCTCTAATAAGCATTTAAAACTTTTGGTAACCTTCGCTCTTCTTGGTAGCTAATTTGTCTGCGGAAGCAGGTGCTTGCTCTGAATGTCTTCTTAACACTGAGCTCCCAGGGAGTCCATCTCACCTCTCATGCTGGTATTTGTTTGGCAGAGAGTGTAAAGTGCTCAGCGTGCACTGCAACTTGTGGTCAATCAAAAGAAAAAGCAAAACAAATTGCAATGCTGGAATGGATAGTCGTTTATGTATTTACTTTGCCAGGAACATTTTTAATGTACTGCATCATCGAACCTTGCTCACAGCATTGTTATATAAACAGTCATGAATACAGAGTTCCCAAATGTCACTCTTCATAATGAAATGGTCCCTCCTTCACATTCTCTATTCAAAACCTTTTCTTTCTCAAATGTACTTAAGGAAACATTCAAAATACAGTATATCAATCTTCATCTCCAAACTCCCCCATTAAAAAATATAAAAATGCTTCCATGTGCAAATTGGGCTTGGTATATGGCTACCTATAGTATAAACAAAACAAACAGCACCAAGGGCCTTTAAAAACAAAAGGGAACACAGTTCTTTCATTAAAAAAATCCTTTAATAGTGAACTTTGATTGAAGGAAGACCCGACACGGGCCGTGTTTCGGTGCTACCGCACCTGCATCAGGGGTCACATCAATGACAAAGGAGGCTTCAACAGACTAATTTCAAAAGGCTGATGCTTTCCAAAATTTTGTGTGATATGTTCCTCCGAATGAAATGCAGTGCTAAACTCACACACAGCAGCAGCCCTTTACATACAGGAAAAACCTCTACAACGAGGAAATGGATCCTCAGGAGCTTAGCCGAGATTGAATAACAGAGCCGTGGAGCTGGTGGTTGGGAGGCGGGGATAGTGCCGGCAGACTTATACGGTCTGTGCCAGAGCCAATGGTGGGAGGCGGGGATAGTGCTGGGCAGACTTGTACGGTCTGTGCCCTGAAAAAGACAAGTACAAATCAAGGTAAGGTATACACAAAAAAGTGGCACATTTCTTGGGCAGACTGGATGGACCGTGCAGGTCTTTTTCTGCCGTCATCTACTATGTTACTATGAATCCAAACAGCAAAACTGTGGCTGGCAGGGATACTCTTTCTCTAGTTTGCTTAGTCATTTGTGCTTTGTGAAAACTTTGTTTTCAATTTCACAGAGTACATGCTTGGTTGCAATCTTGTCAGTTTACTCTGTGAACACTATTTGTGACCCCTGAGGCAGGCGCCTTGGTGCTCCGAAACACGGACCGCATCGGGTTCTTTGTGCAATCTATAAAGCGTTTCTCAGCATCATCTCCTGAGTTGGTTTGGTCTGTGGTCAGCCTCTATTGAGTTGTGCTGTTTGTAACCCCTTTACATAAACAGTAGTTAGTTGGGACAAAGGCTGGGACTGGAATCCTCTGGGAGGCCGTAAGCAGCTTCTCACACTCTCCTTCATTTCACTACTCTCATAATAATACAGGCCACTACAAGGCTGTTGATCTGAACCAGTTGTCAATTGAAAGCAGTCATTGGCAAAAACAATATAAATGTGGCAGAGGCAGACATAATATAAGAGGCATCACGTGGCAACTAAACTATTGGCAATGTCTCTGGTTGTTAACATGGCCAGCTCCATATCTCGGAGAAAGTCGAAACTCCTCTATCTTTCTGTAACTTTTTTTCCTACTACAGTAGGTAACAGGGAGTATTTACAATTTCTTTCAATATTCACTTACAATTCTGATGTAAGCTGCAATGAGACTCAGAAGCAGGTCCTTGCAATCAGGATCAAATGTTTGGATTAAAATCTTCAGGATTCCTGTAGATTTAGGTGGCAATACTTCCTTCAGCCTAGTAGATGTTCCTGGGCCTCCAGTGGATGGGACGTTGGAACATACACAAGAAGCCCCATCTCTCCTTTCTCCTTAGTACGTCAGATGGAATGTAGAGGGTTCCCTGTTCCCTGAGGCATCCAACAGGGGACACTACTTAAGCAGATTTTGTCTATTGTATACTCCTGGATTAGTCCTTGTCTTACTATACCAGCTAGGATAGCACAGTATAAAGTCTGTAGAACTTCTGGGACTATACAGCTAAGGATTTAGTCTAAAAGGGCTCTCCTCTTCTGTGTATGGTCAGGGGATGAGGAGGTTCAATAGTCAAAGACAGTTGTGCAAATGTAGCACAGGGTTTTATACTCAAGGAAGGAGGGGGAGGACTCTTACAACAGTGCCCTCCCTCTACCTGTGATGTTGACTCTAGATCTTCCTTCCATCTGGGAGAAGCTGGAAAAACAAATGCTATGCAGTGCTCTGCCTGGCAACTACTGATGTTAGACATAAGGTGAATTTATATTGCGTAGTTTCTTTGGAAATCTATGCAGAAACCCATAGTGCAAGATTCTAGCTGCTCTACTCATGTTCAACATAGTTTTTGTTCCCCTGACTCTCAAATGAGATATGATATGATGGATCAAACTTAGGATCACACTGATTATGATCTAATGTTCCTATCACACATGCAAGCAGGTCCAAAACTGATTGCTGGATCATGATATGTAATTGGAGTATCTCATAAGAACAAATCAATTACCATGCCAATAAGCTCAACATCCTGAATCCAACAGTGGCCAAAATGTTTAACCCACTACTGAAAGGGAATATCATCATCCAGTCCAACAATCTAATTGATAGAAGTTGCTGGTGGAGAAGGTGCTTGAATATGAATGGAAGAGACAGGAAGTGTGAACATGAAAGAGTGACTTGCCCTTGCACTAATGGCAGCATCAACCTCACCTTGTTACCTACCACTTCTTCAGTTGCCACCCCTCATGATCACCAGTGGATGGGTCTCTTGACATAGATCATAGCTACATCAGTTGGCAGTAGAATTCTGGATCTCTTGCCCCACCAAATGAGTCTTCTGCATAAATTTCAGCCATGCAGTATCTTGTACAGCCTATTAAGATCATGGCCACACACTACTTGGCATAATGCACAGATACAGTCACCCAAAGTCACTCAGTATTCCTTTTTCTGCAGCTAATCAGCATATCTTGAGAATGGTTATCCCAAAGGTAAAGTATATGTCAATCAAGTCATGATTCATACATTTCTGTTAGTTGGCTTTCTATGAAGTCATGCATGTGCATAAGTAACTACATACATGTATATGACTAGACTATTAAAGAAGTCCAGAAGAGGAAAACAGAAATCTGTAGGTGGTGCAATGCAGCCCACAAGAGCAGAACACACATCTTGAGTGGTTTAAAAGGCTTTTTATTCTTGCCACTTTATAACAAAACACGATGTGGCCACATTTTCCCTCTCTAGAGGCTGTGCCAAGGGATACAGCTGTATAGTGAAACATACAAAATAAAAAGTTATTAAAAATAAACAATTAATGTACCATATATAAAATAAGCACTCATATGAAAATGACATAGTTATAGTTTATTTGGGTTTGCTATCAACCGCAATTAACTAACTCAGAGATCACAGCGGTGTACAATTCTATAAACAAAGAAAACAGAAAAAAACTACAAAAATTGACAGGACAGTGTTCTGTGATACCAATCATTCAAGAAGCAATCACATATACAGTAAAAGGGAGTGGAAAGGGGAAAGAAGGAGATATTGCAGGACCCAGGTAAGAAATGGTAAAACCTTATGCAGAATTAAATGTTTGCTGAAACATCCAAGTTTTGAGAATTGTTTTGAATTTTTTAAATGACAGTTCAGAATGGATTGAGAAAGGAATAGAATTAGGAAAGAGGAAGCAAAGAAGAAAGCCTGATGCCGAGTAGACTTCAGTTGTGCAGAACGGGGACTAGGGAGATATAATCAGTGGCCTTTTATAAAATGACGAAGATGTGCTGGGAATAAGGAAATATGGGGGATGTCCAAACCGATAAGCTTTAAAGGTGAGTGTGAGAGTCTTACAAATGATTTGTTGATCAACTGGGAGTCAATGTGATTTGAGAAAGAGAGGAGAGACATGATCATATTTTTGGCCTGGTGAAGCAACTTAAGCGCAGTATTTTGGAGAGTCTGGAGTTTCTTAAGAAGTGAACAAGAGCAGCCAAGGTTGATATTATAATAATCTAGCATGGTGATAAGGAAAGAAGATCAAAGCATGAAAAGTGTCATAATCAAAGAATCTATGAACCGAATGAAGTTGGTGAAGGATTAAAAACAAACAAACTTGTTTTATATAACCCCTGAAAAAGGTGTGAGCAAAATCTAACCCAGAAATTTGTTGAGAAAAAATGTAGTTGAGAGTCAAGAGTTACACCAAGATACCTGAAAGAACTAACTGGTGAAAGAGTATGACCAAGGAGGTTTAAGGGTATGGAAGGGATTGATAGACCACCAATGAATCAGTATCTTATTGTCTTATCCTTGTTTAAAACTAGCCCATGGGAGTGTAACCAGTCAGAGACAAGGGCCAGACAGTCCTGCAAAGGCTGAATAGTTGGTGAAGATATATTAGTGGAATAGATCATTAGAATGTCATCTGCATAAAAATGAAATGGGATTCCTGAAGTTTGAATGAGGATTTCCAAGGGGCTAAGGAAAAGATTAAAGAGAAGAGGAGCGAGAACTGAGCCCTGAGGAACCTCATAACCAAGAGATTGAGAGGAAGAAATGGAGGATGTCAATTGAACCCGGAAAGAGTGGTCTTTTAGAAAAGAACAAAACCGTGCAAGAACCTCATCTGATACATCCAGAGCCTCTAAACAGGAAAGTAGAAGACAGTGATCAACCAAATCGAAAGTCGTAGATAGATCTAATGAGACAGCCAGGACTATTTTATGTTTATCAACATGAGAGTAAATTGCACTGAGTAAAGCAGTTGACTATTTCTGTACTGAAGTGAGACCAAAATCCAGACTATTTAGGATGAAGTGCAAATATTTTATCCATGAATGATGAAACTTTTTAGACTACTTTTTCTAAATAGTTTTGACTAGAAACACAGATTGGAGACTGGATGATAATGTGTGGGAACTTGGGGATCCAAAGATGTTTTTTTTAGAATCAAGTGAGCTACATCCATTTTGTAGTGAACAGGGACTTGACCATTGGAAAGACTGATTGACGAGAAGTAGAATTTTAGGAAGAAGCTGTAGTTCTGGTATTTTAAGGTACTGTGATGGAAAGGGATCCAAAGAGCTACATTGACTGAAGAATTTTAGAAAGAGAGGTTGTAGTCTGAAGTTGAAAAGAGGATAGGGAGAATAGTGCTACAGCAGAAGGGGATAAATTTGGCATCAACTGAGAAGATGAAAGGGTTTGAGAAGAAGAAAGGGGAAGAGAAGAGGAGACAAAAGAAGTTGTAGGAATGGATTGGAGAAAATTCCTTACTTTAGTCGTAAAGAACTGTGCAAGAGTCTCAGTGGATGGGGCTAACACAAAAGACACATGAGGAAATGACTGGTTTAAAATCCTCAGTGACGAATTTAATTAAGGATAAACAAATAATTCATAGGAAAATCGAGTCAATGGAGAATTATAATAGACGTTTGAATTTGAGACTTTTGAACTTTCCCATTTCTCCTTTATTGAAAGCAAATGAGCTATTTTCAATGTATTTGAAGGATATCCTGCAGTTGCCAGATTCAACTTTACCTCCTTATACAAAAATATATTATTTACCTCAAAAGAAAGTTTCAACTGTAGATGTTGCAGGATTGTCACAAGGGGAGGCTCAGAAACCTCAAAATTTAACTGTATTTCTTGAGGACTCGAATTTTGAGATTACAGACTGAGGAACATTGTTAGTTCACTTTGTATTTGAGAAAGATTTGAATCATGTGTTTAAGTTATATTTCAAGAATTCTGTTAAATTGTTTTATGGACAAAAAATTTGGATGTACCCGGATGTTGCGAAGGCAACTCAGGAGAGAAGGAGACAATTCTTGGATTTAAGAAAGAATGTAAAAGCTTTGGGAGCATCATTCTTGTTAGCTTATCCCTGTAAGTGCAGAGTTAACTACCAGGGAAATAAATATGTTTTTTCTTTACCATCACAGCTAAAAGTTTTTGTGGAAGCTAAGAGGATTCAGACCCCCACAGTGTAATAACATCAGACCAATTAAGACAGTTTGTGGAATAAAGGTTAGCTGATTTATTTAACTAAACAGTTATGTTTATAAAACTTCTCCTCATGTTTCTTAACGCCCCCCCCCCCTTCCATAATTGAGGTCTAAGGAAGAATGAAAATTGTCATATTTTAGACAAGGAAGTGTTTTGTAATTGATTCTTGATATTATTTCCTTCTGTGTTTCCTATGCAAGTTGTTGTACTTGTGAAATTGAAAATCAATAAAGAATTAAAAAAAAAAAAAACTAAAGAAAGTGTAGCAAAATTTGTGGAGACAGAGAAAAGAGAAGGGGGAAGTTCATGAGGATCGATCTTGGCCAAACTTCTTATCCACTTCTGATATTGAATGGGAATCAGAGCTGGGGTGGGGAGCAAGAGAGGCAAGAGACAGTTGGAAGAAAATAGCCAAATGGTCAGACCAGGGAATCTGTAACAAAGTGAAAAGAGATGGATACAAAGAGGAGTCTGAGGAGGAAAGCATAAGACTAGTGTGGCTGGCTTGGTATGTAGGAAAAGATATCCACTGTGATAGACCAAGGTCATTTAGAAGAGATAACAAATATTTGGGATTATGTAACTCAGGATTATCTATGTGAATGTTAAAATCTCTGAGAATAAGTGCATTCGGAAAGCGAGTGACTGCATCCGCAATAGTGTGATAGCAAGATTCCCATTGGGATGGGGAAAAAAAAAGGGAGGCAGCAAAATAAAAGAAAAATAATTGGATTGGGACTGCAGAGATGTGTAATTTAGAGGAGAAAGAATAGCCAGACCACTCCCCACCCTGGATGATCTGCCAGATGAAAAAATCTCAGAGACATTCATAAAAAAAGATTCTTCTCCATTCCTAATCCAAGTCTCAGTGAGACAGAGAGTATCTAACAAATTTGTGGTTATGAGGTCACAAATAAGTGGAGCCTTTGAATATAAGGACTTGCAGTTGAGTAACCCAATTTGGTTGTTATTGGCAGAAGGAGAAACCCTAAAGGCACTTGCGTAGCCACAGGTGGGCTCAGGCCCACCCAACAGTAGTACATGTTTAGCGGTAGCTGGTGGAGATCCCAAGCTCTGTCAGCTGAAGACTTTCCCCTGATAGCAACAAAATTCTACTCTCCACAATATTGGCACTTGCGCATGCTCAGTTTTCAGTGCATGCCTGCTGCAGACTGCCAAGGCGGAAAGAAGCATTTTCCTGCCAGCTGAGATACTTTTTTGGTGGTGGTGGTGGGAGGAGAACATTTGGTGCCCACCCACTTCTTACCTAGGCCCACCCAAAATCTGTTGTCTGGCTACGCCCCTGCCTAAAGGACACAGTTGTGTGTGGGATCACGCAAACTTGGGGTGGTAGATGAACCTTAGGGACAGTGACTTGTCCATTACCAATGAGCACTGGGATAGGAAATTTCTGTGGGGCAAAACAAGTAGAAGCTGAGAGACAGCCAGAAAACCGCAGAAAAAAGATCAGCAAAACGCTGAAGTATATGAATGGTTTTAATGTATAATTTAGCCAAGAGAATGTTAGAAAGAAAGGAGTCAAAAGAGAATATAGCGGCGCACACTGTCGCCTCCGAGAGCTACTAAAGTGATTCTCAAATATAGAGCATTAGAGTGACTTCTGGGAACAAGCTGCTTACTTGATGGTCACCTGAAATTAATATATAAATCACCCCAACAAGAAGGTGTTAATATATGAAATACATTACAAGTTAGTAAATATCATATTTATACTTAAAATGATATAAAAACAATAGGATTTTATGTGTTAATACACATATTGGTTGCCTATTTTAAAACAAGAACTCCCAATGCGTGAGAGGTTTTGAAATAGATTTTTGCACCTCTCCCATTCCGATGAAATCATTGACATCATTGGAACTCAAAACAAAATGGCCACCTGGAACACATGCGTTTTAAAAATTTTAAATACATTCTAAGCATTTGATAAGCCATTTTATTGAATTTTTTAGCGATTCCATGTGGGGAGAGTGTATATTATTGTATTTTGTAATTGGTTTCTGTAGGTTGTTTTTATTTCTAGTGGTCAATTTAATTAAATATGCATGATTTTAATTAGGTTGCTTTTGATGGAGTTTTGATTGTCTTTTCATCTAGTTGTCTGTTTTCCAGCTAGCAAGAATTTTTGAACTAACATTTTAAATTAATTTTGTGCCTTTTTAATAATTAGGTTGTGAGTGAACTTTGACCTCAGACAGGAAGTTTAAAACCAAGTGCCAGTGCAGCTGCAGTATGTTTGCTGACGACTGAGGAGTTACTCTGTGAGCGTAGATCCTGCTGCTAGCTTTACGTTTTTTTGTCTTTTCTTCTGAGTTTTCTACCTTTTGAGCCTGTGGTTTGGTTTTTTTTAAATTGTTTATTTTTTTATTGATTTCTTATTCCTTCTGCTGACTTTAGACTGTGCAGATTTTGTTGCTGCTTTTTTTTTTTTTAATTTGTCTGCTAACTATTAGGTGCAAATGCCTTTTAGGACCCTAATAGGTATGTGTCCCTTTTATGTTCTGGTATATAATGTTAGCTTTAAATGTTCTCTTTTTACTCTGATATGAGATGGCTTTCTGGTTTATTTATAACAGGATATGGTTGTAAAACATGAACCATTGGGAGTTCTTATATTAATTATTTATTTTTAATACATTTATGGTTTGTATATTTTGCTATACAGCTGTAGTACCTGACACAGCCTCTAGAGAGGGAAAATGTGGCCACAACGGGTTTTGTTTTAAAATGGCAAGAATAAAATTCCTTTTGAACCTCTCAAAATGTGTGCTTTGCTCTTGTGGACTGCACGACTAGAATACTGCCATTTATGTACCTTCTTACCATCTACAGCTAGGCAGATCTTTATAGAATTAGCTCCTTGATGTCCTCCTTCCAGTGATTATGATAAATTTGATCTCATTGTAATTACTTTTGCCCCACCACCATTGCCCTATGTTCTAGAAAAGATTAGATCTAAAGTAGTTCCATTTGCAGGACCAGTTTCTCCATGATGCTGTGATTTACAATGTCTAGAAACTTTACATCCCTATCTCTAAATGTATATGTATTCATAGGCGGTCGGTGGCCCAACTGTTTGGGGAGGCTAAAGGGGGCGGGGTTAGGGGTGGGGCCAGGGGTGGAGCTTAAATCCATAATTGTCTGATACACAGAAAAAAATAAATAAATAAAAATAAAAGTCACAATTAATACTTTTTATTAAATTTAGATATTAGATATGTATCATATGTCAAAGAATAAAGTGGTTGCTCATAGCATATTCTAAGCACAATCGCTCAACTGCAAAACACTATGCACAACTTTGTGCAAAAACACACTCAGAACCTTACTGTACCATAAATATTACACTGGGCAGAACCTAATACACCAATATACCACCCATACGGAAAATGCAGACCATCAACAATATGAAACAAGGGATCATATCATCACAGTTCTCATGTAGAGCCACAAAACACCCTAATTCATGTTTAATGTGGGATAAAATGCCATAAATAAGTAAATAAATATAAACTTTTAATGTTGAGCACCCGAGTCTCAAAGTGGACATTTCCCAAATACTATAATGAAAATAAAATGATCTTTTCTACCTTTGTTGTCTGGTTGTCCGATTCTGCTGCTATCTGTTCTCAGTGCAGGTCAGGAAGTCATCCTCCTTAAATAACTCTCTGGCAACCCAGCCAACCCCCCCCTCCCCCTGCTCTCCCAGCAGTAAGGTAAACAAACCATAAACCAATTTCTACAATTGGTTACACAAGGCTAGAGGGCTTTCACTGCAGCTCCTGCTGTGAGGATGGAGGTAAATCAACAATTTAAACCTCTCAGAGCACAGCAGGGGAGGCTTAGCCTATCCAAGCCTCTTATACCGGGCAGCGCCTAATTATGTATTTATTTACATAAACTTGATATCCAGCCTTACATTACAAATGAACAACATGATGGCTCATAAACAAACAAAATACAGCTCCAAAATACAAAAGGAGCTTCATGATAAGCAATGTGTTATCTAGTGGCACTAAAAATGCATTTCCAGTGTTGCACCTATGATTGTGCACCATGACTGCATGCCTAGGGAGTATGAATTTAAATAAGGAGATGCTGAGCCAAATCTATGGTATTTAAGGAAGTAGTCTTACAATCCCAGAAGTTCTGGACCACAATGAACTCCTCTGATGGCTACTGGGACTACCCTGATTGCGCTTTCCCACAACTACACAGCACCTCAAAGGACTCCCACCATCCAAGTATTTCTTTTCTATCAATTATGCCATAGGGAGGATGAATTTAAAAAGGAAGATGATGGCACATGTCTAAGAAATTTTCTAATAGGGTGAACTTATAATGAACTCCTCTTTTGGCTATCAAGGTAGCCTTGATTGGGCTTCTCCGCAAGTACACAGCATCTCCAAACTTTCACACCGTCCAGGTACCCCTTCCTATCTCATAGTTACCCCATTTTAATGTACCTCTTGCTTTGATAGGAATAGCCTAATAGCACAGTGGGCTGAGAACTAGGGAACTGGGTTCGATTCCCACTACAGCTCCTTCTGACCTTGAGCAAGTCACTTAACCCTCCATTGCCACAGGTACAAAATTTAGATTGCGAGCCCACTAAGAACATGGAAAATACCTAATGTACCTGTATGTAGTATGTAAACTGCTTTGGTTGTACTACAAAATGCATATGTAAGTGCATGTATGCTAATATTCTAAATATTTACATATGTAATGTGTAAATGTTGGCACTTAGGTTATAGAATTACCCTCACATTGTAAGGCATTCTGGAAAAAGTGCTAACTAAAAACTGATATTAAGGGCAGAAGAATCTCAACCCAATACAGACAAAAGGAAAGGATATAAGTACATAAGTAATGCCATACTGGGAAAAGACCAAAGGTCCATCGAGCCCAGCATCCTGTCCCCAGCAGCGGCCAATCCAGGTCAAGGGCACCTGGCAAGCTACCCAAACATACAAACATTTTATACAAGCTATTCCCGAAATTGTGGATTTTTCCCAAGTCCATTTAGTAGCGGTCTATGGACTTGTCCTTTAGGAAACCGTCCAACCCCTTTTTAAACTCTGCCAAGCTAACCGCCTTCACTACGTTCTCCGGCAACGAATTCCAGAGTTTAATTATGCGTTGGGTGAAGAAAACATTTCTCCTATTTGTTTTAAATTTACTACACTGTAGTTTCATCGCATGCCCCCTAGTCCTAGTATTTTTGGAAAGCATGAACAGACGCTTCACATCCACCTGTTCCACTCCACTCATTATTTTATATACCTCTATCATGTCTCCCCTCAGCCGTCTCTTCTCCAAGCTGAAAAGTCCTAGCCTCCTTAGTCTTTCTTCATAGGGAAGTCATCCCATCCCCGCTATCATTTTTGTCGCCCTTCGCTGCACTTTTTCCAGTTCTACTATATCTTTCTTGAGATGCTGTGACCAGAATTGAACACAATACTCAAGGTGCGGTCACACTATGGAGCAATACAATGGCATTATAACATCTCTAACAAGCTATGAAAGGTACTTCTGTTTTAATTCAAAATTGTGAATAACAGAATTTCGTCCATGTATTTCTTTGTTAATAAGTAATGACTCATTGAGGTGATTACACTGTTTGCTTGTTACTGATCAGGGGGCATAGGACTATCCTTCTTCCTAAAGGCAGATTGGAAGGAATCCTTGAGAATAGTAAGGAGTTTATATGGCCTAGAAGAGCCCTTAATTATTGCTATGTATACTTTTCACTCTCATTTGAAGATGCATGTTCTGTTTTCAAATGTGACAGGAGAATTACCTTCACTTGTACATATTTCTTTCAGTTGACTGAATGGGATTGCAGGAAATGCAAACCAAATCACAGCTTGAATTGTATCAGATTAACATAAAATATTGCTGCCATCTTAAATCCAGTGTTAAACAGCCTACAGCGCACAATTGTTCTCATTGCTAACTTGTAATTATCGACGTCAAATAGACTGGTGTGCTCTGTCAACATGATGAATAAAGCCATCAAACAGTTGCATTGACTACATCAATCTACTGATCACAAATAATCATGCTAAATAAATTTTAAATGTTCATATTTTTTGAATGTCTCAGCATTTGACTTCACTTAGCTGGCAAAAGAAAATCATATGTGTTCTACATTTTCTCTGATAAAATAAACAAATCTATAAAGGAAAACTTTGAAGAAGATATGTAGGTTGGAAACTGGAAACTTCAGTGTGCGCATTTCAAAAAATCATCAGAGTTTTGCTGAACGCAGAACCTTTTATACATTGCATGTAGCACTGCCAAAAATGCACATGTATTGGCACCAAGAACATCATAGGAAGTCATTTTATATAGGAATATATTTTAAAAAGGGCGGTACCAATGGAGGGTTTGCATTTATAATTAGCACTACTTAGCTGTATAAACCTGCATGTCCAAGGGGCCAATATGAAAGAACTACAATCTATTTATTTTTTTATTTGTTACATTTGTATCCCACATTTCCCCACCTATTTGCAGGCTCAATGTGGCTTACATAGTACCATAAAGGCATTCGCCAAGTCCGGTAGAGGAACAAATACAAGATGATATTGTGGTAGATTAAAGGTACATTCGCCTAGTCCTGTAGAGAAACATATACAAGGTGATATTGTGGTCGATTAAAGGTACAGGTGTTTCAGGAATGAGGGGGATCGAGGGCAGGAAAGGTTATATGGTGTCCATTACGAGCTTTGGTTATGCTGTGTTGCAGAGTGTAGGTATTTATGTTGGGTTGGTGGGGTATGCCTTTTTGAACAGGTTGGTTTTAGTGATTTCCTGAAGTTTAGGAGGTCATAGGTTGTTTTCACAGCTTTTGGCAACGCGTTCCATAGTTGTGTGCTTATGTAGGAGAAGCTGGATGCATAGGTTGCTTTGTATTTAAGTCCTTTGCAGTTTGGGTAGTGGAGGTTTAGGTATGTTCGAGATGATCTGGTTATGTTTCTGTGAGGTAGGTCTATGAGGTCTGTCATGTATCCTGGGACTTGGCCATAGATGATTTTGTGGACCAGGGTGCAGATTTTGAAGGTAATACGTTCTTTGATTGGAAGCCAGTGCAATTTTTCTCGGAGGGGTTTGGCACTTTCGAATCGCGATTTACCAAATACCAGTCTAGCTGCTGTATTTTGAGCGGTCTGGAGTTTCTTAGTGAGTTGTTCTTTGCATCCCACATAGATTCCATTGCAGTAGTCTGCATGACTTAGAATCACTGATTGTATTAGGTTACAAAATATTTCCCTCGAGAAGAAAGGTTTTATGCGTTTGAATTTCTACATTGAGTGGAACATTTTCTTTGTTGTGGAGTTAACTTGGCTCTCGAGTGTGAGGTTGCGGTCAATTGTAACACCGAGTATTTTCAGGCTGTCTGAGATAGGAAGGGTGTGTTCTGGGGTGATTATGGTTGTGGGTTTGTACGTATTGTGTTGCGATGATAGGATGAGGCAGTGTGTATTTTCAGTGTTCAATTTCAATTGGAAAGAGTGTGCCCATGAGTCCATGATGTTCAGACCGAGTTTGATTTTATTATTGATTTCTGTTAAATCATGTCTGAAGGGAATGTATATTGTGACATCATCTGCATAGATGAACGGATTGAGGCCTTGGTTTGATAAGGACTTGGCCAGTGGGATCATCATTATGTTGAAAAGTGTTGGAGATAGTGGTGATCCTTGAGGTACTCCGCAGTCTGCTTTCCAAGGTGGTGATACATTTAGGTTCGATTTCACTTGGTATGTTCTGGAATTGTTGTAATATACTTAGCTGGATCAAGCACTTTATGAAAGGCCTTCTAAATGTAAAACCAACATTGAAATCCATGACTCCAGGTTGGGATTTGAATTTAGTTCTAAAGTAACTAACTGTATCGACATTTGAGCCTCTGGAGCAAGTATCAGATAAGCTTTTCTCCTGGAAAGCTGTATTCTTGATAACCATTACTTCTGCTCACCACATCAGTGAAATCCAAGCCCTATGTTTTATTATAGTTTATTAGTATTTGCTAAAACTGCCTTTAATTGTGAAACACATCAAGGTAATTTACAATAAAATCTAAATTAATTACAGAAAAGAATGCCATAATAGATAGGACAGAAATCATTCATTCAAAGAGACAAACAAACTATACGGAAACAAGTTGGCTGCGGTAACACTGTTGCCAACCTCATCTGTCACCAGCAATTATGTCCCAACAAATCTCCAAAAGCCAGAATGAAAAAGTGCATCTTTAAGTTGACTTTGAATCTGGCAAAAGGTTGCTCAGAGGAAAAGCCGTAGGAAGGGCATTCCAAAGCGAGTGTGCCAGAAAGCAGAAGGCACTTTTTCTTGTTGATTCTAGGTGAACTCTTATGGGGTTGGGAAGAACCAGCCAATAGTCATATAGAGGGGAATAATCGAATGGTGCCAGCGAAATAGATTGCCGGCGATCTATTTTGGCGGTGCCACAAACAGCTGGCCGGAACCGTATTATTGGAAAAAATGGCCGGCCATCTTTTCTTTCAATAATACGGTTTGAACCGGCCAAATGCCAGAGTTCGCTGGGTTTGAGATGGCCGCTTTTGTTTTTTAGCGATAATGGAAACTAAAAGCGGCCATCTCAACCCCGGCTAAATCCAAGACATTTGGTCGTGGGAGGAGCCAGCATTTGTAGTACACTGGTCCCCCTGACATGCCAGGACACCAACCGGGCACCCTAGGGGGCACTTCTAAAAATTAAAAAATATATATACAAATAGCTCCCAGGTGCATAGCTCCCTTACCTTGGGTGCTGAGCCCCACAAATCCCCCCTAAAACCCACTCCCCACTACTCTATACCACTACCATTGCCCTTATGTGTGAAGGGGGCACCTACATGTGGGTACAGTGGATTTTGGGGGGGGGGGGGTTTGGCGGGCTCAACACTTACCACCGCAAGTGTAACAGGTAGGGGAGGATGGGCCTGGGTCTGCCTGCCTGAAGTCCACTGCAACCAACAAAAACTGTTCCAGGGACCTATATACTGCTGTCAGGGAGCTGGGTATGACATTTGAGGCTGGCATACAGGCTGGCAAAAAGGTTTTTATTTTTATTTTTTTAGTGTGGGAGGGGGTTGGTGACCACTGGGAGAGTACGGGGTGGTCATCTCCCATTCCCTCCGGTGGTCATCTGGTGAGTTGGGGCACCTTTTTGAGGCTTGGTCGTGAAAATAAAAGGACCAAGTAAAACCGGCGAAATACTCATTAACGCCGCTTTTGTTTTGTCCATTATGCGCTGAAGCTGGCCATCTGGTAGCTATGTCCATGCCCGCCCATGTCCCGCCTTCGTTACGCTGCCCACACGCCCCCTTGAACTTTCACCGGCTCGGCAACGGGAAAGCGGCGAAGGTGTCAAAAAAGCACCTTTCGATTATACCGCTTTTGCCGCTTTTGAGAGATAGCCGGCCATCTCCCGATTTATGTCGGAAAATGGCCGGCGATCACTTTCGAAAATGAGCTGGTTAGTCATCTGAGAGCTCAAGAATGAACATAAGAAACCAGTGTAGTTTCACAAGGAGAGGAGTGGCGTGATCTTTGCATTTAACATGCCATAACATACTAGCCACTGTATTTTGGAAGGTTTGAAGACACACAGTTCTGATTTAGTGATTCCTGCATAAATTGTATTGCAATAATCCAGATGGGATAGGATAGTGTCAATAAAGTCAAATAATCAAGGTAACTTCTGACAGATCTAAGTTTTCAAAGGGCCAAGAACCAGGATTTAAGGACTGAAGAAGGATGCATGACTCTTGAACCAGCAAGTGACCGTTTTGTCGTGGGTTCAATACTAAATGAATATCAAGCAACCAAGTAACTACTTTATCCAGACAGAATTGCAGAGGAGTTAAATCTGGTTTAGAAATAGATGTATAATGAACAATGAGCGGATTAGAGCGGACAGATGTGAAGCGTTTGTTTACACTTTCAAACAACAACAAAACCAGGGGACACAAGATGAAGCTAGAATATAGTAGATTTAAAACAAATAGGGGAAAGTTGTTTTTTACTCATCGTGTAGTTAGACTCTGGAACTCGTTGCCGGAGAATGTAGTGACAGCAACTGGCCTTATGGAATTTAAAGTGAGTTTGGACAGATTCCTGAGGGAAAGGTCCATTGAACATTATTACAAATTTTTTTTGGGGGGGGGTTTGGGGGGGGGAGGGGGGTTGCCGGGTTCTTGAAGCCTGGATTGGCCACTGTTGGAGACAGGATGCTGGGCTTGATGGACCCTTGGTCTTTTTCCAGTATGGCGGTGCTTATGTACTTATGTAATATCATCAGTATAAACATATACACTTAAGCTGAGATACTGTATTAGTAGAAATAGGGGGCTGAGAAAAATGTCAAAAAGCACTGGAGAGAGTATCGAACCCTGTGGTACTCCGCAGGAAAGTTGATAAGTTTCTGATGTATGATTGTTCATTATTAACCTGAAGGTTCTCTCATGTAGAAAAGAAACAAACCACTAATAAACTGTTCCAATGATACTGATTGAAAGCAACCTTTGGAGAAGGAGAGTGTGATTTACCATATCAAATGCTGCAGAGAGATCAAGGAAGACTGCCAAGGCAATATGACTGCTATATAGTTTTAAATGAATCTCGCTAACCAAGGCAGTCATGAGAGTTTTCATGCTGTGCCCAATCTGAAAGCTATCTTGACAGGGATGCAATGCCAGAACTGACTCAAGGTGGGTTTTGTAGCTGTGTCCGCCTTCTCAATGATTTTAACTAAAAATGAAAGATTAGAAACTGGTTTATAATGAGCTGGGTCAGTTTTTAGTTTAAGTATTGGATGAATCAGTGCAGTTTTTTTTTTTTTACAAAGAAGAGAGAACGCCCTCAAATAACGAACATAAAGTTATCAAGTAAATTAAAGGTAAGAGTTCAAGAGAGGGATGTTTTATCCATGTGGAGGGAATTGGATCTAATGAGCAGGTAGTGAAATGCATTCCTATAAACAATCTTGAGATGGTGTCCTCAGACAGCAAATTAAAAGATGACCAGTGTGCAGTGCGAGATAAAATTAAAGGGTTGAAATCGGGGGGTACCAACTATGGGTGGAAAAGTTGCCTTTAGGGAGTTGATCTTAGTATGGAAGTAATGAGCAAAGTACTGCTGTAGGAGAGTCCGGTATAATGGATAGTGAACAAGGTTGTGTCAGGGTGTTAAAAACTGAGATTAGCTAGTATTTTATCCTCCGTATACACAGATTTTGGATGATAAAGTACTTTTAAGAATGCACCCCAAGTTTCTACCGAAGGTGGTCTCCCTTTTTTCATTTGAACCGTTAGTTTTATCAGTTTTTCATTCCTCCTCACCAATCATTGAGAGAGGCGCAATTACATACTTTGCAAGTTTATTTGAAAACAACAGATCATCCTTCTCAATTATTTATTTCTTTGGATTCTAGGGTTCCAGTTTCAAAGAGACCTCTTTCTTCATGGACAGCAGATTGCATCTCTTTTTGTTATGAGCAAGCAGGTACACAACCAGTGCCACATATTTCTGCTCATCACAGTGGCGTAGCTACGTGGGGCCTGGGCCCCCGTAGATTGGGCCCTAGACCCCCCTGCCAATGACCCACTCGACCCCCTCCCGCCGTCAACCCGCCTACCTTTGCTGGCGGGGGACCCCAACCCTCGCCAGCCGAGGTCCTCCTCGCAAAAAGCTTCCTAGTCCTTCTGTTTCTGACGTCCTGCAGGACGCCAGACTCACAGAACGAAGACTTGCAGAGCAAGATGTCAGAAACAGAAGGACTAGGAAGCCTTTTGCGGGTTGGCATCGGCAGGGGGGGGGGTCGAATGGGTCGTCGGGGAGGGGGGTCGACAATGGCTGGTGGGCGGTGTCGGTGGCAATGGGGGAGGGGCAGCAATGGTGGGGGGGGGGGGTCACTGGGGGGGGGGGGCTAAAAGGTGCCCCTTCACCTCGGGCTCTGGACCCCCCTCCCGCCGAAGTCTGGCTACGCCCCTGGCTCATCATCAGCTATGGCAGCAACCAGAGTGCATCTCAGAAGAGCTTCAGCTCAGGACATTTGAAAAGTATTTTTTCACGGAGAGAGTGGTAGATACTTGGAATGCTCTCCCACGGGAGGTGGTGGAGATGAAAACGGTAACGGAATTCAAAAATGCGTGGGATGAACATAAAGGAATCCTGTTCAGAAGGAATGGATCCTCAGAAGCTTAACGGAGATTGGGTGGCAAAGCCGGTGGTGGGAGGCGGGGCTAGTGCTGAGCAGACTTCTATGGTCTGTACCCTGAAATGGCAGATACAAATCAAGGTCAGGTATACACATAAAGTAGCACATATGAGTTTATCTTGTTGGGCAGACTGGATGGACCATGCAGGTCTTTCTCTGCCATCATCTACTATGTTACTATAGTAGTTCAATAACTGCAATCTATTTCTATGAGACCTATCCCTCCTTCAGATCTAGGAATGTACAGTCAAGGCATACACTGATTCTTATTGATGATCTTGTTTGCACATCTAGTTTTTCAATGTCTTTAAGAGGCCAGTCTACAATACCAAATCTATGAGAGTGCTAGAAGTCCCAGTTGGTTAATAGCCTGTATCTTATCCCATGATGCTAATGCACTCTTCAATATAAGTTTAAGTCTCCTATAATATTCTTTGCTGATTTTTTTCTCTCAGTGATTTCTGCTTGATAGTTTTTCCTGCCTCCACTCCTAGATATTTATATACACCTTCCTGTTGAAGTTCCTTTATCTCACAGTCATCAGTTAGCGAGGTGTTTTTACTTTTGCTCATCTTTCCACTAAGGAAAGTCACCTTAGCACATTTGTCCAGTTCAAAAGTTGTCTTGATGCCATCTGAAAAGCTTTTCACCACTTGAAGTTGTTCCTGTAATTGCTGCTCACTGGAACTGTAGAGTTTCAGGTTATCAACAAACAGTAAATGCAATGTAACCTGTTTCAATACTCAGGTACCATTCTTCAATTTGTACAATCAAGGATCTTAGGTTATCCTTCAATTTACATCCTCTTTCCTCCAATTTCTGATGAGCTCTCTTCGTGTACTCTCCGTAATAAAACAGAGGGTTTATAGCATCATAATATCAGTACATTTCCCCCTTTTTATCGTCAAGAGTCCACCTAACACTTTTTAATCGTTTAAATTTTTTCATCAGTTTCTGTGATTTATCTCCTGCTTAGATAGCATATGCTATAATCTACCATTGCCCACTGGTGTATATAGGGAGAACTAAAAGGAAGATACAGTTATGTCTTAATGAATATAAAGGCAGAATACACAATAAAAAGGAAGAAACTTCTCTGGTGTCACATTGGCTTATGAAGGCACATACTACGACCGAACTGAATTGGTTCACTGTTGATCATATCCCACCTATGCCTATTGGGGGTGATCATGATCGGTGTCACCTTATCACCTTCACACTTCTTCACCCCCCCTCAGCCCAACATTAACCATTACTTCCAGGAATCTCCAGGCTATTGACCCTCCCACCTTATCCTCTAGTATTTCTAATTTCCTCCACTCCATCATGTCCTCCAAGTCTGTTGGCAAGGCTGTCTCCGCTTACAATGTCTCTCTCTCGTCTGCTCTGGACACCCTCGCACAATCCATCTCCCGTCCCACAAGGCGTACTAATCCCCAGCCCTGGTTGACCCCTTGCATCTGTTACCTTCGCTCCTGCGCCCGATCTGCTGAACGCCTGTGGAGGAAATCTCGCACCCATTCAGATTTCCTTCATAACAAATTCATGCTATCCTCCTTCCAGTCCTCCCTTTTCCTTGCCAAACAGGACTATTACACCCAATTGACCAATTCTCTCAGCTCCAACCCTCGTCGTCTCTTTGCCACCCTTAACTCCCTCCTCAAAGTGCCCTCTGCTCCCCCCCCCCCCCCCACCTCACTCTCTCCTCAATCACTGGCTGACTACTTACGCGACAAGGTGCAAAAGATCAACCTTGAGTTCACTACCAAGCCACCTCCTCCTCCTCTTCATCCTTCAACCCTCTCCCTCAACCAACCAACCCAGGCCTCTTTCTCCTCCTTTCCTAATATCACCGAGGAGGAAACCGCAAGCCTTCTTTCCTCCTTGAAATGCACCACCTGTTCTTCTAACCCCATCCCTACTAACTTACTTAACACCATCTCTCCTACTGTCACCCCCACCATCTGCCATATCCTCAACCTCTCTCTCTCCACGGCAACTGTCCCTGACACCTTCAAGCATGCTGTAGTCATACCACTCCTCAAAAAAACATCACTTGACCCTACCTGTCCCTCCAACTACCGCCCCATTTCCCTCCTACCCTTCCTCTCCAAAATACGTTTTGCGCAGTGTGCGGCGGCAGCCAAAAAAGCAAACAGGATGCTAGGAATTATTAGGAAAGGGATGGTGAATAAGACCAAAAATGATATAATGCCTTTGTATCGCTCCATGGTGCACACACCTTGAGTATTGCGTTCAGTTCTGGTTGCCGTATCTCAAAAAAGATATAGCGGAATTTGAAAAGGTTCAAAGAAGAGCGACTAAAATGATAAAGGGGATGGAAGTCCTCTCATATGAGGACAGGCTAAAGAGGTTAGGGCTCTTCAGCTTGGAAAATTGATGTCTGAGGGGAGATATGATTGAAGTCTACAAAATTCTGAGTGGTGTAGAATGAGTCAAAGTAAATCGATTTTTTTACTCGTTCCGAAAGTACAAAGACTAGGGGACATTTGAGGAAGTTACATGGAAATACTTTTAAAACAAATAGGAAATATTTTTTTCATTCAACGAATAGATATGCTCTGGAACTCTTTGCCGGAGGATGTGGCAACAGCAGTTAGCATATCTGGGTTTACAAAACATTTGAACGAATTTCTGGAGGAAAAGACCATAGTCTGCTATTGAGACAGACATGGGAAGCAACTGCTTGCCCTGGGATTTGTAGTATGGAGTGTTGCCACAATTTGGGTTTCTGCCACGTACCTATTTGTGACCTGGCTTGGCCACTGTTTGGAAAACAGAATACTAGGCTAGATAGTCCATTGGTCAGACCCAGTATGGCTACTATTATGTTCTTATGTACTAGCCATATGCTCAGCAGTATTCTATAATGTAATCAAACCACAGTGTTAAATAGGCTAGAAGCTCAAACAATCCCAGAAACAAACAACAGCTCACTACATATAAGAAAATTTACTTCATATAAAGTGTGCTGAAGAAGCAAAACAAAATCATTTTTCCTGATGCAACTACTAAGCGAAACATGGCACTATGTTGGACTGACTCATTGTGAAGGAATATAAACCTGTAGCCTGCTGGCAATACAAGATAAGAAAGTCTAGTGTTTTGGGGACTGTTTTAAAGTGCAGATTTAATATGAAAAACTAATGAATATCATCTTCCAAAAAAGTTTCATGAAAATTAAAAAGATCAAAAATATTACAAAAGTATTATAATAATTAAAATTACAAATCAAAATTAGATTACAATTGTTGTGGAGCGCCCTTTATAAAATAGCTCTGAGCACTGGTTTTTCGTAGTGCCTATTTTTTCAGCACCATTTACGAAATCCAGCACGTACCCCTGAATTCTAAATAGCGTGACTTAAGTTGTGCATGCAAATCCAGCTGTATTCTGGATTTGTGTGCATAAATTAATTAGTTAACAAGTCACTCCATGCCAATAATTGCCACTTAACAAGCAATTATTGACACTAAGAGGGGCATAATCGAACGGCGCCAGCCAAATAGCTGGCCAGCCATCTTCAGGGCTGGTTTCGCAAGGGGGCGGAGCCAACCATATTTTCGAAATACGGTTGAGGCCGGCTAAATCGATCACCGGGTGTAGAGGAGATCGCAGCCATAATGGAAACCAGGCCCGGCCATCTCAAACCCGGTGAAATGCAAGGTATTTGGTCGTGGGAGGAGCCAGCATTTGTAGTGCACTGGCCCCCCTCACATGCCAGGACACCAACCGGGCACTTCTAAAAAAAAAAAAAAAAAAAAATTAAAATAGCTCCCAGGTGCATAGCTCCCTTACCTTGGGTGCTGAGCCCTCCAAATTCCCTCCCCCAAAAATCACTCCCCACAACTCTACACCACTACTAAAGCCTTAAGGGGGTGAAGGGGGGCACCTACATGTGGGTACAATGGGTTTTGGGGTTTTTTGGAGGGCTCAACATTAACCACCACAAGTGGAACAGGTGGGGGGGGGGGGGTGGGCCTGGGTCCACCTGCCTGAAGTGCACTGCACCCACTAAATACTGCTCCAGGGACCTGCATACTGCTGTCAGGGAGCTGGGTATGACATTTCAGGCTGGCATACAGGCTGGCAAAAAACTTTTTGCTTTTATTTGTTTTGGGTGGGAGGGTGTTGGTGACCACTGGGGGAGTAAGGGGAGGTCATCCCCGTTTTTCCTCCGGTGGCCATCTGGTCAATTGGGGCACTTTTTTGTGACTTGGACCTAAAAAGAAATGGACCAATTGCAGCTAGCGAAATGCTCGTCCGAGCCGGCCATCTTTTTTCCATTATGGGGTGAAGCCGGCTATCTCGTAACCACACCCCCATCCCGCCTTCTGTACCCTCCCTTGAAGGTTGGCCGGCTCCGCGATGAAAAGCAGTTGGGGCCGGCTAAAATTGGCTTTCGATTATACTGATTTGGCCGGGATCAGGAGTTCGCTGGCCATCTCCCAATTGTGTCGAAAGATGTCCGGCAATCTCTTTCGAAAATAAGCTCATAATTGTCACTAGTTAGAATTTACATGCATCACTGTCTAAGTTTATTCTGCAATTTAATGCACGTAAATTTGAATTCACACCATGGGCGTGGAACAGGTGAGACATGAGCTTTTCTCAAATCTATGCATGTTGTTGTAGAATACACTTGGTCTGTGCCTAATTTAAGCGTCAAGATTTACACCAAGCTTTACTTTATGTAAGTCTTTGCAACTAAACTTGGATGTTCTTTATAGAATATGCCTAGGCGTATTTTTTTCGGTGCAGATTTTGCAGGCACCACATATGGAATCTAGGTGGGGCTTGAGCAGGTCCCAAGTTACATGCTAAAGTGCTACATTGAGTGCATATTTACACCTGCTATTGATATGTAAATGGGCTTGTCTATATATTGGTGTGTAAATGCTGACTCACTCGTATTCTATAATGGAATATGGAGAACCCAGATGCCTTTATAGAATTAGTGCTTATCACTCTGCATCTTGGTACTAACATTTGGCATCCTTTATAGAATTTCCCCTAACCATTATAATTCTATAAAAGTAACCAAAAATTGCATATGTGACCAATTTGCAGATGCAATTTAATTAAATGAACTAATTAGTGCCAATAATTGGCTTTTTAATAAGCAATTATTGGCACTAAGTGGAATACGTATATGCATGTAAATGTAGGCATGGGATCTCTGCCTAAATTTTATGAGTGAGTTAAAAAATGGGAGCATGGAAATGGGAGGGTTATGGACAGAACGGGATGTTCAAAGCATTTATGTGCATTGTTATAGAATAAGGGAGAAAACACATCTAATTTGTGTGCATACATTTGCACTACGTTTCAGTTACATAAGAACATAAGAGTAGCCATACTGGATCAGACCAAAGGTCCATCTAGCCCAATATCCTGTTTCCAAATAGTGGCCAAACCAGGTCACAAGTACCTGGCAGAAACCCAATTAGTAGCAACATTCCATGCTACTAATCCTGGGGCAAGTAGTTGCTTCTCCATCTGTCTCAATAGCAAACTCCAGGAACTTGTCCAAACCTTTTTTTAAACCACGATACGCTAACCGCTGTTACCACATCCTCTGGCAAAGAGTTCCAGAGCTTAACTATTTGTTGGGCAAAAAAATATTTCCTCCTATTTATTTTAAAAGTATTTCCATATAACTTCCTCGGGTATCCCCTAGTCTTTGTACTTTTGGAATAAGTAATTGATTTACATCTACTCATTCTACACCACTCAAGATTTTGTAGACCTCAATCATATCTTCCCTCATCCATCTCTTTTCCAAACTGAAGAGCCCTAACCTCTTTAGCCTTTCCTCATACGAGAGGAGTTCTATCCCCTTTATCATTTTGGTCATTCTTCTTTGAACCTATTCTAATTCCGCTATATCTTTTTTTGAGATGCAGCAACCAGAACTAAATGCAATACTCAAGGTGCGGTCGCACCACTGAGTGATACAGAAGCATCCCTTTCCTAATAATTCCTAGCATCCTGTTTGCTTTTTTGACCGGCGCTGCACACTGAGCAGATTTCAGTGTATTATCTACAATGACACCTAAATCTTTTTCTTGAGTGCTGACCCCCAGGGTGGACCCTATCATCAGGTAACTATGATTTGGATTATTCTTTCCAATGTGCATCACCTTGCATTTGTCCACATTAAATTTCATCTGCCATTTGAATGTCCGGTCTTCTAATTTCCTAAGGTCTTTCTGCAATATTTCACAGTCCACATGTGTTTTAACATCCTTGAATAGTTTTGTGTCATCTGCAAATTTAATTACCTCACTCGTCATTCTGATTTTCATATCATTTATAAATATGTTAAATAGCACCGGTCCCAGTACCGATCCCTGTCACACTCCATTGTTCACCTTCCTCCATTGAGAGAAATGACCATTTAACCTCTGTTTTCTGTCCCAGAACCAGTTCCTAATCCACACCAGAACCTTGCCTCTTATGCCATGACTCTTTAATTTTCTCAGGAGTCTCTCATGAGGAAATTTATCAAAAGCTTTCTGAAAATCTAAATACACTACATCAATCGCCTCACCTTTATCTACATGTTTATGTACACCTTCAAAGAAATGAAGCAAATTGGTGAGGCAAGACTTCCCTTGGCTGATCCTATGCTGGCTCTGTCCCATTAAACCATGTTTGTTTATGTGTTCCATAATTTTATTCTTTATAATAGTTTCCACTATTTTGTCAAGCACTGATGTCAAGCTTATCAGTCTGTAATTTCATGGATCACCCCTAGAACCCTTCCCGTGCACTCCGCTCCATGGATAAATCCTTCTTATCTGTTCCCTTCTCCACTACTGCCAACTCCAGACTTCGCGCCTTCTGTCTCGCTGCACCCTACGCCTGGAATAAACTTCCTGAGCCCCTACGTCTTGCCCCATCCTTGGCCACCTTTAAATCTAGTCTGAAAGCCCACCTCTTTAACATTGCTTTTGACTCGTAACCACTTGTAACCACTCGCCTCCACCTACCCTCCTCTCTTCCTTCCCGTTTACATTAATTGATTTGATTTGCTTACTTTATTTATTTTTTGTCTATTAGATTGTAAGCTCTTTGAGCAGGGACTGTCTTTCTTCTATGTTTGTGCAGCGCTGCGTACGCCTTGTAGTGCTATAGAAATGCTAAATAGTAGTAGTAGTAGAACCCTTTTTAAAAACTGGAATCACATTAGTTACCCTCCAAAATTCAGGTACTAAGGATGATTTTTAATGACAGGTTACATATTACAAACAGCAGATCAGCAATTTCATGCTTGAGTTCCTTGAGTACCCTTGGATGTAAGCCATCCGGTCCAGGTGATTTTCTACTCTTTAATTTGTCAATTTGGCTCAGTACATCTTCCAGGTTCACCGAGATTTCTTTCAGTTCCTCCAAATTATCACCCTTGACAACCATTTCCGATACAGGCAGATCTCTTACATCTTCTTCCATAAAGACCAGAGCAAAGATTTCATTCAGTTCCTCTGCTATGGCCTTGTCCTCTCTGAGTACCTCGTTTGCTCCTTCATGATCTAACATAGAAACATAGAAACATAACGGCAGGTAAAGGCCATATGACCCCTCCAGTCTGCCCATCCTCTGTAACCCCTAATTCTTTCTGTTCCTAAGCGATCCCACATGCTTATCCCATGCCTTTTAAAATTCTGGAACAGTTCTCGATTCTACCATTTCCACCGGGAATTAGATTGTAAGCTCTGTCGAGCAGGGACTGTCTCTTCATGTTCAAGTGCACAGCGCTGCATACGTCTAGTAGCACTATAGAAATGATAAGTAGTAGTAGTAGAATTCCATGCCTCCACCACCCTTTCTGTGAAATAATACTTCCTTAGGTTACTCCTAAGCGTATTCCCTCTTAATTTTGTCATATGCCCCTCATTCCAGAGCTCTCCTTCATTTGAAAAAGGCTCTCTTCCTGTACATAAATGCCCTTGAGATATTTAAATGTTTCTATCATGTCTCCTCTCTCCCTTCTTTCTTCTAGTGTATACATGTTGAGGTTCATAAGCCTGTCCCTATAATTTTTGCATTCAAGACTGTTTACTAATTTCATAGCCGCCCTCTAGACCGACTCCATCTTGTTTATATCTTTCCATAGGTGTGATCTCCAGAACTGCACACAGTACTCCAAATGAGGCCTCACCAGAGACTTATACAACGGCACTATCACCTCCTTTTTCCTGCTGGTCATCTCTCTTTATGCACCCAAGCATCCTTCTGGCTTTGGTCGTCGCTTTTTCTACCTGTTTGAAAGCTTTAAGGTCATCAGACACAATCACCCCCAAGTCCCACTCTTCCTTCACACACTGAAGCACTACACCCTCTATACTGTACCGTTCCCTCAGATTTTTGTGACCCAAGTGCATGACCCTGCATTTTTTGGGATTAAACCTTAGTTGCCAAATATTGGTCCATTCCTCTAGCTTCGCTAGGTCCTTCCTCATGTCATTCACACCCTCCAGGGTGTCCACCCTGTTGCAGAGTTTAGTATCATCTGCAAAGAGACAAACCTTACCAGAGAGCCCTTCCGCAATATCGGCCCTAGGACCAATCCCTGCGGTACTCCACTGACAACCTTCTTTTCTTCAGAGCACGCTCCATTTACCACCACCCTCTGTCTCCTACCATTCAACCAATTTTTTACCTAGTTACTTTAGGTCCCGCACCAAGGGAACTCAATTTATTTATCAGTCGCCTGTGCGGAACCGTGTCAAAGGCTTTGCTGAAATCCAAGTATACCACATCAACCGCCCCTCCCACATCCAACTGTTTGGTCACCCAGTTGAAGAAGACAGTCAGATTCGTCTGACACAACCTGCCACCAGTGAAGCCATGCTGCCTCAGGTCTCGCATTCCATGTAGTTCAAGAAATACCACAATCCTCCTTTTCAGAAGCGTTTCCATTAGCTTACTCACCACTGAGGTCAGATTGACAGGTCTGTAATTCCCAACCTCTTCCTTACTTTCACTCTTGTGCAAAGGAACCACATCCACCCTGCTCCAGTCCACCGGGACCACTCCAGTTTCTAAGGAAGCATTGAAGAGGTCTGTGAACGGAGCCAACAGAACTTCTCTGAGTTCCTTAAGCACCCTCGGGTGTATCCTATCAGGCCCCATCGTTCTGTCTACATTTAGTTTGGCAAGATCCTCACGAACACAGTCCTCCGTAAACGGGTCTTGGTCTACCATACATCCATCCCCTTTGCCTTTGTTTTCTGCAGCCCTACCCCCAGTCTTTCATTCGTGAACACAGAGCTAAAATAATCGTTAAGCAGTTCAGCCTTTTCCTTTTCATCTTCCACATATTTCTCTCCCTCAGCTTTGAGCCTCACAATGCTATTGTGGCACTAACAGTCCAATGGATTCCCTTGCAGGCTTTTACTTCACCTTTTAACCATGCAGGCTGTCATTTTCTCTTCTTTCCACTTTTGGTGTAAATTGGCCATGCCTAAAGTTAGGCACGATTCCTGGGCGTAAGCACTATTTTATAAACCACACCTTACTTTAGGCATGGCTTATAGAATAGCTCTTTTTAGGGGGCCTAATTTTTTTTCACCATATATAGAATGCATCTCTAAGGGCCATATTCTATAAAGATTATGCTCCTAAATTTACGCTCCTAACATTTATGCTCTTAATTTATGAGCATAACTTATGCTCATAAATTATGAGCATAATCTATTTTGGAACATAGAGTATGCTCATAACTTAGGAGCACAAATTTAGGAGCATAACCTTTATAGAATAAGGCCCTAAGGGGGTCTTTTACAAAGCATCAGTAAGCCCGATGTGGACTTGCCAAATGCTAAATCAGGACTACCGCTGGCCCAACGCAGCCACTGGTGGTAGCCCTGTCCCGAGTGTGTGCCATTTCTGGGGGAAAAAGAAAACCCCTGGAAATGGCTTGCATGGCAGTAACCCGGGTTATCGCAGGAGCAGTTATCACCACCTCAATGGGTGGCAGTAAGGGTTCCCTGCCACATGGCGATGTGGTAAGCGTTCTCTTATCATATGGCCATTTTTGTCTGGGGGCTTTTTATCCACTGCAATAAAAAAGGCTGTGGTGCACTGGAAAAACAGCTCCTGCTGCTAGTGCAGGACCCTTTTCCCTGCAGCTTGGTAAAAGGACCCCTAAATTCCTAAGCAGTTAGCTTAGCGGGGTTTAAAAAAAGTTTGACAAATTTCCTAAAAGTCCACAAGCCATTAATAAAATGGATTTGGGAAAATCCACTGCTTATTTCTTAGAGAAGCAGCATAAAATCTGTTTTACTCTTTTGGAATCTTGCCAGGTACTTGTGTCTTGGATTTCCACTGTTGGAAACAGAATATTGGTCTAGATGGACCTTCAGTCTGTCCCAGTATGGCGACACTTTATTATGTTTGCTTTGGGAGGAGTGAGTATTGGTGTATGTCAGTTAAATCCTAACAACTGAAGCCCTAGATATATTTAAGGTAAAACCACACAACAATCCTTAGAGATCTTTAATTACCACATAACAGTTTTCCAAATATTCTGGATTTCAATCTGTGAATCTAATCACATGAACAGTTTAACTATATTCTCCAGACACTTACTTCTCTGTATCCTCAAGAACTTTCTCTGTCTTCTCTAAGGAACAAAAGAAATTCTATTTAAATGCCTAAGCATTGTTTATAGTTTTAATGCATTGGCTTGAATTTAATTGCACTTTTATTGATGCTTTAATTGTAGGTTAATTGCACTGTGAACAGATTTATCAATTGTAAACCTTGTTATTTCAAGAGATGTTTTTCTAGAAATAAATGTTTGATTAATGCTAATTTTCTCATTTATGCTAAATGCCTTATTCAAGACATTCCATTTGCAGACTTCCTGTAGTTCTCATTCTATGAAAAATCTTACCTTTTTTTTAGATGAACTCATTTTTATATGCAGATCATATAATTACAAAACTTGTTTAATTATAATAAAGCACAGAACATTTGTTGTATTAACTAATGTTCTGCAAGATATGCCAGTGGGATTGATATTCAGATGCACTTATATGGATAAACGTACAATCTGTACCACTGAATATTTTTACAGACTGCTACAGCACTAGCTGAATAGTTTCGGGGTGGTCCAGGGGCAGAGTCTGGGTGGAAACCAAAATTATCCGGACAGCAGCAATTTTCAGTGCTGCTGTCTGGAAAACTATTTGCATAACTTAAGCAAGCAAAAAAAGGTGTTCTAAAAGTATCCAGATAAGCTGGACAATGCTGGGCACTCAATGCAGCATCTGGATATTTGGTGGCTGGCACTATCCAATTACTGTGGCTGAATATCATAATTTGTTTGCTTGCATAGGCTAGCATTGAGAGGATACATTGACTGCTGCAGGCTGAATGTCTGCAGAAGTATGCTTATTTAATAGATTAACAGTACCTCATATCTTGTCACTGTTAGCTCAAGGTGAGCTACCTTAAGGCACAATAGTTATTTCCCTGCCTACAAAAGACCAGGATGTGATGTAATAGTGTGCTTCCCCTTTTATAAAATTGCTCACGGGTATAAGTATGTAAAACGTAGGCACAAAGAATGTGCTTATTTTTGGACCATTTCCCCGGGCTTCTATATATGGTGCGTTGATTTCAACGTGGAAGTAGAAGCGTATTCTATAATAATATGCATAACTTAATTAGTTAACAAACTAATCAGCGCTGATCATTGGATGCTAACAAGCAATTATCAGCACTAATTGGCATTAATTAGAATTTATGCGCACTACTTGCTAAGTGTATTCTGTAACGTGGCATACATAAATTCTAAGATGCATAGTTGAAAAGTGAGCGTGGTTATGGGAGTGGATTGGGCGGATCATGTGCATTTCTAAAATCTATGTGTGGCATAGATTGGGTGGCAAAGTCGGTGGCGGGAGGCGGGGATAGTGCTGGGCAGACTTATACAGTCTGTGTCCTGAAAAGGACAGGTACAAATCAAGGTAAGGTATACACAAAAAGTAGCACATGTGAGTTTATCTTGTTGGGCAGACTGGATGGACCGTGCAGGTCTTTTTCTGCCGTCATCTACTGTGTTACTATGTTACTATGTGTTGTTATAGAATACACCTGCTTCACATCTAATTTAGGTGTTGGGATTTACACCAGGTTTTAGTTGGTGTCATTGACCGTGACTAAATTTAGTCATGTGGAGCAACACTCAGCGTATACCGTGGCCAATTCCTGTAAGAAGAACGTTTTTCTTTTTAACAGGTCATAGCAGTTTTTGAGCACCGATGATGGTATTTAATTGAGCTCTGACCTTTGCTTCTTAGGGAGCTTTTTCTCATTTTCTGAAATAGTTAATTTAGAATACTAAAATCATTCTTGGTGCATTTTTCTTTTGTGTTTTAGCACTCAGAGCCCAATTTGTGACCACCCCAGACGCAGGTTCTATGGAACCGAAATGCCTTGCTTCCCATATAGTGGGTGTCTTGCACTTAATTCATTTTCAGCGCTGCGCTGGTGCGATGTCAAATCGCTCATCAGTTAAGTACAAGGGCTGTGTCTTGTCTCTTTTGATGGTCAGCCCTTAGGTCCCCTAAGGCCCCGAAAGACCTCAGAGGACAGCCGTGCAACCCCGACTCTTCACCCGCGGCGGCCGCCGTTCACCAAGGGTTGAGCCCTCAGCTGCAGGCGGCCAGCAGGACTGCTGGAACCGCGGGGTTGACGGTTGGCCCGGCCGGCAGTCAGCAAACACAGTCTATGAGAACGGCTAGCAAGGCAGCTAGCAATCCGTGGGTAGAATCGCTATAGTCTCTGGAAATGGCTAGCAAGGCGGCTAGCAATCCGTGGCTAACAGTAGCACAGTCTCTGGATAGAGGCTAGCAAGGGCGGCTAGCAATCCGTGGGTAACAGTAGCACAGTCTCTGGATAGCGGCTAGCAAGGGTGGCTAGCCCTCCGTGACTCCCGGTAGCACAGTCTCCAGGTAGTGGCTAGCAAGGGTGGCTAGTCATCCGTGGGTAACAGTAGCGCACTCTCTGGATAGTGGCTAGCAAGGGCGGCTAGTCATCCGTGGGTAACAGTAGCACAGTCTCTGGATAGTGGCTAGCAAGGGCGGCTAGCCATCCGTAACACGAAACCACTGGACCTGCTTCGGGAACAGAACCGGAAGCAACCAGGTCCTCTGGTCCTTGAGTTTAAATATCGCGCCGTCCCGCCCTCCGGGAAGGAAACCCACCAATCCGGCCCCGGGGAGTCGGCAGAGCTCCCGGATTGGCCTGCCCGAACTCCAGGCGGAGTCATCGCCCGGGTTCGCCAATCCGGGGGCGAGATGGGAGGAGTTCCCGAATCCTTCAGCCTCGGGATTCCAAGAGGCGTCGGCTCCGGCGCCGCCATCTTGGCCGGCGCGAACCTCCTTTCCCCGAGGCCGGCGTTCGCCCCAGCGGGTCGTCGGTCTCGGCCCGACCCGTGGCAGCGCCGGCTCCTCCGGAGGCCCTCTCCCGCCGTCCCCGATGCCGCGGATGCCGCTGGCTCCCGCTCCCCACAGCGGGAGCGCAGGTATGGACGCGGGACGTGACAGGCTGCTGTCTTTGTTTGTTATTTGCTTTTTATTCTTAATTTGAGTGCCAATAAAAATAAAAAAAACAAAAAGTCAATATTTTCAAAACGATTACTACAGCTCAAGAGGCAAATGATTATTTAGCATCTAGTGCTGCAGATTTGGAATAGCTGGAGGCTATAAGAGATCTCATAGCCGGTTCACTTGATTTATGATGCCTCAACGCTGAATCCACTTGGTGAATTTGATACCGTTCACATAATATATTCTTCCCACCATTGATTATTATTATTATTATTATTTATTACATTTGTACCCCGCGCTTCCCCACACAATGCAGGCTCAATGCGGCTTACGTAGTAATTTGAAATACAAAGTTAAGAATAGAATTTTCAATAAAACAGTAGTAAAACAACGTAAAGTCGGGCTTAGTAGTGTATGAAAGGTTGAGCTAGATAATATACGACTAGGATAAAAGAGGGTAGACAGGATAGGATAGTGTAATTTGGGAGAAAAGGGGTAAGGAGGAATAAAATTAAGGAGAAATGGAAAGAGAAGGATGGGAGGTTGGTATTTAAGTCAGATGCTCATTTAAAACACTTCTCTCTTGTTTTGTAATTACATAATTATTTGGAGTATTTCATTTTTCCCTTTTTTTTGGTGGATGGTTTGTTTTAGTTCTGGCACCAAAAACATCCAAATTCAGATTCAGCTACGTTTTGGTTTGGCCAAAAATGCTGGTGCAAAACTCCCCCCCCCCCCCCCCAACCAGAAACAGTGACTACTCTCTGCCCTCCTGACCAAATACACCACCTACTCTCTGCTCCCTGACCAAAGCACTGCCCTGCTAGCACCCATAATCCCTCCCCAGGTCTTCCTTAGAAGATCTGGTGGTCTCATGGCTTAATTAGGGATGAAGCAATCCCCAGTTGCTCCTGCTCCTACTGTTTCTGCTGTCAAAATGGCTGCAGAAGGTCATGGCAGGCATTTTGAGATTGGAGCTAGAATAGATAGGAGTGACTATAAATTGTTTTTTTCCTATGCCGTCTCCAATCCCAAAATGGCTTCCATGGATTTCAGCGACAGACTTGTGAGGCTGCTGCTGGTCTCAACAGCCTTTTTGACAATAGAGAATGGGGACCACTCCTGTCCAGTAGACCATCAGCATTTAAGATGGGCCTTGGGAGAGCTCACGGGTGGGTCTGGGAGGGGACTCTAGTTACAGGAGGGGGAAGGGAGGCTCTGTCTGGTCATTTGGGAAGGAATCAGTGCTGTTTGGGAGGCAGGCCCAGGCTGGTTTTGGTTGTGGCCGAAACCAAGCGGCAAATTTCTGCTGATTTGATTTTGTCTAAAACTGAAAAACCTGGTTTGGGGTGGCCTCTAATGGTGATAAGATTTTTCTATGAGAGCTCATTAGGAGGGAAGCCTGATTATTGCAGTACCTAGATTTGGCCAGACAACTTAAGTGACTGTCATTGAACATTAGTGCTAATCAACTATCTTTCTCTGCTTGATCTGATCCCATCTCTAGGTCCACCCAGAATTTGACTAAGGAGAGGCATTATCAAGCTTAGTCATGCCATTTGCCCCTTAACATATCTTAAAGGGCATTAGCACAACTTAAATTAGTTAAACACAATCTCACCCTCTGATAAGAATCCCTACCCACAAAGGACCCAACCCCCACCCCTTATGACCTGGTGATCTAGTAGGTCTCTGGGCAGGAGCAATCCCCAGTTAATCTTGCCCTTACTGTCTCTATCTCCAAAAATAACCTATTAAGGCTAAATCAGGGGGTGGGAGGGGGGAAGTATTTTTAATTAGAATATAGACATTTTTAATGGACCTATTTTTCTCTAATACTGAAGCAGACCTAGGATTTAGTCTGATATGTCTCTTCTGGTGGGATAATACCAGAGGCTTCTTTGTTTAAATTTTTGGAACAGAAAGAAGCACATAATTTCAGAAATGGGGCACAGATAGGACCCTCACATGATCAAGAACTGTCTGTGTGTTTTTCCATACAATGAGAGAAAAACAATGTTTTTTTAAAATAAATAAATAAATATATATATATATATCGTTAGGATTGAGCGGAAATTTGTCCAGTGATCCTGAAGCAGAATGCGAATTCGAAACGCTGGCCGCCGTTGATCACGGTCAAAATCACCAAAGGAGCACAGAGACCAACTTTTCATTGAGCTAAGTTTGTTTGCGTATTGTTTAGCCAATTTAAAGACACTACGCAGAGGTTTTTTTGGCCGATGATGAGGAAGTCCAACCCCCTATTGACTTTTCTGTATGTCAAGGGGTTTCTCGAGGCCTTTTCCTCTTAAAGAGTACTTACTTAAATTAATACAGTTTGAGTACCTAAACAATTTTTGACTGTAATATGGAGGTTGCCATCCTGTCAAACTTCATGACAGTCTTTCTTATTCTCAAGTTCTACGTTACCATCGGATTTGTTCAAGAGATTCTGATTTTAAGACTCAATCAAAAACATTTTTGAGCAATCTTACTAAGAGGGGAAATCTTAACTATGGGGGAGACAGAACAGCTTGCGTTTAATCGGTCTCCCAGAGCAAGTTACAGATGAGAGTCTTTATAAAGTGTTCAGCACATGGCTGCCAGAAAGATTGGGCCTGGAGACTTTGCAGGGGAAACTTTCCTACGAGTGCGCTCACCGCTTTGGTAGCAATACTCAGGGGGAGTGGAGGACTCGCCTGGCTAGTGCTCGCTTCATCTACTGGCACGAAAAAGAACAGATATTACGTGTTTTGGGTATTGGGTCATTATGGGATTATGGGTATGTTTATGAGCTGGATCCAGGCTTTATATCAGGTCTTCAGCAAGGCACTCAACAGGGGTGTCTGCTATACCTGCTTCATTTTCTTCATGGAACCTCTACCCATTAAAATTTGACAATCCACTGATATTAAAGGTATCCAAGTGGGGGGACAAGAGTGTAAAATTAGCTTGTTTGTGGATAATATTCTTCTTTATCTTAATCAAGCTCCTAAGCACCTTGAACCTGCCCTAGAATTGGTCCATACCTTTGGATTAATCTCGGGCCTACAGGTCAATTCTGCTAAATCTGAACTTCTTCTTTTAGATGGGTGCCTAGAGCTACCCTGGCATAGGACTCTTGCTATAATGCCTACTAAAAAAAACAATGAGGTACTTGGGTATTTCCTGTTCCTCAGTACTAATATGATGATTTTATACCAATACAATGTTCAGCATCATTTAGAGGCTATCTCCGCACTATATCTGAAATGGTGGGACTTGCCTCAGTCCTTGCTTGGCCGGGTAGCACTGGTAAAAATGGACATGACCCCTCCAAACCATGCCCCTTTGGATGACATGCAGGACGAGCTAAAATTCTGCTCAGTTATTTCTAGATTTATTTGGCAAGATGGAACACCTCATATCAGCATGTCAAAGTTGATGATTGGAACGATCTAGAGGCAGACTCAATGTATCACATATCAGACTTTATAATGTGACTGCTATATTGCAATGGTTCCATGAGACATTTACAGGCATGGAGAAGTTCTTTCCCCTGGGCTGGGTGATTGCATGGAGTGCTCTATTCCACCTTTTTAATTTGATACATGGACAGGGTGGCCAAGATCTCCACTTGCACTCGAAATTTCAATTCGTGACTCCAATGCGCAAGGATTGGCAGCGGTGGCGGCGGAAACAGGGTAAATTACCGGAAGTCTCCCACTTCCTGCAACTAGAGGGGAATACTGGCTGTCCAATTTAGATTGTAAGCTCTGTTGAGCAGGGACTGTCTTTTCGTGTTAATTTGTACAGCGCTGCGTAAGTCTAGTAGTGCTATAGAAATGTTTAATAGTAGTAGTAGTAGTAGTAGTAATACTGACCTTCATGTGGGTTATGGCTCATGCGGGTTATGGCTCTGCTGTATTCCGACAGTGGACGAGGAAAGGTTGCACTTCTTTAGCAGCTTTACCAGTGGCGTAGCTTCGTGGGGCCTGAGGGGGCCTGGGCCCCTGTAGATTTCAGTCGGGACCCCCCCTCCCGGCTAATGTTGTACGTGCAGGACATCAGCAAGCAAGGAAGAAGACTTTTCTCTGCAGCAGAACGGTCGGAGAGGACGTCGGCTGGCGGGGAGTAGGGTCCCCCACCAGCAAAATGGAAGGTAGGCGTCGGCGGGGGAGGGTTCGCGGTGGGAGGGGGTCGGCAGAGACGGGGGGGGGGGGGGGGTGACAATGGCGGCGGGAGGGGGGTGGCGGCGGGGGGGCCTAAAATGTGCCCCCTCCCCTTGAGCTCTGGACCCCCCTCCCACGGAAGTCTGGCTACGCCCCTGGGCCTTACATGATTTGGGCTTTGGTTCTTTCCCTTTGTTCACTCAAGTACAGGAGAGATTCTTTTTATTTTCAGGTGCGTCATTATTGGACTGCATTGCGTCGTCGGTACCAGGATGCATGGGATTTTGGGAAGTTGGATGCCCAGTTCCCTGCCAAGCCTGACACTCTTAATAAGCTGTCTTATTGGTATGCTATAGTGCGAGCCACCATTGGTCTGGGGGGGGGGGGGGGTATTATGCAGTACAGGAGCAATGGTTGGCAGACCTTGGGCAGACTTATACAGAAAAGCAGTTTTTGGATCTTTTTCTGACTCTGTATGATTTTATAAAATCAGCTGCACTTCATGAGCTTCAATATAAGCTTCTGCACAGAACGTACATCTCTAGGGCTTGAGGTGCTTCTTATGGGCTGTTGCCAATTGGGACATTTTTAAGAGTAAGCGTTTGAAGGGCACCATCTGGCGAACAGCGCTGCCAGTACTGGAGAAGCTACTTCAGTGCTCTATAGAATGGGATTATGGCTCTCTCCTTTTAGGGGAGCAGCAATCCCTGGTGGCCCAGGGTTTGGGGATCCCACAATGTTGATTCGTATATAATTCCCTTTTGCTTATTAAAAAGGCAATCCTTTCCCACTGGGCGGGGGAGGAGTCCCCATCGCAGAGGCAGTGGCTGGCGAGTATAAGGGAGATAGCCCTCATTGAACTACAGTTGTATCAGCCATCTTTCTACCCTGAAGAAAAAGACAATATGTCACATTGTGGCACCGATTTCCGAACACATACTCTGTCCCTGCCTAGTATTACTCTTCATGTCATGGTCCTCTTCGGGGGGGGGGGGGGGGGGGGGGGGGGGGGGGGGCTGGAAGGGGATATAAGTGTTTGACTGCTAGGTGTGGCTGGGATGGGTATGTGTGGGATGTTTGAGTTTGTCTGTAGGTTTGTTTGTTGGGGTTTGAGTCTGGTTTTCAAATTTAAAATTCCAACCTATCTTGGGATGTTGGTATTTTTGCTTGTTTTTTTCCTTGCCTTCTATTTGGAGTGAGTTTGCTCATGTATCTTATGGTTCTAATTCTTTTTAATGTAATTGTCTCATTTTTTGTATTTTATTGACAGTTGCACATTTTATTTTATTTATTTATTGCGTTTGTATCCCACATTTCCCACCTATTTGCAGGCTCAAAGTGGCTTACAGAGTGTGGTTATGATGACATAATCATTTCGTGATAACAGGTACAATTCTTATAGTTTGAATGTTGGTAAGAGAAGATTGAGCCTGCAAATAGGTGGGAAAATGTGGGATACAAATGCTACAAATAAATAAATAAAATAAATAAGATAGGCATAGTCATTTCATGATAACAAGTACAGTTATTACTGTTTATTACTGTTTAAAGACTAGGTACGGGGTTTTAGTAAAAAGGCCTAAATTTATACATGGCAATGGATTAAGTGACTTGCCCCAAATCACAAGGAGCTACAGAGGGATTTGAACTGGACTTCCTTGGTTCTCAGCCCGCTGCTCTGATCATTAGGCTTCTCCTCCCCAAATCATCTCTGTCTCTAAGATAAGGAATCATCATTTGATCAGTGTTACATAATAAGCTTGTTCTAAGAAACAGAAGCTGGTATCTTAAAAAAAGGAATGTTAATATATTGGGGGTTTCATCTTGTTGTAGCTTATCTCCCCAGAAAATAATCACTGCAAGCAACAGCTGAGAAGAAAGCACACTGCACACCAAACATTTTAGAGAAGCAACAAGAAACAGAACAGTGCCACCCAGTGGATTTACATTAAATTGCAAACTTTTAAAATTATTGCACTGTGTACGTCAACAAGCAACACAACTAGTTCATGGTTTTATGATTCTCTTTCACTCACTTTCAAGCTGCATCAGGCCCTTTGCAAACAGGCACATGGTTCTCCCGTTTGATGCTTAAATGATCTGCTTTCTCCTTCCAGTCAGCTGTAGAAATCACTTTACCTGCCATATGTAAAACTTCTAAGGTTGAAAGCCGTTTCTTTGAGCTACTTTTAAATGGACAGCCACCAGTCCACATATGATTATGATAAAGACATAGAAAAAAATGTGCTTTTTGACTCCAGCACAGCTATCTCTCCTGTAGGCAAAGTGATTCTTGCAATTGACTGGGTTGGGTTGGGAAGAGGTAACCCAGACCTGAAATGATTGCTGCCACCCAGTGGCGTAGCCAAGGATGGGCTCGGGTGGGCCCAGGTCCACCCACTTTGGGCTCAGGCCCACCCAGTATCAGCACACATATGATGTGGCTGGCATGGATCCCCAAGTCCCACCAGCCGAAAACTCTCAACAACTGTCCCTCCTTGCGTGCCTTTTAAATAGCAGATCTTTGCCTGCAGTGAGCAGCGACTGATACATACCGCTTGCACTGGCCCCATAACCTTCCCTCTGATGTATTCCCGCCTATGTGGAAACAGGAAGTTACATCAGAGGGAAGGCTGTGGGGCCAACATGAGCAGTGTGTATTAGTTGCTGCTCGCTGCTGGTGAAAAGCTACTATTTAAAATGTATGCAGGGGAGGGGGGATGTTTGAGAGACCATATGGCATGCAGGCTAGAGAGGGAGAGACCAAATCACTTGTGAGACAGTGCGGAGTTCTTCTGCTCACCCATCTGGGGCCCAGGCCCATCCAAAATTGGGTGTCTGGCTACGCCCCTGCTGCCACCACCATGACTTTCAATAGCTTGATAATAGCAGAACTCCTGTGCTGTTATCTCCAATAAGATGCCCCGAAGTAACCTCTGGCTAGTTCCTGCAACATCATGCCAGTGCATGCTGTCACAGTGCAAGATCTGAACGTTATCATCTGTATGACCAAGTGCTCAATAGCCCAAAATAGCAAAAGTGAAAAAGAGTGCTTTTGTATTGTTTCTCAACATATCTGTTAAAACCTGGGAAAGAAAGTGTCACTGAATCAGACATATCTTGTGCTTGCCTCATCTGAATATTTTGACATCATTTCAAAATGTGTGATATATAAGTAGTTACATGGATTGATTTGTTAAGTCCACATAAGTGTCTATGGTTATGTTTATTAAAATTAGATATACTGCTTTGCTTTGTCAGATATCAGTGGTTTACATAAAATGGATTTTCAGTCACCAGAAGCTATATATTGACTTAAAATTACACACACCTGTGATGCTTCTCAGTCCAATCCTTGGGACACCACCAGCCAGTTGGATTTCCAGGGAGAGGTTTATAGATTTATTATAGTCCACCTTTATCCAAGACAGGGCACAACACAACATACATAATGTAAATCCTCATTGACCACCTCGTTAGTAAGACATCTTGTACCAGCCCTGATAAGGGGTACCATCTGCAAGGCTAAAGGCCCCCTCATTATCTGAAGCAGTATGTCATCTGCGGGACAGATGTATATGGCACCTGATTGATCCAGAAAAGTCACCCGGGGACCATTGTGGCAGAACTGAGACCAGGCTTTTCAGAGAGCTTTGGGTCCAAACGAGAAAAGAGAAGAAGATCTAATGGTGTATACATCTCTCTGAGGAGAAAGACTGAATTGTTAGAAAGCTGTACCTCTCTGTAAGAACTGCTTGCAGTCAGAGAAGACTTTTCCAGGAGCTGAGAATTTATAGTTCCTGTCCGAGACTGAGTCTGGTATCTCATGCAGTGCTGAGGACGTGATCTGGATGACCCCTGAAAACATCCATCTGTCTGGTCCTGCTGCTATAAAAACACAGCTAGAGTTTTGGAAGGAATATCCGATCTATTACCAAGTGGAAGCCATCTTCAGACGCTGCCAGCTGCAGAAGGTGAGATGACGTTTTTTTTCCTATGGTTCAGGGGCATAGCTAGTTTCCTGACTTTAGCTTGCAAAAGGGCAAGTTGGATTCTTAGGTCAATGGTTGGCAAACCTAATATTTGCTGCTATTGTGTAATCTTCTCAGCAATTACTCATTAGTTGTGCTGTAACAGAATATAGATATCTATTTTGTGTAATCCTTGGTATTTGTTTTTTAAGCTTGTTTGCCATATTTGCTAATTATATCTATCTATATTTCCACCTTAGCATTTTTTCTTCTTGGGTATAGACACTACCTGAAATGTTAGAACCAAATATAGGTACATTCCATATTCTTAGCAGACAAGACCTGAGTAATTGCTAATCAGTGATTTTCTGACCTTTTACCCCCTAATTCTATAAAGCAAAACACTAAAAAACATGTGCATTTGTTTGTGTGCCCAATTTGCACATGTATTTTAATTGGATAATGAGCCAATTAGTGCCAATAATATACTTTTTAACAAGCATTTATTGGCACAAATCAATTAACATGTATGCGTGTAAATTTGGGCATGAGTCAGAAAAAGGAGCATGGATTTGGAAGGGCCATGGGCAGATTAGGGTGGATAGGGGGCATGACTCTTATTGACACATATAATTATAGAATAAGGGGTCTCTACACCTAAATATAGGTGTGGGCATTTGTACCACATTTGTTGGTGTAAATGGCCATGCTTAAATGAAGCATGATCCCTAGGCTTAAGCACTATTCTATAAACTGTGCCTAACTTTAGGTGTGGTTTATAGAACACTGCTACACACTTTTTCAGGGCCGATTTTTTAGGCACCATTTATAGAATTCCCCACCTTATGTGCCTACAGGTAGAGATGAAGACTGATCTGAATTCAAAAATGCTTGGGACAAGTACATAGGATTTCTAAGGGAGAGGAAAGGACAGTAGATGACATGGATGGGCAGACTGGATAGGCTATATGGTCTTTATCTGCCTTCATTATTCTATGTTTTTATTTTGTATGCATCTTTCTCAGGGAAGCGAGTATATTCTTTGTATTTCTGGAGAAAGGCCTGCAGAAACTGAACACTGTAATGTGGTTCTGAAGGGTGTCTTTAATGATCCAGTGGTAAAGAAAGCTAGGGCTATGATGACCTTCAGGTGGACTGCCATGGCTTGACCCTCAACATTGTGGGATCTAGGTCTTCCTCCAGTTGGTTGGAGGTCTTGCAGCCCATCTGCATATTCCTCCCATCATTCTCTGGTGTGACTCCCAGGTCCATCCCGATCTTCTCGGGGACTCAGCTCCAGGTGCCCAACAGTCCTACCAGCCACCTTCCAGGTGCTGTGGAGGTCTTGCAGCCCATCTACATATTCTTCCCAGCAATCTCCAGGGTGACTCCCTTGTCCATCCTAATTCACCCAGGGTCTCTGCTACAGGTACCCAGCATTCCTACCGTTCTTCTATTCCCAATGGGTCCAGTAAATTTCTGTTCTTGATACTCTAGTCCCAATCTCTTTTTCCATCTGAAACTGCTGCATACCTCAGGACCTCATTGCCCACCTTCTACTTTCATCACCTCACCATCACTTTTGTCTTATCCCTTCTTCAGAGCTCTCAAGCTTCAACATGTTCTTCCTTTCATTCACACAAAGTGGAGGAACATTCAATTCCTACGTACGTCAACAAGGGATGATCCAAAGAGTAGGGTAGATTTTGTTTTCCAAGAAACCAAAGGAGACACTCGTTCAAAACGGTGATCTTTATTAAAACAACTCAAGCGACTCGACACAGCTCCTGTGTTTTGGCGTCAAAATGCCTGCCTTAAGATTCTATAAAAACATAATACTGGTATAAACATATACATCATAAATACAAAATCTGAAAACAATAAGGAATAAAAGAAATAAAAAGAATTACAACAAAAATAATGTACCAGAATATGCAAAACAATGTAAAGACATTATAAAAACGATTTAAAAACAAATGGTGTTTGCATAATATAAATGTTAAATGAATTCTTTGCTTTGGTCTTCACTGAGGAAGATTTGGGAGAGATGCCGGTGTCAGAAATGGCATTCAAAGCTGACGAAGTCGGAGAAACTGAATGAAATCTCTATAAACCTGGAGGATGTAATGGGTCAATTTGACAACTTGAAGAGTAGCAAATCTGCACCACATGGTATTCATCCTAGAGTATTGATAGAACTGAAAAATAAACTGGCGGAACTATTGTTAGCAATATGTAATTTATCTTTAAAATTGAGTGTGGTATCGGGAGATTGGAGGGTAGCCAATGTAACGCTGATCCGGGAAATTATAGACTGGTGAGCCTGACCTCGGTGCTGGGCAAAATGGTAGAGACTATTATTATTTATTTATTTATTTTATTTTTTATAGTTTACAATATTTATAATCAAGTACAAACTCTTGAAAGAAAGTGATACAATTAAAGAAAAATTTTTACATAATTCCTAAATTATAGCAACAGCTATTTCAAATTTACTACTACTACTACTACTACTACTACTATTTAACATTTCTAAAGCGCTACTAGGGTTACGCAGCGCTGTAAATTTAACATAGAAGGACAGTCCCTGCTAAAAGAGCTTACAATCTAAAGGACAAATGTACAGTCAGTCAAGGGGCAGTCGAATTGGGGCGGTGTAGATATCCTGAAAGGTAAAAAGGGTTAGGTGCCAAAAGCAACATTGAAGAGGTGGGCTTTGAGCAGGGATTTGAAGATGGGAGGGAGGGGGCTTGGCGTATGGGCTCAGGAAGTTTATTCCAAGCATAGGGTGAGGCGAGGCAGAATGGGTGGAGCCTGGAGTTGGCGGTGGTGGAGAAGGGTACTGAGAGGAGGGATTTGTCCTGTGAGTGGAGGTTTCGGGTGGAAACGTAAGGGGAGATGAGGGTAGAGAGGTAGTGAGGGGATGCAGACTGAGTGCATTTGTAGGTGAGAAGGAGAAGCTTGAACTGTATGCGGTATCTGATTGGAAGCCAGTGAAGTGACCTGAGGAGAGGGGTGATATGAGTATATCGGTTCAATCGGAATATAAGATGTGCAGCAGAGTTGTGAATGGATTGAAGGGGGGATAGATGGTTAAGTGGGAAGCCAGTGAGGAGTAGGTTGCAATAGTCAAGGCGAGAGGTAATGAGAGCGTGGATGAGAGTTCAGGTGGTGTGCTCAGAGAGGAAAGGACGAAGTTTGCTGTTGTTAAAGAGGAAGAAGCGACAGGTCTTGGCTGTCTGCTGGATATGCGCAGAGAAGGAGAGGGAGGAGTCGAAGATGACATCGAGGTTGCGGGCGGATGAGACGAGGAGGATGAGGGTGTTATCAACTGAGATCGAGAGCGGAGGAAGAGGAGAAGTGGGTTTTGGTGGAAAGACGATAAGCTCGGTCTTGGCCATGTTCAGTTTCAGTTGGCGGTTGGACATCCATGCAGCAATGTCACTCAAGTCCACAAATGGGATTCCTAGATCAATAATAGAGGAAACTAAGCAAAAGAAAAATTTAAAGGAAATAGCTTTCATGAAAGGATTGGTTTTGAAAGCTGAGATGGATCCATAAAAACATATTTGACATTATCAAACCTTATTATGCACTTGCAGGGGTACCTCAAAAAGAAGGTACCTCCTGCTTGTATTACTGCCGGTTTCATTGTGAGAAATTGTTCCCTTTTCTTTTGAGTCTCTCTTGAGAAATCCGGAAATAAGGAAATTTGAAGACCAAGAAATGGTTTCTCCCTATGCTTAAAAAACATCTGGAACAACCATTGTTTATCAGGAGCTAAGGCCATGGTTGCGACCAAAGTCACCGCCGTGGCCTATTGAGTATCCGGTAGAGACTATTATAAAGAACAAAATTACAGAGCATATTCAAAAGCATGGATTAATGAGACAAAGCCAACATGGATTTAGTGAAAGGAAAATCTTGCCTCACCAATCTATTACATTTCATTGAAGGGGTGAACAAACATGTGGATAAAGGCGAGCCAGTTGATGTGTATGTGGATTTTCAAAAGGTGTTTGACAAAGTACCTCATGAAAGACTCATGTTGTTCTTATCCATGTGTTCCACTAGAGAAGAATCTTCCGCAGCATTCTAAAAATATTTCTAGGTGTTGTGCAAGGCATACTAACTAGAAGCGTAAATTTGAATTCCAGAAACTTCCTGTTGCACTTTGCTATGTTGTTGGTACCCATATGTGCCAAAGACAGCTGACTTCTCACCAATACATTCTAAAATCATATTATGGATTTGGAAAACTTAGGGTTAACATTTTAGTCTCACAAAATGTTAGAAAATTGGCTTTAGTTTACCTGAGATGAACTTTCTCACTGACTGTAAGAAAAGGCCTAATTGATGTGAACAGAATGTTTTTGAGTTAAGAGAGGCCCCAGGAAGGAGAATAAATCTCCTAATACAAGGTATTTATCTAAAGATAAGCCCTGTTATTGATAATTGGTTTTCTCCTTCAGTTCTCAGGCTGCCAAAACAACATGTTTAGGTTAACCAAGAAGAACAAAAAAAGCACCAAGGGCCTTCAAAAAAAAAAAAAAGGTAGAACCTTTAATAATATATGTTGATGAAACAAATCTAGAATGGACCCGGCACAGTCTGTGTTTTGGCACACAGCGCCTGCGTCAGGGGTCACGATGGATTGCAAAGGAACATGCAGCAATGTTGTGATACTCAGTGCTGTAATAAAGAGCAGTGTAATGCAATGCCGTGTGGTCCCTTTGAAGGAGTGCGTTTGTTCAATAGAGATTCTCTCTGTATAATTGTGCGCAAAGGGACCACACGGTGTTGCTTTACACTGCTCTTTATTAGACAAATTTTTCAATTTTGAAAAACCATCTATATCTTACCTATCAGTCTCTCTTGTTTTGTATTCTTGTTGGCCTATTGATTTCTTTGAATAGAAGTAATTGTCAGCTGACACTCTGATGTAAGCTGTTTTCTTTCTATATAATTTTGTACACTTAGAGGGGCATTTTCGAAAGAAACGTCTAAGTTGGAATTTGGACGTCTTTGTAGAACGTCCAAATTCGGAGGCGGAGAAAAGATCATTTTAGAAAAAAGAAGGTCGTCCATCTTTGTGTTTGAAAATACCTTGGACATCCTTGGATTTGGACATCTTTGATTTTTAGCCATTTTCGAAACCAAAGATGTCCAAGTCTAAAATGTCCAATTTCAAGCCATTTGGATGTGGGAGGAGTCAGCATTTTTAGTACACTGGTCCCCCTGACATGCCAGGACAGCAATCGGGCACCCTAGGGGGCACTGCAGTGGACTTCATAAACTGCTCCCAGGTACACAGCTCCCTTACCTTGTGTTTTGAGCCCCCCAAAACCCACTACCCCAACTATACACCACTACCATAGTCCTTACGGGTGAAGGGGGGCACCTTTATGTGGGTACAGAGGGTTTCTGGTGGGTTTTGGAGGGCTTGCTGTTTCCTCCACAAATGTAACAGGTAGGGGGGTGTGGGCCTGGGTCCACCTGTCTGAAGTGCACTGCAGCTGCTACTACTAAACTACTCCAGGGACCTGCATGCGCTGTCATTGACCTGAGAATGACATCTGAGGCTGGCATAGAGGCTGGTAAGTAATATTTTTAATTACGTTTTTTGAGGCTGGGAGGGGTTAGTGACCACTGGGGGAGTAACAGGAGGTCATCCCCAATTCCCTCCAGTGGTCATCAGGTTATTTCAGGCACCTTTCTGTGCCTTATTTGTAATAAAAACAGGTCTGGGTGAAACTGTCCAAATTTTAGTCCCGGACATCTTTGCTTTTTTTCCATTATGGCTCAAAGATGTCCAAGTCTCAGGAACGCCCAGGTCCCGCCTTGACCATGCCTCCGATATGCCTCCTTGAGATTTGGCCGTCCTTGTAAAGGACTTCTGAGAAAGACATCCAAAATCGGGTTTCGATTATACCGATTTGGACGTCTCTATGAGATGGATGTCCAAGTGCCAAATTATGTCACTTTTTGGACGTCCATCTCTTTCAAAAATGAGCCTGTTTGTCAGACCAGAAGTTCATGAGAGCAGAACTGACATCTTAGTGCCAGTGATCAATCTCATCTAACCACTTCTTGCTGGCAAAATATCTTTCTGAGTAAAGGAAACTTAACTGGCCACCCTGCCTTGAAATTTGAATTAGCAGCCTGAATCTACAATTTTGTGACTCTGACATGATTGTAATTTTGCCACGGGGAAGGAGCCTTACATTGAGATTCATCCTGGACAGTGTTGTACAGGTTAAGAGTTTTTATACCTTGTTTTTCTTGAATAAATATTGCTCAGGCATTTTGTCAATGTAAATATTGGGTCCAATTTGCAGAATGCATGTTTAATGAATATAGCTAGAAAGGTCAGTTTGAGTTTTTCTTATTTAAAAAGTATATGTTGTATATGTTTTGTGTCAGTTTTGTTCTCTGTTTGCATTCAATTACATCTGTTTCTTGTTCTTAAATCCTGGTTTTAGCCTTTATTACTGTTAAGAAATGAAATAAAAACAAATCCTAGCCTTTGTGTTTTCCTTAGGCCATTCTGTGTTGTTACACTCTGAACTATTTGTTTTGATCAGCATTGCCATCTTGTAGGTGAAGTGAATGTTGCGGGATATAATTTTTGTTGTTAATTGTTTAACATCGTATTGGGTTTAAATTTAATTTAGAAAAACAAAGAGAGAACCTGTATATAATATATAGGACTATTTCTATTTCTTGATTTAAAGGACATTTGGGGGGAATAAAAGTTATACAGGTACATAACAAAATGAAAATTGTTGATTGGCAATATATGTGTAGAGTGGATACTCAAAATTGCTTAGGGCATGAAACATCCAAGTGTAGGACTTTTAGAGCATGGAAAGTCCAGGAAAATCTGGCTGGGAGCCAGATTGTAGATCTTGTGGGTCAGGATCTGGCAGACGGAGCAGAGAAGACTTTATCTGATTGATTCTCAAAGAGGGAGAATCAAACTGAACTCCTGAGACGGGATCAGTAAAGCTTCCCTGGGAAAGAGAAACAGTGGTGTAAGTTTTTTGAGATTCCATTCAGTATATTTATTTATTTATTTATTTATTTATATTTATTATTACATTTGTACCCCGCACTTTCCCACAGAAGCAGGTACAATGCGGCTTACATAGTTAACAGAATTACAATTATTAGATTCATTAAGAAGAATATTAGGAACTATAATGTAACATAATAATAGAATGCTTTAAGTGTATGTTAATTAACATGGGAAGGAGTAATGAAGATAAGGAAATGGGGATGGTTATGATGAAGAAAGGAATGGGGAAGGGAAGACTAGGATAGTAGTATGGAGTATCTAGGGGGATATGGTCAATATATAAGACATCGCTATAATAAGAGAAATGTGTAGGTTTATGTCGGGTCATTTGGATAAGCTAGCTTAAAGAGATGGGTTTTCAACATTTTCCTAAAAGGTAAATGGCCATTAATTGCTCTGATGGATCTTGGTAATGCGTTCCAAAGCTGGCTGCCCAGAAAGGAAAAGCTGGATGCTTTATTTGATTCCTCCAGAGGAAGATATGCTTTCACTCGTTTTAGCATCCACATCATGTTAAACATTTTCTTCCTGATGGAACTGGCATGAATTTCAAATGATAAGTGGCTGTCAATCGTTACTCCCAGGATTTTTAGGTTGTCAGATATGGAGAGTGTAACGTTGGGGAAGCTAAGAGTAGTTGGGAGGGGTGGAGAGTATTGAGATGAGAGAATTAGGCTCTGAGTTTTTTCTTTATTTAATTTCATCTTAAAGGCATTGGCCCAAAAGGTTAGGGTAGACATACTAGTAATTATTTTGTCAGAGATTTCATTTAAATTTGATTTGAAAGGGATAAATATGGTGACATCATCCGCGTAGATGAAGGGGTTAAGGTCATGTTTGGACAGTGATCTGGCCAGGGGAATCATCATAAGATTGAAAAGTATCGTGGAGAGCGGAGAACCTTGAGGTACCCCGCAATCAGATGACCTGGGTATGATATATTAATTATGGGAAATCAGAAAACTAAGTCCAGAGCCCCACTTTCAGGGCCAGTGGCTTATATGTGCACTCATTATGGTGTTGAATCCTATAAATATCTGGATAAGTTGAATTGGTTCACTAGAAACAATCCCACTCTGCTTCCCACTACAAGGATCTTATAGGCTTGAAATACTTGTGCATTTAAGAGAAGGTTTAGCACATAAAAAGGATGCACAAGATCAATGGACTCAGTATTTTAAATGGCATGAGGAATATTTAAAATGTGATAAGGTGCATGCCTTATTAGGTTTGAAAAGGACAATGGAGAAAAAGGTTGATAAAGTTAAAGATGAAATGCAAAAGAAGCTGGCTGGTTAAAAAAATAAAGCTGATTGTTTTGAAAAGAGATGTACTCCTTTGTATCCTGTACTTTCTCCCAATGCATCTCCCCCTGATTATCATACAGAGGATAGCACAGAAGATAGATCTTTTTCTGTCATGTAGAAGGGGAACCAGTGTATTTTGTGGTTTTAATCTCACACTGATGTCAACCGTCTCTTAAGAGCTCTTTTTCCTGATACTAAGTTGAGTAAACTCCTTAAGGAAGCTAAATGGTGCACAGAGGATCCAAATATTTATGACACCGAGGATGAAAGCCTGGATGAATTAAAGGCTAAATGTAATGATATAGTAACTAAAGTTGCAGAAGTATATAAAATAAAGGCTGACTGGATTAGAATTAATACATGCGAACAGAAACCTGGAGAAGATCCTTCTAAATATTGGGACCGATTAGCAACTGAATTTAATAAATATTCTGGAATTGACAATGCTTTAGAGAATGCTATGCCAGGTGTCAGCACAGAATTTGTTAATGGGCTTTTGCCCCCTGTACAGGCATTGCTAAAAAACGTGTTGGATGGAGTACAGAAGCTGAGACTCAAAGTGAAACATTGCTATCATAAATTACTTAATCAGGAAGCATAGAAAGGCTCCATACTAGCAAAGAAACAAGAACAACTGTTAAACTTGCAGTTGCGGTCTTTCCAAAGCTCAAATGAATGGGCAGAGGAAGAGAACAAGGACCGGGAAACAACAATGGCCTTCCAAGAGGCTCAAGCTTCATATGAGACCAAATGGGACATTGGAAATCTTTTTGTCCTGAAAAGCCTCCATGAGGATCCCCTGATTCTGGAGTTGAGCAATCCCTGTATATTCATAATGTCCTAACCAGAGACTGACTAGATATGGGGAACTCCAGCATTGAAGAATCCAAGGAGTCTTTTCCCGAAGAACTGTCACCTGAGGCCCTCTATTCCCTCATACCTCTTAATGCTGATTGCTCATTAGACACCATAGTGAATGGACAAACAATCCGGTTGTTGATTGACACCAGAGACACACGTTCTGCTCTCAAAAGTTCAGAATTTACCACAGTCTCTCTGTCATGGGAAATGGTCCAAGCTGAAGGTCTATTTGGTAATCTAGTACCTCATGTTTTTTCTGATCCCTTGCTTGTACAAATGGTATCAAGAAAATACCTTCTTTTATGAGCCCTACCCTTCCAGTCAATCTGATGGGCAGAGATCTTTTGTGTCACTTGGGCTGCACCATTTACTGTACTACAGATGGCCAAGTTCCTTCAGGTTCCACAGGAATAATTTCACGATGTTGAAGAAATACTGTACATATCTCTCAAGGAACCTGTACCTATTGAAAATAGTGATCCTGAATTGGAAACTCATCTTCATGCTGTTCCGTAGGCCTTATGGGCATCTAACCCTAATGAGGTGGGGCAATTGCAGACTGAACCTGTCAGAGTTGTTCTGCACCCTTCCAAGCCTTTGCTCAAGATTCCCCAGTATACCCTGAACCCTGAAGCTGAGGAGGGTATCAAACAAGTAATTCAAGATTTACTGACCAATGCGTTATCTATATACAAAATCTCCTTATCCCAATTTTTCCAATCTCTAAACCTGGGAAGAATAGCTGGAGATTTGTGCAAGACTTGAGAGCTGTTAATAGGGCCATAGTTGCCTCCTTCCCAGTTGTTCCTAATCCAGCTACAATTCTTTCAGCCATTCCTCATGTTGCAACATTTTACACTGTCATAGATCTCAGTAATGCCTTTTTATTTAGTGTGCCTTTGGCCCCTAAAAGACAACCACTTTTTGAAATTTCATACATGGACCAACAATGCACCTGGACTATATTGAGTCAGTGATATACTGAAAGTCCCTCTTATTTTTCTTAAGTTTTAAATAAGGCCTTAGAACACCTGCAATTTGAGGGAGGCTCCATTTTGGTACAGTATGTTGATGATCTGATCTGCTCACCCACTAAGAAGGCCTGTATAAAAGATTATGTGCTATTGCTTAACCATCTATTCAACATAGCCCTACAAGCCAATAGGAAGAAACTCCAATTCTGCCAACCCAAATTTACATATTTGGGATTTCTGCTTAGTCAAGGCAGGAGAGAATTGTTACCCACCAAAAGTGCTGCTATTTGAACTTCACCATGGTCTACAACTAAGAAATAACTTAGGAAGTTGCTTGGAATAGCGAATTACTGCAAACTGTAGATTATGGACATAAGTACATAGGTAGTGCCATACTGGAATAGACCAAAAGTCCATCAAGCCCAGCATCCTGTTTCCAACAGTGGCCAATCCAAGTCACAAATACCTGGCAAGATCCCTATGCTGTCATTACCAAACCCTTCCAGGATTTGCTTTCCGGTAAAGTTCCAGAACCCTTGTCCTAGGGGCATGAAAGAGAGCAAGCCTTAACACAACTTAAGTAGGCCATATCTACTGCCCCAACATTGGGCTTTTCAGATTATTCAACTCCATTCACCCTGTATTGCCATGAATAGAATTATATTATCTTCGGAGTTCTTACCCAACTGCAAGGGGGAAGGACTAGGCCAATTGCTTACTAAGGTGCTGCATTTGATTCTGTTGCTAAAGGATACTCACCCTGTTTAAGAGTTGTGATCACAGCTGCTCTTTTATTGTCATTGTCAGAAAATATAATTCTGCTGTCACCTATTATTTTGAAAGTTCCACATGCTGTGTTGTCACTCCATAATGATTCAGCATTTTTTCATTTCCAGACAGACACAGTATAAGTGACTTCTGCTGCCCATCTCGTCTTCCGCCAGGGTCGCTTTATTCATACTACCCCTCTCCTCAAGTCACTTCACTGGCTCCCTATCCGTTTTCGCATCCTGTTCAAACTTCTTCTACTAACCTATAAATGTACTCACTCTGCTGCTCCCCAGTATCTCTCCACACTCGTCCTTCCCTACACCCCTTCCCGTGCACTCCGCTCCATGGATAAATCCTTCTTATCTGTTCCCTTCTCCACTACTGCCAACTCCAGACTTCACGCCTTCTGTCTCGCTGCACCCTATGCCTGGAATAAACTTCCTGAGCCCCTACGTCTTGCCCCATCCTTGGCCACCTTTAAATCTAGACTGAAAGCCCACCTCTTTAACATTGCTTTTGACTCTTAACCACTTGTAACCACTCGCCTCCACCTACCCTCCTCTCCTCCTTCCTGTACACATTAATTGATTTGATTTGCTTACTTTATTTTTTGTCTATTAGATTGTAAGCTCTTTGAGCAGGGACTGTCTTTTTTCTATGTTTGTGCAGTGCTGCCTATGCCTTGTAGCGCTATAGAAATGCTAAATAGTAGTAGTAGTAGTAGTAGTAGTAGACTTCTTCTCTCACAACAACGTTATTGTTCAGAGGTGTGCCACTCTTAATCATGTGACCTAGCTTCCACTTCCTGATGATAGGGAGCCCTATAACTGTGTCCAACTGGTTGAAAAAAAATACCAAACCTCATCTTGATTTGCAAGAGATTCCTTTGCACAATCCAGATTTTGAGTTCTTTGTAGATGGCTCTTGCTTCAGAGACAACCAAGGGCAACTGAGAGTTGGATATGCTGTTTGTACCCTCTCAGAAATAGTACAGAGTGCTCCTTTACCAGATGTTCATAGTGCTCAAATTGCTGAACTTTAACATGTTTCCTTAACCCGTGCCTGTGAAATTGCTACTGACAGTTCTGTTACCATATATACTGATCACCAATATGTATATTGAGTTACTCAAGATTTTAGAAAATTTGGGGAAAATAAGGATTTCTTAACATCTTCAGGGAAATCTAATCATAATGTTCCCTATGTTTTTGCCTTCTTGCAAGCTATTTTGTATCCAAAAGAGATTGCTATTATTAAATGTGAGGACTATTAAAAAGCCCACACTGATGTTGCTTGGGGAAATTCTTTTGCTGTCGGGTGGGAGGTTTTTTCCACAAAGTTTTTTTTTGAGCCGGTTCTTATTCTGTCAGCCGGGACTTGAGTTCTTTTTTTTAACAAATTGCAGTGGGAGGCTGGAGGCACTTGGAAAGTGAAAGGATTATTTTCCCTAAACCCCAAGTACACCAAGCTTATTTATGTTTTAGTGGGTCAGGAAAAAAACTTATCTGGGAACTACTACAGGGTGCCAGTGGCTCTTGCTAGCCAATGGCTCCTGAACTGATGTGAAGACTGCTCCCCAAAGAGGGTTCTATAAATTGTATCATCAACTTCCCAATAATGAGAATTGTAGTGATGCTCAGGAAGATGGAAAGGGGATGGGACTTGATAAACAGCCTTTCTGTGGTTACATTCAAAGCAGTTTACATATTATATACTGGTACTTATTTTATACCTGGGGCAATGGAGGGTTAAGTGACTTGGCCAGAGTCACAAAGAGCTGCAGTGGAAATTGAACCCAGTTACCCAGAATCAAAGTCCACTGCACTAACCACTAGGCTACTCCTTCATCCAAACTGATATTGTAAATTATTCAAACAATAAGGCAATTATGTTGCCAAGGCCAATTTTTTTCCAGCTCCTTTTTTAGGTTACTATAAACCTTGGTACACTGGGTACCCAGATTTTTTTGTGCACATGTCTCATAGTCTTTTGGTTATTTGACAGAAAAGCATTCTTCTCTGAGGGTAAAGAAGCCTTGATGGGACAATATTTATTGTGTGGTCACTTGGCTTATCAACGCTCGCCTCCTGGATGGGGGAAACCTGTACAATAGTGGAGGTACATCCATATTTGACATGCATAATTATTATTCAGAAATTATACCTCAACCACATGTCCCCCAGATCACTAGTAAGGCTAGAATGTTACAGAAATGAGATTTAGAAGGATCTAAAATCATAGTGAATGATCAGAATATAAAGCCCCTTTGGAGTTGGTGGCATGGAATGTGGACTATTACTCATGTGGTAAGAAGACTCCAGGCTGTAGTTGAAATAATGGCTCATTATGTAGCCCATGACATATGACTTATTAATAAAGAAATGACCCAAATGTGTTAATTTACCATTCAGAATAGGCTAGCTTTAGATTATTTACTTGCTGTGCAAGGAGGTGTCTGTGCCTTTATAAATACTAGTTGTGTTTATGTTGATGACCAATATCAGATATTGTTGCATTCAGCAGCCATCTTGAGAATTTAATCTACATTCCAAAAAGCTCAGATATAGGTTACAGTGTTGGTTCTCGGGGAATAAAAGTTGTATAGATTATAGTTGTAATTATAGCACTATTAATAACTTGTATTGGATTGTAGTGTTGTGTGCAATGTCTCCAATATTGTGTTAAATATATAGTGTAACCAGGTCACCCTTCCAGGTGAGAGCCGGGGTCGACCCTGCTTAGCTTGGTTAGCTTTTCCCCAGTACGAGCTGCAACCACCGCCTTGCTGCACTGCTTCTAGCCTAGTTTAACTGCTGCCCAGCTGACCTGCGCCCAGGATCAGCTCACAACTGGGACACACAAACTTCAGCAGTCTTATAGTTCTTGAAAACCACAGGTCTTTATTCTCTCAGCATCTTTTAATACAGCTTTAATCTTCAAGCAGTTTCTTCCTCAAGAATGCAAGAGTCAGTTCAGTCTTTCCACATTCAGCTTATTAACACAGTCCAATCTTAACTCAGAATATCACCCCCCAGCAAACCTTTGTCTTGCTCCCAATTGCAGCCTTCCCTCATCAGCACTATCTTCTACCCGTAGATAGTTTATGGGTTAGCTTCTTCCACCAGTGGCTTCCCCACTGGATTATTTTATCCTCTCCAAGTATGCACAGCTTGGGCCACACTCCCGCCACCAAAGCCTTTACCTTTCCTGAGGAAGTTTGAGCAAACCTTCCAACCTCCATGCACTCCTCCTCACCTTCTCCTTCTACCTCTGCTTTATTCCACTCCATCTCCTCCTCCTCCCCAAGCTCCACCAGCTGTTCCCCATCTCCAGGATCAGACCTCATCTCCCAATCAGTCATTCCACCCTCCCCCTCCTGAGAGTTCAGCTGACCCTGCACTGGCTTCTGGGGAGTGTAGTTCTTTTCCTGCATTACAGCTTTCCCTGGCAGTTTGATCCCTAGAGGGCGCCCTGCTCTCCTAGCTGGGCTGAATGACCGGGGATGATGCCGGCTGAAAGAACCACTATCCCCTCTCCCTTGTACCCGCCCTCCAGAGTGCTCACACACCCCCCGGCTCAAACGATTGCCAGTCTTCTCCTGTCCTGCACTGGCAATCCGAGAAAGAACATCCGCGTTTGTCAGAAATTTGCCTGATCTATGCTCCACCTTGAATTGATAGGGCTGTAAAGCCAGATACCACCTTGTGAGACGACCATTACTATTTTTCATCTGGCCTAACCACCTCAAAGGCGCATGATCAGTAACCAGGGTAAATTTACGCCCATCTAAATAGTAATGGCACATCTGCACTGCCCATTTTATCGCTAAACATTCTCTCTCGATGGTCGAGTACCGGACCTCATGGGGGAGCAGTTTCCGGCTCAGATACATCAGGGGATGTTCCTGTCCCTCGTGTACCTGAGACAACACAGCCCCCAACCCTACCCCCGAGGCATCAGCTTGCAGTACAAAGGGCTTATCAAAATCCACGGCTCTCAGCAGGGGTTCCTGACACAGGGCCAATCTCAATTCATTGAACACCCGAAGCCCTCCCTCCTCCCATCGTAGACTGTTGGGGGACCCCTTCTGAAGTTTATTAGTGAGGGGTGTAGCAATGGAGGCAAAGTGGGGTATGAACCTCCTATAGTACCCCACTAGGCCCAAAAAGCTCCTTAACTGTTTCTTATTTTTGGGGCAGGGAAAGTCCCGGATACTCGCTACCTTATCCCAGAGCGGAGTTATCTGACCATTCCCCACCCGGTATCCCAGATATTTAACCTTCTCCTGCCCAAAGCAACATTTTTGAGGGTTCAAAGTCAAACCTGCTTGACGGAAAGCCTCTAATACTGCCCTCACTCTTATCATATGAGAGGGCCAATCCTCACTCTGAATGATAACATCGTCCAGGTAAGCCGCCGCATATTGCTGATGTGGTCTTAAAACCTGATCTAACAACCGCTGGCAGGAAGCTGCTGCGGAATTAAGACCAAATGGCATGCGTTTAAATTGATAGAGCCCCATGGGTGTAGAAAAGGCTGTCTTAGGCTTGGCCTCCTGAGTCAGAGGGATCTGCCAATACCCTTTGGTCAAGTCCAGGGTGGACAGATATCGGGCAGTACCCAACCGATCCAATAGTTCATCGATACGTGGCATCGGATAGGCATCGGAATCTGACAGTGCATTAACTCGTCTAAAGTCGATGCAAAACCGCCACGTACCATCGGACTTGGGCACTAACACCACAGGACTCGATCATGGACTGACAGATTCCTCAATGACCCCAAAATCCAGCATCTCCTGTACCTGTCGGACCACCTCTTGTTTCTTTGGGGGTGAGAGACGGTAAGGTCTCTGTCTGACCACCCGGCCCGGCTCCGAGATGATATCATGCCTGATAAGGTGGGTTTCCCCTGGGCAAGGAGTCAGGACATCCCGAAACTCCTCCACCAGTGCCTGAACCTCTTTCTGCTGACTCCCTGGCAATGTAGCCGCAATCTGCGGTTCTCCTGCCTTGAATATCTCCGTGATCTGTGGTCCTAATTCTTCCTCAGCTTCTATCCTAGACTGACCAAATAATCCCCTTCTCTCCTGCCAAGGTTTAAGCACATTAATATGATAGGTCTGCTCCCGGCCTTGCTCATTCCTTACTAAGTAGGTGACTGGACCTAACTTCTTTTCTATGACAGCAGGACCCCTCCAGCGTCCCGTGAACTTATGAGGTGAGTCTGAAACCATGATCAAGACTTTGTCCCCCACCTCCAATGCCCTCTCCACCCCTTTCTGGTCATAATAGGCTTTCTGATAATCCTGACTCCTCTCCCAGTGTTGCTGAGCCCCGCGGCTCAATTTATGCAACCGTTCCTTCAGCTTCACTAGATAGTTCACTACATCCCGATCCTCCTCTTCCGGAGGAACCCACTGCTCCCTTAACACATCCAACACTCCCCGGGGTGATCTCCCATACATCAATTCAAATGGTGATACGCCCAGAGAGGCCTGAACATTCTCCCTACACACATACAAAACAAATGGTAACAAAAGATCCCATTCCTCATGGGAGGAACCTAACCCTTTCCTCAACAACATTTTCAAGGTTTTATTGAATCTCTCCACCAGGCCATTAGTCTGAGGGTGGTAAGCTGCGGTCCGAATATGCTGTACTCCGAAAGCCTCCCACACCTGGGCCAGGGTTCGTGACATGAAATTGGTCCCCCGGTCGGTAATCATTTCCCTAGGAAACCCCACCTCACAAAAGATCCGAATTAGCTGGGCCGCAATAACTTTCGCTGAGGTGGTACGAAGCGGCACGGCCCAGGGATACCTTGTGGCCATATCCATGATCACTAGAATATAGGAATACCCCCTTCGGGACTTATCAATGGGCCCGATCATATCCATTGCCATACGGGTAATAGGAGTCCCTATACGGGGAAGGGGTCGTAGGGGCACTCTGTTCGGTGTTTGCTCTGATACCCTCTGACACTGACTACAGGAGCTGCAAAATTGTTCCACCTCTTTATACACCCCGGGCCAGTAAAATCTGTTTAATACCTGCCGGAGAGTATTCTGAGCCCCCTTGTGACCCCCTAAGATATGATCATGAGATACCCGTAACACCAGGTCCCTAAACCCCCTCGGTACTACTAACTGTTTCTGAGGTTCCTTCCCCCCTGCTTTACAGGACAGCCGATATAGCAACCCCTTGTCACTAACAAACCGAGGGAAGCTGGTCTCTCCCTCTTGATCTACCCGCTCCCACGCATACTGCAAGGTCTGGTCATCTTTTTGCTCTTTGGAAAAATCCGGGAATCTCTCTAACACCTGTTCCGTATCCCCTGGGAACCTCCCCTGATGAAGGAGCTCTTGACAATGCTGCCGCCTTTGCTCCTGACCTCGTTTCTTTTGCTGAGAGCCTTTCCTTGTCTTCCCCGGCCGCCCCATAACCTCTCCCTGGAATGGAAATACTTGTGCCAGGGACAGTTCCTGCTCCTTCTCCTGCCTCTCCTGGGCCCGGGTAGATACCAAGGCTTGCTTACCACCCAGGCAGTATGTGAATGGAGCCCAATCCCTTCCTAAAATGAGATCCTGAGGTAGCCTAGGAAGTACAGCCACCCACACCCACTGAAGGCCCTCCTGGTCCTGTATGTCTACTAGCCGGACCGGATACCTTGAGGAGGCCCCGTGTATGCACTGAATAGCCACGGACCGGTCTCTCTTCCTACCCTGCTGCCCCCCTTTCCGGGCAATCTGCCCCCACAACTTCTGGGAGCACATTGTCTGGTCTGCTCCTGAGTCTAAAAGTCCTTCCACCGGGACCCCTCCTATCTTAACCCAATGCGTAAACTGGGGTTCCTTAGAGGGGGTTACCTGAGATATGAGCCCCAACTTGGCCCTACAATCCCTCCTCACATGTCCCGACTTCCCACATCGGTAGCACATTCTATCATCCTCCTTAGGACCTTCCTCCCTCCACCCAGATCCTTTGAACATTTTACCCCGACCACCCCGCCAGACCCCCTCTCCCCCCTCAGAGTATTGTGACTCCAGAAAGTATTCAAAGCCTTTGATAGCTTCTTCCAGAGTCTCACATCCCTTCCTGATCAAATTAACCCTGATACTGTCCGGTAGAGCCTCTAAAAACTGCTCCAGCACCAGATCCTGCATCAACTGAGTCACTGCCCTCTTATCAGGTTCTAGCCATTTGGTAGCCAAGTCCATCAGCTTCTGAGCCAAGGCCTTCGGAGTCTCCCCCTCCCTCCACCTCCAACCCCGAAAGCGCCTGCGATAAGTTTGTCTGCTTACCCCATACCGGTCCAAAATAGCCGTTTTCAGCTTTTGATAATCCACCACGTCCCCTGGCAACAGGCTCCGAAAAGCTGCCAGGGCTTCCCCGGACAGGGCGGGAGCCAGTCTGATGGTCCATTGTTCTTGAGGCCAGGCAGCCGCCAATGCTACCCGCTCAAAAGTCCCCAGATAATCCTCAATGTCGTCCTGCTCTGTTAATTTGCCCCACGGCAGCCAATTAACCCGTCCAGGCTCCAGGCTTCCAGGCACAGCTCCCGTGGCTGTAGCCTCCAATGAGGTGCTCTCTTTCCTCGGTAGGGGTACTGCCCGTAACAATTCCTGCACCACCTCCAGCACCGGTTGTATCTGTGCTCGAGAAGCAGCCAAGGAATCCTCTAGAAGTCTCTGAGCCATTTCCTGCTGCTTTTGGAACTGGTGGGCCATAAAAGACAGCAGCTCCTTCGACTCCATGTCGCCTTCGCCACCGGTACCTGAGAGAAAGGGAACAACAAAGAACACTCTCCAAGTGCGGTATTACACAGCTCCGGCCCTCTATATCCCCCTCCTCCTGGTTACCCGAGTCCCGTATATGCTTACCCGAACTCGGAGCAATGCACGCTTCTTTCACCGGCGGGTTGTTCAGACAATCCCACCACTGCCACCAATCTGTAACCAGGTCACCCTTCCAGGTGAGAGCCGGGGTCGACCCTGCTTAGCTTGGTTAGCTTTTCCCCAGTACGAGCTGCAACCACCGCCTTGCTGCACTGCTTCTAGCCTAGTTTAACTGCTGCCCAGCTGACCTGCGCCCAGGATCAGCTCACAACTGGGACACACAAACTTCAGCAGTCTTATAGTTCTTGAAAACCACAGGTCTTTATTCTCTCAGCATCTTTTAATACAGCTTTAATCTTCAAGCAGTTTCTTCCTCAAGAATGCAAGAGTCAGTTCAGTCTTTCCACATTCAGCTTATTAACACAGTCCAATCTTAACTCAGAATATCACCCCCCAGCAAACCTTTGTCTTGCTCCCAATTGCAGCCTTCCCTCATCAGCACTATCTTCTACCCGTAGATAGTTTATGGGTTAGCTTCTTCCACCAGTGGCTTCCCCACTGGATTATTTTATCCTCTCCAAGTATGCACAGCTTGGGCCACACTCCCGCCACCAAAGCCTTTACCTTTCCTGAGGAAGTTTGAGCAAACCTTCCAACCTCCATGCACTCCTCCTCACCTTCTCCTTCTACCTCTGCTTTATTCCACTCCATCTCCTCCTCCTCCCCAAGCTCCACCAGCTGTTCCCCATCTCCAGGATCAGACCTCATCTCCCAATCAGTCATTCCACCCTCCCCCTCCTGAGAGTTCAGCTGACCCTGCACTGGCTTCTGGGGAGTGTAGTTCTTTTCCTGCATTACAGCTTTCCCTGGCAGTTTGATCCCTAGAGGGCGCCCTGCTCTCCTAGCTGGGCTGAATGACCGGGGATGATGCCGGCTGAAAGAACCACTATCCCCTCTCCCTTGTACCCGCCCTCCAGAGTGCTCACAATAGCTACTATGAAATTGCCTACCATGAGCTCTCATATAATGTATGCTACAAATCATTTAACTGGGGAACCAACTGAGTATGTAGATTTAACCTTAATATTTGATAATATTAGAGATAGAAGCCCTAATAAATATTGATAGTGGTTGTCTAAACGATCCCTACAGGAGATCATATGGCAAGAGGAGGGAATTGTGAATTTGGAAAGCTTAGGGTCAATATTTTAATCTGAAAATTTTTTAGAAAATTGTCTTTAGCTTATATGAGAGGAATGTGCAGCTCTTGGCTTTCTCACTGACCTCAGAAGAAGCCATAATTGTTGTGAACAGAATATTTTTGAGGTTACGAGAGACACCAAGAAGGAGAATAAATCTCCCAATACATGAGTTTATCTAAAGGTAAGCCCTGTTATTGATAATTGGGTTTCTCCTTTAGTTCTCAGGCTGCAAAAGCAGCATGTTTAGGTAAACATGTCATAATTTCCATATTAATAATTGAGGAAATATTATGTATTAGACATGTTTTTCAATTTTGAAAAACCATTAGTATCCTACCTATCAATCATAGTCTTTCGTGTTTTGCATTCTTGCTGACCTATTGATTTCTTTGAACACAACTAATTGTTAGCTGACACTCTGATGTAAGCTGTTTTCTGCCTATATAACTTTGTATCAGGCAAGAGGCTCATGAGAGGAGAACTGACATCTTACTGCCAGTGATCAATCTCATATAAATTCTTCTTGCTGGCAAAATATCTTTCTGAATAAAGGGAACTTAACTGACCACTTCACCTTGAAGTGTTAATTAGCAGCCTGAATTTACAATATTTAAATGATACAAGAGGTCCACAATCTTTGCACAAAGCTGGCAGGTTACCTCAGAAGGTTACCTCAGAGGTTACCTTGTACCCACTAGCCTCATAGCTATCTACATTTATAATGGCTGAATTACCAACAATGGCAGTTTTAAACCTCACCTTCCTGGCACATGCTCTTAAAGACATTTCCTTGGTGTGACAAGATACTGAATGACATGGTGATCAGGTTCTATCTATAGGTCCACTTTCTGCCAAATCTCTTCTCCTGTCAGATATCCTTGTTCCTTGGATAAGGACGGCCAGATTAGGACAAAGCGTCTTCTATGTGGGCACTTCTACAACAAGGTACCTCCAATTAGGTGACTGGAGGGCACCTGATAGGAGCCTATTCTATAAGGGAGCTTTGGCACCTAGGCAGAGAGTGAACAAAACCTATGTTTTTGCTTTCACCTGAAGTTGAATCTGTAGCTGAACCCCCTATGGTAGCTCATTGTCAACAGAAGCAGCATAAGTTTGATTTGCTATGATGTGTAATGTTGGAGCAGTTACAACAATCTTAGCACCAAGGTGATTTTAAGAAATGTCTTGTTTAACATGAACATAAGTGGACATGTCATTTTAAATCAATAGAACCATTTGGTCTTATTGCTCGAGTTGAATATTCCTATGGACGTCTACATGGTTACCGCGTGCTAATTTTTAGCATGTGCTTAAAAATGCTAGCACACCTTAATAAACAGTTCCCTAGTGGTCAAAAGTTCTGTTCACCCACCAGCAGAAAGTGGGAGAGCGACCAAGGATACCAAAGACAGGAAGATGTGCCTTAATAAAAGAGTTTATTTGGGGTGTGAAGACTCGACACAACGTCTTGTTTCGGCCGTTAGGCCTGCATCAGGAGTCTCTTGTGCAAGATGTTGCTGGTAAATGTTGAAGACAATCTTCAAAGTAGCACATCAGTCTCTTGTATGAGATGTGACTGGAAGAGGATGAAGAAAATCATCAGGGGTAGCGCAACAGTCTTTAGAAAGACTGTTGGGAACGTAAGCACGTAGATCACAATGAACTTCTGTGCGCACTGCAAAATATCTTCCAGTCACATCTCATACAACAGACTGATTGTCTTTAACATTTACCAGCAACATCTTGCACAAGAGACTCCTGATGCAGGCCTAACGGCCGAAACACGACGTTGTGTCGAGTCTTCACACCCCAAATAAACTCTTTTATTAAGGCACATCTTCCTGTCTTTGGTATCCTTGGTCGCTCTCCCACTTTCTTTGTACTGTTATATTTACCGTGGGGCATTTTGAGTTCTCTGCTTGCCAGCGGATTTCTTTTCACACCCACCATCAGAAGCAACTTCACTTCTCAGCACTCCCAAAGTCTTGTATACTTATCTAAACTAGTTTACCTTCACATTTTTCACTTCACTCATGTTTGCCTATTTCTCATTTATTCTAAATATCACCTTTAATTTGTTGACAAGAAATCTTTTTTTTTTTTTTTGGACACAGTCTCCACACCACCAAGATAATGCATGATGACAACCTCAACCTAAAAGGGAGTTTAACAATGACTTGTTTTCTGCAAAAAGATTCATCATGCCATCAAAAAAATAGTTTTAAATATGAATGAAACCAACACAGAGGACTGGTATAATTTCACATCAAAACCCAACTTCTTTACACTTTTAATTGTCAAATGACACTACATATGTGCGGTATTGATACTCATGCCATAAATGTAGCTGGGATCTGTCATTCGCTATCGATTAATTTCTATGCACTGTACCAAAACAGCAGGAGAGACATTTAATGTTTTTTTTCCACCTGAAAAATAAACTGCACATCTTTGCAATGTGCTGAATAAGTAATGATCCCGTACTTCAAGTAAGAAATAATGAGAAGGTTCACATTCATTTTAGAAGAAACATAAAAAAAAAGAAAATCAATATGAGATGAAGCACACAGAAGAGCAGATACGTAAAGCCGGATCTATACCCCAGGGTTCGATTCATAAAAAAAGACTTACATAGTTGAGCCATATTCTTTATGCTATTTTTAAATGATGTGTTAGATAGCAGGTGATTTGCATGGATATAGAAATAGAGCCACAAAGAAGGTCAAGTATTTCATCAAGAAAATGAGAAACCAATTATAAATAATGCAAAATGGGCATAGGAGAATCCCCTTCAGCAGACGTTATGTATTTGTACAAATAAACACTACTGCATAGTGTTTCATTAGGAGGCAATTAATTCTTCTGCAGCAAATAGCACTTTCTTATTGACTTTGGATACAAGTTAAAGACTTGATTTACGACCTCTGCAAGTCCAATTCTATGATGCTACGGCATTGGGTTTCTCAGATCCAGGATAAGTTTATGTGCGATACAACTTCAAGAAAAAAATGCCCACACGCTACTGATTTTGGTTTCTCTCGTTCTCCTTTTTTCAGTATTTATCTAAGTCGATATTCAAACATGGTTAGTACATAAGTACATAAGTACATAAGTAGTGCCATACTGGGAAAGACCAAAGGTCCATCTAGCCCAGCATCCTGTCACCGACAGTGGCCAATCCAGGTCAAGGGCACCTGGCACGCTCCCCAAACGTAAAAACATTCCAGACAAGTTATACCTAAAAATGCGGAATTTTTCCAAGTCCGTTTAATAGCGGTCTATGGACTTGTCCTTTAGGAATCTATCTAACCCCTTTTTAAACTCCGTCAAGCTAACCCCCCGTACCACGTTCTCCGGCAACGAATTCCAGAGTCTAATTACACGTTGGGTGAAGAAAAATTTTCTCCGATTCGTTTTAAATTTACCACACTGTAGCTTCAACTCATGCCCTCTAGTCCTAGTATTTTGGATAGCGTGAACAGTTGCTTCACATCCACCCGATCCATTCCACTCATTATTTTATACACTTCTATCATATCTACCCTCAGCCGTCTCTTCTCCAAGCTGAAAAGCCCTAGCCTTCTCAGCCTCTCTTCATAGGAAAGTCGTCCCATCCCCACTATCATTTTCGTCGCCCTTCGCTGTACCTTTTCCAATTCTACTATATCTTTTTTGAGATACGGAGACCAGTACTGAACACAATACTCCAGGTGCGGTCGCACCATGGAGCGATACAACGGCATTATAACATCCGCACACCTGGACTCCATACCCTTCCTAATAACACCCAACATTCTATTCGCTTTCCTAGCCGCAGCAGCACACTGAGCAGAAGGTTTCAGCGTATCATCGACGACGACACCCAGATCCCTTTCTTGATCCGTAACTCCTAACGCGGAACCTTGCAAGACGTAGCTATAATTCGGGTTCCTCTTACCCACATGCATCACTTTGCACTTGTCAACATTGAACTTCATCTGCCACTTGCACGCCCATTCTCCCAGTCTCGCAAGGTCCTCCTGTAATCGTTCACATTCCTCCTGCGACTTGACGACCCTGAATAATTTTGTGTCATCGGCGAATTTAATTACCTCACTAGTTATTCCCATCTCTAGGTAATTTATAAATACATTAAAAAGCAACGGACCCAGCACAGACCCCTGCGGGACCCCACTAACTACCCTCCTCCACTGAGAATACTGGCCACGCAATCCTACTCTCTGCTTCCTATCTTTCAACCAGTTCTTAATCCATAATAATACCCTACCTCCGATTCCATGACTCTGCAATTTCTTCAGGAGTCTTTCGTGCGGCACTTTGTCAAACGCCTTCTGAAAATCCAGATATACAATATCAACCGGCTCCCCATTGTCCACATGTTTGCTTACCCCCTCAAAAAAATGCATTAGATTGGTGAGGCAAGACTTCCCTTCACTAAATCCGTGCTGACTTTGTCTCATCAGTCCATGTTTTTGTATATGCTCTGCAATTTTATTCTTAATAATAGCCTCCACCATCTTGCCCGGCACCGACGTCAGACTCACCGGTCTATAATTTCCCGGATCTCCTCTGGAACCCTTCTTAAAAATCGGAGTAACATTGGCTACCCTCCAGTCTTCCGGTACTACACTCGATTTTAGGGACAGATTGCATATTTCTAACAGTAGCTCCGCAAGTTCATTTTTTAGTTCTATTAATACTCTGGGATGAATACCATCAGGTCCCGGTGATTTACTACTCTTCAGCTTGCTGAACTGACCCATTACATCCTCCAAGTTTACAGAGAATTTGTTTAGTTTCTCCAACTCCCCCGCTTCAAATATTCTTTCCGGCACCGGTGTCCCCCCCAAATCCTCCTCGGTGAAGACCGAAGCAAAGAATTCATTTAATTTCTCCGCTACGGCTTTGTCCTCCTTGATCGCCCCTTTAACACCATTTTCGTCCAGCGGCCCAACCGACTCTTTGGCCGGTTTCCTGCTTTTAATGTATCTAAAAAAAGTTTTACTATGTATTTTTGCTTCCAACGCTAATTTCTTCTCAAAGTCCTTTTTTGCCCTCCTTATCTCCGCTTTGCATTTGGCTTGGCATTCCTTATGATCTATCCTGTTACTTTCAGTTGGTTCTCTTCTCCACTTTCTGAAGGATTGTTTTTTGGCTCTAATGATTTCCTTTATCTTACTGTTTAGCCACGCCGGCTGACGTTTAGTCTTTTTTCCCTTTTTTCTAATACGTGGAATATATTTGTCCTGAACCTCCAGGATGGTGTTTTTAAACAGCATCCACGCCTGATGCAAGTTTTTTACTCTGCGAGCTGCTCCTTTCAGTCTTTTTTTCACCATTTTTCTCATTTTGTCGTAATCACCTTTTCTATAGTTAAACGCTAGCGTACTTGATTTCCTAGTTTCACTTCCTTCAATGCCAATATCAAAACCGATCATATTATGATCACTGTTATCAAGCGGCCCTCGTATCGTTACCCCCTGCACTAGATCATGAGCACCACTAAGGACTAAGTCTAGTATTTTTCCTTCTCTTGTCGGCTCCTGAACTAGCTGTTCCATGAAGCTGTCCTTGATTTCATCAAGAAATCTTATGTCCCTTGCGTGTACAGATGTTGCATTAACCCAGTCTATATGCGGGTAATTGAAATCCCCCATTATTATTGTGTTGCCCAGTTTGTTTGCGTCCCTGATTTCCTTTAACATTTCCGCATCCGTCTGTTCGTCCTGGCCAGGCGGACGGTAGTACACTCCTATCACTATCCTTTTCCCCTTTGCACATGGAATTTCAATCCACAGTGATTCCAAGGAGTGTTTTGTTTCCTGCAGAATTTTCAATCTATTTGATTCAAGGCTCTCGTTAATATACAATGCTACCCCTCCACCAATCCGATTCACCCTATCACTACGATATAATTTGTACCCCGGTATGACAGTGTCCCACTGGTTATCCTCCTTCCACCAGGTCTCAGAGATGCCTATTATATCTAATTTTTCATTTAGTGCAATATATTCCAACTCCCCCATCTTATTTCTTAGGCTCCTGGCATTCGCATATAGACATTTCAAACTATGTTTGTTGTTCCTAAGTACATCATGTTTAGTACTTGACAGTATTAATTGGCAATCTTTTGTCTGATTTTTATTGTTATTTAAAGATACCCGATCTACTACAATCTCTTTTGCAACCTCACTATCAGGATACTCTATCTTCCCTGTTATGGTGATATCTTTGAAAGATACCTTATCCCGAACCATGCTCTTTTGAGCGACTGTCGGCCTTCCCCCCATTTCTAGTTTAAAAGCTGCTCTATCTCCTTCTTAAACGCCGATGCCAGCAGCCTGGTCCCACTCTGGTTAAGATGGAGCCCATCCTTTCGGAATAGGCTCCCCCTTCCCCAGAATGTTGCCCAGTTCCTAACAAATCTAAAGCCCTCCTCCCTGCACCATCGTCTCATCCATGCATTGAGACTCTGGAGCTCTGCCTGTCTCTTGGGCCCTGCGCGTGGCACAGGTAGCATTTCAGAAAATGCTACCCTGGAGGATCTGGATTTCAGCTTTCTACCTAAGAGCCTAAATTTTGCTTCCAGAACCTCTCTCCCACATTTTCCTATGTCATTAGTACCCACATGTACCAAGACAGCCGTCTCCTCCCCAGCACTATATAAAATCTTATCTAGGTGACGCGTGAGGTCCGCCACCTTCGCACCAGGCAGGCAAGTCACCAGGCGATCCTCACGTCCACCAGCCACCCAGCTATCTATATGCCTAATGATCGAATCACCCAGTACAACAGCTGTCCTAACCTTTCCCTCCCGGGCAACATTTGGAGATATATCCTCGGTGCGAAAGGATAATACATCCCCTGGTGGGCAGGTCCTGGCTACAGGAGTACTTCCTACTTCACCAGGGTGATGCTCTCCTTCTAGGAGACCTCCCTCCTCCAAGGTAGCACAGGGGCTACCTGACTGGAGGTGGGACTTCTCTACAACATCCCTGTAGGTCTCCTCTATGTACCTCTCTGTCTCCCTCAGCTCCATCAAGTCTGCTACTCTAGCCTCAAGAGAACGTACACGTTCTCTGAGAGCTAGGAGCTCTTTGCATCGGGCACACACATATGACACCTCACCAATTGGGAGATAATCATACATGTGACACTCAATGCAAAAGACTGGATAGCACCCCTCTCGCTGCTGGACTGCTGACTCCATCTTAGTGTTTTTTGAGTTTTTCCGTAATTTAAAACTTGCTAAAGTATTAAGGATATCAGCCTATCACTAACTTACAGTTCCTCCTTTAAACCCCAATCTTCAAGTTGCGAAAGCACAAGCAAAATTTGTTCACTTACCAGAGAAATATCCTCTTCTCCCAGAACTTATTAGAAGGAAAGCTTTCGCGCGCCTAACGGCGCGCGGCACCTTGAGCAGAGGCCCCGAGTGGATCGGAACGGACCTGGGAGTCACTCCGGCGAAGGCTCCGAGGATATGCAGATGAGCTGCAAGTCCTCCACGGCACCTGAGAAGGCAACCGGTGGGAGAGCTGGGCACCTCTCAACCAAGAAAAGGCTTACCAGGGGTTAGGCCGAAGCCAGCATTCCTCCCCCTGAGGGTCACCTGATCCTGGCTAAGAAGGCTGGCTGATAGAACTGAAATATATTCCTTATGTGTTCAGTGCCACCTTTATTTAGGTCTTGGATGATATTCAGCTGGGGCGTACATAATCCCCCGTTTACAAAGCTGCACGGTAATGCTGACACAGGCCATTCACTTTGAATAGGCTGTGTCAGCATTATTTATTTATTTGTTACATTTGTATCCCACATTTTCCCACCTGTTTGCAGGCTCAATGTGGCTTACATGGTGCCGTAAAGGCGATCGCCAGTATCGGTATGAACAAATACAGAGTGATATTTGAAAGCTATTAATCCGCAAACGAACCTTTTCAGGAGATGCGAAGGCGGTAGAATGAGATGACATGAAATGAGATTGAAGGGGGGCAGACTCAAGAAAAATGTCAGGAAGTATTTTTTCATGGAGAGAGTGGTGGATGCTTGGAATGCCCTCCCGCGGGAGGTGGTGGAAATGAAAACGGTAATGGAATTCAAACATGCGTGGGATAAGCATAAAGGAACCCTGTGCAGAAGGAATGGATCCTCAGGAGCTTAGTTGAGATCGGGAGGCGGGGCTGGTGGTTGGGAGGCGGGGATAGTGCTGGGCAGACTTATACGGTCTGTGCCAGAGCCGGTGGTGGGAGGCATGGATAATGCTGGGCAGACTTATACGGTCTGTGCCAGAGCCGGTGGTGGGAGGCAGGGATAGTGCTGGGCAGACTTATACGGTCTGTGCCAGAGCCGGTGGTGGGAGGCGGGGCTGGTGGTTGGGAGGAGGGGATAGTTCTGGGCAGACTTAAACGGTCTGTGCCCTGAAGAGCACAGGTACAAATCAAAGTAGGGTATACACAAAAAGTAGCACATATGATTTATCTTGTTGGGCAGACTGGATGGACCGTGCAGGTCTTTTTCTGCCGTCATCTACTATGTTACTATGTATGTTGTGGCAGAGTAGAGTTCATGTGTGACAGACACATATATCAAGTATATGCTGGGAAACAAAGATAAATAAACAACGTATATAAGGTGATACCCCTATATTGGACTACAGTAACTTCATACATTTCTTATTTATTTTATTTATTTGGATTTATTTACTGTCTTTTTAAAGAAATTTGTGCAAAGTGGGGCATGGAAAGAAGAATTTGAACATATGCAACAGACAATTTCAGCAGAAAAATATTCACAATGCAATACACGTTATAGCACAGAATGCTACTTACACTGTTAACGCAATACACATTAACCCCCCTATTTACTAAGCCGCTGCTGCTGTGCGCTAATGCAGACGTCGGCACTGCCACACAGCCTAGCAAACAGGCGGGGGGGGGGGGGGGGTAAAATATCTTAATAGATAGCATAGAGTGGGACTATGCTGCTGGCATCGGCATTTAAAAAGGAGATAAAGCAGCTTTTAAACTAGAAACTGGGGGAAGGCTGACAGTCGTTCGAAAGCGCATGGTTCGTAACAAGGTAGCTTTCAAAGATATCACTAAAACAGGGAAGATAGGGTATCTCAAAATTGGAGAAAATATTTCTTCACTTAATGTGTAATTAAATTCTGGAATTCGTTGCCAGAGAATGTGGTAAAAGCAGTTAGCTTGGCGGGATTTAAAAAAAGGTTTGGCTAGCTTCCTAAAAGAAGTCCACAAACCATTATTAAGATGGACTTGGGGAAAAATACACTTTTTATTTCTAGGATAAGCAGCATAAAATGTATTGTACTGTTTTGGAATCTTGCCAGGTACCTGCGACCCGGACCGGCCACTGCAGGAAACAGGACGCTGGGATCGATGGACCTTCAGTCCGTCCCAACAGGGCAACACCCCTGTGTTATGACACTGGCAGCCTTTTGCGTGGCTTTGTAAAAAACAGGGGGGGGGGGGTTAAGAGTCTTATGTGGGTTCTTGCTGAATATCAGCTACAACCTGCATAAGCTCCAGCCTCCAGCACATTTTTATTTATTTATTTATTGCATTTGTATCCCACATTTTCCCACCTTTTTGCGGGCTCAGTGTGGCTTACAATACGATATGAATGATGGAAATACAATTTGTTACAACTTGGTTATGGATTACATTGTGAAGAGTTATGCGAGACAATCAAAGTATTGTTAAGGAATATAACAATGGAACAAAACCTTGAAACATTGGAAGGAGACAGCGGGAAGTTCACATGCTGAATTAGCCCCAGATGGTCCAGCATTGAATATCTGGGGACAAGTCTTCCTTTAGAATATTGATTGGAATGAAAAAGTGTTCTAACTTCTTTGTGTGTCTCAATTATTTATTTATTTATTTTTTGTTAGTTTTTTCATTCTTTCCAGTCCCCATTTCAATTTGTTTTCTCTTATTTTATGTTCACTTCTTCTGTTTCCCCCACTGCAGACTGTTTTATCTCTTCCTCATTTTCTTCTACGTGACTCCACTCCCTCACTCTATCCATAAAAAGCATAATTTGATCACACAGATAAGAATCATTAGATTAATCTAGTCTGGCCTTATTAATTCCTGGCTCAGTGCCAGAGACCATGGTTGATTTCTGGCTTCCTTTCATTTCTTTAAATACAGAGATTGTGTAAGAATGCATCCCTTGGCTGAAATGTGTGCAGCTGGCCACTCGGGGAGTTGCAGAGGAAATACTGTAAGTCAGAGAGCAGATGATGTCACTCTTGGGCAAAATTTGTTATTGAAAGTGTAGCTCTAAAATAATCTGGCCTGGAAGGCCAGGTGGAAATAAGAAATGTACAAGGATATAGATATAGAAATTCAACTGCCAAGGAAGCAGTCAGAAAGAGACATGTCTGGAATACAGTCAAGACAGTACAGTCAAGACACTCTGTACTTAGAACAACTGCAGGCCCACTGGACAGGACCAGAATAGCCAATTCACTAGTAGGGAGGGGATTTCCTGTTAAGTCTGAATAAGCAGGCTGTTAGGAGCTTAGCAGTTTTACAACATATGTTCTATGGAGTTATTTTAGTTTGTATTTAACAAATCTTATATATGCTAAAATGACTTCATTTGTGTGATGCATTAGTTGTGCTATGTTTTATGTGTTAGAATGTATTCTGTGTTTTTCTAGTTTTTGGGGTTTTTTTTAAATATTTTTTTTCATTAAAAATTTTGTCATTTAAATATACTTTTTTCTTTGTATTTGACCGGCTTTCTGGTCTATTTCTGATGTCAGTTGTTGTTAGCACGCATATGTCCTCATTTCCTGCCAGTGGAGCATAAAAAAAAACTTTTTGGCTTAGACATACCCCTCATTATTAGAATTGCGGTGCCACTTTATATTTGTTTTCAGATAATTGCAATCTGAGTTCCTGACGAAGATTTTTCGAAACCCTGCAGAGTCGAACTCGTGATGGATTCAGCTACAGGAGAGTGCTTTGTTTGCTGACCACTTTGGAAAAGAGATGATTGATACTTAAAGAAGTTGCTGCTGTCGGGTGCAGTACACACAACCGGCAGCATTAAGATAAGTGCACCTTTAATTACAAGTAATAACTATAAGAAATGATTGAACATATAAGCTCTATTGTATACATATAAAAATATTTTCTAGAAAGCTAGTGCATGAGTATGATAGAGAGTACAACATTATGCAACAATGATATATTATAACAGAGTATTGCTTATCATACTTTGAAGAACTAGTTTAGTTTATATTCCCTCTTGGGATTTTTTGACATGTTACACTTGGGTTGAGCATATATCTATGTTATCAAAAACAGTTTCAGAGTAACGTGTTTTTTGAATTAGATTAGTAGAGCTTGTAGCATGATTGAAATGATTTTGATTGAAAATTTAACCCTGTAAGAATTAGAGTGAGTGTTGCTTTCATTGAGAATATGGGTAGATAGATTTAGGAAAAAAATTACTCTTTATTTATTTTTCATTTGTGAATATTTGTCACGGTTTGGATTGGGAGCACAGGTTTTGCTCACATTTTATTTGGAGACTTTCAATGATCGAGAAACTTGTCCACCCTTAGGAACAGTACCTTTGGGTACTGCTTCGTTTGGGTGAGTTAACACTCTGAGAATCTCTCCTTTACATTATAACGTTTTTTTTAAAACTATGTATTCGTTTTTGAGCATATAAGATCTTTCTACTCATATCTCTCTGAATACTTAAATTACTCTGGTTTGTGATTTGTTTTAAAATGACTTCAAGACGTGCCAAAGACAAACATTTGGTCTCCTCCAGCTCACATACAAAAGTGCCCTTCCCTCCAGCACTGGCATCTTGCTCCTCACCGTCACGGTATGGCAGCTCTCTCCCTTCCTACTATTTATGCATTCTTGTATCTCACTATTATCCAAAAAGAAGTTTCATTTCAAAGTGGCTTACAATTTACATTTTGGTGGAGTTACAATAGTGTTGTGCAATGTTGAGAGGGCATCTATAGTTCATATGGTTATTCCTAGAGGTTTTGAAGAGAAAGATTTGAAGTGAAAAAGGTAGTAGTAGCTTTTGTGTTCAGTTGTAGAATTTTGTTGATATTTATTCATATAGTGTTTGGATGTGATGTAAATGCAAGAAGCACACTATTAGTCACCAAGTTCATACAAAGTTAATTATTTTCAGTGGAAATTAAATCTGCTGGCTGCCTGCTATGTGAATATTCCACTACTGTTTCATTATTGCTACCAAGTATTGTATATTTTGGGTATTTGCTTTAAACTGTGATTATTTTAATTCATTTATCCAGACCTTGCATGCACATAGTATTGCTTGTTAAACCCAAAAGTGAAACCTAAGGAGGCTAAACAATTGTCCAGCTTATAATCGAAAGTGATCGTCGGCCATCTTCCGACACAAATCGGGAGATGGCCGGCGATTTCTTAAAAGCGGCGAAATCAGTATAATCGAAAGTGGCATTTTTGACAGCATTGTCGCTTTCCCATCGCTTCGCCGGCGAAAGTTCAAGGGGGGCGTGTCGGTAGATTAGCGAAGGCGGGACATGGGTGGGCATAGGTGTGGCTACCAGATGGCCGGCTTTCGCTGATAATGGAAAAAAAAAGCAGCGTTAAGCAGTATTTCGCCGGCTTTACTTAGTCCTTTTATTTTCACGACCAAGTCTCAAAAAGGTGCCCCAACTGACCAGATGACCACTGGAGGGAATGGGGTATGACCTCACCATACTCCCCCAGTGGTCACCAATCCCCTTCCAAACTAAAAAAATAAAACTAAAAACCTTTTTTGCTAGCCTGTATGCCAGCCTCAAATGTCGTACCCACCTCCATGACAGCAGAATGTGTTGTATCCTCCGACAGCCTTTCCCTGGTTGCGATGTGGCTCTCGGGTGAGTGTGACACCTTTTCTGTTAGGTGCCCTGCAGAGTCACATTAGCAATGCATTGTGGTGGGTGTAGGCAGTGGTGTGCTGGAGCCGGCTCGCACCGGCTCGCAAGAGCCGGTTGTTAAATTTTCTTCCGGTTTGCGAGCCGGTTGTTGAAAATAGCGAGCCGGCTCTGGCTCTCCTCCCTCCATCCTCCCTCCCTCCGGATCCGCCTCACCGCCTGCTTGTTTCGTGAATTCTTCGGGGCAGGCAGTCATGCCTGCCCGCTTCCAGCGCTGACTGTCCTCCCTTGCTGATTCGCCCTTTAAAAATGGCCGCCGAGACTTCCAGAGGCGGCCTCGCGAGACTTCGGCTGAAGTCTCGGCGGCCATTTTGAAGCGCGAGTCGGCAAGCAAGGGAGGACAGTCGGCGCTGGAAGTGGGCAGGCAAGACTGCCTGCCCCGAAGAATTCAATAAACAAGCGGGCGGTGAGGGACCGGATCAGGAGGGAGGGTGGGAGGGAGGAGAAGAATTCACGAAACAACTCGGGAGGGGGTGGCAGGGGGAAAAAGGGAGTCGCTGCTGGGCATGGGTGGATGGAGGAGGGGGTCCCTGGGTATGGGTGCATGCAGGGCAGGGGAGAGGAGGGTACACTGCTGGACATGGGTGCATGCAGGGCAGGGGAAAGGAGGATCACTGTTGGACATGGGTGCATGCAGGGGAGAGGAGGGTCACTGCTGGACATCTGGGTGCATGCAGGGCACAGGAGGGTCGCTGGGTATGGGTGCATGCAGGGCAGGGGAGAGGAGGGTACACTGCTGGACATGGGTGCATGCAGGGCAGGGGAAAGGAGGATCACTGTTGGACATGGGTGCATGCAGGGGAGAGGAGGGTCACTGCTGGACATGGGTGCATGCAGGGGAGAGGAGGGTCACTGCTGGACATCTGGGTGCATGCAGGGCAGAGGAGGGTCACTGGGTATGGGTGCATGCAGGGCAGGGGAGAGGAGGGTCACTGCTGGACATGGGTGCATGCAGGGGAGAGGAGGGTCACTGCTGGACATCTGGGTGCATGCAGGGCAGAGGAGGGTCGCTGGGTATGGGTGCATGCAGGGCAGGGGAGTGGAGGGTCACTGCTGGACATGGGTGCATGCAGGGGAGAGAAGGGTCACTGCTGGACATCTGGGTGCATGCAGGGCAGAGGAGGGTCGCTGGGTATGGGTGCATGCAGGGCAGGGGAGTGGAGGGTCACTGCTGGACATGGGTGCATGCAGGGGAGAGAAGGGTCACTGCTGGACATCTGGGTGCATGCAGGGCAGGGGAAAGGAGGGTCACTGCTGGACATGGGTGCATGCAGGGGAGAGGAGGGTCACTGCTGGACATGGGTGCATGCAGGGGAGAGAAGGGTCACTGCTGGACATCTGGGTGCATGCAGGGCAGAGGAGGGTCGCTGGGTATGGGTGCATGCAGGGCAGGGGAGTGGAGGGTCACTGCTGGACATGGGTGCATGCAGGGGAGAGAAGGGTCACTGCTGGACATCTGGGTGCATGCAGGGCAGGGGAAAGGAGGGTCACTGCTGGACATGGGTGCATGCAGGGGAGAGGAGGGTCACTGCTGGACATGGGTGCATGCAGGGGAGAGAAGGGTCATTGCTGGACATCTGGGTGCATGCAGGGCAGGGCAGAGGAGGGTCGCTGGGTATGGGTGCATGCAGGGTAGGGGAGAGGAGGGGAGAGAGAAGAAATGCTGACATGGATGGAGGGGAGAGAAGAGTGAGGAAGGAGATGAGATGAGGGAAAAGGAAGAGAGGAGAAAAACTGCACATGGATGAAGAAAATAGGCAGAAGCTGAGGACCAGAAATGAAGAAGAAAGGAGGAAAGAAATAAATGGAAAGGAAGCCCTGGAAACGGAGTTAAGAGGACAGATAGCAGCAGAATCGGATACTAGGCCAGCATGATCAGAAAAACAGTCACCAGACAACAAAGGTAGAAAAAAAAAATCATTTTATTTTAATTATAGTGTTTGGAATATGTTCACTTTGAGAATCAGGTGCTCAACATTAAAAGTTTATATTTATTTACTTATTTATGGCATTTTATCCCACATTAAACGTGAATTAGATTGGAACCTGGGATCATTTAAATTTGTTTCCTTTGGAGAGAGTAATGCATTGCCCCCCCCCCCACCCCACCCCCCTCCCGGCTATAGCCAGCTCTGCAATTTTGGGGGGGGGCGCCGAGGTGGACGGGGGGCGCAGTGGTGGACGGGGGGGGGGGGGCAGTGGTGGACGGGGGGGGGGGGGGGGCGCCAAGGTGGACTGGGGAGAGAGCCTGTTGTTAAAAATTTACCAGCACACCACTGGGTGTAGGGTACTGGGCTCTATTCCCATGGTGCTTTTCCCCCCTGATAACTGGGTCAGAGTGTGCCCTATTTTGTTTCCTGTTGTAGTCCATGCGGTAGTGGCCATTTTTGTAAGCCAGTTTTAGTTCCCTTTCCTGTGTTACCCATGTTAGAGAACGTAGTTCTTACCTTGAATGGTGCTGAAAGAGGGTATTGTACACCATTGTGCCAGCTCTGACCTACTGCTAATCTTAGTACCAGGGGACTCTTTGCCAGTGGGGCACAACCTCTGATCTGCAGTTAACTGTGAGTAAACGTGGTTATTTCAAGAAAGGACTTTTTCAGAGAGATTAGTCTTCAGGTGTGAACTGGTGTGCCAAAGTTATACAGCAGCAATAAGTCCTAGAGGCTGTATGCAGGTCCCTGGAGCAATTTTAGTGGGTGCAGTACATTTGTGGGTAGTGGGTTTGGGAGGCTCAGCTCCCAAAGTAAGGGAGCTATGCCCGTGGGAGCTTTTCTGAAATCCACCGCAGTGACCCCTAGGGTGGCTGGTTGGTGTCCTGGCATGTCAGGGGGGCCAGTGCACTAAAAATGCTGGCTCCTCCCATGGCCAAATGCCTTGAATTTGGCCGGGGTTTGAGATGGCCGACATAACTTTCCATTATCGCTGAAAAACAAACCCGGCCATCTAAAACCCGGCAAACTCCACGGCATTTGGCCGGGCTAAACCCTATTATTGAAAAAAAAGATAGCCGGCCATCTTTTTCGATAATACGGTTCCGGCCAGCTGTAGCGCCGCTGCCAACATAGATCGCCGGCGATGTTCGATTATGCCCCTCTGTGTTATGACTTTACTTGTTTCGGACTGCTTTGGGTCCTACTGACCTGTACATATTTTGTGTTATTTTGGTGGGTGTAAACAGTCAGGTGGGCTTACAGGGAGAGAGGAGAGAGTGGAAGAGGAAGGGTTCTTGAGGTATGTTTATCTGTAAAAGTTTATATTGTGCCATGTAGGATGATTCACTGTTTTTTCTTGTTCTTTATAAAGCGTATCTACCAACATGTTGGGTTTTGAATCAAAATGATTTAAACATAAAAATTTAGTTATGTTTAAACACATGAGAGATCTGCATGACTTACAAAACCACTTGTCCCTGAAAAATGCTACAAACAGAATAATCCATTTGTGTACCTAAAATGTAAACTTCTTCAAAAGAGATGAATTGAACATATGATTCCTTTTGGCCCTGATGAAAGGAGAGCTTAATTTTACTTTCATTTAATTTCAATATATTCCACCTTTATAACACCATGCTTCCCCAAGCAGATTACAGCAGTTAAGACAAACCTATCAGGAAGCAAGATATCTTCACTGAAATTTGACCAAGTATTACTCTATTCCATAGAATAGTGTAGAAAAATAAGCATTACCCCATCTCTATCTTTGTCTCTGTCCCTCTTCTCCCCATCTCTACCTCATCTCTCTTTTTCTTTTTCTCTGACCTCCCCAATCCACCATTACCCCATCTCTCTCTCTCCTTTCCTCACCCTCTCTTTTCTTAATCTCCATCCAGCATTACCCAGTCCCTCTGTCAGTCTCTCTTCTTCCTCCCCATTTACCATTACTCAATCTCTCTCTCTTCCCCCCTCCTCCATCTGCCATTTTCTCTCTTCCCCCTTCCTTCTCACTCACCCTTTTGCATTCTTACCAGGTCAACAGTATTAGAATATAAGAATATAAGCATTGTCATACTGGGACAAGTCCAGTGTTCTGTTTCCAGCAGTGGCCAATCCAGGTCACTTGTACCTGGCAAAATTCCAAAAGAATAAAACAGATTTTATGCTGCTTATCCTAGAAATGAGCAGTGGATTTTCCCCAAGTCCATCTTAACAATGAATTATGGACTTTTCTTTTAGAAAAATTATCCAAACCCTTTTAAACCCTGCTAAGCTAACAGCTTTGACCATATTCTCTGGCAATAAATTCTACAGTTTAATTACATGTTGAGTGAACAAATATTTTCTTCCATTAAAAAAAAAATGTACTACTTAGTAGCTTCATTGCATGCCTCCTAGTCCTAGTATTTTTGGAAAAAGTAAAGTGATTCCTGTTTACCTGTTCCACTCCACTCAACACTTTATAGACATCTATCATATCTCCCCTCAGCTGTCTCTTCTCCAAGCTGAGGAGCCCTAGTCACTTTAGCTTTTCCTCATACAGAAGTTATCCCATCCCTTTTATCATTTTTGTTGCCCTTCTCTGTACCTCTTCTAATTCCGCTATATCGTTTTTGAAATGCAGTATTCAAAATGGCACACAATACTCAAGGTTCAGTTGCACCAAAGAGTGATACAAAGGCATTATAACATTCTCATGTTTTTTAAATTCCTTTCCTAATAATTTCTAACATTGCTTTCTTAACTGCCACTGCACACTGAGCAGAAGGTTTTAATAAAGAGATTGTTTTGAAGCCATTTGTCTGGGATCTGATTTCTTTTGCATCATTTCTGATTCACTGTGGAGTATGCTTGAAGGATACTGTTGAAACAGGACATTTAAGGAATCCTAATAGAGAGAATTCAACAATGAAGAAAGAAATCCATGAGTGTTTAAGGGGAGAGAAAAGGATGCACATTATCCCCGTCAACTTTTAAGCAGCTTGTAGATGCAAGGAAAAAACATAATTTGAAGTGTCTGTATACAAATTGTAGAAGCCTTACATAATAAGATGGGAAAGTTAGAGCATATAGCACTAAATGAAGAGAAAGATATAATAGGCATCTCAGAGACCTGGTGAAAGAAGGACAATAAATGGGACACTTAACAGTGTTAAACAGTTTCGAGACCGAGTTAGATAGGAAATCTCAGGAATTAGAAACCTATGGGGACAAGTCACATCTATCATACCTTGTGAAAGGCTGGTAAGTAGTGAAAAGCTTGAACACACAAGTAATGGAAAAATAACCACTCTGGTTACAAGACACACTCACGCTTCTCACTGGCAATCCTAATCCAGAATAGTCCTACAATAGAAATACTAAGTGAATACTGAAAGCAATGGACACAAGGCTCAGATATTATGAAAAACAGAGAGCTGTTTAATAGCCAGTACTGGCAGCAATGACAGATATATTGAGATAGTAGATTATGCAAAATCACCCAACATGATGGTATAAAATGTTAGTATCTGTCAAGGGAACTAAAATAGGTATCCTATTAATTTCAGGATTAGGCTAGTGTGTGGTATTGCCCCAAACACTACCACATACCAAGGAGACAGCAGTTCAGACTGACAGATAACTCATGGACACTGGATCCCCAGTAGTAATTTCACCACCATAACCACACCAAACTATTCCCTCCCCATCTCAAATACTCTGAAAATTCTTGGAGTTACCATTGACCGTAATCTCACTCTCGAAAACCACGTGAAGAATATAACAAAAAAGATGTTCTACTCCATGTGGAAACTCAAAAGAGTAAAACCTTTCTTCCCAAGATCCATTTTCCGCAACTTGGTACAATCAATGGTTCTCACGTCACCTAGACTATTGTAACGCACTCTACTCAGGCTGCAAAGAACAGATGGTCAAAAAACTTCAAACAGCCCAGAATACTGCAGCCAGACTCATATTTGGAAAAATGAAATACGAAAGTGCAAAACCCCTAAGAGAGAAACTACACTGGCTCCCACTTAAAGAACGTATTGCGTTCAAGATCTGCACGATGGTGCATAAAATCATTTACGGAGATGCCCCGGCCTACATGCTAGACCTCGTGGACTTACCTCCCAGAAATGCAAAAAGATCTGCCTGCATATTTCTGAATCTGCACTTCCCCAGCTGCAAAGGATTAAAGTACAAACTAATACATGCGACCAGCTTTTCTTACATGAGCACACAGTTGTGGAATGCATTACCAAATAACTTGAAAATAATTAACAAAATAATTAACTTTCGCAAATCTCTGAAAACCTATCTCTTCAACAAGGCCTATCACGAGAATCCCTAGCTTAACTATAACACTCCATCCTTATTCGGAAGTCTTCTTTCTATAACTGTTGCTTAGTCTTTTATGTTAGCCTAATCTTTTTGTAACACCAATTGTATCTTTTACCCTGGAATGGCGTGCCATAACAGGTCTTTGTAAGCCACATTGAGCCTGCAAATAGGTGGGAAAATGTGGGATACAAGTGCAATAAATAAATGAAATAAATAAAATAAGGAACTGATGATGGCACATGATCAGGAACTAAGGCAGCAGGTAGCTCTTCCCATCCAGGAAACAGTAGGCAGGAAATTGATGCCACAGATTAATGAGCGAGAACATTCAGGACAATACTGGGGAACATCCTGATGTCGTGTCCCTGTTAACCTGGCACTAAGACCTGAGGAGAAGCTATAAGAACCCCTTCCTTGAAGTTATCAGCTGGCTGTTATCTGATTTGGCCGAAACAACTGCCACCGACTAGATCCGAGCCAGCCACAGTAACCTCCGCTTAGTAAAAGGGGCCCTCTGTTATTTGTCTTCTGCTTTTATTTATCCTTTGTTTTGGATTGGAGGAGTGGCCTAGTGGTTAGGGTGGTGGACTTTGGTCCTGGGGAGCTGAGGAACTGAGTCGATTCCCACTTCAGGCATAGGCAGCTCCTTGTGACTCTGGGCAAGTCACTTAACCCTCCATTGCCCCATGTAAGCCGCATTGAGCCTGCCATGAGTGGGAAAGCGCGGGGTACAAATGTAATAAATAAATAAATACATCTTCGAAGCAATTAGCTCTGGAATGAGGGGGCATTCGACAAAGTTAAGAGGGAATAGGCTTAGGAGTAACCTAAGGAAGTATTATTTCACAGAAAGGGTGGTGGAGGCGTGGAATGGCCTCCCGGCGGAGGTGGTGGAGTCGAGGACTGTTCCAGAATTTAAAAAGGTATGGGATAAGCATGTGGGGTCGCTTAGGAACAGGAAGAATTAGGGGTTACAGAGGATGGGCAGACTGGATGGGTCATGTGGCCTTTATCTGCCGTCATGTTTCTATGTTTATAAATCTGTTATGAAGTTCCATAGCTTTGATGACTTTCTATATTTGTTTCGTTGAGGGAAGGTGGTAAGGTGTTCAGCAGCTCATTTATATTAAGTGCCCTGTTTACTAAGCCGTGCTAGAGGCGCACTAGCATTTGTAGCATGCGCTAAACACTAGAGACACCCATAGGAATATATGGGTGTCTCTACCGTTTAGCATGTGCTATATTTGGCACATGCAAATAATGCTAACACACTTTAGTAAACAGGGCCCTTTGCATATAGTATCTGCAGGATCTGACGTGTTAAGTGAAAAAAAAAATCTATACATGGATTAGTTTATCCAAAGTGTACTGTAGTTACCAGACTTAGCTATGTTTTATTACCACCTTTTATATTGTTCATTTAAATTAGCTAATTTGCTTCCCTGCGAAAGGGAGAGAATTCCATATAGTTATTAGCTTTGTTTATCAATTAATTAAAACCATGGATGCTTATTTAAATTAATTGAAAGTAGCTGTAAGTAATGACATTTACTTGAAAATAAAGTGCAATAAAATTAATTAAAGATAGCGGCAGGAATTAATAACACAATATGATGGAAACAAATTAGATGTAAGTGAAATTTATTGACCTTGAATTGAGCTCAATTACTCAAAGCCTACTACAGATAGTTAAAAATCTGTTTGACGTTAATGATCGTTAAGTTATTTATATGATTTATAAAAGTGGGCTTATTTTATTGGCCTTAGAGCATATTATTGAACTCTGAAAGTTTTAATAGGAGAAAGGTGTAATTTATAATTTAGTTTTATATGAGTAATGTTTCCATCCAAGGTATTGAACTAAATAATTTGATATAAACCAATTGTAGGACATCCTAGAGATAAAGTGTGGGGTTGCTTTCTCCTGCATTGCCTGAACCCACTGGAGAAGGTATTACAACAGTGAGGATTAATAGGATTCGTATAAGCAGATGATACACGTTTGATTTGCCACTGAAGGGGAATACGAGGGGAGCAATGGGCAGGCTGAATCAAGGGTTGTATACTATGCCAGATTGGCTGTTACTTAATTAACCCCCCCCTGTTTACAAAGCTGTGCTAGCGGCTGCCACATGGCAATCCGACACAGCCCGTTCACAGTGAATGGGTAATGTTGGCATTAGCATCCCGTCTGTCGCTGGCACGGCTTTGTTAACGAGGGGGGGGGGGTTAGTTTGAAATGCAGAAGAGACAAAAGTGTTGCTACTGTGGAGGAGTAAAGACATCTTAACTGATCTCTTCAGTAGTTATAGATTTTGTGAGCTTTACCCCTTCAGCTATGGTTTGAGTTTTTTTTTTTCACTTTTATACAATGTTAGAAGTGCAAATAGGATACTTAAAGGGACTTTTTTAAAATTAAAAATGGTAACGAAATTGTGAGCATTTTTAGAGGCTTTAGTTACAACTTATGTAAATTGCTGTAGTGGTGTGCATTACTGCTAGATGATTTTATGTAGAATTCTCCAACTCCTCAAAATTCTCAGGAATCTGAACAGGGATCAACGGCAATAGTGAAAATGGCTTAGCAGTGACAGCTCGACTGGCCTTCTGTCTCTCTCATGATTAAGAGGAGGAGGAAACACACAGCTGCACTTCGGGCTGTGTCCATCTCCTCAGCTTTTCTGGCCCTGACTATCTTTGAACTGCTTAGGCCTCTGAACATGTAATTCTGGACGTGAGCTCTTGGGCCAAGGCCTAGGGTAGACTGCACAGGCCCTACGCACCACCCCAGCCACCAAGTCCCGCACACACACAACAGCCAACAGGCACCACCAGAAAGTGGGAGGTAGAGCATTCAGGCGGGCCTCACGGCCGATTGGGAACCCACTCGCGCAGAGTCCAAGCAAGTGGGCCTTATGGCCGACTGAGAACCCAGTCACACTCTGGGAAGGGAGAAAGAACAATGAAGTGTCCCCCAAGGGACCGGAACACTAGCAGCGCACACAGTGCAGGGTAGAGACACAAGGGAAAGGATGAGAGACCAGTGCTGTAGCGAGGGCTAATGACACCCGGGGCGGGTCGCCGCTGCGCACCCCCCCGGGTGCAGCATGGCATGACACCCCCTCTGCGGCGCACCCCCCTCCGGAGCAACCCCCCCCGGAGCGCAACCCCCCCCCCCCCCCCGGACTGCATTCTTACCTGTGGGAGGGCCGAACCGCCCCGAGTGCATGTCAGTCAGAGCTGCGTCGGCCCCGCTGGTTCCCTGCTCTCTCTGCCCCGGAACAGGAAGTAACCTGTTCTGGGGCAGAGGGAGCAGGGAACCAGCGCGGCAGGCACCCCCCGAGTGTGTGCACCCAGGGCAGACCGCCCCTCCCGCCCCCCCTTCCTACGCCACTGTGAGAGACAGAAGCCTCTAAAGGTATACACAAAGCTGTGCCACAGGGCAATCAATAATACAGGAAGCCCCAGAAGGGAACTCTCTAGGCTGTACTGTACTGCACTCAAGGGAAAAAGGGAACCAACTATAGGAATACACTCTAGGCTGTACCTTACAGCACTCAGGGAAAAGGAAGCCACTCAAAGTAATACTCTAAGGTGTGCCCCACCGCACTCAAGGGAACTAGGCTGCACCTTACAGCATACAAAGATACAGGAATATACAGGGCAGTGCCACACCGTGCACAAGGTAAAGGGAAGAGTAAGCAAACAGAGGAAGCTGCCTTGACACACACAGACCAGAAAAGGAGCACTGCTCACTGAAAACATGAGACAGATACAGCAAACCAAGAGAACTAAAACAAACAGGAACAAAATGCAAGGACAGGGGGAAGCAGAACCACAGGGAGCAGAGCAGAAGCTCAACACAACAAAGGGAACACAGAGAAAGAAAGAAAACTAAACAAACAAGCTTACCCCAGACAGCACAACGTTAGAGCAGCAGAAAGCAAACCATGTCTAGGAAGTGAGGCAATCAGGCTCATGCTGAGAATACCCAGCACACATATCCACAGAATTAACAGGCATGAGGAGAAGGCTAAACTCCGACATGAACACAAGCACCCAAGCACAGGCTGGCTTCAGCTGAGCAAACAAAGCAATCAAATGCTAAAGCAAGAGTTGCAGGGAAAGGTAGGCTTAAATAGATCAGGCTTCTGAGGTCTGCTGAATCAGACTTCAGCTCAGCCCCTGACAATCCAATCAAGAGTGAGTCCCAACCATTCCCTTGCCTGCTAGCAGAATCATAAGAGAACAGCTGCATGGTTTAAAGAACAACCATCCAAAAAATGGAAAGGAACAACTTTATTTAATAATAGATGAGAAAAATCAAAACTAAACGTAAGCAAAATGAATTCTCATCAAAAAACATAACTAGTGACATATGAAAACTCTAGAAAATAAATCCTCCTTATACTTGAAAAACTGTGTATAAGGACGTGCTCATATGTTTTCATTAGGACAATCACAGATACAAAGAACTTCAAGAGTTGTTGCAGCTTTTAATTATCGCACGTCTCTTATGAATTAAAGTGATGCCTCCAAGTGCCACTCTTTTATAATCTTGCTTCAGAAAATTAAATATATGTTTACTTTCACTTAGCTTTTATGGGTGAAAAATGGGTCTCGGCATGGTCCACATTTCGCCGAGGCTGTTTCAAGACGCCCATCAAAAAAAGCTTTCAAACTTTCAACCTTGTGAAAGCGTCCCTTTGGCTTTCTACTGACAGCCAATTTTACTCAAATCAAAGATGTCCTTCCCCACTGGGGGAAGGGCTGAAGGGCAGACAAATTCTTTAAAAAATTTCCCCATGCTGTATGCAAACCTTAACTAGAGGTCCTGGAACAATGGGATAGATTTCACCACTTCCCAGTGCTTCATGACATATGTCAATGTGGTCTTATCATTTATTCTTGATCTGGGTGCTAGAAGTAAATCACAGTTGTTGTATTTTGCCCTGTGATATGCTTGCTGCACCACTGGGGTGGGGTAAACCCGTGTCATTAATTTCTCAGAGAGGGCTTTAGCTTGACTGTGGAATTCTAGATCTGCTGAACACACACTCCATGTAAAAAATTCAGCCCCCACCCCCCGTCCCACAATAGAAAAATGTCAACAATGAAATGGACCCATAGACATACATATTTGAACAAATCCACTGTGTATAAGGCCCTCATAAACAAGTTGGCTACTGAGGGAGCCATTGTCACTCTCATGGCTACTCTGGAAATCTGTTGGTAAATCTTCCCTTCAAACTGAAAAAAGTTTTTTTTTTCATTGCCAACCTAGCCAACTTGATTATGAATGATGTGGGTACTCTCAGTGTCATTCTAACCTCGACTGGTTCTCAAAACATCTATAGCTTCATCTTGTGGTATCCTTGTATACAACTAAGTCACATCCAAGGTCACCATCATACAAGTCTGCACATCAACCTTTTGCTCGTCGAGACTTCACAAAAAATTGCCCGCTGTCACTAAAGGTTGCAAAAAACAATCAGTAAATATGCACAGCAGTTCCAAGACCGACCCTCTACTAGAGATAATTGGTCTACATGGGGGATCTGGGGATGCTGTGTATTCAAAAAATGAAATTCCTTTTGGGTCAAAAAGCCCAAAGCATAACCTGACAATTTGGAGGAGCCAGCATTCCTAGTAGACTGGCCACACAGGCATCCCAGCAGAGCAGTGCCCTAGGGGGCACTGCAGTAGATGGCACATAAAATGTCCTAGGTACACATCTCATCATTACCCTCTGATATTGTATGGTGAGCCCTTCAAAGTCTATGAAAAACCTACTGTATCCAACTATACACTACTACAATAGCCCTTATGGTTGCAGGTGTCACCTATATGTGAGTACAGTAGGTTTGGGGTTTTTTTTTAGGGGGGGGGGGGGGGCTGACACTTTCCATCCCAAGTATAATAGTTAGAGTAGATTATGGGCCTCGGTTATCTTCTCTACAGTGCACTGTACCAGCCACTAGGCTACTCCAGGAACATGCTTGCTGCTCTAATAGGACTGGTCATAACATCTGAAGCTGTCATAGAGGCTGGTATGTACTGTTTCATTTACATCTCTGTGGGATGGGAGGGAGTCAGTGACCACTGAAGGAGTAAGAGGGTGTCATTCCTTTATTCCTGCAATGGTCATCTGGTCATTTAGGGCAATGTTTTGTGACTTCTTCGTTAATAAAACAGGTCTAGACCAAAACATCCAACTTATAGCCCTGGATGTTTTTGTTTTGTCCAAGAAATAAAATAACAAACAGTAATAAAATAAATGAATCAACAACATATATAAAACCACTCATAATATATATATTTATATAAACAAATAAAGAACTTAAGAAAGAAAGTTAAGAAAAAAATAATTAAGAAAAAAGAAAGAAGTACATAGGATACCATGACATGTGCAATAACAAAATCTCAAATAAATACATCTAAATATTCACTACAAAAATACATAATCATAATTAAAAAATGATAAATACAAATTATATAACCAAAGGAAGACTACTCAATATTAAAACAATAATCCTCCTAGTAAAATGATCACATATTCAAATTGTATGTCCATAAATATAAAATACAGCATAATGACCATATACAAGCGATCATGTACTACAGCATAGCGCAATAAAAATATCAAAATTGCAACATATAATAAAAGATATTGGACATTCTTCTAATCTAGTATACTACTACTACTTAACATTTCTAGAGCGCTACTAGGGTTACGCATGCTCTGTACAATTTAACAAAGAGAGACAGTCCCTGCTCAAAGAGCTTACAATCTAATAGACAAGTGAACGGTCGGTCCGATAGGGGCAGTCAAATTGGGGCAGTCTGGATTCACTGAACGGTAAGGGTTAGGTGCCGAACGCAGCATTGAAGAGGTGGGCTTTAAGCAAAGACTTGAAGGCGGGCAGAAGATAGTAACGTGTATCCATAAATATAAAGGACAGCCTAATAAACATATACAAGCGATCATATACTACAGCATAACGCAATAAAAGTATCATAACTTAAACAAATTTTAACAAATAATAAAAGATGTTGGACATTCTTCTAATCTAATATAGAAGACAGTAACATGAGAGGAAAAATAATTAATCTAAAAGTATGAAAAAGTATATAATGTATAATGACTCACTTCAGTTGCTGTAATATCAAACAAAGCAAAAGCATATAAACAGCAGGTCAGCTTCTTCCCAAGCAATATCTAAAAAATAAAATAAAATCAAACAAACTGCTTGAATAAAAATAAATAAAAAAACCAGAAAAAATATGCTGTAATATCAAACAAAGCAAAAACATATAAACAGCAGGTCAGCTTCTTCCCAAGCAATATCTAAAAAATAAAATCAAACAAACTGCTTGAATAAAAATAAATAAAAAAAACCAGAAAAAATATGACTAAAAATAAAAATAAAAACCAAAATGAAAAATACAAAATGATGATTAAAAGCATAAACTGTAATCAGTAATGTATGCACGCTGACGATTACCACCCGGTTAACACGTAACATAGAGGGGCATAATCGAACGGCGCCGGCCAAATAGCTGGCCGGTCATCTTCGAGGCCGGCGCCGTAAGTGGGCGGAGCCAATCGTATTTTCGAAAAAGATGGCCGGCCATCTTTTTTTTCGCTAATACGGTTGGGCCCGGCCAAATGCCAGATTTCGCCGGGTTTGAGATGGCAGGCATCAGCTTTCAGCCATAATGGAAAATGTGAAGTGTAAGATTAACCATTTTGAGTTTTTCTTATTTTCTTTAAGATTGTTTTCCTGATCTTGGATCTTCCAATTGTGGACAATTATGTAAATATATATTGTTGAGAGAAAATGTTTTCCTTTTTATATTAATTTCTGTATTTCCTTACATTTATATGATAAATGTGAATGTAATTAAGTAAAATGATAAATAAAAAAAAGAAAATAATGCCGGTGATCTCAAACCTGGCGAAATCCAAGGCATTCGGTCGTGGGAGGAGTAGCATTTGTAGTGCACTGGCCCCCCTCACATGCCAGGACACCAACCGGGCACCCTAGGGGGCACTTCTAAAAATTAAAAAAATAAAAATAGCTCCCAGCTGCATAGCTCCCTTCCCTTGTGTGCTGAGCCCCCCAAATCCCCCCCAAACCCACTCCCCACAACTCTACACCATTACCATAGCCCTAAGGGATGAAGGGGGCACCTACATGTGGGTACAGTGGATTTTGGGTGGGTTTTGGAGGGCTCCCATTTACCAAAATTTTGGGGTTTTTTTTGGGTGGGAGGGGGTTGGTGACCACTGGGGGGGGGGGGGGGTAAGGGGAAGCTTGGTCGTGAAAAAAAGGGACCAAGTACAGCCGGCGAAATGCTCTATAAACCTGGATTTTTTTTTCATTATTGGGCAAAGCCGGCCATCTCGTGAGCACGCCCCCATCCCGCCCCGTCCTGCCTTCACTACCCTACCGGCACGCCCACTTGATATTTTGCCAGCTCCGCGACGGAAAGCAGTTGAACCCGGCCAAAATCAGCTTTCGATTATACCGATTTGGCCGGGTTCAGGAAATCGCCGGCCATCTTCCAACACAAATCGGGAGAAGGCCGGCAATCACATTTGAAAATGAGCTGGCTAGTAACATAGTAGGTGACGGCAGAAAAAGACCTGCACGGCACATCCAGTCTGCCCAACAAGATAAACTTATATGTGCTACTTTATGTGTATACCTGACCTTGATTTGTATCTGCCATTTTCAGGGCACTGACCATAGAAGTCTGCCCAGCACTAGCCCTGCCTCCCAACCACTAGCCCCACCTCCTAACCACCGGTACTGCCACCCAATCTCTGCTAAGCTTCTGAGGATCCATTTCTTCTGAACAGGATTCCCTTATGTTTATCCCACGCATTCCGTTACCGTTTTCATCTCCAGCACCTCCCTCGGGAGGGCATTCCAAGTATCCACCACTCTCTCCATGAAAAAATACTTCCTGACATTTTTCTTGAGTCTGCCCCCCTTCAACCTCATTTCATGTCCTCTAGTTCTACCGCCTTCCTGTCTCCAGTAAAGGTTCGTTTGCAGATTAATACCTTTCAAATATTTGAACGTCTGTATCATTTCACCCCTGTTTCTCCTTTCCTCCAGGGTATACATGTTCAGGTCAGCAAGTCTCTCCTCATATGTCTTGTAACGCAAATCCCATACTATTTTTGTAGCTTTTCTTTGCACTGCTTCAATTTTTTTTACATCCTTAGCAAGATACTGCCTCCAAAACTGAACACAATACTCCAGGTGGGGCCTCACCAACGCCTTGTACAGGGGCATCAACACCTCCTTTCTTCTGGTCATACCTCTCTCTGTACAGCCTAGCAACCTTCTGGCTACGGCCACCGCCTTCTCACACTGTTTCGTCACCTTCAGATCCTCAGATACTATCCTGTGAGACCTTGTCTCAAGTCAATGGGTGGCAGTAAGGTCTCAGGCCAAAATAGATGCACACTGATTTTAATTTTGCCACACGTCCATTTTCAGCCACAAAAAGGCCTTTTTTGCAGGTGGGCTGAAAAATGGACATGTGTGCTTGCAAAGGCCATTTTTCGATGTGCCTTAGTAAAAGGGCCCCTCAGTGATTTGTGTGCATAAATTCTAATTATTGCCAGTTAGTACTCATTATTGCTTGTTAAGTTCTGCTAACAATGCTGATTGGCTTAAGCCGATTAAGTTACATGTGTTGCTATAGAATCCGCTTGGATTTCATCATGAAACTCTAGGCACACTATATAGAATCCGGAGGTAAGAGCACGCTAATCATTAACACATGCTAAACCCATTAGTGCACCTTAATAAAAGGAGTCCTTTGAATATCGACCCCATAAATGCTGTGGGTCCCACAAATTCTAAAAGAATATATTCTGGACATGGTTTGGACAGTGTAAAAACGTGTATATGTGCTTTTGATTTTGCATGGAATAAACACATATTAAATTAACCTCTTAATTTCTGTTTCTCCTCTGAGTGACAGCTATCTGCTCATTTCAACCAGGCTTTCAGAAGGGTGATTAATAAGGCAGTTGTGGTTATCTTTCTGGTATTGAAAATGACTTGGAAAGTGTGAAAAATGGACTTTAGGACCTCGGTTCTATAACTCGGTTCTATAACTCAGTAGACATACTAGATTGGATCACCACAGACAAACTAGACCTCTTACAAACCATCCTACAAACGTGCCCACCAGAATACAAAATCATGCACTGGACAAGAAATGGAGAAAAAAGAGGAGGCGGAATAGCTTTAATATACAAACCTGAATTCACCATCACAATCACAGGCGAATCTACCTCACCACAACTTGAAATTGCATCGACAAGAATCAACCATCCAAGCCTAATAGGACACCTTAACACAATCCTATTCTACAGGCCACCAGGAAAATGGCAAGACGCCCAAACACAACTCATGGATTTCATCTCGAATACCTGCGTATCAACCTCAAACATCCTCATACTAGGTGACATCAACTTACACCTAGAAGATGACACCCTACCAAGTACACGAGAATTCAAAGAATTCCTACAACTCTGGGATCTGCAAACACCCAACTTACAACCAACCCACGAAAAAGGACACACACTAGATATCATAACAAATAGACTCGAACCGAACTCAACTATCACACTCACCAACACAAGATGGACACCTACATTATGGTCAGACCACCATAAAGCAAATGTCACCCTTTACTGGTGAAAAACACAACTAAACACAATCAACAAACATGAGCGAACAACCTACACAACGAGAGGAAAAATAGACCCCACAACATTCTGGCAACACATCTACCAGAGCGAATGGACTACAAACGCTGACACCATCCAATTCCTCCAAGAATGGGACGATATAAGCACAACAACATTAGACAAAATCGCCCCAGCCCAAACCAGAACATCACACAGGAAAAATGCAAATCCATGGTTCACCGAAGAGCTGAAAAAACTGAAAACACAAGTCAGGAGACTTGAACGAGCCTGGAACAAAAAGAGAGACGAACAAACACTAAATGACTGGAAACAACTTCGAAGAAAATACAAATACACCATCAAACAGACAAAAAGACTACATTATAAAACATTAATAGGACCAAACTACAAAGACACACATAAACTCTTCAACCTCGTGAACAAACTGTTAGACACCACACCTGTTACAACCAACGGCAAAGATATACCAAGTGTCGACAACCTTGCAAAACACTTCAAGGAGAAAATTGTACCATTACGACACAAAATACCCGCCAGCCCTATAGAATACACCACTCTCCTAGACTGTCTAGATCCAGAAGAAGGAACACACCCAGCAGACAGAACCTGGACCGAATTTGAACTATTATCAGAAGAACTCATCTCTAAAACTCTCAAAAAATATGCCAAATCCAACTGCAAACTAGACATATGTCCAAATAGCCTCATGCAAACTGCTCCTCAACAATTCATAATAAACCTAACAAACCATATAAACTACATGCTACAAAATGGACTCTTCCCAAAAGAAAAAGGAAAAATCTTACTCACACCAATTCCTAAAGACACAAAGAAAAACACGAGCGAAATAACCAACTACAGGCCAATCGCATCCATACCACTAATAACCAAGATAACCGAAGGTATGGTAACTAAACAACTCACAAACTATCTAGACAAACATTCAATACTGCATGATGCCCAATCAGGATTCCGTTCGAATCACAGCACAGAAACAGTATTAGTCACCCTTATGACCAAATTCAAACAAATAATTGCAACCGGCAACAATATACTCCTCCTACAATTTGACATGTCAAGCGCCTTCGACATGGTTGACCATGGAATCCTACTACACATACTTGAATACTTTGGCATCGGAGGAAATGTCCTGAATTGGTTCAAGGGGTTCTTAACCCTGCGCTCGTATCAAGTCACATCAAATTCAACCACATCCAAGGCATGGATACCTGAATGTGGAGTCCCACAAGGATCACCTCTCTCTCCAACTATATTCAACCTAATGATGATCCCTTTAGCAAAACTCCTATCAAACCATAACCTCAACCCGTATATATACGCCGATGATGTGACAATATACATCCCATTCAAACAAGACACCGAAGAAATCTCCAGCGAAATCAATCAAAGTCTACACATCATGAACACATGGGCAGATGCATTCCGCCTGAAACTAAACGCAGAAAAAACCCAATGCCTGATACTCACCTCCCAATACAACACAACTGAATTCAACGTGATAAACACACCAAACCTAAAACTTCCAATCTCAGAAACGCTAAAAATCCTTGGAGTGACTATCGACCGCCACCTAACACTCGAAACTCATGCAAACAACATAACCAAGAAGATGTTCTTTAGCATGTGGAAATTGAAAAGGATTAGACCATTCTTCCCAAGATTCGTCTTCCGCAGCCTAGTGCAATCCCTCGTCCTTAGCCACTTGGATTACTGCAACTCATTATATGCAGGCTGCAAAGAGCAAATACTGAGGAAACTTCAAACAGCCCAGAACACAGCAGCCAGGCTCATCTTCGGAAAACCTAAATATGAAAGGGCAAAACCACTATGAGAGAAACTACATTGGCTTCCACTCAAGGACCGTGTTACTTTTAAAATTTGCACATTAGTCCATAAGATCATTTACGGTGAAGCCCCAGCGTACATGTCTGATTTAATAGATCTACCATCCAGAAACGCCAAAAGATCATCCCGAACTTACCTCAACCTTCACTACCCAACTTGCAAGGGCTTGAAGTACAAGACGATACACGCGTCAACCTTTTCCTACAAGAGCACGAAGTCTTGGAATACATTACCGCGCAACCTAAGAATGATTAATGAACAAGCCTCCTTCCGTAAACTACTGAAGACTCACCTGTTTGAACAAACTTACGGAAAGAGCCAAAACACAGAGACCACACTCACTGTTCACCAATGCAATACACATCCACTTCTGATCCATCATCCCTTTATCCAGTCAATCATACATTTATTCACGGAACTATGTACACTATATGTCTAGGTGTCTAATAATGCCCTTTTTTTCCCCATTGTCTCCTTCTAATGTTTCTATGTTGATGTCCCATTGCTATACTCCCAATGATATTCGAATGTCTCGCACAACTCTGTTCAATGTAATCCATAACCTAGTCGTAACAAATGTATTTCTATTATTCAAGTCTTATTGTAAGCCACACTGAGCCCGCAAATAGGTGGGAAAATGTGAGATACAAATGCAATAAATAAATAAATAAACTGGTATTATGTATGTAGTTTTGTGAAATCCAACCCCTACATGTATAAGGACAATGTCTTCTTACATGTATAGGTTGCAAAAAAAAAAAAATTGTCTAGCATGTTAGAGTGATGCTAGAGTGATGCTGCTTCTTTGTATATGTAATTTTATAAAATAGTTGTTCTCACTGCACATTTGGGGAAATACATGTGTATTTCTCATGGCCCTATACGTATTTTACAAAAGCTCCATGTTTCGTGGGCTTTTTGTAAAATAAGCTGGAAATTGTAAATGTCTAGATTTGAATGTTCCATTCCGGACCTAGATATTCTAGAAAGGGCAATTCTATAAAGGAGCACCTATAATTAGTCTTCTAGAGGGTACCTATTGGAGCACATTCTGGAAGGGAAAGTAGGCACCTACTTTTTTGTATAGAATACTAGTGCAACTAGGCATATACATCCATAGGAAATTTGGTGCACGCACTTACATGAACCATAGAGATGGTATAAATGCTCACTTCTAGATTGGGGAGATACTTGCATAATTTATAGTGTTCTATAATGCTTAACCCAGACTGTGCCCATGTAAATGCCCACCTGCTATCAAGGGACTATGCATTCCTAACACTTACACACTTCTCAGCCATAATGGAACAGAACAAAAACGTCCAAGACTAACACTAAGATGTTTTGAGCTAGACCTGTTTTTATAACGAATAAGGCACAAAAGGTGCCCTAAATGACCAGACGACCACTGGAGTGAATTAGGAGTGACTTCCCCTTACTCCCCCAGTGGTCACTAACTCCCTCCCACCCCCCCAAAATGTGATTAAAACATTACTTGCCAGCCTCTATGCCAACCTCAGATATTATACTCAGGTCCATTAGAACAGCATGCAGGTCCCTGGCATAGTCTAGTGGTAGGTGTAGTGCAGTGTAGACAGGTGGACCCATACTAATACCTCTCCCTACCTGTTACACTTATGGAGGAAACTGTGAGCCCTCCAGAACTCACCAAAAACCCACTGTACCCACATATTGGTGCCCCCTTTACCCGTAAGGGCTATGGTAGTGGTGTACAGTTGGGGGTGGTGGGTTTTGGGTGGGGTTTGTGGTGCTCAGCAGATAAGATAAGGGGGCAATGGTGAGATGTATACCTGGGTGAACTTTATGAAGTCCACTGCAGTGCCCCCTAGGGTGCCCTATTGCTTTCCTGGGATGTCTGGGGGACCAGTCTAATAAAAATTCTGGCTCCTCCTACATTCCAATGGCTTGATTTTGTGCATTTTGCACTTGTATGCTTTTCTTTATTGAGAATGACCTTCTTTCCTATTCAGATTTTGGACGTTCTTTGCAAAACGTCCAAAGTTGGACTTAGACGTCATATCGAAAATGTCCCTCTCTATGACTCTTTTTTTCATCTGTCTGTCAATCCATCTGCCTTTCACCACTTTCCTGTGGATTCTTCATAGATTTCTCTGACAACCCAATTTAGGTAAATTTAATTTATATGTAAAATATATCTTAATGATCACATAAGAGAGGAAAAGATATAAAACCAAAGCACTGCATGAAGCAACAGGATTAACTTTTTTTCAGTTGCAATCTAAGTAAATTATAAGTAAGTACAGTTTTGGCATTGTGATATAATAGTGTGAAGGAGCATTACAATAAAATATATTTCAGGATTATAAAAGCACTCTCTTAGTTCTACAAAGACTCCATATAATGAGTCAGGACAGCTCCTTGGACCTGTTAGAAAGGCATTTTAAGTACCACAAATGGATCCAAAGCTCTACAAATGTGTTTCTTTGTGTTCTTTCTAATAATTATAATACATTTGTAAATAATCCATAATTAACCGAGAAGAGCATAACATTAATTATTGGAGTAGATTGTTAATCAGCAGGGTGTTTTTCCCCCTTCCTATCTAGCCTGTCAGGGTTTAATAATTGTTGCTGTGAACAGGCTTGGGTTAAAGTCTCAGAGGAACACCTATTCTCTTGTTCCATTAGCGAGTGCACATATAGATCATTTTCAGCACTAAGCCGGGGCTAAAATCAATTATGTCTCTTGTATTTAAAAATTAAATTGACTTACCAAGGGAGAACGAGAGAAAAAAAAATGCATTCCTCTTATTATGTGTAATTACAATTGTAAAACATTTTCCTTCCAAGTGTAATTGCTACCTGTAGAGACTGGATCTGGAACTCTTAAATTGTTTAGCTAACATACTGGGATTTCTGGTACTGTATTGCATTTGGTATACAGACTTGCTAAGCATGGGAAGATACACAAGGAATAAAGGATATGGAGAAAAGACTGAATTACTCTTGTTGGACTTTACAGTCAAGGACTAAACTTTCGCTTTTCTATTTAGTGTTGCGGTTTAGTCCTTGGCTGGTTGAAAGGGACTTTATAGTCAACATCTGCTCTCCAAAATGTGTCCCCTATTTTCTGCTTTCTGCTGAAAATTTAACTAAATTTAATATCCTAAATGCTTTGCTCCTAAATTTAGATGCTCAAAAGTTATGGGGTCGATAGTCAAAGTGACTTAATGGGCCAGAAACAACTTTTGGCCAGTTAAATCTCTTGTTCAGAGCTAACTAGTCATTTTCAGTGATTAGTGCTGTTGAAAATGTGTGGTTAGCATTGAACTCAAAACCAGCTATTTTGTGGGTGTCCCAGGGGTGAAGTCAGCACTTGGGCCCCCTTTTTTTCAAGCCACACTAGCGGCTGCTTGTGCAATAATACCGACAAAGCCCATTCATTTTGAATGGGCTCCGTCGGCATTGCTGTGTGGCTTGATAAAAGGGGGCCTTGACTGGTAAAGTCCCAATATTCAGCATCACATTTCTTCTTTACAGGATGGATATTCACCCTTTTTTAAAGAACTAGGCACATGTCCAGAAGTCAACAATTTTTATTTACAATAATTACCACAGATTTTGCAAAAATTGAGATAGGATAAACATAGGATTAGATGAATTATTAAGACCTGCCAGTCACCTTTCTCAGGGGTCCTTTTACTAAGGTGTGCTGAAAAATGGCTTGCGGTAGTGTAGGCGTGGGTTTTGGGCACTCGCCAATCTATTTTTTAGCACACCTGTAAAAAAGGCCTTTTTTTGCCGAAAAAGGACGTGCGGCAAAATCAAAAATTGCCGTGCGTCCAGTTTGGGTCTGAGACCTTACCATCAGCCATTGACCTAGTGGTATAGACTCACGTGGTAACTGGATGGTAATGACCTATGCACACCAAATTCCACTTGGCACGTGTCCATTATGCACGTCCAAAAATAAAAAAATATTTTTCAGATGCACGTATTGGACATGCGCCAAAAAATGAAATTACCGCAAGAGCCATGTGGTAGTCAGGTGGTAACTCAATTTTGGCGCACGTTGGGCGCGTGAAGACGCTTACGTGGCTTAGTAAAATGGCCCCTATATGTAGCTCTCCTCTACTAGAGTGAAATGTTTCCATTTAGTTTCTAGACTAATCACTAACTAGTTGAACGACCATTGATTCTGAAATACATTCATAGATCTTAGATACTTTGTTCTGAAAGGCTAATACAAAATACTGCCTTTTTAGATGGTCTTTAGGGTTGGAGCTATCTTTGTTAATCTGTTATAAAAGGGTATCTTACAGGGAGGTAGGGGTCTTTTCTCAGCATATATATATTTATATATACACACACACACACACATATATATATATATATATATATATATATATATATATATATATATATATATATATATATATATATATATATATATTGTAAGCTCGCTCCTCCTTAACTCATCCGTCGCAGCTCCAAAAATCACAAACAAATTCAGGTACAGTTCAATCAAAAAAAAAACACAAAGAAAACTGTTCAGGGGATAGGAAGAGAGTCTCTCGTTTGGTCTGGCTTTTTATTCAAGTCCCAGCCCCCCAACACTTTTACTCTCTTCAAGCCGGGCGATACACAGCCCAGGCTTCAGCAGCTACTTCCCCTCTAGCTCTTAGAAGAGGAAAATTTGCCACAAAAAACAAATCAATAATACAGTCCTGTATTTCTCGGCTGCTTCCCCTCTCCCTCTCCTGGAGAGTTGTAGAAAAAAAAACACCCCCACATTAAACTTCTGACCTGTTCTCTCTTCACAGGTAAGTGGCTCTTGTGAAACAAAACCCCATGAGCCGCAGCCCAGTCCTTCTTTAGCTTTTCAAACACGTAACTAGTCCTTCACGCCGTACCTCGCTCTCTCTCTCTCTCTGGCTCTGCGCGGGAACAAAGCCAAGGGCCTCCACCCTCTTGGTCAGTCACACTCTCACCTGACCTCCTCCCGCTTGGACCCACTTTGGCATCCGTTATCTCCCGGGCTTTCGCCAGCGCTGAAAAGTCCATCGGCTCTTCCTGGGCGTTCTCCGGTTCAGTCAGTTCCATAGGGCTTGGGTCCGCCTCCTCCTCCCCCTTTTCAGGAGCCCAGTCCATATTCTCTTCACCCCGCCCTTCCCTCAGCTGCTTCCCCTTTTCTACATTAAGGATCTTTTGTATCTTTTCTTTCTCCGCCCACTTGTCCCACCACCTCCTCCACCAGGTTGGAGACTCGGCCTTACTCCTTTCCCTGCAGCCCTCCTCTGGTGACTCTCGGGAATGCACGTACCCTCTCCTACCACTGGGTTCCTTTAGTGCATGGTGGGATTTGTAGTCTCTTTCTCTCCTTTTCTCTTCTTGTCCCCTAGACCGTTCCACCTCCTCTTTACAATATATACATACATATATATATATAGCCAGTTCTAAAATACAAGAGACATTACATGAACATCCATTTTAAAAACTGAAATGTCCAAACTATGAACAGGGCAAACACGGGGCATGGCAGCGGAGGAATGTTCTTATAATAAAATGGCCACCCTGAGATCTGTGTGAGGGAGTATCCTAATGATTAGAGCACCCTTCTGAGAATCAGAGGTTGTTGGATAAAATACCCCTGCATCATTTTATAATTTATTTAATGTAAACCCTCAAAGGACAGGGAAATTCATACTGTGACTTCTTTTACTCCATTCAGTGGAGAACTGCTCAATTTGGAACATCTTTCTGTAACTTGGATGTACCAAGTACCAGATCTAAATATGGACAACCATCTTTTTGAACATTTATTTATTTAGATTTTGCTCACACCTTTTTCAGTAGTAGCTCAAGGTGAGTTACATTCAGGTATTCTGGATCTCTGTCCTAGGAGGGCTCACAATCTAAGTTTGTACCTAAGACAATGGAGGGTTAAGTGACTTGCCCAAGATCACAAGGAGCAGCAGTGGGATTTGAACCGGCCACCTCTGGATTGCAAGACCAGTGCTCTAACCACTAGGCCACTCCTCCACGCATAGATATAATTTCCCTTTCTGCAATCACGGTTGACCCCCCCATCTTTCAGCCCCTCCCTAGTTCCACACAAAAAATGCTCAGACCACACCTCTTTACCATATGAATGTACAGCAATTTTAGACATCCATATCCTGGCTTTATAAAATTGGGATGACCATGCAATAAGGGCATCTAAATGTTGTTTTTCAGACATTCAAAACCTGAATAGAGTTTCTAAAATAACCACCATTTGGGTTGATATTCAGCTAGTGAAACTCAGCATTTTGCTGAGTTATGCCCGTAAATTCAATGTCAGGCCATGTCTGAGCTCCAGCATTGAATTTCCTGGGTTTTCAGAAATGGCTAATTCATAGCAGTTTAAGTGCGATATTCAACACTTAACTGGATAGGACTGACTTTTATGTGGCCCTATTTATGCGATGGCCTAGGTCAGTGAAGTGCTAAATATTGGCACTTAACCAGCCAAGTGCTGACTCCACCCCCTGATCGATCCTAAAATAGCCAATTTTGCTTTAAGCACTAACCAGTCATTTTCAGTAGTACTAACCAGCTACGTGGTGCTGAAAATGACTGAGTAAACTCAAACCAGCCACTTTACCAGCCAGAAACTGTTTCCAGCCAGTTAAATCGCTTTGAATGTCGACCTCCATAATAGTCTCTAAGTAATGCCTATGAGTCCTAACCACGCTTTGCTCATATTCCATCTATGTGTATACCCATGTGTCATAAACACACTATTTATTTATTATTACATTTGTACCCTGCGCTTTCCCACTCGAAGCAGGTTCAATGCGGCTTACATAGTAATAGGGATTACAGAGTATTGATAGAGAAAATATAAGTTAAGTATAGTCGAATAACAAAAAAATATAGGTAGAGAAGGGCAAGGGTGAAGGGAGTAGGAGAGGTATAAGCAAGGGTAGGTGAGCGCTGGAGGAGGGGTAGAGGAGGTGGGAAGGGGATGGGATAAGGGATAAGCAAAGGAATTTTGGTGGGAGAAGTAGTCTAGGTCATTGTCGTTTCCTGGATATATGTTGAGTTATAGGGTTCATAGAATTAGTTTGTAAGATATGCATGCATTTATAGAATAGTTCATATGAAAAATGCTAGCATATATGTATGTATGTGCACTCACATGCACATATATGTCATTCTGAACAGTTATACATGTAGTGGGCATGCATATGTTAATACCCATTTTATAGAATTAGGGGGAAACTCTATAAATAGTGCCTTAAAAATCTGCACCAAAAAACCATGCGATTAACATGATTCTATAAACTACGCATAAAGTATGCTCATGCACCATTCTTGCGACCAAAATTTAGGTGCACCCATTTAGGCCGCTTATACTAAGCCTAAATACCTGCGCCTAAGTTAGGTGCAGATCGGGTGTATTCCATAATAGTGCGCATAGTTTTTTGAAACACCCACAACCTGCCCATTCCACACCTATGGCCACGCTTCTTTTTGTCTGCACGCTTTAGAATTTACATGCACCGCATTGTAGAATATGCCTAGATTGTTGTGCGCGTACATTCTAATTAAAGACAATTAGTGCCACTAATTGGTTGTTGAGTACCAATTATTGGCACTGATTGGCTTGTTAAAGAATTAAGCTGTGTGTGCAATTTGGTCATGTGGCAAAAATTAGTGCACACAAGTTAAAGCGCAATATATAGAATTTGGGGGTTACTTAGCCCCTAAATAGCTATGGGTAACCAGAGAAACTCTACTGTACTAACGGTATAATCAATTTAAAACCTAGCTGGTTAGGTTCAGCTGCATATCTACTATAATAAAACTCACCCTCAACGTTCTGAAGACAACGTTCTGAAGTCACTCAGTCACTCATTGAAGGGTTCATGGATTCATGGTGGTGAAGCCACAACACTGACCATGTCTCTCTGCCCCGCCCTTGCATGACAGACCAATCAGAAAAAACACACTCAACATTCTGAAACACAAAGGACCATCACAACACCGTTCCCAGGCAACACTAGACAACGTAAGACGGACCAATCAGAGGAAACTACGTGACAATAAGGGAGGAGCATTCCCCAGCAGAATGGCTCATTATCTGGACAGCACGGAGAGCACAGAAACACCGCTGGAATGAGAGAAGAATATTCCTGCTGTGGGTATGTGCAAAAATAGACCGGGGGGGGGGGGGGAGACATTTTTAAATGCCTAATGCCAGTACTGAAGAGTGCCAGAGGGCCTATAGCACAGACTATATTTCGGATCGCTTGACATGGAGTCAGAGGAGCCAGAAAACAACGTGCCCGTCACCATCTGGGATGTGGGCAAACAGGACAAACTGCGGCCCAGCTGGAAGGATTACCCGCGACCCAGCCAGCAGCAAACAGCAACCAAGGAAGGGGGAGGAGTACTCCTTCCCTGCCTAGGAATCGCTGGAGACTGGCTGCCAAACTAACAAAACAACCGATGCACCACCTCCATCATTCGAAAGGCATCCACTCTTTCTTCAACAGAAATGCAAACTAATAATACAAAACAAACAAAGAATACATGGTTTCTCAGGCGGCTGCAGGTAACTCCCCACCCCCTTCCTCTTCCCCTTTTGCCGAAGCGGCCAAGGACGTGCCCAACCATCCCCAGCCTCAGGCAAGCTGTCTTCCACCTCGGTGATTCCCCGAGCACCCGGAAAAAGACGGCGCTGATTCCTGCAGCGCATAAATGTTCCAGCATTCCCCTGCAGCCGTCAACAACCTGCACACACACCGCACCCTCACACACTCACACACACACACACACATAAAATAACTCTGTGACACATACACACACACACAAAAAAAAACCACATGCTAGCGCCCGTTTCATTGGTTTCGGAAATGGGCCTTTTTTACTAGTTTGCTTATAAATTCCTACAATTAGCAGATGATGTTACCTGCTTCAACATCTACCTCGTAGTGCAAAATATATCAGCAGAATAATGTGACAATGGTTAGAATGGCATACCATAAAAACCCATCTTAAACACTAAATAATTAGACTTTATAAGACCTAGACATAGTTGAAATCTTGTCACTTGACTGATCAAACCTCTCTGCTACTAATGAACAAACACTACCTCTCTAATCCTTATGTCGAATACGATCTTTCCATATTTGACGACCTAATGTATGTTACAATCAAATTTATTACTCAGGAACCTTCATGCATTACCACAATGTATTCTTCCTTATCATGAATAACTGTATTTATACCATGAACTGTTCCATGTATGTTATGATTCCATGTATGCTACCATATGTGTATGCACCTTAATGCAATACCACTTGTAATTCCATGACCCGGAAATAGCAACTGCCATAACGGCAAATGTAAGCCACATTGAGCCTGCAAATAGGTGGGAAAATGTGGGATACAAATGCTACAAATAAATAAATAAAATTCTTCAGATTCAACTAAGAACTTAGGATTTTTCCACTTGTTGGAGGGAAAGTGTGTTTTCTTATCCCTAACTTATATTCTGGGTCATCAATAAAACTGACTTGTGATAATAAGAACAATACGACAGGCAGGTATAATTTGCTGTGAATTTGTATGGCTGTCTGTCTGTAATTTACAAGAAAATGATGCTTTAGTCATTCAACTGGAAGATAAGGGTGGATGCATTGTTTTCCTGTCATCAGTACGATAAAGAAAAAGAAATGCTGGGAACAATTTTCATTGAGTCAAAGATTGCAAAGGCTTTTAACCTACGGGATTTTCATGAGCTTTCAAAGTGAAAGTACACATATACGTTCGCTTTGAAATTTGATGCAGGTACAAAATATGCACCTATCTTTTCTGAATGGTGACTTATTACTGGAAAAGAAGGCACGGAAATTTGATAGTGTCATCTGTGAAGGTTCAAAGAGTGCCTAGGCAAGAGGCATATAGGCACATAAGTTCTCTCTATTTTAGGCTCCTATGAACCTTTTGTAAAATAGCTTCACTGAAAGCTTCTACACAAAGTTTCACCTGCTTCGATGCAGGAACAACTTTGTCCATACATCTGCACTGCATTTACCACACAGACCACCCACTTACCATACTATGGGAACTGTGTTACATGCAGTGCCAGATACTATCAATACCCTCAATATCAGGCACTATATGTATAAGAAACGGGCCCCACTGAAAATAAATAATTAAGAAAGAACTGTCAGGGTGGTGCACCCCCTACCCACACCACTTTTCTGCCTCTGATCTGATCCCCCCATTTGATATCCCATACTCCTGGACACCTCCCCCATAATCTGATCCCCCAAACATACTCCATAACCTCTCCAAACCCCCAATCATACTCACAACCCACCCATAAGAGATTGAACCCACAATCAGACCATCAACACCCCCCCCCCCCTATGATCAGATTCTGAACCTCATGGTCAGAACCCCATCTCCCTAAAACAACAACCCCACCCCATGATAAGAAATTCCTCCAGACCCTCCCCTCCCCATACTCCTAACCCTCCTGGAGTTGTCAAAAGTAGTCAGGAGGTCCCCGGAGACTGGAATAGGATGTGCTTTGTTAAACATGTCTTATTGGGTTTTACTTTGTTGGTAACCTCCCCAACATACACTGGTGGGAATGCCTTTGATTTGGTATTTGATCTGGAGGCTCACTTGATAGTGTCAGGGGGTTTATATACATTTCATATTGCTAGTAAGACTACTATTTAATGATCAGCCAGTTGAAACTTCCTGTTGGAATGGTAGTTGGCAGCCTCCAGATAAGGGTCAGCAGTTTAATGTAAAGACATTGTCAAGCTAATTTTATAAAATGATTTCCACTGCAAGATTGCCATCTCTATGTGTAAGTATCTCCACCTTCTTGGAAACTGCTGGTTTGTGCCGTTCATTTTTTCAATGTGTATTTTTGTAAAATGGCCGATCCTGCTGTCCAATTCTTATCATGCAAGATTGAAAGAACCATAATCAGCAGTGATGTCCCTACTGAAAGGGGTTGGGGAAGGGGGCCCTCAAGGATCATCACTCTCCTCTGCTTTTGAAGGGCAAGTGTACCATTTTGGTTCAATTTCATCTTTCATGTGCGTTTAACTTGGTAGATCATGAGATTCTGTTATTTATGTTGAATAATTTTGGTATTCATAGAACTGTTTTACAAAGGTTTCAAGGTTTCCTCACCAATCGGTCTTAATATGTACAGTGCAGTGTCATTATGTTAGAATCTTGGAAGGCACCCTCTTTTGCCTACATTGTTCAATGTCTTGCTGCTATCTTTGGGAGAAGTTTTGGAGCAAGCTAACATGGTTTTTTTTTTTTATGTGCTGATGATATTTTGGTTCCTTGTTCTATGATGATTGGTCCAAGACTTGCACTGGAATATCAAACTGAAAATTGGATTATGTTGCACAGACTTAAATAAAGAAAAGATCAAGTTTTTGCAGTTGGGGCCAATAGATCACCCTTTTTGTCATCAACAGTTCCTCAGAATTTGAACAATTAGTAAATATTTAAATTTTTAGGAAGTTGCTTAAGCCTTTTTTTATTTAGGAAATATATTAGGTTAGTTTCTGAGATGTTTGGTTATCCACTGGCTCTTATTGTATATGTCTATTGTGATCAATTGTAATTAACTAATTATTATTGTGTATCATCTGAACAATTGGTTCACCCATTATATTACTGTTACCCGCAGTGGTATTTGCGGGCTATAAGTCCTATGTAATGTAATGTAATGTAATGCAATGTATTGATGGCATCTATTTTATTTAGGGGTTATTTTAGGGTGATTTATGGGCCTACCACAACTTGCAGTGTATCACCGCAAATCGCATTAGGGTATTTGAATAGTAATGAGATGTAACTATGCATTTGTATATTTTGAATCTCATTACTGTGTAACCTGCAGCAACTTAAATATTGCCGCAGTATTTTTAGTCAAGCAGCATTATGGCTGTTTAAGTGGCATTAAGGACCAATTAATGCAACTAAAAGCCTTAATGCAGCTTGATGAATTTCTGCTACATAAGAAGCTTTCTAACATTTTCTTATGGGCATACTTTATAAAATTATCCCCATTTTTATATGGGCATTGTGTTTTAAAATACTAGTAAAAAAGGCCCGTTTTGTTATGAAATGAAACGGGCGCTAGCAAGGCAATCCCCCACCCTCCCTCGCTGTCTCACTCTGTCCCCTCCGAGTTCCAGACCTCCCTCCCACCCTCCCTCCCAGTTCAAGTCCACCCTCCCTCCCTGCCTTCCTCCCTCCCAATTCAAGGCCTCCCTCCCTGTTCAAGGCCTCCCTCCCTCCCTCCCAGTTCAAGGCCCCCCTCCCTCCCACCCACCCATTTCAAGGCCCCCTCATGCTCCTCCCATCAAGTTCCAGACTCCCCCTCCCTCCGATTTCAACACCCCCCCACGCAATACGGACCCCTGGACCCCCCTGCCGCGCCCCCCTGGACCCCCTTTCCCGACGAAAACACTCCCCTGCCGCTGTTGCGTACTGGTGCTGACGGGGAACCCCAACCCCCAACAGCTGAAGTTCTGTTTTCGTCTGTGCCAGCGTGTTTCTTGCTGAGTGATCATCTGTTGAAATTTCTGTGCGTGCGTCTGATGACAGATGCACGCAAAGAAACTTGAACAGCTGATCATTCATGACGCAACGTCCTGCGCAGCCGAGAAGAGAACTTTGGCTGTCGGGGTCCCCCGTCAGCACAGTTACGCGATGGCGGCGGGGGAGTGTTTTCGTCTGGAAGGGGGGTCCAGGGGGTCACGGCAGGGGGGTCCAGAGGTCCATAATGTGGAGGGGGGGTGTTGAAATTGGAGGGAGGGCGAAGTCTGGAACTCGGTGGGAGGGGTGTGAGGGGCACATGTCATGATGGTGCCTAGCAGACCACAGGAGTCACGGTCCCAGGCAGGACAGAACGTTGGAGGTCAGAATTATATATATAGATTATCCCTTGAAATAGTCCATACATCTACAACTTGGCTGAAAAGCACATACTAAATTGACTTTAGCTGCTGGCTAGATACAACGGAAAAAGGAAAGAGATCTAGGTGTCATCGTTGATAATACATTGAAACCCTCTGCTCAGTGTGTGGCGGCGGCTAAGAAATTAAATAGGTATTACTAGGAAAGGAATGGAAAACAGAAATGAGGACATTATAATGCCTTTGTATTGCTCCATGGTGCAATACTATGTGCAATTCTGGTCACCATATCTCAAAAAAGATATAGTGGAATTAGAAAAGTACAGAGAAGGGTGGCAAAAATGATAAAGGGGATGGGACGACTTCCTTATGAGGAAGGGCTGAAGCAGCTAGGGCTCTTCAGCCTGGAGCAAAGTCAACTGAAGGGAGATATGATAGAAGTCTATGAAATAATGAGTGTAGTGGAATGAGTAGACGTGAATCGCTTGTTTACTCTTTACAAAAATAATACAACTTGGGGGCATGCAATGAAGCTACAATATAGTAAAACAAATTGGAGAAAATACTTCTTCACTCATTGTGTAATTAAACTCTGGAATTCATTGCCATAGAATGTTGTAAAAGCAGTTAGCTTAGTGGGGTTTAAAAAAGGTTTGGATAACATCCTAAAAAAAAGTCCATAAGCCATTTTTAAGATGGACTTCGGGAAAATCCACTGCTTATTTCTAGGATAAGCAACATAAAATGTTTTTTTTTTTACTGTTTTGGGATCTTGCCAGGTACTTGTAACCTGGATTGGTCACAGGATTCTGAGTTTGATGGAACTTTGGTCAGTCCCAGTATGGCAATACTAATGTTCTTAAGAGCACTGGGACAGCACCGGAGTTTTGAGCATTGGGGCCAGATTGATAAGATGTATTTACAGTGCATGTTACTGTATGAATCAGTTGACATTCAGCATGATACTGAAATACTTATCTGTGCATTGTTAGATGTGTTTGGGAAAACAAATTGCAATGAAACTTTCAAAAACCACTAGAGAGCTCAGCTGAAAGGTATACAAAGAAAATCAAAATTGTTTTTGCAATTATAAACAATCAGTTCAATTACTTTTCTTTCACCGTGCTACTGAAGAGAAGCAATTTAAAACTGGTTATCTTAGTGGTTTTCATGACATGAGAACTAGAATGTAATTTTTAAGCTGTACTATTGAATGCATAAATATTTGAAATAAAAAACATGAAAGGGGAATGGATCTGAATGTTTGCTGAGTGTATTTGTCTGATTTTATAGTGTAAGCAGATGAAATTTGTTGCATTAAAAAAAAGTTTTGGGGGGATGGAGATTTTTATTAATATTATTTTTAAATACATTTTAATATACAGCCAATATGATAGATAATTCATGATGGTTTACAACACAACAGAATAATGTGTTAATGAAGTGGAGGAGTGGAGTGGAGTAGCAGCCTAGTGGTTAGGGTGGTGGACATTGGTCCTGGGGAACTGAGTTTGATTCCCACTTCAGGCACAGGCAGCTCCTTGTGACTCTGGGCAAGTCACTTAACCCTCCATTGCCCCATGTAAGCCACATTGAGCCTGCCATGAGTGGGAAAGCGCGGGGTACAAATGTAACAAAAATAAAATAGATACTATTGGAGATTCTACATGGAATGTTGCTACTATTGGAGATTCTACATGGAATGTTGCTATTCCACTAGCCTCAACCGCTACAGCTATATTGTATACACCTAAGTGTTCATTTTATAGCCTGTAGAAAAAGTCATCATAGACTTGAAAAAACCCTCAATTTTTTACTTATATAGAATTTTTATTTGCTTTGTTTTATCAAAAAAGTAAAATCATCACTTATCTTGCCAAATGTTTCTTTTGAAAAGGCGCTTAGTCCGATTAAATAATGAAAATGCAATGGTTCCTACGGTCCCGTTTCGAGTGTCTTCGTCAGGGAACCTCCTTGCACCTAAAAATATTGCGCCAAAATAATTAAGTCAAAAAGCAGAAAAAATTCAAATTCAAACTGTGTAAACTAATGTTATAGTAATAATACCTCACAGACAAATCATGTCATCATACCTTTGTTCAAAATCTTTGTTCAACATCTGAATTAGTTTTTCTCTAAGGAAGATCGTGTCTTCTGTGAAGAAATTTGTTGGCGTCCTCACCTGACTTGGTTGGGCAATTAAAAGAGAGTTTTACCCAATCGAGCGTTAGAACGTCATATGCTGCACTGCTGACTCAGTCCAATCACGGACTGACGCGTCACAGCTTAACCAAATAGTTGGTCAATTGCATTTTCATTATTTAATCGGACTAAGCGCCTTTTCAAAAGAAACATTTGGCAAGATAAGTGATGATTTTACTTTTTTGATAAAACAAAGCAAATAAAAATTCTATATAAGTAAAAAATTGAGGGTTTTTTCAAGTCTATGATGACTTTTTCTACAGGCTATAAAATGAACACTTAGGTGTATACAATATAGCTGTAGCGGTTGAGACTTTTCCCTCATAGACAAACAACTCTGCTTTATACACATTGAGATTATCTGTATTGATTGTAGAGTATCTGTGATAGTGTTTTATATTTAGCTATTCCACTAGCAACATTCCATGTAGAAGGCTGCCCAGGCTTCTGTTTCTGAGAGTCTGACGTCCTGCACGTACGTGCAGGACGTCAGACTCACAGAAGCATTGGTGATCTGCAAGGGCCGGCTGCTACATGGAATGTTGCTAGTGGAATAGCAACATTCCATGTAGAATCTCAAATAGCACCAACAGTGGAGGAGTGGCCTAGTGGTTAGGGTGGTGGACTTTGGTCCTGAGGAACTGAGTTCAATTCCCACTTCAGGCACAGGCAGCTCCTTGTGACTCTGGGCAAGTCACTTAACCCTCCATTGCCCCATGTAAGCTGCATTGAGCCTGCCATGAGTGAGAAAGCGTGGGGTACAAATGTAACTGAAACAAAATACAATAAATCAAAACAAACATAAACATATTCCCAACTGTAACGAAGCCCAGGACATTGCTATGTAACTCTTTCTCTAGAGTCTACCCAATCCTTAACATGGAAAAAAAATCAAAAGCTATACTTGTTGAACTTAAAAAAAAAAAAACCCTGTTGTAGAGGCATAGGTTAGCTTTCTTAGATGAATATGTAGTGGAAGGTTGTTGTAGTGGAATATGTTCTGAGGTTGTTTGAGAAAGTTATAAAAGTGACATGCTAGCTTTTGGTTTTATGGTACTTCTTTGTTTTACCTGTAAATGTATTTACAGCTAACTTAGGGACCTTTTTACAATGCCGTGGTAGATCTAATGTGACATTAGCTTGCGTCAATCCAACACTACTGCCGGCCCACCATGGGAGTCAGTGGTAATGCTGACCCCACCGTGCACCATTTCCTATACAACCAGAAAAGTTTATTACTTTTACTGCCGGGTTGGCGTGGGAGCCCTTACTGCCTTACCGCCACTTAAATAGGAGGTGGTAAGGGTTCCTCCAGGAAATGGCCACGTGGCAAGTTTGTACTTTCCACACAGCCACTTTCTTAAAAGAAATACACTTACTGAGGTAAAAGGGGCCTTGGCGCACAACACATCCACATACTGACGCCACCTTAGGGCCCCTTTTATTGCAGCTTGGTAGAGGGCCCCTTAGACTGCCTGGCAGCCCTGCATCTGCTCATACTCTCCTTGGTACAGTTGAGTACAAAGGTTTAGGCATTTCCTGTCTAATGCTTCATCCAATGAATCCTTAATTGAACAAAAGGCTGACAAAACCTCTACATGGTGCTTTGAATAAAGTTTATTTGTTCTTCTTACATGTGTGAAGTAGTGTGTGATCCTCTACTCTTTTTGGAACCTGTTCTGAACTAAGTAGAGATATTCACCCGTTTCTTCTTTGAAAATGTTAAACACATCATTTTTCTTTAATCTTTATGCAATATTAAATTTTGGGCCCTGTTTACTAAGCTGTGCTAGAGGTGCATTAGCATTTTTAGCGTGCGCTAACCGTGTAGATGCCTATAATATTCCTATGGGCGTCTACATGGTTAGCATGCACTAAGTTTTAGCACACACTAAAAATGCTAGTGCACCTTAGTAAAAAAAGGCTTTATATTTGCAATTTGAATATTTTTAAAATTTTAAAAAAAATGAATATAATCTGAGGAAAAACTTGCACACACTTTCAGTAAATTCATTACTACTTCTTTTGGGAGACTTTGTAAAAATTTTAGGGCCCTGTTTACTAAGTCACACTATAGGAGCACACGCTAATGCTAGGAATATATGAGTTTCTCTAACATTAGCGTGCGCTAAAAATGCTAGCGCACCTTAGTAAACAGGTCCCTTAATGTATATAAAATTTAAATACATGCATATTATCTTACAAATTAAAATGTGTGCATAGAAAAGTTCTAATTTAAAGGGACCACGTATTTATTTGTGTGGGGATTAAAGCATAGTCCAGTAATCAAATTATCCCAAACACCTAATATTAAATCATTTTTATCCAGTGCTTTTTTTGTGCCGGTACGCAACGGTACGGCGTACCGGCACCTTTTTCTCCTCCTCCCCTCCCCTCCCCTCCCATTATTTCCAGCGATTCTCCGCCTCTCTCCTGCCCTCCCATCGACGTGCAGCGATTTTTCCGTCCCTCCCCTGCCCTCACCTCTCCTATATCCAGCGATTCTTCGTCCCCCAGCGTCCTCCTTCACTGCCTGCCAGCCAGCGTCGGAGTCAGAAGTGAACGGTGCAGGCAGCGATTGGCTGGCAGCGTCGTAGCTTCCCTCTGCAAGTCCCGCCTATGCGTAAACAGGAAGTTGTAGGCGGGACTTGCAGAGGGAAGCTACGACACTGCCAGCCAATCGCTGCCTGCACCGTTCACTTCTGCATCCGACGCTGGCTGGCAGGCAGTGAAGGAGGACGCTGGGGGACGAAGAATCGCTGGATATGGGAGAGGTGAGGGCAGGGGAGGGACGGAAAAATCGCACGTCGATGGGAGGGCAGGGGAGAGGCAGAGAATCGCTGGAAATAATGGGAGGGAAGGGCAGGGGAGAGAGAATTGCTGGACATGGGATGAGAGGGAAGGGCAAGGGAGAGAGAATTGCTGGACATGGGATGGGAGGGAAGGGCAGGGGAGAGAGAATTGCTGGACATGGGATGGGAGGGAAGGGCAGGGGAGAGAGAATTGCTGGACATGGGATGGGATGGGAGGGAAGGGCAAGGGAGAGAATTGCTGGACATGGGAAGGGCAGGGGAGAGAGAATTGCTGGACATGGGATGGGAGGGAAGGACAGGGGAGAGAGAATTGCTGGACATGGGATGGGATGGGAGGGAAGGGCAAGGGAGAGAATTGCTGGACATGGGAAGGGCAGGGGAGAGAGAATTGCTGGACATGGGAGGGAAGGGCAGGGGAGAGAGAATTGCTGGACATGGGAAGGGCAGGGGAGAGAGAATTGCTGGACATGGGATGGGAGGGAAGGGCAGGGGAGAGAGAATTGCTGGACATGGGATGGGATGGGAGGGAAGGGCAAGGGAGAGAATTGCTGGACATGGGAAGGGCAGGGGAGAGAGAATTGCTGGACATGGGAGGGAAGGGCAGGGGAGAGAGAATTGCTGGACATGGGATGGGAGGGAAGGGCAGGGGAGAGAGAATTGATGGGATGGGAGGGAAGGGCAAGAGAGAGAGAATTGCTGGACATGGAAAGGGCAGGGGAGAGAGAATTGCTGGACATGGGATGGGAGGGAAGGGCAAGGGAGAGAGAATTGCTGGACATGGGAGGGAAGGGCAGGGGAGAGAGAATTGCTGGACATGGGAAGGGCAGGGAAGAGAGAATTGCTGGACATGGGAGGGAAGGGCAAGGGAGAGAGAATTGTTGGACATGGGATGGGAGGGAAGGGCAGGGGAGAGAGAATTGCTGGACATGGGATGGGAGGGCAGGGAAGAGAGAATTGCTGGACATGGAGGGGAGAGAGGAGAATCGCTGGATGGGGAGGGGAGGACAGGGAAGAGAGAATTGCTGGACATGGAGGGGAGAGAGGAGAATCGCTGGATGGGGAGGGGAGGACAGGGAAGAGAGAATTGCTGGACATGGAGGGGAGAGAGGAGAATCGCTGGACAGGGAGGGGAGGACAGGGAAGAGAGAATTGCTGGACATGGATGAGAGGGGAGAGAGGAGAAATGCTAGAAATGGATGGAGAGGAGAGCAGGAGATAGAGGAGAATTGCTGGACATGGATGGATGGAGGAGTTGGCTAGGAGAGAGGAGAAATGCTGACTTGGATGGAGGAGAGGGGAGAGAGAATTATTGCTTTATATGGATACAGAGGAGGGAAGAGAGATGAGAAATGCTGGACATGGATAGAGGGGTGGAGAGAGGAGAAGTGCTGGACATGAATGGAGGGGAGGAAAGAAAAAAAAAAAGAAGATGCACATGGATGGAGATGAGGGAAAGGGAAGAGGAGAAAAACTGCACATGGATGGAGAAAATAGGCAAAAGCTGGATCCATGTTATACCTCCTCCAGTCAATTCCATGGAGGAGGACCCAGCTTTTACTTATGGATGCAGGGCAACAAAAGAAGAAGAAAGGAAGAAAGTAAAGAAATAAATGGAAAGGAAGCCCTGGAAATGGAGTTAAGAGAACAGATAGCAGCAGAATCAGAGACTGGGATCAATATGGATAGAAAAACAAAGTCACCAGACAACAAAGGTAGAAAAAATCATTTTATTTTCATTTTAGTGTTTGGAATTTGTCTTATTTTGCACTGGGTATACTGGAGCTGTAACAGCTTACAGAAATTATTTATAATGAAAAGAAATCACATTATTTTTTCTCCTATACTAGTTTAATATTTTCAATAATGTCTGTTTATATGCGCCATGGCTGGTATAAGGGGTGTGACTAATGTGGGTGTGGCTATAATAGGGGCGGTGCCATGTGTGGTGACCCCGCCCACAATGAGTACCGGCACCTTTTTTTCTACAAAAAAAGCACTGTTTTTATCTATAATCAATCCTCTCACAGTGTACTCATTTATAAATTCATCAATTTCGCTAGACGGGGATCTTCAGAATTTTTAACAGCGCAACCATCCAAGGAATCATTTTTCGATATAATGATGGTGCTGTTCACCTCGTCATAGATCAACCCATATAATTTCTAGCTTCTATTTTTTTCTTTTATTTTGTTTTTTTTCCCTTTTGTTTTTCCAATATTGTCAATATTTTCTTAGATAGTAAACTTTAAAGTAAACAATTATAACTTAGCTTTTTAGCAGCTATAAGCAGCATTCATTCTCTGGCTTCAAACCTCCGCCGACTTGGCCAGGTTTCGAATTTCCTTGTCAGGGAAGAGGTTTGCGTCTTAGATTTTACTTCAGCCTCAAAACAAAATGGCTGCCATTTTGATTTGATGCTGAAGTAAAATCTAAGACGCAAACCTCTTCCCTGACGAAGAAATTCGAAACCTGGCCAAGTCAGCGGAGGTTTGAAGCCGGAGAATTAATGCTGCTTATAGCTGCTAAAAAGCTAAGTTATAATTGTTTACTTTAAAGTTTCCTATCTAAGAAAATATTGACGATATTGGAAAAACAAAAGGAAAAAAAACAAAATAAAAGAAAAAAATAGAAGCTAGGAATTATATGGGTTGATCTATGACGAGGTGAACAGCACCATCATTATATCGAAAAATGATTCCTTGGATGGTTGCACTGTTAAAAATTCTGAAGATCCCCGTCTAGCTAAATTGATGAATTTATAAATGAGTACACTGTGAGAGGATTGATTATAGATAAAAATGATTTAATATTAGGTGTTTGGGATAACTTGATTACTAGAAAAGTTCTAGCATACATAAAAACTTTGTATTAAAATAATCTGTAAAAAATGTCAGAAAAATACAAAAGCAAACCAATACTTTCTCAGCCATGAATAACCTGGAAGGGTAAAGCACATAATAATAGCCATACTGGATCAGACCAATGGTCCATCTAGCCCGGTATCCTGCTTCCAATAGTGGCCAATCCAGATCACAAGTACCTTGCAGAAACCCAATTAGTAGCAACATTCCATGTTACGAATCCCATGTCAAGCAGTGTCTTTTCCTATGTCCATCTCAATACTACTACTACTACTACTACTATTTAGCATTTCTATAGCGCTACAAGGCATACGCAGCGCTGCACAAACATAGAAGAAAGACAGTCCCTGCTCAAAGAGCTTACAATCTAATAGACAAAAAATAAAGTAAGCAAATCAAATCAATTAATGTGTACAGGAAGGAGGAGAGGAGAGTAGGTGGAGGCGAGTGGTTACAAGTGGTTACGAGTCAAAAGCAATGTTAAAGAGGTAGGCTTTCAGTCTAGATTTAAAGGTGGCCAAAGATGGCTCAAGACGTAGGGGCTCAGGAAGTTTATTCCAGGCGTAGGGTGCAGCGAGACAGAAGGCTTGAAGTCTGGAGTTGGCAGTAGTGGAGAAGGGAACAGATAAGAAGGATTTATCCATGGAGCGGAGTGCACGGGAAGGTCAATAACAGACCATATTTAGATTAAATGTCACGACTGTGGTCATGATCCCTCTCTGACTCACCTTATGTTCTGATGGTCAGCTGCTGTGCTGGCTACTGTCTGTAGGGTTTCTTTCCTGTGTGTTTCAAGCCTCACTTTGGGTTCTGTGTATTTCTGTGTATTTCCTGCCTTTTTCCTGTAGGGTTTCCACTTCCTCTGTGTTTCAAGCCTCACTTGTGGTGTTCAGTGTAATTTCCTGCCTCTGTCCTATTTATAAGGAAGTGATGCACTTTCATTCAGTGCCTTTGCAATGCCAAAGGTCTCCAGGTTAGTCCATGTGCAGTGAAACACTTCTGCTTTGATCATAGTCTGTGTGCCTGTGGGCACTTCTGCCTTGATTTCTTGTTGCTTTGTTCATAGCCTGTGTGCCTGTGGGCACTTCTGTCTTGATTCCTTGTTTAGGGTGCCTGTGTGCACTTCTGCTTCTGTTATTCTCGGTCTGTTTGTGTGCTAGGCTAAGCCTTCAGCCATAGTTCTGTTGTTTGTCTGTGTGGGTCAGCTTTGTGTCCTGCCCAGTCTGCCGTGCTTATTCTAGTCACCTCTACCTTAGCTTCAGCCTTAGTTCTGTTGTTTGTGTGGGTCAGCTTTGTATCCTACTTGTGTCTGCCCTGTTTGTCTTCAGCTCCAGTCCCCTTCCTGCTTATCTTTGCCCTGTTTGCTTTCAGCTTCTGTTCCTGCCAAGCTTGTTTGAGTATCCTGAATCCTGTTACAGTATCCTGAATTCTGTTCCTGCCAAGCTTGTTTGAAATTCTTGAATCCTGCTTGAGTATCTTGTTCCTGCCAAGCTTGTTTGAAAATCCTGAATCCTGCTTGAGTATCCTGTATCCTGTTACAGCCAAGCCAAGTCCATTCCTGCATCCACTTCCAGCCAAGCCAAGTCCGTTCCAGCATTTGGTTCCAGCCAAGCCAAGTCCGTTCCTGAATCCGATTCCAGCCAAGCCAAGTGCATCCTGAATCCTGTCCAGTCCTGCTTGGGAGGTTTTGCCTCCTGCTGCCGCTCGACGACAGTACACCAAGGGCTCACGTTGTTCCAGAGTTTGTGACTGTTTGTTTAAAGCCTGGGACCGTGATATTTCATTATGCAGTGGCAAGTTTTTTTCAGATCTGTGCTGATTTGTTCATATCTCTCCTGTTAAAAATGTACACGGGTTACTTGTTAAATGTAGAATTCAGTTTAAGATCTTGACCCTTATCTTCACAGTGTTTCATGATGAGGCTCCAACATTGCAGGCCTCTTTCCTACATGCCTATCAACCTACATGGATTTTGTGGTTTACAAAAAACTTGTCTTTAGCTATACTCCATCCCATGAGGCTAGGAGGAATGATTATAGATCTTCAGTCTTTTCTGTTGTTGGTTCTCTTTTGTGGAATACATTATCACAGCACTTACTAAGGGCCCTGTTTATTAAGGTGTGCTAGCATTTTTAGCGCATGCTAAATGCTAGAGACACCCATATATTTCTATGGGTATCTCTAGTATTAGCACACACTCATTTTTAGCATGCACTAAAAATGCTAGCACTCCTATTGTGTGCCTTAGTAATCAGGGCTCGTAGTGTCTCCTTTTGCATTTTCAGAAATGTTTGAAAGCATAGCTATGCAATCAGGAGTCCTTTTACAAAGGTGCGCTGAAAAATGGCTTGCGGTAGTGTAGGCGCGGGTTTTGGGCACGCACCAGTCTATTTTTTAGCACACCTGTAAAAAAGGCCTTTTTTATTGCCGAAAATGGATGTGCGGCAAAATGAAAATTGCCGCGCATCCATTTTAGGTCTGAGACCTTACCTCCAGCCATTGACCTAGCGGTAAAGACTCTCGTGGTTACCGGGCAGTAATGACCTACATGCACCAAATGCCACTTGGCGCACATCCGTTATGTGCTCCCGAAAATAAAAAATATTTTTCAGGTGCGTCTATCGGATGCACGCCAAAGATGAAATTACCACAAGAGCCACACGGTAGTCAGGTGGTAACTCCATTTTGGTGTGCATTGGGCACGCATAGATGCTTACGTAGCTTAGTAAGAGGCCCCCATGTGTTTTATTATATTCTTTTAAGTGTTTTGAATCTTATTTTGGCTTAATTATTACGCTCATATTAATTTTATTTCATTGTCTGTTGTCCTCTCCTTGATTGTGTATGTTATTCAGGACTCCTTTTACTAAGCGGCAGTAGGCCCAATGTGGGCTTACTGCTCGCTATACAGGAAGTACCGCCAGGCGGTACTTCCCTCCCCTAGCGTGCCGTCATTTCTGGTGCTACAAAACTTTATTTTTGTAATGCTGGAGTGTACCTGGTGGTAATTGGGCAGTGCCACACACACTGCCCATTTACTGCCGTATTAACGGAGGAGCCCTTACCACCACCTCGATGGGTGGTGGTAAGGACTCCCCCTGAAATGGCCACGTGGCAAGTGCTTTACTTGCTGCAGGGCCATTTCCTGTAGGAAAGCGAGACTTACCTTTTACCAGCTGCGGTAAAAGGGGGCCTTAGGCACGCATGTAAATCATGCACCAATGTCAGCGCCAGCCCCCTTTTGCCACAGCTTGGTAAAAGGGGCCATTAGTGAGCTGCTTGGAATTATTTAGATAGAGCGGGTTATAATTGGTTCAAATAAAATAAATGAAATAAAATTTTATTTTCAATCAGTTATAAAATCAGAAAACAGTAGTAAATTAGTATTCAAAGTTGCAGAACGATGATATATTTAATTTTATAGAGGTTGTGTGAACTTTAGTTCACCACGGGATTCAGTGAAACATGCAATTTGTCTTGGGTTGCCAAAACCTTTGCATATATCAGACCTAACATATGTTATTCATCACTTCTCCTCTCTCAAATGATATCCTTGTTCCTTCCTACAGCTTATTTCAAGATTGGCAGATGAATGGAATGGGAGTGGATTTATGTCAGGTACGGCTTTAAACACAGATCACTTGCATGCGATAGTTAAGGTTTAAAAATCAAAAGGATTATGGGAAGATAAAGAAGAAGAAAGAGGGACCAATTAATCAAAACTGAGTTAAAACCAGCATTTTCCCGTTAAAAACAGATGGAAGGGAGTGAGAAAAGATATGCTCATAAATTCCAGGATGGTTTCAAGAATTAAAAAAAAGATTACTTTCAGACATATTAATGAAGGGGTATGACTACAGAAGGTTAAAAGGAATATTATGGAATAGAACTATTAAAATTTAAAAAAAGCCTCCTATTTAAATGATAAGAGCTGTTATCTGAACCAGAGTTACTCCTGTCTGGGGCAGGAGTAACTACATTTACGTCTAAGAATTTGTGGAGGTATCTTTTGCATCTTTTGCAAATTCTTAGACGTAAATGTAGTTACTCCTGTCTTAAAAAATGTTTTCAATAATTCAGGATTCTAAGTGCTTCGTATGTTTTTGAGTGAGGAGAGAATATCAAATAATATCAGGGCTTTGCAAAGTTGTATTGTATTGTATTGTTAGCTGTAAAAAAATACAGCATCTAGGAGGAAGGACCACTAATATTCTCAACTCTGCCATAATCCTGCTTTCTGGGACTAATCGGCGCAATCTAGACATATGCAAAAGATATGTCTAGATTTTGCCGATTAGTCCCAGAAAGCAGGATTATGGCAGAGTTGAGAATATTAGTGGTCCTTCCTCCTAGATGCTGTATTTTTTTACAGCTAACAATACAATACAATACAACTTTGCAAAGCCCTGATATTATTTGATATTCTCTCCTCACTCACTCACGAAGCACTTAGAGTCCTGAATTATTGAAAACATTTTTAAAGGGAGTAACACTACTTCCTCACAGTTTCTCATCCAGATAGTATGTATAACCTTCTTTCCTTTCTAATATTTCATGTCTTTATGTCATAGATAAATTTGGAAGACAAAATTGTAATGTTTTGGTGCCAAGAATACTTATTCATTGCATTATTATAAATAAGCAAAGAACAGCCAATCAGATCTCCAAGGTGATTAAATACTCTGTTAAGTTTGTCTTCTAACACCATTTATGAGTGCACATTGGTCTAATGCTGGTTTTACCCCATTGCATTCACAGATTGTAGCTTCATTGTGTGCCCCCTAGTCCTAGTATTTTTGGAAAGAGGAAACAATCGATTCACGTCTACCCATTCCACTCCATTCATTATTTTATAGATCTCTAGCATATCTCTCCCTCAGCTGTCTTTTCTCTAAGATGAAGAGCCCTAGCTGCTTTAACCTTTCCTCATAGGGAAGTCGCCCCATCCCCTTTATCATTTTCGTGGCCCTTCTCTGTATCTTTTCTAAATCCAGTATATCTTTTTTGAGATGGAGTGTCCAGAATTGCACATAATATTTGAGGTGCGGTTACACCATGCAGCGATACAAATGCATTATAATGTCCTCATTTTTGTTTTCTATTCCTTTCCTAATAATACCTAACATTCTATTTGCTTTCTTAGCCGCTGCAGCACACTGAGCAGAGGGTTTCAACGTATCATCAACCATGACACCTAGATCCCTTTCCTAGTCGGTGACTCCTAATGTGGAACCTTGCATCACATAGCTATCGTTAGGGTTCCTCTTTCCTACATGCATCACTTTGTACTTGCTTACATTAAACATCATCTGCCATTTGGACGCTCAGTCTCCCAGTCTCATAAGGTCCTCTTGTAATTTTTCACAATCCTCTTGCAATTTAACTACTTTGTGTCGTCTGCAAATTTAATTACCTCACTAGTTACTCCTATCACTAGATCATTTATAAATATGTTAAAAAGCAGTGGTCCAAGCACAGACCCCTGGGGAAACCCACTATCTATCCTTCTCCCTTGAAAATACTGACCATTTAACCCTGCTCTCTGTTTTCTATATTTAACCAGTTCTGAATCCACAACAGGACATTACCTTGTATCCCATGACTTTCTAATTTGCTCAGGATTCATTCATGAGGTACTTTGTCAAATGACTTTTGAAAATCCAGATACACAATCCTGCTTATTTATTTTCGAAAGAGAAAAACGCCTATAGTGCGACTTAAATCGGGAGATAGACGTTTATCTCACAAAAACGATTAAATCAGTATAATGGAAACAAAACTTTAAGTGCGTCCGTTTCGCTCGTACGCTCAGATACAAACGCCCAAATAAGGGGCGTGTCGGGGGGTGTTAAGGGCGGTGTTATGAGGTGGGCGTCTACAACATACAACGGATAGCGAAATGACTTAGGGTGGGCGTGAACATGGGCGTCATTGCTTAGACCCGAAATAAAAGCGACCAGAGCAAGGGGGAAATCGTCTTTAGACCCAATAGCGATTGTGTGCAGTTGGAGAGTGGCGCGATCGGTGTTGGGAGAGCTGAATTGGTGGTTGCAGAGAAAGCTGAGTGTGAGGAGTACCTGTAACGTTCGTCTGTCTGCCCTAGTCGGAACGTTGTCACCCTCACCTGCCTCTTTTGTGTCTTACCTTTTGACCTTTCCCTACTCCTCCTCCTTGCTCTATGGGTCCCTTCCTCTTCCCTTCCCCCTATCCCTCTCTTCACTGTTCCCACGTGTATATTGTATTGCCTGACTTCCCTTTGTCTCTGTGTTCCCTGTACTGTTTGGGGAGTGACTGGCCAGAGGGTGTGTTCGGAGTGAGATTCTGTGTGCTGCTGTTGTTTCAGTACTACTACTAATACTTGCACTGGTGGGGAAATGGATGCACTAAATTCACTGGTGGCTTCTATGTTAGAGGAACAGGCCACACACCGCAGGAGCTATTCACGGCCCCGAGTGTTCAGGCCCTGCACCACCTTCCTACAACTCACTGACCAGCAGTGTCTGACAAGGTTCAGGTTTGATAAGGCGACCATTGTGCAGCTTTGTGAGCAGCTGAAACCCCTCCTTCAGCCCCAGACCCATAGGAATAACCCCATCCCTGTGCACCTCAAAGTCACTGCCTCTCTCTCTGTCCTGGCCACTGGGAGTTTCCAATCCGTATTAGCTGCTAACACAGGGCTCACCCAGGCTTCTATTTCACACTGTCTCACCCAGTTCCTGGATGCCTTTCTAACTCACACCTCTCACTACATCACTTCCCCCCCCCCCCCCCCCCCCCCCCCAGGCCCTGCACAACAACATGGCCGCCTTCTATGCTGTTGCTAGATTCGCCTCGGTCATAGGTGTGATTGACTGCACACACGTCCCACTCAGGCCCCCCCGGCCACACGAAGCCACCTACAGAAACAGGAAGGCATTTCATTCCATGAACATGCAAGTTGTGTGTGATGCCCAGGGGGAGATATTAGACGTGTGTGCCAGGTACCCCGGTTCCACCCACGATGCCTACATCCTACAGCACTCTGGCATCTTCCGCAGGTTTGAGCGAGGGGAGCTCACCGGTGGATGGCTACTAGGTAAGTGCAACATGGATGTACCCATACTATATCTCCTCCACTGGCCAACCCTCCGCCCTGCCTTCCTCCACCTCACTCCACAACCCATTATCCTAATCCCTCCTCCCCCCCTGTACCTGCTCCAAGCAATACACACTCATCTATTTCATTCTGCTTCTCTCCAAAGGTGACCGAGGCTACCTGCAGAGGACATGGCTCACGACCCCCGTGGTGCATCCACAACCAGGGGCAGAAGAAACCTACAACAGGAGGCATCGCAGCACCCGGGGGATCATTGAGCGGACCTTTGGCTTCTTGAAAAACCGGTTCCGCTGTCTGGACCGGTCTGGAGGAGAGCTGCTCTACAGTCCAGAAAAGGTGGCCAAGATCTTTGTGGCGTGCTGCATGCTGCACAATTTGGCCCAGCGCAGAGGACAGGCCCTCCCAGAGGAGCCACAGCCACCAGAGGAGGCCCCAGATGAGCAGGAAGAGGAGCCCCCTCCACCCCCAGCCCACAGAGCAGAGCTCACTGCTTACCAGCTTGGCGTCAGAGCCAGACAAAGACTCATTGAAACAAGTTTTGTGTGAAAGTAAGTGCACATTTATTTGTAATACATAAGTGTTACCATCACATCACATCACACCCACCACCACCACCACCACCCACCAACCCTCACCCTCCAGCATGTGCCATCACTTTCCCCGGCCCCTCCCCTGTCCCCTCTTAGCCCTCCCACGGACTTCCTTTGCAGCTGGTGCTGCAGGGGAAGTCTGTTCAGACTCCTCCGATGGGCTACTCCCACTGTCCTCCTCCGTATCCACACAGCAGCCTGCGGCTTCGGCTGCGCTGTGGAAATCCGGCCAACTTGTTGGCTGTAGCCTGGGTACAGGACCCAGAATGGGAGCTGGTTTGGTGGGTGCTGCACTAGTGGCTGCGGAGGCGCCCGATCTCAGGGCCCACCTCTTAGCTGGTGGTGGTTGCTGCCCACTGGAGAAGGAAGTGGATGGCAGGTCTTGCTGCACCACCACCGGTGGAGTAGGTGCTGTGACCTGAGGGCGCAGGCTGGAGCACCTCACCTCATGGTGGGCTTGGCACTGCACCTGGAGCAGTTCCTGGTGGGCTTGGCGCTGCGCCTGCAGTGCTTCCCGCTGCAGCTCTAATTTTTGTTGCCGGTATTCCTCCAAGCCCACATTGTGCCACAGCAAATCAGTGACCAGCCGCAGGAGTTGCCTCCTTTGGCTGGAGGGCCTCTGGCGAGGAGCTGGCCCCCTATATGCATCCTCCGCATCAGAAAACTCAACCAGTGGTGGAGGTGCCGCCTCTGCTGGTGGTGCTGGTGGAGGTTGGGCCTCTAGTGCTGGTTCTGCTGCTGCAGGTGGTGGAGGCAAAGGCTGCACTGGTGCAGGTGGTGGTGTTAGAGGCTGGACTGCTGCTGCAGGCGGTGGAGGTTGAGGCTGTCCTGCTGGTGTAGGCCTTTGTTGTGATTGGAGGCCACTAGGGCCAGCCTCATCAGAGTCATCACCTGTATAGCACAAGGGTGAGGAAGTGTGTTGGTGAAAATAACCCACTTTTGTCTTTCAGCATTCATCTACATAGCCCCACACTTCATGACGCTGCAAAGAGATGGTGAGGAGGATTGGGTTTGAGACCCATGTGAATGACAGCCCCACAGGCAGCTGGGTACAGCTGGTGGACGGACAGCCAAGACAAGGACACCGCTCACAACTTTGTGGACCCGGACAAGCTGTTTGTTGTATATTAGTTAAAGTGAAGGACATTTGAGCGTGTCTTGTGTTACTACTGACTTAGTACACTGCCTAAAACTGCTTTATGACCCCGATTACAGGCTCCTTAAGTTGCACGCATGTGGCCCACACTAACTGGAGCACAAAGGTGACAGAAGGAAATAGGCACAGTTTGGTGATGATGGGAAAATAGGAGGGAGTAAGTAGGGAAGGAAGAGGCCCAAAGTTGTGCCACAGAGTAGAGTAGTAACCTACATACACCCATAGGATAGGAGCCAAGTGAAAAGTATTATTGGGGGCACTAAGGCCAGTGCAAATAAGCCCTCCCTGGACACCTACATGATATTTCCTCAATATTGGGGATGCTCAAACACCCACTGAGTCTGCTCTTATGACACACATTAATACTACCACTACTCAGACACCTTACACTGTAATGAAGCTGCACACACAGGACAAGTAAGAGGGAAGCCAATGACTACGGTAGGAATAGAGAGTAAGGGTACAGAGCAAGTGAGTAGGGGGTAGGAGGTGAGACACCATCATAAAGGTGGGCGTTTATTCCACACACTCCTCCCCCACCTCCCTCAGCCCCAACTTGTATAACACAGTGAGTGTAGTGCAGCACAACAGATATCCCAACATCATAATGGACAACCTACCTGAGGCCTCAGGCTGGGCCCAGGTGTCAAGGGAGCCGATCCTGTGGATGCCCTCCTGGGGTAGCAGGGCGTGGACCATCAGCTCCATGGGGGTGAGGTTGGCTGTGTCATGTGCTACGTCCCTTGCACAGTGGAACAGTGCATTCACCCTGTCACGGACCGCCTCCCACTGCTTGGTGGTCGCAGCCAGTCTCTACCCTGTGGGAGCAAACAGGTTGGTGGGCCGTTGCTGTATCTCCTGCACCAGGAACTCCACCTTGGTAGCTGAGAAGTTACCCTTCCGGGTTGGGGTCTGGCATGGCAGCATTGTACCAAGGAAGTTTCAAAAATATGGAGTGGGCGCTTATATCATTGCCAGGAATACCCAGGTGATAAGCATGTCTCATATAGTGTGAAGATGAAGCTTGTGCTCCCACTCTCCAGCAGGCCTGTGGCCTCTGAACAGGATTCCAAACAGTCTTCTCCTAGCATGATCCTGAGCAATCCAACCTCAAGCTCCTGGGCCCCTTTTTCACTCAGGGTGAGCTGGTTCTCAGTATGCAAATTATATGCAGATTAGCATGTTATCCTTTCACGCTCAGGGTGACCTGGTTCTCCAGAGGCAAAATTAAACAGGTCTTACCAACAGCATATTCAGGCAATTCTTTATTCCAGCTCCTGGGCACAGTTCTTCTAGCTTAAATACTTTATACATTTATATACCTTCACACTGAGCCTCCCCACACAGATACATGGGCTCAGCACTAACCTCAATACTTTGGGGACTTTTTTTTTTTTTTATTTATATTTATTAATTTAAACAATATATACAAGAAACATCTTGTATTGGAAAAGTGTCAATATCAAACAAGCTTATACATTAAGCAAAGGAAAAAGGAGAAAATAAAATTACATTCTCAAAAGGATAAATGACACTCAAGTCCATAAATTGAGATCCAAGATTTTAGGAAATCTAAGGGAGAAATATATATAGGAAAACAATACAGGATTCCAAACTCTGTTAAGTGGAGTAGTTCCTTTCTTTAATGCTTCTCCCTTTTTACTGAGGTTATACTACTACTACTACTACTACTATTTAGCATTTCTATAGCGCTACAGGCATACGCAGCGCTGTACAAACATAGAAGAAAGACAGTCCCTGCTCAAAGAGCTTACAATCTAATAGACAAAAAAATAAATAAAGTAAGCAAATCAAATCAATTAATGTGAACGGGAAGGAAGAGAGGAGGGTAGGTGGAGGCGAGTGGTTACGAGTCAAAAGCAATGTTAAAGAGGTGGGTTTTCAGTCTAGATTTAAAGGTGGCCAAGGATGGGGCAAGACGTAGGGGCTCAGGAAGTTTATTCCAGGCGTAGGGTGCAGCGAGACAGAAGGCGCGAAGTCTGGAGTTGGCAGTAGTGGAGAAGGGAACAGATAAGAAGGATTTATCCATGGAGCGGAGTGCACGGGAAGGGGTGTAGGGAAGGACGAGTGTGGAGAGATACTGGGGAGCAGCAGAGTGAATACATTTATAGGTTAGTAGAAGAAGTTTGAACAGGATGCGAAAACGGATAGGGAGCCAGTGAAGGGTCTTGAGGAGAGGGGTAGTATGAGTAAAGCGACCCTGGTGGAAGATGAGACGGGCAGCAGAGTTTTGAACCGACTGGAGAGGGGAGAGGTGACTAAGTGGGAGGCCAGCAAGAAGCAGATTGCAGTAGTCTAAACGAGAGGTGACAAGGGTGTGGATGAGGGTTTTGGTAGAGTGCTCGGAAAGAAAGGGGCGGATTTTACGGATGTTGTAAAGAAAGAAACGACAGGTCTTGGCGGTCTGCTGGATATGAGCAGAGAAGGAGAGAGAAGAGTCAAAGATGACCCCAAGGTTTCGAGCTGAGGAGACAGGGAGAATGAGAGAGCCATCAACAGAAATAGAAAACGGGGGGAGCGGGGAGGTGGGTTTGGGGGGGAAAATGAGAAGCTCGGTTTTGGTCATATTTAATTTCAGGTGGCGTTGAGACATCCAGGCAGCAATGTCAGACAAGCACGCTGAAACTTTGGTTTGGATGCAAGGTGAGATATCAGGGGTAGAAAGGTAGATTTGGGAGTCATCAGCATAGAGGTGGTAGGAAAAGCCATGGGATGAGATTAATGAACCAAGGGAAGAAGTGTAGATAGAAAAGAGGAGGGGACCAAGAACAGAACCCTGAGGTACGCCGACAGGCAGAGGGATAGAAGTAGAAGAGGATCCACCAGAGTGAACACTAAAGGTGCGGAGGGAGAGGTAGGAAGAGAACCAGGAAAGGACAGAGCCCTGGAATCCAAGTGAGGACAGGGTATTGAGAAGTATGCTGTGATCGACAGTGTCAAAAGCAGCGGAAAGATCAAGAAGAATGAGGATGGAATATTGACCTCTGGATTTAGCCAGTAATAGGTCATTGGAGACTTTAGTAAGCGCAGTTTCGGTTGAGTGGAGAGGGCGAAAACCAGATTGTAATGGGTCAAGAATAGCATGTGAGGAGAGAAAATCAAGGCAGCGGCGGTGAACAGCACGCTCAAGTAATTTGGAGAGAAAAGGAAGGAGGGAGATGGGTCGGTAATTAGAGGGACAAGTAGGGTCAAGTGAAGGCTTCTTAAGGAGAGGTGTGACCACAGCATGTTTAAAGGCAGCAGGGACAGTCGCAGTGGAAAGTGAGAGGTTGAGAATGTGACAGATAAAAGGAATAAGAGTAGGAGAGATGGCATTAAGAAGGTGGGTGGGAATGGGATCAGAGGAACAGGTGGTACATTTTGAGGAAGAAAGGAGAAGTGTAGTTTCCTCAATAGTAACTTCAGGAAAGGAGGAAAGGGAATGAGGGGAAGGAGAGAGAGGGGAACGGACTAGTGGAGGGAGAGCTGGTGAGGTAGAGAAAGCAAGGTTTATCTTTTGAACCTTGTTGTGAAAGAATTCAGCAAGGGTCTGAGGAGATAATGAAGGTGGAGTTGGGGGAGGGGGCACCTTGAGGAGAGAGTTCAATGTGGTGAAGAGAAGTCGAGGATTAGAGCCAAGAGAGTTGGTCAGTTGGATATAATAATCCTGTTTGGCACGTAAAAGAGCAGATTGGAAGGAGGTCAGCATGAACTTAAAGTGTAAGAAATCAGCAAGGGCCCGAGATTTCCGCCAGAGGCGTTCGGCGGAGCGGGTACAGGAACGTAGGTAGCGGATATTAGAAGTCAGCCAAGGTTGGGGTTTTGTACGCCTTACAGGGCGGGTCATCAAAGGTGCAAGAGTGTCTAAGGCAGAGGATAGAGTATTGTTGTAAGAAGAAACAGCCTCGTTGACAGACGTGGATGGTGCCACAGTAGAGAGGAGGTTTGAAACATGGGAGGATAGAGATGAAGGGTCAATGTCGTGAAGATTCCTAGATAAATTAGATAGGATAGGATGGGACTGGGAGGGAGGAGATTTAAGTGTGAAAGTTATAAGATGGTGATCAGAGAGGGGAAGATCGGAGGCAAGGAAACTAGAGGGTGAACAGTTGGAGGAGAAGATGAGATCAAGACAGTGACCATTTTGATGAGTGGGGGAGGTGGAGCATAGTTGGAGATTAAAGGACGACGTTAAAGCGAGTAACTTGGAAATATAAGAGTTGGAAGGATCATTAGCAGGAATATTAAAGTCACCAAGGATGAGAGAGGGGGAGGAAGGATCATGGAAGAAGGCAAGCCAGGCATCAAAGTCACTGAGAAAGGATGAAAGGGACTTATCAGGGGGACGATAAATGACCGCTATTCGAAGAGGCAGAGGAGAGAAAAGGCGGATAGAGTGGACTTCAAAGGAGGAAAAACAGTGAGATTGAGGTGGAAGAAGGGGTTGAAATCTGGAGGAGGGAGAGAGAAGTAGTCCAACACCGCCCCCACGGCCAGCAGGGCGAGGAGTATGTGAAAATAGATAACCGCCATGGCATAGGGCTGCGACTGAAGCAGAGTCATCAGGGCAGAGCCAGGTTTCTGTTATGGCGAGCAGATGGAGGTGACACGAGATAAAGAGGTCCTGGATATAGGGGAGTTTGTTACAGATAGAGCGGGCATTCCATAGGGCGCAAGAGAAGGGCAGAGAAGAGGAGGGGAGTAGAGGAATAGAGATGAGGTTAGAGAGGTCACGGTGAGATCTGTAGAGTTTGGATAATAGTTGGTGAGGAGGGCCAGGATTGGGATTGATGTCACCAGCTGAGAGTAAGAGAAGGAGTAAAAGAGAGCGGAGGAGAGTAGGAGAGGTGTGGCCACGAAGGTGTCGAAGGCGAGAGGTATTTAGGTGGAATGGGGAAGGCAAAATGGAGGGAAGAAAGAGACGGAGATTAAAAGCCAAGAGGGAGGAAGAGGGTAGGAGAGAAGGTGAGGTGATGAAGTCAATGGATGGGAAGTGAGTTCCTGTAGCGGAGAGAGGTAGGGGGTGAGGGAAAAGATTAGGAAGGGACAGAGCTAGGAAGAGAATGTGAATAGGTTATAAGTGTCGATACATGTGCAGGTTCTGTAAATACATATTTCTTCTCCCTAAGCCTTATTATGCACTTGCAGGGGTATCTTAGAAAAAAGGTACCCCCCAAGTGCAGAACTTCTGGCCTAAGGAGCAAAAATTGTTTCCTCCGTCGTCTTGTCTCCTTAGAGACATCAGGAAATAACAGTATTTTAAAACTTAAAAAAGTTTTATCCTTGTTGCGGAAAAACAAACGGAAAATCCAATCCTTGTCAGGCAATAACGCAACAGTCGCCACCAAAGTGGCGGCAGTTGCTAATTCAGTGTCAGAAGTTTCAAGCAAGAGAGATATGTCTATAGGGTTTTCAGCTACTTGATTCAGGCTCTTTCCTGGGATATAATATACTTGGGAAAACGGTGGTAGGTTCTGTTCCGGTATATTCAAAACTTCCCGAAGATAACGTTTTAACATTTCAAGAGGAGCAACATTTTGTATTTTAGGAAAGTTAACAAATCTCAGGTTGTGGTTTTTAGTGTAATTATCAAAAGTCTCCATTTTTTGCCTGAGATTTGTCAAGTCTTTTATCATTGTAGGTTGTAGTAATTCAAAACTTTTAATCTTATGATCCATTTTTTCAACTTTATCTTTTAAAACCTTAATATCTTCCTCTTTTTTTTGTAAGTCAATTTCAAAAGTCTTTATTTTTGGTGAAACATCATTAATCTGCTTCAAGAAAGTCTGTCCTAGGTTAGATACTAAATCCCATAAAGCGTCTAGGGTCACTTCCCTTGGTTTGATTACCAACTCTTTAGGAAGTACACACCTTTCAGAAGTCTGATCATGGCTCGCACTTTGTCCCTCAGCTCCTCTCCCCTCATTCCGCGGCGGTTCCATGGGCGAACTGCCCTCCAGTCCCTCCTCAGATGTAATTGGAGCTTCCTCACGACGTTCTTCTGGGCCCTTAGCACCTTCCAGGGGGGACCCCGTCGATTCAGAGAGGAAGGAACTCGCACCAATCGGCTGGGGAGGCGGGGTACGTGCAGCGGGGCTCAGAGTGGTTTCAAAGCCGGGGGAAGCCGATATCTCCCGATCGCCGGCGTTCCCTACCGGCGGCGTTCCGCCTTGATGAACAGCTCCTTGTGGTAGAAAATATCGATCTATTGGACCAGGTAAAGAGGGGGGTAGCGGGGAAGCTCTGACCGCTATTCTCCCTCGTCGTTTCGGTATTTCTCTAACGACAGGAGAGACGACCCACAGCCTCTTAACAGAGCGAGGCCATCTTGGATCTCGGGGACTTCTAACCCCAGGCTTTGCAGCCTGCTTCTCAGTATTGGGACACACAGCCCTACTTCTTCTTTGGACACCCAGTCCTTTCTTTGAACACACAGTTCGTTTAAGTACTGAGGCTACACAGTCCAACACTTATGCTTTAGGGGCTTCTTACCCCAGCCTGTTTTTCTTCCTTGAGCACACAGTCTACCACAAGTCCATAGGGTTTAGCCAGTTCTTTCCAGGGGGATTCTCTTTCTTCGGCCACCAGCTCTCTTCCATTCCTTTCACCCTCACAACTCAGGTGGGGTATAAAGTGGTTAATTAGCTACACAGGACCCAGCCCATAACCTCCTACACCTGTGGACCTCCCAGGGCTCTTGCCGGTCCTAGCGACCTCCACCTATTCTCCTAGCGCCCTCTAGTGGCCTACCCCAGACATCTTTAGGGGAACAGTGCCATCTAGTGGCCTGCCCCGGCTAGGACAGCCTCTTATTTATCACATACCCCCACCCTTAAGCTAATTGCTGCTCACCCTCAGCAACCCTTTAAGTATTCTTCACTGAGGAGCAGCAATTCTACACAGGGGGCATACTCTTTTTCAGGCCTATCCCTGTTCTATCCCTGGGCCTCACCACCCCATCTAGGCTCCTCATCCCCCTCTTAGCACATCACATGGCCCGGGCCCTTCCCATTCACTAGGAGTTGAGGGGCTCTCACTGCAGCGGGCCCTATCTGACCCTTATCCCCTGCAGCCCCCTCCTACCTCCTGAGCGCCCGACGATACCATGTACCCTCTGAGGGAGGGGTCACCTAGCTCGCCCAGGTCCCTTATCTTTCTCTTAGCACCTCACATGGCTTGGCCCTTCCCCCATTCCCGGGGACCTGAGGTGCCTAACCACAGCAGGTCCTCTCTGACCCTCCAACTGCAGCCACCTCCTACCTCCTGGGGCATCCGACCTCACCACGATCCCTCCGAGAAAAAGGTCACCTGACGACTCTTCTCTTAGCACTTCACATGGCCCGCATAGGCGCCCGGTATAGGAGGCTTGGGGAGGCTAAGCCTCCCCAGCCAAAGCGACGGTGGTGTGCTGGAGCAGGCTCGCACCAAGCTGGCTCTCCTCCCTCCCCCCTTCCCTCCGGATCCGGTCACCAACCTGACTCGTCGAATTCTTCAAGGCAGGCAGTCTTGCCTGCCCACCCCGCTGCCAGCACTGACTCACCCCGCTGGTGCTGCCGGCGTTCGAACTTTTAAAATGGCCGCCAAGACTTCCAGAAGCCTTGCGAGACTTCTGTAAGTCTCGATGGCCATTTTGATGCGCTAATGCCGGCAGTGCCAGCGGGGGAGAGTCAGCGCTCGCAGCGGGAAGAATTAGAAGAGTCAGAATCCGGAGGGAGGTAGGAGAATTATCGGAACAATTCGGGAGGGGATGGCAGGGGAGAGAAGGGAGTCGCTGGGCATGGGTGGATGGAGGGGAGAGAACCAAGGGTCACGCTGGGTATGGGTGCATGCAGGGGAGATGAGGGTCACTACTGGGCATGGGTGCATGCAGGGCAGGGGGAGAGGAGGGGAGAGAGAATAAATGCTGGACATGGATGGAGGGGAGGGGAGGGAAAAGTGAGGAAGGAGATTAGATGAGGGAAAAGGAAGAGAGGAGAAAAACTGCACATGGATGAAGAAAATAGGCAGAAGCTGAGGACCAGAAATGAAGAAGAAAGGAGGAAAGGAAAAGAAATAAATGGAAAGGAAGCCCTGGAAACGGAGTTAAGAGGACAGATAGCAGCAGAATCGGATACTGGGCCAGCATGATCAGAAAAACAAAGTCACCAGACAACAAAGGTAGAAAAAAAATCATTTTATTTTCATTATAGTGTTTGGAATATGTCCACTTTGAGAATCAGGTGCTCAACATTAAATGTTTATATTTATTTACTTATGTATAGCATTTTATCCCACATTAAACATGAATTAGGATGTTTTGTGGCTCTACATGAGAATTGTGATATATTATGATCCCTTGTTTCATATTGTTGACGGTCTGCATTTTCCGTATGGGTGGTATGTTGGTGTATTAGGTTCTGCCCAGTGTAATATTTATGGTACAGTAAGGTTCTGAGTGTGTTTTTGCACAAAGTTGTGCATAGTGTTTTGCAGTTGAGTGATTGTGGTTAGTATGTGCTTTGAGCAACCACTTTATTCTCTGACATATGATGCATAGCTAATATCTAAATTTAATAAAAGGTATTAATTGTGACTTTTATTTTATTTATTTTTTCTGTGTGTTATCAGACATTTATGGATTTAAGCTCCACCCCTGGCCCCACCCCTAACCCCACCCCCTTTAGCCTCCCCAAACAGTTGGGCCACCGACCGCCTATGATGGCCCGGGCCCTTCCCCCGCACTAGGGCGCCCGCCGATACCATGCTCCCCCCAGGCCGGCTCCCTGCAGTAGGTCACTTCTGACCCTCATCCCCTGCAAGTCCCAAAACCTGGTTCTCAATGTCCATCTTTGTTATTGTTCTTTCTCCATCGGCAACCGACTCAGGCAAGTGCTCCCGAAGCCCTGGCCTTTTTCACTCCGGCTTGATATTCCTCCGGCTTCTCAGGCCTCCATTCTTCCTGGCCGTCCGATGGGGTGCAGCCTGCAATCACAAAAACAAATCCAAGTGTGGTCTGTTGACTCGCCTGGCCTCCCACACTTGAGCTGCACCTGTGGGTGTGTGTGTTTGTGGTTTTTGTGGCCTCCTCCATCCCCTACAGCCACTCCCAAGCCTCCAGAATCTTACGTATCCACCCTCACCTCCCCCCTAGATACCCTTTACCTGGGGTAGGTGAGCAAAGTGCTTTTGCTAGTGTTGGCCCCCTCTACGAGCTTCTGGAACACCGGCCTCTAGAACCTCCAAGGACACCTCCATCTCACACCGGCCCCTCATCTGGTCTGCTCTGGAACCCGACTGCTCCCACGTGGAAGTTCAGTGCAGATCATAGGCGCCCGGTATAAGAGGCTTGGGGAGGCTAAGCCTCCCCAAGACGAACGATCGGAGGCAGAGCCTGATGACGTCACTAGTTTCACGTGGCACACCCCCCCCCCCCCCGCGACGACACCGACACACGCGACCCAGTTCCGCCCGCCCGGGGCTCGGACAGACTCACCGACGACGTGATCAGCTGATCGCAGTAGTTACGCCCGCTTGGGCTCTCACTGGGGCTCCGCGGTCCTGTGCCTCGCCCCCTCGCCCTCAGGCAGCCAGTCAGTCAGCCTCCTCGATGCTCGCTCCTGTGCTGCATAGGCGGGAATACGCGGGAGGCAGGGCGCCTCACGTAGGGAAAGCACTGCAGGCTCAAGGCTGGCTGGTAAGAAGAAGAACAATTAGGACAGGGAGCCAGGAACAGAGACTCCGCTGCGTATAGTGAACACCTCATTTCCCAGCAGATGGTGATGACATCCTGACCTGCACTGAGCACAGATAGCAACAGAATCAGATACTGGACCAGCATGATCAGAAAAAGTCACCAGACTACAAAGGTAGAAAAGATCATTTTATTTTCATTATAGTGTTTGGAATATGTCCACTTTGAGAATCAGGTGCTCAACATTAAAAGTTTATATTTATTTACTTATTTATGGCATTTTATCCCACATTAAACATGAATTAGGGTGTTTTGTGGCTCTACATGAGAATTGTGATGATATGATCCCTTGTTTCATATTGTTGACGGTCTGCATTTTCTGTGTGGGTGGTATATTGGTGTATTAGGTTCCGGCCAGTATAATATTTATGGTACAGTAACGTTCTGAGTGTGTTTTTGCACAAAGTTGTGCATAGTGTTTTGCAGTTGAGCGATTGTGGTTAGTATATGCTTTGGCAACCACTTTATTCTTTGACATATGATACATATCTAATATCTAAATTTAATAAAAGTGTTGTGTCTTTTATTTGTATTTATTTTTTCTGTGTATTATCAGACAATTATGGACTTAAGCTCCACCCCTAACTCCTTTAGCTTCCCTAAACAATTGGGCCACCAACTGCCTAGGGTGCAGATCCCACCAATACCACCACTTGTGAAAAAAAAAAGGTTTCTGCTTCCACTCTCCAGCAAGCCTGTGGCCTCTGAACAGGATTCCAAACCATCTCCTAACATCCTGAGCAATCCAACCTCAAGCTCCTGGGCCCCTTTTCCACTCAGGGTGAGCTGGTTCTCAGTATGCAAATTATATGCAGATTAGCATGTTATCCTTTCACGCTCAGGGTGACCTGGTTCTCCAGAGGCAAAATTAAACAGGTCTTACCAACAGCATATTCAGGCAATTCTTTATTCCAGCCCCTGGGCATAGTTCTTCTAGCTTAAATAGTTTATACATTTACATATCTTCTCACTGAACCTCCCCACACAGATTCCTGGGCTCAGCACTAACCTCAATACTTTGGGGACTTCTAACCCTACGCTTTGCAGCCTGCTTCTCAGTACTGGGACACACAGCCCTACTTCTTCTTTGGACACCCAATCCTTCCTTCCTGGGACACCCAGTCCTTTCTTTGAACACACAGTTCCTCTAAGTACTGAGGCTACACAGTCCAACACTAATGCTTTAGGGACTTCTTACCCCAGCCTGTTTTTCTTCCTTGAGCACACAGTCCACCACAAGTCCATAGGGTTTAGCCAGTTCTTTCCAGCGCCCTCTAGTGGCCTACCCCGGACATCCTGGACATTTTTAGGGGAACAGCTCCATCTATTGACCTGCCCCAGCTAGGACAGCCTCTTATTTATCACAATGGACGCTGTAATTTCGATTATACACATAATTCCTAAACGTTCTCAGCTGAGATAGCGATTTGGAGCTCCTGATTTCGATTATGGGTAGATAACTATGGGCGTTTTCACCTGCCTTCCCCTTCTTGATTGCCATTTAAAGCGCCATTTTATGCGCTGGCAGTTCTGATTCACGTGAGTTCTCACGTGTTACCCACATTTATATTAAGCTTTGTGTTTGGCAAGGTATGCTTCGGGACACCTGTGTATTTTGTGGGGTTGTTATTTGTGGTTGCCCTCAGCCCACAACGCTTCCGTATCCATCCTTTGGGCCTCTTCCTGTCTCCCATTCTCTGTGCCTGGTTGTAGCAGGCAGTCTGTGGGAGCTAAGAAATTGGTACAATCGCTCCAAATCAGGCAGGTAAGGGTCATTTCACTGAGGCAGATGTCCAGCTAATGTTCCAGAAGATAAGTACATAAGTAATGCCATACTGGGAAAAGACCAAGGGTCCATCGAGCCAATCCAGGCCAAGGGCACCTGGCAAGCTTCCCAAACGTACAAACATTCTATACATGTTATTCCTGGGATTTTGGATTTTTCCAAGTCCGTTTAGTAGCGGTTTATGGACTTGTCCTTTAGGAAACCGTCCAACCCCCTTTTAAACTCTGCTAAGCTAACCGCCTTCACCACATTTTCCGGCAATGAATTCCAGAGTTTAATTACACGTTGGGTGAAGAAAACTTTTCTCCGATTTGTTTTAAATTTACTACACTGTAGTTTAATCGCATGCACCCTAGTCCTAGTATTTTTGGAAAGCGTGAACAGACGCTTCACATCTACCTGTTCTACTCCACTCATTATTTTATATACCTCTATCATGTCTCCCCTCAGCCGTCTCTTCTCCAAGCTGAATAGCCCTAGCCTCCTTAATCTTTCTTCATAGGGAAGTCGTCCCATCCCCGCTATCATTTTAGTCAGACGTTCATGGTAAGCTCTTATTTCTCTGCCAGCTCTTCTCTTTCTGCTCATTATCAAGGAGTGTGCATTCACTGTATGTAGTCTGCAGTCATGTTTAGCTTTCTTTTCTGCAGGTTCCTGTGCACTGGTTGGAGGCCATCAGCCCCGTACTGTGTGGTTCTGCCAGGTCCTCAATGCTGTGGGCCAGCTGTTGCAGCTGCTGTATTGGTTCCCGCCGTAGGTTCAATCCTTTGTTTGTGTGCTGAACCCCAGTCCCCATTTAGGAAATGGCCACCCATTCTCACTTTTGATAGGAGAGGGAGGGGGAACTATATAGGCTAATCATGTTTTTAGCACAGTATTGAACACAGTCCTACACACCTCCATAGTTCTAGAACAACAACATTTCTAACATGTAGGCTGTAAACTAGTTTCAAGGTGGCCACAGGTAGTGCCTACTGAGCCCTTAAGACAAGGTGAGGGAGAGAGTTTGTGGTAACAGGTGCAAACCCAAATTACCTGCAGGTAGCTGCAACCTGATGGCTGCCGTGTTGCTGGTTCAATTCCCACTCCTGCCCCTTTTGATCTACAGCGAGACACTTAACCCTCCATTGGCTCAGGTACAAACTTACAGTCCTCCTGGGACAGGGAAAGACCTGGAATGTAGGTCACCTTGACCTCCTACTTAAAAAAGGTGTGAGTGAACGCCATATTTATTTGTGCCCTTCTGTAACTCTTGTATTATATTGCAACTGTGATGCAGTAAGCCTCCATCTAATGGGTTTTGCCATTGTTTTCCCTTTTCTCCTCAGCACTATATACCATTGCAGATGCATAGAATGTGAAAAGATGAGGCAGCTGTTTGTAGGTCCTTGGTGGGCCCCCCCACCACCAATTTGGTATGCTTGTGGGTAAGGGTGTCTGGTGATCACACTGAGGACACATCATGTATGTGCTACCTAGGGTTATGTGCAAGAGTGTACTTGGCAGATCACAAGTGCTAGACAACAAATCTATTATTAATGCCACTCTGTGCTGTGGGGCTGTATGGTAAGGGGGAGGGAGAGAGGCTGGATGGCCATTTGTGTCCCTCAACAGTAAATAGCCATCCAGCCTCCGCGGCCCACCCCCCTGCACATAGGGCCATGGAGGTTGGAATGAACAGGTGGGCTTCTGTATGGGCACCATTATCACAGACATGCATCAGCTTTCTCATTCACACTTCTCATTTCATGCAATGCATATTGCTGCCTCCTCTCACATCAACAGCACCATGTGGTTATATGTAATGCACAACGCACACACTGTTAGTTAAATTGTGAAAAATAATCTTTATGTACACACCCCAACATATTCCCCCCACACCCACCCCTACAAATTCCCCCCCCAAAAAATCCCCCAAACCCCCCCCAAAAATCCCCCCAAACCCCCACAAAAGTTCCCCAACACCCCTACATATCCCCCCAACCCCCCTCCAACATTTCCTCCTCCCCAACATACAAACACCCCACCCACCCAACAACCCCCCCAAAATACACACTGTCACCCTCCCCCTCCCCCTCCCCCCCGTCTAGGACGGGTGGCCACGGCCTCTACTCAAGGCCCTCTGTAGCAGGGTAATGAGCAGCAGCACCACCCTGAGTGGGCCCTGCAGCTGCTCATTACCCTGCCGTATGAGTCTTAGCTCTTGCAGCACCTGGTTATGGCCATCTACCAGCTGCTGCAGGAGCCGCACAACAGTCGCAGGGCCAAGGGCTGGAGGTGGCCCAGGGGACACAGATGATGGCCCAGGGGATGGAGGTGGCCCAGGTGATGGCGCTGCCTGAGGCGATGGAGGTGCCTCAGGGGGTGGAGATGGCCGAGGGGAGGGAGATGCCTCAGATGGAGCTGCAGGTGGGGAGGGGTCCTCGTGAATGTCCTCATCAATGATGAGGACCCCCTCCTCCGAGTCCTCCTCCTCCTGGTGGGCCGCCTCCTGGCCTGGCTGCTCCTCCTCCTCCTCCAGGTGCCCCTCCTGGCCTGCCTCCTCCTCCTCCTCCTGGCCTGGCTCCTCCTCCTGCAGGTGGCCCTCCTCGTCTGCCTGCTCCTCCTGCTGGTGATGGAGCCCTGTGTATGTAAACAGAGTATGGATGAGATGAGCACATGCAACATGGCTTGCATAGTGCTGTAGCTGGGTGACCTGAGCCAGGGGATGGGGGAAGGTGTGAGGAGGCATGGCCTATACCCATGGGGGACTGAGATGCATCAGATGACATGACAGGGAACCCTGGAAGCTGCACTGACAAAAAACACACAGGACATGTTGGCAGATCACACTCATTGGGGACCAGCATGTTTGCATTGTGAGATGCAACGAGGGTTTGGTGACATGTTTTTGTTGTTTTTAAGGGGGGGGCAGTGGGAAGGGTGTTTAGCACATTACTTTTATGTGAGGGAGGCCATGACGTCCAGTAAAAGTAGGGCCTCAGGCAGGTCTACCAGGACACACTATCCACCCACCCCAGAAAGGGGGAGACTAAAGTGAGGCATGTCATCTCATTCATCTTGGGGGGGGGGGGGGGGGGAATGGTCGTTGGAAGTTGCAGCCACAGTCATGAGAGGGCACCTGCAACCTGCATCCTTGATCTGGGACCAATAAATATGTTATTACTTATTAGTTGGCTATTAGCCACATATTGTACAGGACATTTGCATTAATCAATAAATATATTTACAAATCAGTACAGGTGTCCTGTTTTTGAATACTTACGGCGAGCCCTGAGGTGCCGTCGCACTGCCCGGATGAGCTCGGGCCTCTCCCGCCTCACACGGCGGAACCTCCTCCGTAGGGACTCCAGGTCCTGGTGAACACCGAAGCGTCTGTAAGATATAAGTTTGTAGAGCACGAGTGAGGGGATGGTCCTTCTTGCCCTTTGCACACACATTCATTTGTTATTCAAATAGCAGAGAGAGGGTCAACACTTTTTTTTTGGGGGGGGGGATCACCTCCATTAGTCCAGATTCCTAGAAGCCACCTTTGTACAATTTTTGGGGGTGCTACCCCCAGTGGAGATCACCCCTCCCTGGATCCATACAAGGCATTTATTCTATATTGGGGGTGCTCAAGCACCCACAGCAGCCACCGAGTTGGCTCCTATGCAGATGATGCCATAGAGGTGGCCATGAGGCCAGAAAGTACCGTTTGTATGCATTATAATTTATGCTTGTAAAACTACTTTATTATATGTTATCATTACCCTGTTATCAAGTATAGTATACGTTTAATTGGTATAATGTTTCCACTATTCCGATGTGTTGTAAGCCACATAGAGCCTGCAAAGAGGGGTGGGAAAATGTGAGGTTCACAGGCAAGAAATAATTAAATAACGAAATACATTATTGTAGGGATGTGGGAATGGTCGTCCTTTCAAGAACATACATTTTATTAGTGATTGTGTATGTACCCATAGTACTCATTATCCATGCATTCACACTCCAGTTACTGGTTACATTGATGATGGAGCTGTTATATGTGTAGGTACAGGAGGGGTGTATGTGTGGGCCAAACACTTACCTTTCAAGCCTGTCCCTAATGCTGGACCAGGCTCTCATGGCCTGTAGCCTGGGGGGCAGGTGGTGGTGGCTGATAAATAGCCGATGCCTGTGCCTTAGGCATAGCCACACCAGCAGCAGGCTTTCTTCGTGGCCGAAGTTTGGCTCACGTCGGTGCGCCATTTTTTCAGGTGTTGGAAAACATGTGCCTTATATAGACGTCCTTGCGTGATGGACGTCGTTTCGAGCACAGCTCCATATATGGATGACCATCCCATATATGGCCCTATCAGCACGTGGACGCCGTCATAAGCTTAGACGTCTTTGACGTGCATGCCTGGTTGTTATGCGTGCGGAACTTGCCTTATATAGATGAGTATGAAGCACCCGACCCTTTTCACATATACACAATATGCATATAGCTGCATGCAGTTCCGGACATCCAGAAAGGGCACATATGAGGAATATTCGGTGGAGCAGCATGATCTTTCTGTAGTTGACGCATATAAACGTTCCTCATATTTTCCCGTACCTGGATGTCCAGAACAGCATGTACTGTACTTGCGGGACACCTATATACATTCTTTTACACACTTTCTGATTTGGTCATTTGCACCTGCGATAATCGAACGTGTTAGGATGCCCAATTTAGTCACGCTTATGCGCTCCTCATTTGGTGGTTTTGCTACAGGGATAATCGATTATCGAAAAACGCCCATACTATTTTCCGATTATACATGCCTGATTTTGGACATTTTCGTAAGGACGTCCTATTGCGTTCTTGGACGCCCTTTCGATTATGCCCCTCCACATCAACCGGCTCACCTTTGTCCACATGTTTGTTCACCCCTTCCAAGAAATGTAGTAGATTGGTGAGGCAAGATTTCCTTTGACTAAATCCATGTTGGCTTTGTCTCATTAATCCATGGTTATGTATATGGCCACACTCACTGTTCTATAATTTCCTGGATCGCCTCTGAAACCCTTTTTAAAAATTGATGTTACATTGGCCACTCTCCAATCTATCATGCTGGATTTTAAAGATAAATTATGTATTACTAACATGCAAGTTCATTTTTTTAGGCTGAATGGCTGGAGCTGTTCTGACCGTTCAATTGTATTGTTATTGTGCCTAAAGATTGTAGTGGTTTATATTGGGTGTTAATAAAGCTGTGGCCCTGTTCTTTTTGCCACATGTTGTGTGGTTTGTTTTATTAGGTGGGTTAGGGGTATGTGGGACTCCCCACATTAAACATTTTCCGCCAAAGTCGCTATACTCACATTAGCCCTCTCCTTAAGTCACTTCACTGGCTCCCTATCTGTTTCCGCATTCAATTCAAACTTCTCATATTGACCTATAAATGCATTCACTCTGCCGCTCCCCAGTACCTCTCCACTCTTGTCTCTCCCTACGCCCCCCCTCAGGTACTCCATTCTGTTGATAAATCTCTCTTATCTGTCCCCTTCTCCTCTACTGCTAATTCCAGACTCCGTTCCTTTTATCTTGCTGCACCTCACGCCTGGAATAAACTTCCCGAGCCTGTAAGTCTAGCCCCATCTTTGGCCGTTTTCAAGTCCAAACTCAAAGCCCACCTCTTTACCACTGCTTTTGACTCCTAACCACTGCTCACTTGCCCTGTCCTTTTTATCCTTACCTCTTTATTCCCTTACCCTTAATTGTTCTGTCTGTCTGCCTGTCTTATCTAGATTGTAAGCTCTTTGAGCAGGGACTGCCTTTTTTGTGTATGGTGTACAGCGCTGCGTATGCCTTGTAGCGCTATAGAAATGATAAGTAGTAGTAGTAGTAGTAAACAGCAGTGTTATTAAACTTAAGGGCCCTGTTACTAAAGAGTTGACGCATGGCAACAAGCTTGCCACGGCCCAATATTTAACTACCACCGATCCCAATCCCAGCGTGTGCTATATCCAGCACTATAAAAAATGTTCTATTTTTATAGTGCCAGTACTTACCCGGCGGTAATCGGGCAGCACCGTGCACTGCCCAGTTACTTCTGGGTTAGCGTGGGAGCCCTCACCGCCACCTCAATAGGTAGAGGTAAGTGCTCCCCTCCAAAATGGCCACACAACAACTGGTTCGCTTATTGCATGGCCATTTCTTTTCCCCAAAAATGGCCAGCCTTTTGCCCGCTGCAGTAAAAGGGGGCCTCAGCGTGCATTAAATACATGTGCTGATGCTAGCGCAGGCCCCCTTTTACCACAGCTTAGTAAAAGGACTCCTTAGTTATTAGCACTACCAGCAATAATATGAGTCTTGCCTGGATCTTTATCAACTAGAGCTGGGCCCATCCCTTCACTTGCCAGTCACTTTTAACAGTGTGACAGTTTACCAATATTCCACTGACTGAAATAATCAGCCCCTTCCCTCTCCCCTCCCCAGGTTTTTTTTCTTTTTTACCAGTCAATTAAGCTGTTGACTCAGAACAGGTTGCTTCCCAGTCTGGTAAGTAAAACTCTGGCAGTTTTTCCATCAATTTTTTCAGAACTCGTAAGTTGAGTCACTCGCTCAAGGTTTTTTAAAATATAATTTTATTTATCAGATTAACCCATAGTCAGTGGAACCAGACAGAATAAACTCCTTTTCTGTCAAAGCTTTATTTTAAAACCACAGACAAGCGAATAAATTTGTCTACGAGTCCCTTAAGGGATATTTAGCCTTTCCCAGAATTGTTCTGTGTGTTTCTAACCACAATTCTCTTTAACATCACTCACTCAGTTTCTTGTTTCACTGGAACCACGGCTGCCATTGAATTCAATTTCAATACATTTTCTCATTCCTACCTTTTTAACCTTTTACTTTAATACTCTCAGACACACTCTTTTATACTCTTAGGGCCATATTTTTTAACCTTCACTAATATTTTGCACTAATACGCATTAGCCAAAATTAAGGCAAATTAGGTTGCAAAATCTGTGGCCCTTTTACTAAGCCTAATAAATATCTATGCAAGCCCAACACGTGCCAAAATGGAGTTACCGTCAGGCAACCACGTGGCTCTTTCGGTAATTTCATTTTTGGTGCACGTCTGATACGCGTGGCCGAAAAATAATTTTTATTTTCGGATGTGGGTATCGGACGTGTGCCAAGTGACATTTGACGTGCATTGGTCATTACTGTCTGGTTACTGCATGAGACTTTACCGCTAGATCAATGGCTGGCGGTAAGGTCACAGACCCAAAATAGATGCGCGGCAATTTTGATTTTGCTGCATGTCCATTTTTGGCAAAAATTTGAAAAAGGCCTTTTTTATAGGTGCACTGAAAAATGGATTGGCGCGCACCCAAAAGCCGTACCTACACTACCATAAACCATTTTTCAGCACACCTTAGTAAAAGGACCCTTTGTGAGTTAGCTGTTGGGAAAGCAGTAATGCAGAGGAAAGGGAAAACAATGGGATTTGATATATTGCCTTTCTGTAGTTACAATCAAAGTGATCTTTACATATTATATACAGTGTGATAAGGCAGGTAAGCAGAGATATAGCAAAGAGCAGGGCATCCCAAAACTACAACGTCCAGAATTCCCTGGGGGACGGGGAGAAAGGGGCGGTCCAAAAACCCCGGGAGGGATTCTCAGCAAAAGCGGAAGGGAAGGCAGCCCAGGGAACAGGGAGCTATTTTCTCCAGTTACCAGTAGGGGGAGGAAGAGCCATGAGGACGCCCAGTTCCCATGGCTGCATAATCAATACCAGATTCCTGCCAGCTGTGAAGGGAGGAGGGGAGAGTTTCTGAAGGCTCTGAAGCAGGGGGAGGGGGGAGCAAGGGGGAGAGGAGGAAGCTGAGTTGCCGGAACTGATGGATTACAAGGAGGAGGAGGAGCTGGATATGCCTGCCGAAGTGCCAGCCCAAGAGGAGACAGCCAGCATGGACTGGGAAAATACTCAAGGTTAACCTCTCCAGCACAAGAGCACGTGGAAGGCCACAGGTGTTTGTACTGTGTAGAGGGAGGTGTGCAACCAGCCTGCATGGGACAAAGCTGGTGGAAGTGCTGAAGAAGGAAAGGTATAATGTTCCTAGTTCATATAATTTTTCTCTACTTTTGGAGGGTTTGTTTTGTGGAACTGAATTTTTTCTAAAAGACTGAACTGCACTTGGCTAAATGCTGGGTGAAATTCTGCTAAAAGTAGAACTGAACTGTGGGGAACTGGGCTAAAGATAAGCCGGAGTAAATAAGGGAAAAGCAGAACTTTGCTACCAAACGAAGGGGACGGTGTGGGTAATTGGAACTGTTTCCCCCAATAGTGAGAGGATTTTGTTTGTTTTGATTGCGGAGGGAGTTGGCATTAAATATTTTTCTGTTCTGAACTGAGTCCTGCACAAGCGTGGAGGCAGGGGCCTAAATTGCTGCATACATTCCGCGGAAAAGGGAGACGGTATCACAACAGGCACTTATTTTGTACCTGGGGCAATGGAGGATTAAGGACCTCTTTTCCTATGCGGCAAATGAGAAGACGTCTATTCAGTTCCTATGGGCTTCCTCTCATTTGCCACGCAGAAATCACTAGTGCAGCTTTGTAAAAGAGGCACCAAGTGACAGAGCCAGTGTTATTGAGGGGGGGGGGGGGGGGGGGGGCAAACAAGGCAGCTTCCTGAGCCCCACAGTCCCATCATAAGCTGCCTCCAACTGCCCCGAAGCTTTCCCTCTCTGCCGCGATCCACCCCTCTCTGATGCAATTTCCACCTGGGCAGATCAGAGCAGAGAAGGAAAGCTTCGGGGCAGCTGGGGGCAGCTTGTGACGATGGCTGCTGCGTCGGGGTCCTTCTGAGATGGGAAATACAAATTTTAAAGAAGATTGCAAGGGAGGGGAAGAGAGGAGGAGACTGACTGTGGTGGGGAGAAGGGTAAGAGATTCCTGGACCATTCAGTAGCAATGCAGTTGGGGAGATCGTGGAAGGGGGCAGGGAGGAGAGGGGATCAGCGGCCCCCTCCTTAATTTTTGCCCTGGGCCCCAGCATATCTAAAACCAGTCCTACTAAGTGATATACCCAAGGTCACAAGGAGCTGCAGTGGGAATTAAACCCTGTTTCCCTGGTTTTCAGGCCACTGCACTAATCATTAGGCTACTCCTCCACTTGTGTATTAATGGTATAATCGATAATGAAGAAATTAATTTAATTTAATTTTACGCAAACTATTTCATTTTACCTTTCAGCTCAGTGCAGATTACAGTGGTAGCATAAAAATTTCATTTATACAGTATAAAATCACTAACATTGGCACTTGACAGCATTTGTACTTACTCACTGATGACCTAAATAAACTTCTGGCAACTTATTTAAGTGGATAAATCTTGGCCGCTGTTTTAATTGAATACCATGCAATGGTATATATAACAAAACTCTACTTCCAAATATATATTTAAGTCAATTCAGCCTTCACTTCTCTTAATTCCCTTGTACACAGATAGTGGGTACTGACCTAGCTGCCCATGCCTAATCCATAAAATGCACAAATACTCAACACCCATCCTGGTAAAGTGAGACCTGAAGTATCATCAAGGCCTCACCTCCGCTTATGGTGGTTTTGCACAAAAGCAGATCACCCACTAATAAACAACATTTCATGTTATCTTGTTGTCATTAGATGAAGACTGCCTGCATTTTTCTATTAATTTATCACAGCTGCGACTCCTAACCCTAATATCAACTCCAAAGAACATTTAAGACCTTATCTCAGTAACTAAGCCATACCCAAATTAAATCACAACAACCACCCTTCAGGGCCACTGAGAGACTGGGTTGGGCCCGTGGCAAGGCTGCCCCCAGGGGCCCCATCCATGGTACCGCCCTCCCCCCCGAGGCCATCGCGCCGAAGTCCCCAGTATCCACCTGCCCACCCCCAGCCCCATCGACAGCCTCCCTCTGTCCGCCACTGGGCCGGGCCCCCTGCATTCAAATCACAGCGCCTCATCTCCCTGTGAAAGCGCAACAGCGGCTGATCGCCTTCCTTCGGGCCTTCCCTCCCTCTGTCCCGCCTTCATGGAAGTTACATCAGACGAGGGTGGGACACAGGGAGGGAAGGCCCGAAGGGAGGCGATCTGCCGCTGCTGCGCTTTCACACGGAGGTGAGGCGCTGTGATTTGAATGCCGGGGGCCTGGCCCGTTGGCGGATGGTTGACGGAGCCGAGGGCGGGCAGGTAAGAATTGGGACTACGGCGCCGCACCCCCCCTTGGAGGCCCGGGGAACTTTGTCCCCCCTGTCCCCCCCCTCTCGGCAGCCCTGCCACCCTTCTTCTCTAAGTGCCTCTTGTACAAAGCTGCGCTAGTGATTCCCAGCGCGGTAAATGAGAGTAAGCCTATTTGCCGCGTGGGAATTGCTAGCACGGCTTTGTAAAAGAAGTCCTAATGGAGAGAGTGGGTGGGATTAAATTACACCCTTAAAGTTTCCTTCCTATACCTCAACTACCACTCGTCCCACAAAATTTCCTTCACAAAAAGCCCACCAAAGCCATCCAATGGCTCACTCTCCCTTGATCCCACCCTGAACCCCAAACCTCCAATGATCATGCTAGATTTGCACCAATTGCTGCCCATCTTCCCCATAACACTAAAATCAATATATATAAACGGCGAGTGTCGTACTCACTCGCAAATGCGCAGTAGAGACCTTCTCTGCCCCGCCCCCGCATCAATACGTGATGACGGGGGACGGAACAGAGAGGGTCTGTACTGCTTATTTCTGAGGGAGGGACACCGCCGTCTAACGCTCCCCCCACCCGAGTCGCCGCCGCCACCCACCTTCTACTCGGTCGGGCCCTCGCTCCACTATTGAAACAGCGAGGGTCCGGGAACGCAGCACTGAGCTCTGCTGAGCTGCCGACGTCGCCCTTCCTTCTTCTTCTCTGCCTCTGTCCCGCCCTCGACGACGTTAAGTCACACGAGGGCGGGACAGGCAGAGAAGAAGAAGGAAGGCCGACGTCGGCAGGTCAGCACTCAGCAGAGCTCAGTGCTGCGTTCCCGGACCCTCGCTGTTTCAATAGCGGAGCAAGGGCCTGGCCGGGTGAAAGGTGGGTGGTGACGGCTCGGGGGGGGGGGCGGCCCTTTCAACCCCCCATTCCTATAATAGCCCGTTTTCACGGGCTCAAAGGCTAGTCCATAAATAAAACATTCCTTTCAAAGTTCCTACCTTTTTTAGATTAAATTATACATTTATTTTATAATGTCCTACATAATCAATTTTATTAATGTAATTCTTTCTTATTACCACATCAATTTTGTCTTTATCAAATTTGAAACCTTTCATACCCCCTCTCCACAGTACCTTTTTTACCCCTCCCCCACCCATAAACCCCTTTTTACTAGTAATCCTGCAGCAAGGCCGATGTTATATGGCCCACAGTTAGTTCTCTGGGCCCTCTTTATAAATCCAAGTACTCACAACGTTAGCAGATATTTTCGAAAAAGCCAGGTTTTTAGTGGTTGTCAAAAACATTCAGTTTGAAGAAATCAATCTAAGCTGATTAGAAAAAGAATTCCACAACTGTACACCACTACCATAGCCCTTATGGGTGAAGGACTGCACCTATATATGGGTACAGTGGTTTGTGGTGGGTTTTGGAGAGCTTGCTGTTTCCTCCACAAATGTAACAGGTAGGGGGGGGGGGGGGTATGGGCCTGGATTTGCCTGTCTGAAGCGCACTGCATTACCCACTAAAACTGCTCCTGGGACCTGCATGCACTGTCATGAACCTGAGTATGACATTTGAGGCTGGCATAGAGGCTGGCATGACATATTTTTTGAGAGTGGGAGGGGGTTAGTGACCACTGGGGGAGTAACAGGAGGTCATCTCCGATTCTCTCCGGTGGTCATCTGGAGGGGCATAATCGAACGGGGCATCCATGTTTTCCTGAGGGCGTCCTCGCAGGATGTCCTTGCAAAGGGGCGGGGAAACCGTATTATCGAAACAATATGGGCAGCCATCTTTCGTTTCGAAAATACGGCCAGGGACTCCCAAATCTCAACATTTAGGTCGACCTTAGAAATGGTCGTCCTTAGAGATGGTCGTCCCTGGTTTTCAGCGATAATGGAAACGGAGGATGCCCATATCAGAAACGACCAAATCCAAGCCATTTGGTCGTGGGAGGAGTCAGCATTCATAGTGCACTGGTCCCCCTGACATGCCAGGGCACCAACCGGGCACCCTAGGGGGCACTACAGTGGACTTCACAAATTGCTCCCAGGCACATTAGCTCCCTTTCCTTGGGTGCTGAGCCCCCCAAACCCCCCCCACCAAATCCACTACCCACAACTGTACAACACTACCATAGCCCTAAGGGATGAAGGGGGCTCCTACATGTGGGTACAGTGGGTTTTGAAGGGCTCACATTTACCACCACAAGTGTAACAGGTAGGGGGGATGGGCCTGGGTCCGCGTGCCTGAAATGCACTACACCCACTAAACTGCTCCATGGACCTGCATACTGCTGTTAGGGAGTGGGGTATGACATTTGAGGCTGGCAAAAATACTTTTAAAGGTTTTTTTTAGGGTGGGAGGGGGTTAGTGACCACTGGGGAGTAAGGGGAGGTCATCCCCAATTCCCTCCGGTAGTCATCTGGTCAGTTCGGTCACCTTTTTGAGGCTTGGTCGCAAGAAAAAATGGACCAAGTAAAGTCGGCCAAGTGCTCATCAGGGACGCCCTTCTTTTTTTCATTATCGGCCGAGGACGCCCATGTGTTAAGCTTGGCCCAGTCCCGCCTTCGCTATGCTTCTGACATGCCCCCGTGAACTTTGGTCATCTCCATGATGGAAAGCAGTTGAGGATGCCCAAAATTGGCTTTCGATTATGCCGATTTGGACGACCCTGGGAGATTGACGCCCATCTTGCGATTTGTGTCGAAAGATGGGCACCCTTCTCTTTTGAAAATAAGCCTGCTGGTCATTTCCGGCACCTTTTTGTACCTTATTCGTTAAAAAAACACCTCTGGGTGAAAACGTTCAAGTGTTCGTCAGGGACGTCCTTGTTTTTTTCGATTATGGGTCAAAGACGTCCAAGTGTTAGGCATACCCAAGTCCCGTCTTCGCTACGCCTCCGATATGCCCCTTCAACTTTGGCTGTCCCTGCAACGGATTGCAGTTGGAGACGTCCAAAATCAGGTTTCAGTTATACCGATTTGGATGTCTCTAAGAGATGGACGTCCATCTTCCGATTTATGTCGAAAGATTGATGTCCTTCTCTTTCGAAAATGAGCCCAATAGTAACCTATGGAACTTTGTAAGTCTAAGTGCATTGAAAATGAGCCCTATAGTCTCTGCTCATTTACCACCCTTAGCATGCCCCCAGTAGGAATTTGAACTTTTTAGTGTTTAATGCAATAACTAGTGGACGCTAATATTTAATATACTGCATTAACTGTTAATGCAACACCATGCTCTTAGCATGTATCAAAAGCCACATTAAACACTTAAGGGTCTGTTTATTAAAGTATTGTGGGTTTTTGCACTTTCTGCACCTTAGGGACTAGATTCTATATATCACGCCTAAAAAATCGGTGCCGAAAAAAATATGCCTAGACATATTCTATAAACCATGCCTAAAGTTAGGTGTGGTTTATAGAATATACCTAAATCTAGGCATAGTTTATAGAATATGCCCAGCGCCTTTTTTCTGAGACAATATTTAGTTACGGCCATTTATGCCAATAAAAACTTGGTGTAAATGCTGATTCCTAAATTGCATTCGGAATGGGAATATTCCACAACACTGAATGAAAATTCAAGGAATATCCATGCCCCTCCCATGGCTATGCCCCTTTTCAAATCCGTGTCTTAGAATTTACACACATCACTTTATAGAATACACTTAGGGCCCCTTTTACAAAGCGGCGGTAAGCCCATCACAGGCTTACTGCTTGCTAAAAAGGAACTACCGCTGGCCTTCTGCAGTAGTTCCCACACCCAGTGTGCTGTCATATTTCAAATGCCGTTGTGTACCCAGTGATAATCTGCCTGGTTAGTGCGGGATCCCTTACCGCCACCTCAATGGTCCACTGATTCAAATGAGGAATTAGTCAACAGGAGTTGAAAAGATGGTCTTGAAAAAGACTTTTGATAAAATATGAGTACTTTATGGCAGGATGCTGCTTGTAGACAATGTTGGTTGTAACTATAATAAAGACTTGTTTGGACCTAAAAAAAAAAAGAGATAAATATATAGCATAATAAAAACAGGACACATACGTATGTGGTATATATACTCATCTTCACCACCAAAGAACTATAATACAAAAGAAGCCAAAACTATACTATACCGTTCCCTTGGATATTTGCAGATCTAGGGAAAGGGTGTGTAGCTATGGGTCCAGAGCCCCCCAGGAGTAGTATTACAGTAACTATGTGATACAGGGTACATAGGGCAGCGGCCCAGGTACATCACTGTTCTTTTTTTCAAGCATGACAAACCAACTGTTCTAACCTATACACTACTCCATCTCCTGTGTAACCTATTGTGTCTGTCATCTGAGGATGTTTTAGGAGATCAGCATGCTCAGGTCAGAGAATAGATTGCCAGTATATAATGCCCTGGAAAAACAATTCTGTTAGACATCTATCACATGCCGACAATACCACTCCCTCTCCCATTCAACCTATACCTCTTAAATATATAAGCCCAAGGCTTCAGTATGGCACACCCAACCACAGATGGCTCTCTTGGTGACCTCTCCAACATCAAGGAAACACAGTAATTAGCCTGCGATTTCCAAAATACACTTTACTCCATGGGATGACTTATCATTGAGACCATAGGGCAGTGCCTGAGGGTCCACGACAGTAGGGGATCCACTTTCCTCTTCCTTTTTTGGTAGGTGGTGAGGGGCCCAGTTCACTGTCAGTCCACCACTGGATGGGCCTGTTTTCCAAAGCAAAATCTATTTTCCATGATTCGAGCCAGCTGACAGTTAAAATGTGTATGTTGACCAACTGCTACAGTGGGACTTAAGAAGCACTCTGTAGCTTCAGAGGGTGATTTGCTAACCATTAGACTACACTACTTAGACAGCTTTTAGGCTTGTTAGTGATGAGACACCTCTCAGCAGAGTAGGGATTTTCTGGCCATCTCTGACATAGAAGACCCCCCCCCCCCCCAATGGAGTGCAACACCTAGCTCTTCCTATCAACCGAGACAAATGTGTATGTTGGATAGTTCTGAGGAAGTAAAAAGCAGGTTTGGCCAAAAGGTTAATATAGCAGAACCCCCAAGCTACAGAAATAAGTTAGTCCATAGGAAAGAATCTCTTCAAAAGAAAGTCTTAAGTCTAAATAGAATATGCCTAAAGCTGGGATGTGCGCTGTTCTTGTAGATGTGGCCATTTACACCGAGAACAACTTTATGTGAATACCAGCATCCAAATATCCACGTGGAACAGCAAATTCTGTAATCACATGCATAGAATTTAGAAATGCTCATGCCACAGCCATGTCAAACCCCTCAATATGCCCTCTTTTCAGATCTGCAAGGTAGGATTTATATAGAGTACGATATAGGATACACGTAGCGAGTAGTGTGCATAAATTCCAATTAGTGCTACTAATTGCTTGTTAACCATCCAATTATTGCTGCTGATTGGCTAGTTAACCAATTAGGTTATGTGCATTGTATAGAATACATTGTGATTTGCATGTGGAAATTTTGGCGCACTATATAGAATCCAAGGGCATGTGCATAAAAGGTTCTTATAAAGGGGCACTTTTACTAAGCAGCTTTAAATGGCATAACATAGGATGTGCTCAGACCACATGTGCACATGTCAACCGTGCACTAAAAATATTATTTTTGAGCGAGCGTGTCTGGAGGCAGAAAGTGGACATTAACCAGTTAGTGCAGCTATATTACCATGTGCTAACTAGTTAGTACATGGATACCGAGTGGGCCCTTACTGCCTCCAAAATTGGTAGCAGTAAGTTCACATGGGGTAAATATTTTTAATGGCCACGTGCTAATGGCAACATTAACATATGTACAATATATAATAGAGGGTTCTCTTTACAACTTGCGCACACGCAGAGGTTATAGGAGGAAAAGCCTCAAGAAGCTCCTAAAATTTTTCAACAATCATACAGGAGCAGGACTTCTTCATCATCGGCAAAAACCTCCTTAGTTGGTTGGAACAGCCTGTCAATCTTTATAACATAATCTGGCTTAGGCTGTCAGGTCTTTACTATTTTCTGAAATCTAACAGCACAATAATCAATAAAGCAGAACTTAACTTTGGCTGTCAGGTCTCTACTCTTCTCGAGAACTCTTCAACTGACCGCGATCAACGGTGGCCAGTGTTTCAATTAACTGCTTCAGGATCACAGGCCAGAAGAATCCGCTCCATTCACAGCACAAGTTTCACGCCATTAATATGGCCATTAATACAAATACAAAAAGGCCATTTTTTTTGGCCATGGTAAAAATGGCCTTTTGAGCATGGGAAAGACCCATGTAAGGACATGCTAAGGATACTTTTTTTACCACAGCTTAGTAAAACGGCCCAATATCTTTAAGGGAAGATGCGAGTGCATTTGCTGAACTGCCTTTTCAAAATAACTCAAAACTGAGCACTATTAAAGAAAAATAAATTCAACTAGTAAAACAAACAACAATAACAAACCTTCATTGCATATTAGTATCTTAACAAAAAAAAAAAATACACAAAAGAAACCGTGATGCTGGCTGACCTTCATCTTCAAAAGGAAACTCGGCAGGGAGTTTTCCTTTCTAAATATGCTTGTACAGTCAAGGGAGCAAAGACACCTGTGAGCATATTGATGCTGTAGATACTGTGAAAATTATTCCATATGTCTTATGAGACACATGGAGCAATTATGGCATGTTTCAAAGGAATTTATTAAGGAAAATTTGTGTCACAAGATAACTACATTTGATCTTAGGACTATCAAAGTTGAAAGCAAGAGTCCTTTCTCATTCTTAATTTGGGCAAAAAAATCTGATTAAATGAAAGGATTTTAAATACATTAGGAACTGTTTCATGAGTCCAGAATCTGGTAAATTGGGTGAAATATATAAACTAGCCAACATCTTTCATTCCCCATACAAAGCTGGCAACAGCCCATCTCTGCTTTGCTGAAAATCAAAGTCACCCACAAGGTTTTCTTTCTTTTAATAATGGATACTTTTAGATACCTCCTAAGGTCCTTTTCCCCTTGTCATGTTTAAAGGTTTTATTGTTTCCAGAAAAGCTTTTGTTGCTCCCTCTGGAGACTGAGTTGATCCTACGTAATAGTAATTCAGTGGCTCTCTCTTGCTGGAAACCTGCTTCAAACAGAATAATTAAGCTGGAAGCTGAAGGAGAGGTTATGCAAGCTGTCATCCTCCATTGTGTCTGAGGCATCAACTGTGCTCTGAACAAATTAGGTGTCACTCTGTTAAATTACAGTCAGAAAGGCAAATCAGTTTATAGAAGTCTTATTTGGTCTCCTGGAAGGCTCCTGCATTCATAAAACAGCTAATCTTTATTTTCTGGCAATGCTTTTAAAAACTTTACTCTCCCTTGGAAATCCTTTAAAAAATAAAAACAGCACTTCTTCTGAATGACTAATAGAATTTCAAACATTACGGAACATTTTGTTCTCTCTTGTTTTATTCCAATATATTAAAATAATCATATATATTGCCTGGTAATAAAAGAGAGAATATCCCCAGTGATTCTCGAAAACCTAAGTCTGTAATCCTGGATTAATATGGTGTAACATTTGAGAAACGTAGGGAAATATCTCTGGAGCATGTCAAGTGTGCTTAATTTCAATTTCTAAACCTGAGCTGATTCTATTAGCACTTCATTAGGATTCATGCAACAGAAAATATGGGAAATGAAATTAATTTTGTTGACATTTCACCTTTGAGACTTGAGTATGAAAACACCTACAAATGGAGAGGGGAGGAACAAAGGGACGGAGGAAAAGAGTGAGGAAGAATCAGACATAAAGGGGAAGAGAGGATAAAGCAGAGAAAGGCAAAATAAATAGGAAAAAGTCGGGATGTGCACAGGCAAGACATGCAGTTTCATCTTTTTAACATTTTTTTTAGTTTATTTCATGCATTCATAAGTACATAAGTAATGCCACACTGGGAAAAGACCAAGGGTCCATCGAGCCCAGCATCCTATCCATGACAGCGGCCAATCCAGGCCAAGGGCACCTGGCAAGCTTCCCAAACGTACAAACATTCTATACATGTTATTCCTGAAATTGTGGATTTTTCCCAAGTTCATTTAGTAGTGGTTTATGGACTTGTCCTTTAGGAAACCGTCTAACCCCTTTTTAAACTGTGCTAAGCTAACCGCCTTCACCACGTTCTCCGGCAAAAAATTCCATAGTTTAATTATGCGTTGGGTGAAGAAACATTTTCACCGATTTGTTTTAAATTTACTACACTGTAGTTTTATCGCATGCCCCCTAGTCCTAGTATTTTTGGAAAGCGTGAACAGACGCTTCACATCCACCTGTTCCACTCCAATCATTATTTTATAAACCTCTATCATGTCTCCCCTCAGCCGTCTCTTCTCCAAGCTAAAAAGCCCTAGCCTCCTTAGTCTTTCTTCATAGGGAAGTCGTCCCATCCCCGCTATCATTTTAGTCGCCCTTCGCTGCACCTTTTCCAATTCTACTATATCTTTCTTGAGATGCGGCAACCAGAATTGAACACAATACTCAAGGTGCGGTCGCACCATGGAGCGATACAACGGCATTATAACATCCTCACACCTGTTTTCCATACCTTTCCTAATAATACCCAACATTCTATTCGCTTTCCTAGCCGCAGCAGCACACTGAGCAGAAGGTTTCAGTGTATTATCGACGACGACACCCAGATCCCTTTCTTGGTCCGTAACTCCTAACATGGAACCTTGCATGACGTAGCTATAATTCAGGTTCTTTTTTCCCACATGCATTACCTTGCACTTGCTCACATTAAACGTCATCTGTCATTTAGCCGCCCAGTCTCCCAGTCTCGTAAGGTCCGTCTCTAATTTTTCACAATCCTGTCGCAAGTTAACGACTTTGAATAACTTTGTGTCTTCAGTAAATTTAATTACCTTGCTAGTTACTCCCATCTCTAAATCATTTATAAATATATTAAAAAGCAGTGGTCCTAGCACAGACCCCTGAGGAACCCCACTAACTACCCTTCTCCATTGTGAATACTGCCCATTTAACCCCACTCTCTCTGTTTCCTATCCTTCAACCAGTTTTTAATCCACAATAGGACATTTCCTCCTATCCCATGACCCTCCAATTTCCTCTATAGCTTTTCATGAGGTACCTTGTCAAACGACTTTTGAAAATCCAGATACACAATATCAACCGGCTCCCCTTTGTCCACATGTTTGTTTACTCCTTCAAAGAATTGAAGTAAATTGGTCAGGCAAGATTTCCCCACACAAAAGCCGTGCTGACTTGGTCTCAGTAATCCATGTCCTCGGATGTGCTCTGTAATTTTGTTTTTGATAATAGCCTCTACCATTTTCCCTGGCACCGACGTCAGACTCACCGGTCTATACTTTCCCGGATCTCCCCTGATAATCATAACATTTTAACCTGTAGTAGAACTTTTTAATGCACTCAATGGCATGTGCATTAATTAATAGATTAATGCACACATGTCCACAGATTCTATAAATGGCGCTTTAAATTGTGGAACACAAATTTGGGCACATGCTCAATTTGCGCATGCAATTTAATTGATTAATTAATCAATTAGCACCAATAATTGGGCCCTAACAATCATCAGTGTTTATTGGCATTAATTAAGATCTACATGTGTAAATTTACGAGCGGATCAAAAAAGGGAGCACAGCCAAGGGAGGGTCATGGTCGGATCAGGGGCGTTCCTGTAATTTATGCACATTATTATATGGGTGATCTGCACCTAATTTAGGCATGAAGATTTACACCAGGGTTCGGTTGGTGTAAATGGTCATGTCTAAATGTAGTCACGGATTCAGGTGCTAAGCGCTATTCTATAAATGATGACCAACTCAGAGCATTGCTTATAAAATGGCACTTAGCACTCATTTTTTTTGGCACCATATACAGAATCTAGTCCATGGTGGATAATATACCTAAACCTCCACTACCCAAGCAACAAAGGACTCAAATACAAAATCCATCTATGCAACCAGCTTTGCCTATTTAAGCGCACAACTATGGAACGCACTGCCAAAAGCAGTAAAAACTACGCTCGACCATCTAGACTTCCGGAAAGCACTAAAGACAGACCTGTTCAGAAGAGCATACCCCACCGTCTCAACATAAAATACCTGGACACCTACGTCATAATGAAAGACCTTAATGAACATTACCTAACTCTTCCTCCCCTCTCCCTCTCTAAGACCCCCCCCCCCAAACCAACCTACCATACATGTACTTCATCCCATCACAATATCACTTTGTATTATTCACACTATGTATTTGTTCATACCGGAATCGGCTATCGCCGTCAATGGTAATATGTAAGCCACATTGAGCCTGCAAATAGGTGGGAAAATGTGGGATACAAATGTAACAAATAATAATAATAATAATAATAATAATAATAATATAACAGGTTGCTTATCTGTGAAGGCCAAATAGACAACTGTTTCAAACCCATTTCATAAAGACACACAAACAGCAATTCTCTAAACTGGGCACTGCACCCATTTCACGAGTAAATGTTTAGCATACTAGCACTCAGGAGGGATTCATCAAGGTGCAGTAAAAAATCTCTTTTTACTGCACCTTGATTCAGCAACCTGTGGGATATCAGTGCTGCAGGTTGCAGAATCCCATTTGTAAAAAAATAATGCTGCCTGTGAGCCACGTCACAAGTAGCGTCATTATCTCGGCTTGATACTTGCACGCCTGCAGAAAAGGGTCCCCTGGCTGAAGCCCTCTGCTTAAAGCTTTTTCCCACCACCCAGTTCCCCACCCCTAGCCTCCCCAAGATACTCGCATCCACCCCCTAAAGGGGTTACCTGTAAAGCATTGGTGGTCCGGGGGGGGGGGGGGGTCCTTTGCCATGAGTGATACACAGGTGCTCCTGCCCAGTCTGGTGCCTTTCCCAAAATGGCACCCTTAGAGATTGTCTCATACAACTACCACTAGGGGTCATGTTTCTGTTTAAAAAATACACACACACACACACACACACACACACACACACACACACACACACACACATATATTTTTTAGATATGTGGCTATATATGGCCATATAATTATCTTTAGAGTTTCAACTTTTTTTTTTAAGCCAGCATTACATATTTAGAATACATATTCCCCCAGATAGTCAGCTCTATTTATTTAACCGGTCAGAACGGTGCTGACCAGTTAAACATCACTTAACCGGCTATACGCATATATTCAGCAGGGGATAGCTGGTTATCCCCATTGAATATCCCAAGTTAACAGTTAGTGGATAGCAGGTTATATCAGCCAAAATAATTGTTCATCCGCTGATTTTTAAACCAGGTTTTGCAGCCATATTTGGCCATGTGAAAACCTGCTATATTTTTGGCCAGTTTAAAGACATCTGGCTAAGTCTGAATATTGATGAGACTGGTTATCTTTAAACCGGCCAAAAATAAACCAACTATTCAATGCCAGTCACCAAAATCAGTCTGGCATCCAATATCCGGACTTAACGCCAACCATGGCAGTTAGCCGGTCTAACTCTCGCTGTCTGAATATCGTCTCCATTGTGTTTATTTTTATTTATTATGATTTATTTATCACCTTTTTGAAAAAATTCATCCAAGTCATTGTACAACAAGATCAGTCTGAACATAGGAAATAGACAATTTCAACAGAAAAATATTCAAATAACAGTATATATTATTTTATTTATTTTATTTATTACATTTGTATCCCACATTATCCCACCTCTTTGCAGGCTCAGTGTGGCTTACAATTCATCGTGGATACTGGAAATAGAAGAGTATACATTTGGTTTTACAGAAAGCTTTGGGTACATGATGGTGAAATACATGATAGTGTTAGAGCAAAGACATTAAAGAGCATAAAGAACATTTCTGGATATTTTAAAGCATGAACAGTTACACGTATTGATTTTTGTGGTATATTCTGTCGAAGAGATAAGTTTTCAGCAGTTTGCGGAAGTTTATAGACCGTTTTCAGGTTGCGTGGCAGCGCGTTTCACAACTGTGTGCTTGTATAGGTGAAAAATAAATAAATACATTTCAACAGAAAAATATTCAAATAACAGTATATATTATGGCATAGTATGCCACTTACAGTATCAACACAATAAATCATCTTGACAGACAGCATAAGGTATAAGCAAAGGTGGATTATATAAATAGATAACAGGAAATAGAGACTAGGGGGACTAACTTAAAGTTGCATGTGGAGGCAGAAAGGTGCATGAAAATGATTGTGGATGGTGTTAGTCCTTGTATGTGTGAGACTAGCAAATCAGTTGCTTCTTCCATTAAAGACTTGTGAGAAGAGCCAAGCTTTTACCTGCTTTCTGAAGTAGAGATAGTCTTGAGTTGAACAAAGTCTTGCAGGGAGTGCATTCCACAGTGCAGGGGTTATCCCGGAGAAAGCTCATTGGCAGGTGTCACATCAAGTAATGTCCTTTGGAGAGGGTATGGTTAGGGATACTCTTTGAGAGGACCTTAGTAGTTTTGGAATTATGAAGAAGGAGATCCTGTTCTTCAAGTACTCTGGCCCATTTCCTTTTAGGATCTTGAAGGTCAGACATAGAGTATTAAGTTTAGCCCTGTACTGTGCTGGTAACCAGTGACAGTATTTGTAGAAATGGTATGAGGTGATCATGTTGCTTACAAACTTCTATTAGTCTTGCTGCAGCATTTAGAACCATTTGGAGTTGGTGCAAACCCTTTGTAGTCATATTTGTCATCTGGGCAGTTGGGGCACTTTTTTGGGACTTGTTCGTGAAAAAAAAGGGTCCAAAAAAAGTGACCCCAAATCGCGGTCAAAACGCCTTTTTTTTTTTTTCGATTATCAGCTAAAGATGCCCATCTCTCCTCCGCTGATAACCACGCCCCAGTCCCGCCTCCACCACGTCCCCATCAACTTTATTCGTTTTCGCAATGGAGTGCAGTTGGAAACGCCCAAAATCGGCATTCAATTATACTGATTTGGACGCCTTTGCAAGATAAACGTCTATCTCCCGATTTAGGTCGCACTATAGGCGTTTTTCTCTTTCGAAAATAAGCAGGTTAGGGCCCTAATGCAACATGATAACTTCCCCCCTTTGTTTCAAAAAGTGACGTTTGGGCTAGGTGAGGGAAGCAATTTTAGCTAAGCTGTACTGCATTGAAATTTAGCATTATCTTATCAAATGTAACTTGTAAGTTAGGCCACAACCATAGCTGGACAAATGTTATCAGTGTGTGTTTTTCTGAAGAAGACTTATTTGTTTACAGTAATAATTCACATTAAGGGCTACATTCTATATATGATGCCCAAAAAAATCATCGCTGAAAAAAGCGCTATTCTATAAAACATGCTTAAAGTTAGGCTTGGTTTATAGAATAGAACCTATGCCCGAGAATCGTGCATAACTTTAGGCATGGCCATTTGCATCAGCTGAAACGTGGTGCAAATCTTCATGCCTAAGGAACCCTTCTACAGAGTGGCGATAAGCCCAACGCAGGCATACCGCTCGCTCTTCTGGGACTACCGCCGGCCAAAAGTGGAAACCGGTGGTAGTCCTGCCCCGAGTGTGTGCCATTTCTGGGGGGTAAAGAAAACCCCCGGAAATGGCTTGCATGGCGGTAAACCGGCGGTAATCGGGCATCGCTGCCCGCCGCCCGGTTACCTCTGGGCTAGCGTGGGAGCCCCATTTTTGAACTCACACTCAAAATTGAACCTCCATTACCCCAGTTGCAAAGGACTTAAATATAAATCAATTTATGCATCTAGCTTCTCCTACATCAATACGCAATTGTGGAATGCACTACCAAATGCCATAAAAACTATGCACATTTTGACAGACTTTCGTAAATTACTAAAGACTAACTTGTTCAAAGAGACTTACCTAAAGGATCCTTCATAAATGACAAGACATCAAAATTTCATAAATGACAAGACATCAAAACTTTACCAATACAAGTTAACATTGAACTCTTTTTATTTGTTTACTTTATTCACATACATTATTACTGTTGAATGTTTTACATTTACCCTTGATCTTTAATGCCTGAATTGAACTGTTTATCTACTTCTTATAACTTATTTTATATGTTCTGTACTTTAAATGTAATAACATTCTGTATTTCTCATTCTGAAATGGCGATCGCCATTACGGCATAATGTAAGCCACATTGAGCCTGCAAATAGGTGGGAAATAGGTGGGAAAATGTGGGATACAAATGCTGCAAAATAAATAAATAAATAAATAAATAAAGATGTGCATGTTCTGATTAAATCTAATTAGTGCCAATAATTGCTTATTAACAAACCAATTATCACTGCTAATTAGCTCATTATTCAATTAAATTACAAGCAGAAATAAAAAAAAAAACAGGGATTATTCTCTTAGGGGTCCTTTTACCAAGCTGCTGTAAAAGGGGGCCTGCATTGACATCATCATGTGTTTTTGATGCATACTGAGGCCCCCCTTTTACCACAGTGTGTATAGGGCTGTTTCTTTCTTAAAGAAATGGCCGTGTGGCAAATGAAGCACTTACCGCCATTAAGGTAGAGGTAAGGGCTCCCATGCTAACCCAGTGGTAACCACTGAGTATTTTTGGTGCACCGTATATGGTGCACACTGGGGTTGGTAACTACCATTGGGCTGCTGCGGTAGACCAGCGGTACTTCCAGTTTGATGAGCGGTAAGCCCACATTGGGCTTACCACTACTTAGTAAAAATTCCCCTTAACCCCCCCATGAATTTACCTTTGAGAATTCCTAGTGGTCTTGGGTCCTGTTTACTAAGCCACGCTATAGGCGTTCTAGCTAGAGACACCCATAGGAATATATGGGTGTTTCCAGCATTAGCGCATGCTCATTTTTAGCATGCTCTAAAAATGCTAGTGCACCTTAGTAAACAGGGCCCTAGATGTTTTGGGGCAGGAGGTCCTGCCCCTGGCCATTTTGGTTTCTAAATGGCATTGGGACCCCTAGTGGTAATCTGACAGTACTACCGTCCCACACATACCCATGAGACTACCACTAGGTTTTGCGGCACCCAGCATTCATAGATGGCAGGAACAACTATGGATCATTTCTGCCCCGAAACCTCTAGACCACCAGAGATTATTATCGGTAGGCCCAAGTGGAACCTAAGAGAGGGTTCAGTTCTTTGGAGAGGATTTTGAGGAGGAATTCTCTACAGGGGGGTGTTTTCAATTTGGATTTATTTATTTATTTATTGCATTTGTATCCCACATTTTCCCACCTTTTTGCGGGCTCAGTGTAGTTTACAATAAGATATGAATAATGGAAATACAATATGTTACAACTTGGTTATGGATTACATTGTGCAGAGTTATGTGAGACAATCGAAGTATCGTTAGGAATATAACAATAGGACATAAACATTGAAACATTGGAAGGAGACAGTGGGAAGCTTAAAGGGCAGAATTAAGGCACTATGATGTATGGTGTACATATTCCTGTGAGTAAATGTATGAGTGATATGAGATTACGGGGGATGAGAGATTAGAAGTGGATGTGTGGTGTATTGGAGAACAGTGAGTGTGGACTCTATGTGTTTTGGCTCTTTCCGTAAATTTTTTCAAAAAGATGGGTCTTCAATGATTTGCGGAAGGAAGCTTGCTCGTGAATTGTTCTCAAGTTGCGCGGCAGTGTATTCCAAAACTGCGTGCTCATGTAGGAAAAGGTTGACGTGTGTAGCGTCTTGTATTTCAAGCCCTTGCAGTTAGGGAAGTGGAGGTTGAGGTACGTTCGGGATGATCTTCTAGCGTTTCTGGGTGGCAGGTCTATCAACTCGGACATGTAGGCTGGGGCTTCGCCGTGAATGATCTTGTGGACTAAGGTGCATACTTTAAAAGTGAAGCGTTCCTTAAGTGGAAGCCAGTGTAGTTTCTCTCGTAGTGGTTTTGCTCTTTTATATTTTGGTTTTCTGAAGATGAGTCTGGCTGCTGTGTTCTGGGCTGTTTGAAGTTTCCTCAGTATTTGCTCTTTGCAACCTGCGTATAGTGAGTTGCAGTAATCCAGATGGCTGAGGACAAGGGATTGCACTAGGCTGCGAAAGACGAATCTTGGGAAGAATGGTCTTATCCTTTTCAATTTCCACATGCAGTAGAACATCTTTTTAGTTGTGTTGTTTGCGTGGGTTTCGAGTGTTAGGTGGCGGTCGATGGTGACTCCAAGGATTTTTAGCGTTTCTGAGATTGGGAGATTTAGGTTTGGTGTATTTATCGCGGTGAATTCATTTGTGTTGTATTGGGAGGTGAGTTTTTTTCTGCATTTAATTTCAGACGAAATGCATCTGCCCATGTGTTCATGATGTATAGACTTTGATTGATTTCATTGGAGATTTCTTTGATGTCTTGTTTGAAAGGGATGTATATTGTCACGTCATCGGCGTATATATATGGGTTGAGGTTATGGTTTGATAGGAGTTTTGCCAAAGGGATCATCATTAGGTTGAAAATGGTTGGCGAGAGGGGTGATCCTTGTGGAACTCCACATTCCGGTGTCCATGCCTTAGACGTAGTTGAATTTGATGTGACTTGATACGAACGCAGGGTCAGAAACCCCTTGAACCAGTTCAGGACATTTCCTCCAATGCCAAAGTATTCAAGTATGTGTAATAGGATTCCATGGTCAACCATGTCGAAGGCCATGTCGAAGGATCTATTTGGCGATCTCTTTGGTGATCCTTCGTCAGGGGAGGAGTTTCAGTGGTTGACTATCTATAGAGGAGAGGGCAGCGGGAGCATTCTTCAGCTGTATGAGGCTCCAGTTCCTTTAAGAAAGGTCCCTGGGATCTTTGGGCCATGGGTTAGTTGCCCAGTGCTCCTGAAGAGGATGAATAATGCAGCTTTCAAGATTGATTACAAGTTTGCTTTATTCATGTAACACGGAAGTCATGAATCTATGTAGGTTAGTAACTCCTATGGTAAACTAATTTGGTAACATGCCAACTTTTACTACACCTTAGCAACTATTCCCCTGTGTCTACTGAATGTTTGGTTTATCGGGATAAACTTAACCAGGTAACTTTAGCAGACTGCCCCTAAGTGGATATTTTCAATATTGCCACCAAAATTATTTCCATTGAACACAATGGAAGGAGAAAATATATGTAATGTTTATTAGAATATTGGAGATTACTTCAGTTCCTCTTTCTCTTTGTATATTTTTTCTTTATTTATTTTACACAAGAACTGTTTAGAGATTATTCAAGCATTTTGTACTAGAAACATGGCTTAACTGATGCAGAAACATCACTGAGTCTTGACTTATGATGTTTTCTACAAAGTCTTGTAAAGGAAAATACGTGAAGCATTAATAAATTTTACATTTAGCATAGATGAAATGAAAATCATCTGTGTGACTAGGAAGCTTAATAATCCCCAGTTAATCAAGCCTATGCCACTTGAATTTTGTACTATGATAATCTATTTTCACTAGATCAAAGAACTTGGCACTAATGTGTTGTTTTTCCTCAGTGAAGATGCATCAACTTCATTTAAATGCCACCTCAGTACATGCATATATAATAAATTAATCTGAGCAGCAGTCTTCCCATTTATGCTGGCTGTCAGCCAATGCTATTTTTCTTACAACATCATGATTAAAAATAATAGGTATACTTTATGACAGCCCAAATGCAGGAAGAGAAATGGAAAAGAACACTCAAAGGGTTGGATTCTGGAGGATAAATTGTGGAAAATAACTGGGACTTGCCTAGTAACGGATGTTGAGAAAGAAGATGCTTTCTACATAAGACCCTCCAAAACGTAGTGGTACTAATTCTCTCCATTCTGCCTAGTAATATGTTTACAAGGATAAGGAATGGCCCACATTGCACAGAAGAACACTAATGGTCCTTGTATCCCTACTAGATGATCTTCACGGAAACCGAGACAGGGGATTCGCACCTGTCATAGTACTGCTAGATTTCCCAGCAACTTTTGACACTGTGGATCATGATATGCTAGCACGACTGACAGAGAAACAGGTATCAATGGAACAGCACTTTTCTGGTTCAGATCCTATCTATCAGACAGGCATCAATCCATAATGTTTGGTAGCAACTCATCACCACCATGGGCAGTGACCTGTGGGGTACCACAAGGATCGATACTAACACCTATTCTGTTCAATATCTACCTCAAGCCCCTAGCTGAGCTGATTTGGTCAATGGACACTCAGTTCTACATCTACGTGGATGATATGCAGCTACTCATACCCATTGAACCTGACTTACCTACAGCCTTGAATAAACTGATTATCTGTCGAACATCAATTGAAGAATGGGCTAAACACAACAAATTTTGTCTGAACCCAAGTAAAACTGAGATTCTCTGGGTCTCTAACACAAGTGGACACATACCTGACATCAAAATCTCTTTTGGGAAGTATGAACTCCCCCTCAAATCACAAGTCAAGAACCTTGGAATACAGTTAGATTCAACACTTACTCTGATTTATCAAATCCAAGCAACCTTCAAGAGCTGTGTAAAACTTTCCCCCACCTACCCCCACCAAAGTCTTTCAAGGGCAGCCACGCCCTCTTTGCAACACCCTTTGTAGCAGGGTAATGAGCAGCACCACAAGCACCCTCAGTGGCCTGTGGAGCTGCTCATTACCCTACCTTATGGCTGTGACCTCCTGCAGCAACTGGTTCTGCCCATCTACCAGCTGCTGCAAGAGGCGCAGGGCTGGGGTGGGGGATGGGGCTGAAGCAGGGGTTGGAACTGGGGAAGGGGATGGAGCTGGGGAAGAGGCTGGGGCTGGGGCAGGGGATGGAGCTGGGGAAGCGGAAGGAGCTGGGGAATAGGACGGGTCAGGGGATGGGGCTCGGGAAGGAGATGGGGGTGGGGATGGAGATGGGGAAAGGGATGGGGCTGCAGGTGGTGGGGCCTCCTCTATCACAGCCTCCTCCTGGCCCTCCTCGGCCATCTCCTCCTCCTCCTGCTGCTGCTGGCGCCCTATGTATGCAAAAGGATTGTGGTTGAGATCAGCACATCCAACATGGATTGCATAGTGCAGGAGCTGGGTGGCCTGAGGTGGGGATGGGGGAAAGGTGTGGTGACCCCTGGGCTATACTCATGGGGTGTGGGATGCATGAGATGACATGACAGGGAACCTTGGAAGCTGGTCTGACACAGAACACACAGGAGAGGATATGTTGGCAGACCACACTCATTGGTCACCAGCATGTTTGCATTATGATTTGTGACTAGGGTTGGCTGACCTGTTTTTGTTCTTTGTATTGTTTTTTTTTTGGGGGGGGGGAGGGGGGTTAGCACATAACTTTAATATGAGGCAATGACATCCTCCACTAAGAGTAGGACCTCAGGCAGGACTACCAGGAAACAGTATCCACCCAACCCAGAAAGGGGGATACAGAACTGAGGCATGTCATCTCATTCATCTCAGAGGAGGTTAGTTGGAAGTTGCAGCCACACTCATGGGAAGGCATCTGCAACCTCAGGCGTTGATCTATTAGCCACATGGGAACTGATATTGTACAGGTCGTTTGCATTATTAAATAATGAAATTTGAGGCAGACGTGTGTGCTGTCAGCTCCTGAACGCCAATAGTTTCCTTGGCGTATCAGACCTTTCTGGAACCCGGTATGGGAAAAAGAAATGGGAAGCCCTCCGCACTCACCTCCTCGAGCCGGACAGAATCTTCCACTATGCACCAAGGGACTTTGGATGCAATGGTGGTGCGCACGCCGGGACCTTCTGGGAGCACCTCGATGACTCCGACAGGAATGCCGCAACGTAGCATAGAGGGAATCTCTTTGAGTCCTCCCTCCCATGCAGCTCCTCCAAGGCCCGGGAGCGGAATGGTGACGCCGGAGGAACAACGTCATAGGGCGCCTGAAGGTGGTTTGGCCCTGGCGGTGCTAGTAGGAGGCCCCATCGCCACCTCTTCTCCTGCGGGGATATCGGAGCAGCCGGGGTGGACTCAGCGAGCCCTACCCTTGACTTTGCTCACGCAGGAGACGCCTCCGGGGAACATCGGAGAGCAAATTAGACCAGCTGTAGTTACCCTTGAAAGTTTGTGGGATGCTATTCAGGGCCTGAACGCTACCCTGAAACAGATGTCTAAATCTACACAAGAAGAGTTGGTGGAGATTAAATCAAGTCAGGAAAGTTTCTCGGTCAGACTTGGAACTCATGACACTAAATTGGAGGCTCTGGACAATGAGGTACAAACTTAAAAAAATTTTTCCTCATCAGTCTCGAAGGAAAACATTATTCAGTGGAGGAGTGGCCTAGTGGTTAGGGTGGTGCACTTTGGTCCTGAGGAACTGAGTTCGATTCCCACTTCAGGCACAGGCAGCTCCTTGTGACTGGGCAAGTCACTCAATCCTCCATTGCCCCATGTAAGCTACATTGAGCCTGCCATGAGTGGGAAAGTGCAGGTGTCCTGTTTTTAATACGTACGTCGAACCCTCATGCACCATCGCACTCCCCTGATTATTTCAGGGCTCTCCCGCCTCACATGCCGAAACCTCCTCCGGAGGGACTCCAGGTCCCTGTGAATCAGTGGCGTAGCCAGAAGTCAATTTTTGGGTGGGCCAACAGGTTGGATGGGTGGGCACTAGACAGTGGTGTGCTGGTAAATGTTTAACAACAGGCTGGGGGGGGGGGGGGGGGGGGGCAATGCATTACTCTCTTCAGGAAAAAAAAAATTAAATGATCCCAGGTTCCAATTTAATTCATGTTTAATGTGGGATAAAATGCCATAAATAAGTAAATAAATATAAACTTTTAATGTTGAGCACCTGATTCTCAAAGTGGACATATTCCAAACACTATAATGAAAATAAAATTATTTTTTTCTACCTTTGTTGTCTGGTGACTGTTTTTCTGATCATGCTGGCCCAGTATCCGATTCTGCTGCTATCTGTCCTCTTAACTCTGTTTCCAGGGCTTCCTTTCCATTTATTTCTTTACTTTCCTCCTTTCTTCTTCATTTCTTGCTCTATATCCATAAGTAAAAGCTGGGTCCTCCGCAGACTTGACTGTCCAGTGGATCCAGCTTCTGCCTATTTTCTTCATCCATGTGCAGTTTTTCTCCTCTCTTCCTTTTCCCTCATCTCATCTCCTTCCTCACTCTTCCATCCCCTCCATCCATGTCCAGCATTTCTTCTCTCTCCCTTCCCTCTCTTCCATCCATGTCCAGCAACCCTCCTCTCCCCTGTCCTTCCCTCCATCCATGTCCAGCAACCCTCCTCTCCCCTGCCCTCCCATTCATACACCCATGTCCAGCAACCTTCCTATCTCCTCTTTCCTCCCCTCCATCCACGCATGTCCAGCAACTCTCCTCTCCCCTCCAGCCATCCATACCTAGCAATTCTTTTCTCTCCCCTTCCCCCCTCTATCCATCCATACCCAGCAATTCTCTTCTCTCTCCCCTTGTCCCCTCCATCCATCCATCCCCAGCAATTCTCTTCCCTTCCCTGCCCCCCTCCATTCATCCATCCCCAGCAATTCTCCTCTCTGCCCTGCCCCTATCCAGCCATACCCAGCAATTCTGTTCTTGCCCCTGCCCCCCTCTATCCATCTATACCATACCCAGCAATTCTCTTTTCTCCCCTGTCCCCTCCCTCCAGCCATCAGCGATTCTCCTCTTGCCCCTCCCGCTCCCATCCATGTCCTGCGATTCCACCTGCCCGCCCGGAGCCCTCTTCTCCCCCCCCAAAAAAATTTACAGTGCAGGCTGAGCTCCGTTCCCGCATCTGCCTCCCTCACTCTCACGGCAGCGCTTCCCAAACGCTGCCCACTGCCGCCACGATCGCAGGATTTACCTCCCTCCATCTCAGCACTCAGCAGCAGCGGTAGCGAATCATACACGCTGCCTCCGCTTCCGGGTTAGAAGGAGGCAATGTGTATGATTCGCTACCGCTGCTGCTGAGTGCTGAGACGGAGGGAGGGAAATCCTGCGATCATGGCGGCGGTGGGCAGCGTTTGGGAAGCGCTGCCGTGAGAGTGAGGGAGGCAGATGCGGGAACGGAGCTCAGCCTGCTCCCTCCGCTCCGCTGCCTCCACTGCTGGGTGGGCCTGAACCAAAACTGGATCGCCCCTGCTGTGAATACTGAATCTTCTACAAGATATAAGTTTGTACAGCAGGAGTCAGGGGATGGGCCTTCTTGCCTTCAGCACACAAATTCATTTGGCAATCAAATAGCACAGACGCACAACACTGATTGGGGCGGGGGGGGGGGGCATTATATTGGTACAGGTGATGTCATTGAGGTGGCCATGAGGCCAGAGAGTACCGTTTATATGCATTATTGTAGGGATGTGGGAATGGTTTTCCTTTCTAGTACATACATTTTATTAATGATTGTGCATGTACACATATTACTCATTATCCTTGAATGCAGACTCAAGTTAGTGCTTACATTGATGACGGAGCTCTTATATGTGTAGCTACAGGAGGGGGACCTGATAGCCAGGGGAAGCAAACACTTACCTTTCCAGCCTGTCCCTGATGTGGGACCAGGCTCTAATAGAGTCTATCCTAGGGGGCAGGTGGTGGTGGTGGAGGAAGAGCCTGTGGCGGTGCCTGAGGCACAGCTGCATGAGCAGCAGGCTCTCTGCCTCACTGTAATTCGGCTCTCTACGGAGCTCCATGTTTCTCAGTGAATAACCGATAGAAAATATGGCATCGCCTTATATGGACGGCCATGCGTGAGGGACGTGCTTTCGTGCATAGGTCCATAAATGGATCTTTTTTGCTCAACAGTCTATTAGGGCCGTGGAAGGTGTCTAATAGACTGTTGAGCAAAAAGGATAAGTGCATGATCCGTTGATTAAATATATAGACGGTTCACTTGTTGAAGCATTTTGAGCAGTAGCCACACCTTTAGAATAAAGAAAGGAGGTTTTTGCCCGTGATGATTTAAGGGACCTCCGTAATATTGGTTTGCCAATGACGGAGTGTTCCCTTATAATGTGAGGCTTTTTCTCCTCCGTTTAACAATTATTTTGCTACATCAGGAATGTTCATGTTAATTCAAGCAAGAATTTATATGCTTAAGAATACTTATCACTTCATCAAAAGACTCTAGCTCAAATTCTGACCAAGTAGTAGTACTAACACTCAAGTGCCCTATCTCAATCAAATCAGCAGTCTGTGCATTAAAAGCACTTGCAATCCCTGGAAGGCCTGAGAAAAGTCTTCAGCACTAAAATCCATTATATTCTCACTCTTCTGCTTCTGACAAAAAAGCTTTCTAGTATGATTCAGATACCTTGCAATTTTACAATGAAAATAGTCATTTCTATCAGACTCCCAAACATTTCTAAACTCATCATGTTTTAAGAGAAATGACTTATGATTATCGAGTGTGATTTCCATTTCAATCTCTCTGATTGGCAAAGCACATGTGTAAGAGATCTCTGAAAACTAAGGCAAAGTTTGCTAAAACGTATCAACCAAAACCATCTTAGCAGGAAGTTGACAAAGATAGGCACCTCCTTTGTTTTATAAAATAAGTGTCATTTAGGATCCCTCTAGACAGCTAAAAATAGGTGGAGAGGTTGCATGCCATCCTTTCCGCATGGTTCTTGGCACACAACAGCATCTATAGCATGAGGGTGTCATCTGAACGGAGCCATTTCACAAACAAAAAATGGCGACCTGAGGGAGAAGGATACCCAACTTTCTGACTATGACATTCTTCTCCTGGCCAGGTTCTTCATGGGCAAGCCACAAAAGTATTTCCTTGACATACTCATTGTCAGATTCCTGAGGCAGGCACGTCACATGCCGAAACATGGTGTCGTGCCGAGTCTTGAGTATTCACATCACTTTTAATGTGTATTACTGAATTTTAGTTTATTTATTTGTTTCATTGTGTATTGTTTTATACATATTGTTTTTTGAGCATTGGTTTTATGTTACTTTCATACATATTTTAAGCAATAGATTTCAATTGTATTGTTCCTGAGGTTTGTTTAGCCTTCCTCCATTCCCACTTTCCTGGTATATTATAGTATGCATACAAAAAGGAGTTAGGGTATTGCTTTATTGATTTTTAAAGGAGGTAGTAGGTGACTGGAGTTCCTGTCCCAGAGAATGTCTTCTGGTTCCTGAGCTAGAGAGAGAGGTCACCAGGTTCCTAGCTGAAGAACGAAAAGTACCCAACACAAGAATGTGGCGGGGCCGGCAAAGAGGTTTTGTTTGATATTTTCCTTTAAGGTATGCACACTGATTTATTTTGGGTTGTAATAATTTTGCTGTGTTTCTTTTACATGGATGCTGACACTGGTGAATATTTACTTGGGTTAGAGTGATACTCACTGGTAATTAAGGAGAGATCACCTGCAAAAGAAATGTAAAATTTGAGAATGCAAGTTGTAAAAACAGGGGTGAGAGCAACTGTAGGAGAATATTGAAAAGAAAGCCTAAATACTTGTTGCCTAAGTATTTTTGGAAGCCTGAAAGGGAAAAGCTAGGTTTCAGTAACAAGTTCTATATGAGAAAGAAAACTGGATAAGTGATATAAGAGTAAAACTTACCTGTTAAACTGGAACAGTACCTGTGAAAGGGAGAAAGTACTTTAGCATAGCATAGTTATGTTTTTAAACTGAGTTTTAAAAGTGTTTTTAACTATTTAGGAAATGTTTTTAACTTGAGAAGCACTTTACTCTCACTCACAGAGTTATTGGGAAAGCTTTATGGTTTTAGGAATAACGGTGCAATAAAAGCTATTTTTTGTTACGTTAATAAGTTGTAGCTCACTGGTTGGCTCCTGTAAGTTGATGCTACCCTCACTCTAATATCAATACTGATTATTTTTTAGCGGCTATGGTGCAAAGGTGACCACTGTGATCGATAGCAGACTTTGCTATCACTTAGAAACAAAGTTTTGCTGAAACCTAGGGGGCGCTACAAGACATTAGCAAGGCAATCTACAGTACACCATATGGAGGTGGAGGTAGCATTCTAAAATATCTGTCATATGCCTGTCACTCAACCTCCTTCCCCCTCTCCCTTCCCACCCCTTATCTTTATAGATACTGAAGATCTGTGCAAGACAGGCCACTACCTGCTGCAGTTCAAGCCTGACTATCTCCATGGAATGGGATGCCAACTGGAAGCTGAGGCAGGTGAGTAATGCTGCAGTGTCAAATGCACCCTCTCCACCTCTTGGTCACATTGGTCAAATGTGCACCTGATGGAAAGTATCACTTTAACCAATGTCTATGTTTCCCACTTTTGTAGGTCATCCGCAGCAACCACAATAGAGGAGGAGGAAGGTGAGGAAGAGCAGGAGGAGGAGAAGGAGGGAGAAGAGGGTGAGGAGGATGATGAGGGAGAAGAAGAAGAAGGCAAGGAGCAGGAGGAGCAGCCTTGTGCAGCTGTCATAATCTCCCGCAGCACAGAGAGATCAGGCCCTGCCTGTTACAGGGGCAGGTATAGCTACAACCCCAGCTTGGCCTGCACCTGTCACTGAAACAGAAGCTGTGCAGGAGAAGATGGAACTCATGCCCAAGGCCTTCCACCAGTGATTGAGGGTCCTGAAAGCCGGTCAGGCCAGGATTGAGCATGCTGCAGGATGCAGAGTATCTGCTCTAGAGAATGCTGGGATCCTAGGACCCCACCCCTCCCAGGACCCTTAGTCTGTCCCACTTCCTGATGCAACTCCTGTAGCGCTTGGGGTAGCCTACCTCCACTCCCCTCCCTCTGCCTACAGTGATCAGTGCCCCTTCCTTAACCCTTTTTTGTTATCTATAGTTTTATATATTCATTTTTACTGTTCTTATATTTTACATAATTATATACATTTATTTTTATTATTTTAATCCAATTTTAAAATTTTATTATACATAATTATATAAGAACATAAGAATAGCCATAATGGATCAGACCAATGATCCATCTAGCCCAGTATCCTGCTTCCAGCAGAGGCCAATCCAAGTCACAAGTACCTGGCAGAAACCCAAATAGCAGCAACATTCCATGCTACCAAACCCAGGGCAAGCTGTGGCTTCCTCCATGTCTATCTCAATAGTGGACTATGGACTTTTCCTCCGGGAACTTGTTCAAACCTTTTAAACCTAGATACGTTAACCACCATTACCACATCCTCTGGCAGCGAGTTCCAGAGCTTAACTATTCTTTTAATGAAAAAATATCTCCTCCTATTTGTTTTAAAATTATTACCATGTAATTTCATTTTGTTCCCTAGTATTTGTACTTCTTGAAAGAGGGAAAAATCGATTCACTTTTACCCGTTCTATACCACTCAGGATTTTATATACTTCAATCATATTTCCCTTCAGCCATCTCTTTTCCAAGCTGAAGAACCTTAACTTCTTTAGCTTTTCTTCATATGGGAGACGTTCCATCCCCTTTATCATTTTCGTCACTCTTCTTTGAACCTTTTCTAATTTTGTTATATCTTTTTGATACCAAAATTGAATGCAATATACAAGGTGAGGTAGTACAATGGAGTGATACTGAGGCATTATTGTTGGATTATTTGTAGTAAATAATTAGCAGATTTTAGTACACACAGCTTCAGCTTTAGAAATGTTAATTTCTTTCTTCATCTCTCTCTCATTCACCCCTGAATAATTCACTACTGAGTCACTTTAAAGTTGAAGTAACAAAACATCTGTTTACTCACAGTTTGCAGTTAGATTATAATCAGACAGGCTTATATATACATATTACTATACATTTGTATTATCAGCTCCTTCCATGTGCTTAGATGGTAATGGATGCTCACACCACCATAGATCCTCTCAGGTTAGGAGAGATCATGAGCTCCATGTGCTCCATGTGCTCCATGTGCTGTGTCTAACCCCCACAGGAAGTTGCATAGCTGTGTGACCTCTCTAAGTAATTCACATCAGAGGTCACAGAGTAATCACAGAGAAATAATAGGTGACAGGCAATGCATGTAAAAATACAATACATTCCAACAAACCCCTTCTCATGCATAACTGTCATGCAATTATTTATTCATACAAAGTCCAAGCTTTATACGCAGATTCACAAAACGTTCTCTGGGTAACGGTTTGGTCATGATGTCAGCTGTCATCTCACTGGTGTGACAATAGTGTAGACTGATGACCCCTTCTTTTGCCAACTCTCGCACGTTGTGGTATTTCGTTGCGATGTGCTTGGTGCGTGACTGAACCTTGTCATTCTGTGACAGTCGGATGCAGCTCTGATTATCTTCCATTATCTGGATTGGTCTCTTTTCAGCTATTCCAAAATCCAGCAAAAGTTTTTCAATCCACATCAGTTCTCTGCACGCTTCCGATGCGGCCACGTATTCAGCTTCTGTAGAAGACAAACTCACAATACTTTGTTTATGACTGGCCCATGAAATTTGTACATTTCCATACATAAACACATATCCACTTGTGGATTTATAATCAGAATGATCCCCTGCCCAATCTGAATCACAGTAACATATTAGTTTTGGATTACTATTGGCTGAAACCTTTAATTTACAATCAATGGTACCCTTTAAATACCTTACCATCCTTTTAACTGCAGTCCAATCTGATTTGGTAGGTGAGCTGACCCTTCTGCTCAAAATTCCTACTGCATTTGCTATATCAGCCCTGTATGTGGTAGCTAGATATAAAAGCTTACCTATGGCTGATCTATATTGGATGTTATCTGGTAAAGGTTCTCTTACTGTTTCATCCTTCAGAAAATCAGTGATCATGGGAGTGCTTACAACTTGGGCATCTTGCATACCTAAACTTTCAATAAGCTCATTTATTTTCTGCTTCTGGCTTAGAAGATAAGAACCATCATTTTGTTTCTCAATTTCTATACCAAGATAGTATGACACATTACCAAGTTCTTTTATCTCAACATTGAGGTTTAAACATTTTACAATGTCCTTGTACTCTTGCTCACTTTTGCTTGCAATGAGCAGATCATCAACAAAAGCTAAAATGTATGCATATTGTCCATTTGTGCACCTAGTGTACAAACATTTATCTGCTTCACCTTGCTTAAATCCTAAATTTGTCAATATTTCATGCAATTTATCATCCCAACATTCTGCACTTTGCTTTAATCCATAAAGACCTTTGTTTAATTTACACACTAGCTGTCTTTGTTTTGTATTTATGAAACCTGTTGGTTGTTCCATGTACAAGTCTTCAGTTATTTCTCCATGAAGAAACGCTGTTTTCACATCAATGTGGTTGACTTGCATGCCTTTTGAGACTGCAATGCTCAGAAGTGTTCTGATTGTCGTGTGTTTCACTACAGGTGCAAACACTTCATCAAAATCTTCTCCATATTTTTGAAGATATCCCTTTGCGACTAATCTTGCTTTATACCTTTCCACTTTTCCTTGTGCATTCCTTTTTAACTTGAATACCCATTTGCATCCTATAGCTTTCTTGCCAGGAGGTAATTTTGTAAGAATCCAAGTATTATTTTTATCCAATGCATCAATTTCTTCTTGTGCAGCTTTATGCCATTCAGCAGCTTCTTCTGCTGGCATTTTCTCAATCTCATCCCATGTTAAGGGCTCTTGAGCTTCTGCTGACTTTGTTAGGTAAGACAGTCTTGGGGGTGGAACACCTTTGTTTTCCCTGGATGAGCGTCTGACAACAGGTTGGTCTGACCTTTCCGCATCCTCAAAATCTGAGAGTCCTTCTCCAATTGATTCCCCTTCTCCAACTGTACTGTCTTCTTCAATGATCCTTTCTGTGTCTGCTTCCTCTTCCTGTTCCTCGTTAGATACAGGTGAGTTGCTTTCAGACATCTGCCTTGGTATGGCATTTATATACACTGGCATGTCTATTATGGTTCTAGTTTCATATTCTGGATGATAAGGCTCATCTGGGATAATCCAGCCTTTATCAACCCTTTTGTTTTCATCAAAATATGTAACATGTCTTATGCCAACAATGCCAGTTTTCAGATTCAAAATTCTATATCCTTTGTGTCCTGGAGCATAGCCAACTAAAATGCCCCTTTCTGTTGTGGAATCCAGCTTATGCCTTCTTTGCTTTGGTACATGAGCATATGCTGTACTTCCAAATGTTCTTATGTGTGACAGGTTTGGCTTCCTACCATGCCATGTCTCATGTGGTGTGCGCTCCGCGCCTTTAGTTGGCATTCTGTTTTGTAGGTACACTGCTGTGAGAATGGCTTCCCCCCATAGTCTTTTAGGGAGATTGCTATCTGACAGCATACATCTGGTCATTTCCACAAGTGACCTAAATTTTCTCTCTGCAACAGAATTTTGCTCTGGTGTATAAGCTACTGTTGTGATATGCTGAATGCCTTCTTGTTCTAGAAATGTGCGCATGCTTTGTGAAATGAACTCACCACCATTGTCGGTCTGAAGAACCTTTGGTTTTCTTTCAAATTTATTGCTCACCATGGTTACGTATTTCTTCAGCATGTCTGTGACTTGACTTTTCTCTTTCAGCAAATAGGCCACACAATATCTAGAGAAATCATCCAAGAATATTAGCACAAATCTGTTATTTCCCAATGATGGGATATTAAACGGTCCACATAAGTCACTGTGTATTAAGTCCAGCACTTTATTACTCCTATTTCCTGTGTATGCAGGAAATGAGGGTCTCACACCTTTTTGAGTAACACAGTCTATGCATTTCTCCATTTTACCAGCATCTGCACTTATCTGAATGCCGGTGGCCAGTTGCTTACTGTAAAGATCCTGGATCACCTTAGAATCACGATGTCCCAGGCGGCGATGCCAGATTTCCAGACTACATTTACCATCATTCTTCCTTACTTGCGCCATATGTGAGGCTTCACCTGAAATGCTCAGTTTATAAACATCATTATGCATAAAAGCTTCAGCATACACTTCATCATTTTTAGAGATTGTGCACTTACTGTTTTCAAAATGAATCGCAAATCCCTTCTTATCTAATGTAGATACACTAAGCATATTGCAAACTGCTTGGGGAATATACAAGACATCACTTACAGGAATTTCTTTAACTTCATTAGACACTTTGCATTTTAAGAATCCAATACCTTTTGCTTGGATCTTAGCAGTCCCTGCATTTGCAGTTTTAAGAATACCTTCCTCTGGACACATTTCCTGAAAGAAATCCTTACAATTGGTTAAATGGCATGTGCTCCCCGAATCCAAAATCCAAGTACTTTCATTTGAATTATTATTTACCATAGTCAAAGATTTTTCTGCCATTAGAAAACCCTTGTGTTTATCTTTGTCCTTCATACATTTCCTGGTTTGAAAATTCTTTAGTTCCATTGGCTTAGGTGAGCTAGAGGGAGTGTTTTGTGTTTCCTTACACCATTTAGATACATGTCCCTCCTTTCCACATGAGTAGCAAATCAGCTTGCCCTTGGGTGGAGTTTTCCCATAGCTCCGCCTTCCTCTGTTCTTTGCCAAGAAATTTGTTTCATTTCTCTCTGACTTGCTTTGAGAACACATCTCCTCAGAATCATTTATTATGCATTCCTGCCTTAGTTTTGATGTTGTCTGTTCAAAAGATTGCCCTTCAATGGCCTCATTTACAGACCTAAAAACATCAAACTTCTTTGATAGTGAGGTAAAAAGAAATGCTCTTTTCAATGCATCACACATGGGAATTCCAGAAAGTTCTAGCTTTTGAAATGAAGACATAAGATGCATAATGTGATCATTACATTTACTTTTATCCCTTAATTTGGTTTCATTCAATTCTGCCAACCAAATTGGTTGCTGCTTTGCATATGTAGTTGCATACATAGTTCTCAGTTTATATAAAATGTCCTTTGGTGTATCTTTTCCCTCCACTAATATGGCTTGTTTCTCTGAGAGAGCTTCCAAAAGCATGCACTTCACATAATAGTTTGCATTGTCCCATTCAGCCATATTTTCAGCTGTTCTGTCTTGGTCTAAGCATATATTTAATCCTTTTGCTCGAAGGAGACATATGAATCTTAGTTCCCACTGCCGATAATTAAACTCAGTTAATTTAGGCACCTTGAGAGAATAGAACAATGGTGAATTTCTTCCCTCAGCCATTTTCTTAGCCTTCTGTCTGCTGTGTGGGGGGGAGAGAGAGACAGACTGAATCTTTCCTTTAAAACTTAAGAGAAAAATGTGGCCTTTTTTTTCTGCCTGGTAATATTTCTCTTCTTTTTCAATTCCTGGCCCCTGGGCCCATAACCCTTTTGTTGGATTATTTGTAGTAAATAATTAGCAGATTTTAGTACACACAGCTTCAGCTTTAGAAATGTTAATTTCTTTCTTCATCTCTCTCTCATTCACCCCTGAATAATTCACTGCTGAGTCACTTTAAAGTTGAAGTAACAAAACATCTGTTTACTCACAGTTTGCAGTTAGATTATAATCAGACAGGCTTATATATACATATTACTATACATTTGTATTATCAGCTCCTTCCATGTGCTTAGATGGTAATGGATGCTCACACCACCATAGATCCTCTCAGGTTAGGAGAGATCATGAGCTCCATGTGCTCCATGTGCTCCATGTGCTGTGTCTAACCCCCACAGGAAGTTGCATAGCTGTGTGACCTCTCTAAGTAATTCACATCAGAGGTCACAGAGTAATCACAGAGAAATAATAGGTGACAGGCAATGCATGTAAAAATACAATACATTCCAACAATTATAATATTCTTGGTCTTATTTTGCATTCCTTTCCTAATAATTCCTAGAATCCTGTTTGCTTTCTTGGCCCCTGATGCACACCGGGCAGAAGATTTCAGCTTATTGTTTACTATCCTGCTTCTTTTCGAACGAGAAGGCCGGCCATCTTCCGACACAAATCAGGAGATGGCCGGCCATCTCCTAAACCCGGCCAAATCGGTATAATCGAAAGCCGATCTTGTCCGGCTTCAACTGCTTTCTGTCGCAGGGCCGGTCAAAGTTAAAGGGTGCGTTTCGGCAGGGTACGGAAGGCGGGACGGGGGTGTGGTTACGAGATGGCTGGCTTCAGCCGATAATGGAAAAAAGAAGGCCGGCTCTGACGAGCACTTGGCCGGCTTCACGTGGTCCATTTATTTTTAGGACCAAGCCTCAAAAAAGTGCCCCAACTGACCAGATGACCACCGGAGGGAATCGGGGATCACCTCCCCTTACTCCTCCAGTGGTCACCAACCCCCTCCCACTCCCCCATAAAATTTTAAACATTTTTGTACCAGCTTCTATGCCAGTCTTAAATGTCATACCCAGCTCCATGATAGCAGTATGCAGGTCCCTGGAACAGTTTTTAGTGGGTGCTGCAGTGGACTTGAGGCAGGTGGACCCAGGCCCATTCCCCCCCTACCTGTTACACTTGTGGTGATAAATAGGAGCCCTCCAAAACCCACACGAAACCCACTGTACCCACATGTATGTGCCCCCCTTCACCCATAAGGGCTATGGTAGTGTTGTACAGTTGTGGGGAGTGGGTTTGGGGGGTTTTTGGGGGGGCTCAGGACACAAGGTAAGGGAGCTATGGATCTGGGAGCAATTTATGAAGTCCACTGCAATGGCCACTAGGGTGTCCGGTTGGTGTCCTGGCATGTGAGGAGGACCAGTGCACTACAAATGCTGGCTCCTCTCACGACCAAATGCCTTGGTTTTGGAAGGGTTTGAGATGGCCGCCATTAGTTTCCATTATTGGAAGGAAACCAATGGCGGCGATCTCTCCGCCGGCCATCTCTAACGCCAGCCCAAATGTTGAGATTTGGCCAGCCCCGACTGTATTATCAAAATGAAAGATGGCCGGCCATCTTGTTTCAATAATACGGTTGGGTATGCCGCTTCCCGGGGCCGGCCTTGGAGATGGCCGCCCATATAGATGGCCATCCCCATTCGATTATGCCCCTCCACGAAACCTAGATCTTTTTTCTTGAGTGCTGACTCCTAAGGTGGACCCCAGCATCAAGTGACTGCTCTTCTGTGCTCAAGAATTCTGGATTTATGAGTTTTTGTTTTTCCAGCATATAACAGTTCACAAGATCAGTACATTGCCATAGGTGTAAGGGCGTTCACATCCTATAACATCGCCCAGGTGTGCTGTGCTGATGGTAGGGTAGAGAGAAAATTGTTTTGTTATTCAATTAAATTGCACACATAATTTTTGGCAAAACATTTTATGGAAAGCCCTAGCAGAACAAGCACTGTTTACAAATCTGTGCATGGCTTTGAGCTGTTGTAAAACACAACAGGGATACTGTTTACCAGATACATGTATTTTCGTCCTAAAATAGGGAATACATGTAAAGAGTATTGTCCCATTCCTAGCATGCCCAAACTATGCCCCTCGAAATGCCTGCATGGTGTGAACCTCCACAGTTAAATAGTGGCTTTCTGAAAACACCATTTACATGTGCATACAACCCACACATTTAAAATGTTGCTATTTGCATGTGAAGATGCTTCCAAAATAACTCACATGCTTTTAATTTATACTCATAGAAGAAAAGGGAAAAGCATCCAGGAAAGAACTTAAAATAAATCAAAAAAACAGGTTTGATTTTATTCCATTATAAGGGTAAGAAGCATGGCACATAAGACCCAAATATTTTGGAATCCTGAGGAACTGCAAGGCATTATTGGTTCTCTTTCTGACAACAAAATGGAAACTCAGTGATTTATACTTGCAGAAAGAGGATACAAATGGAGAACAGCAATGAGAACGTGAGTTTCTTGTACTGTTTTCCTGACTAAGAAGCCTACGTGCTGGTTTTTTTTTTATTTGCACTGTTATTACATTAACAGTGAGTACCTGGAAGACGTAAAGAGAGTTACTGTGAACTGGCTCATGTGAAGCTTTCAGAATATGAGAGTTTCAGGGCTGGAGGCAGATTTGTTACTGCAAAGTTTGATTATGTGTGACAATTTACTGTCTACACAAAATGAAGTCCTGTAGTTCCTCTGTGCCGTGCAAAAAAGCTTCCAGAGATTTCCTATGAAATGTACTGGACATGCGGTGAATTTATCATAGTAATCCAGGTCTATGTGAAACCCTAGTGGCTATTTCAGTGCTGACTGATCAGGTACCTTTGTACGTGAAGCAATCCGTTCTTGTAATAATTCATTGAGCTTTAATGTTAATCGTGGCTTTATTTAACAGCCTAGAGGAGGGGCTTAAACACTCATCGTGGTTGGGTTTAGCAGGGGTGGGGTGTTCATTCTGTATTATAGGCATTGTAAAACAATTGAATTGTTCTTAGATAGAAAAATAAAGGGGCTAGAGTCTGCAAGATTAATTTAGGAGGTTCTTGTAAATAAATAACAGAATCTCCTTTAAAATAACAAGAGATAAATTGACTGTAGCAAGCTGGTATAGAGTCAATGCAATGTTTTCAGTACTTGTAGATATGTTTGTTCACAAACTATCCTTTTACTAAGGTGCACCAAAAAATGGCCTGCACTGTTGTAGACGCGTATATTGGACGTGTGCAGGTCCATTTTTCAGCGCACCTGCAAAAAAGGCCTTTTTAAAATTTTTGCCAAAAATGGATGTGTGGGAAAATGAAAATTGGCGCGTCCATTTTGGGTTTGAGACTTTATTGCCACCCGTTGACTTAGCGGTAAGGTGTAGAATGACAATTACTGCCCGTTTTCCACCGTGCACCAGAAAATAAAAATTATTTTCTAGCACGAGTAGTGGATGTGCGTAAAAAACGAAATTACTTCCTGGGTCACACGGTATCTGGGCAGTAACTTCAAATTGACGCACATTGGGCACGTGTACATGCCTACACAGCTTAGTAAAAGGGCCGCTACGAACATAAGACATTTCTTACTGGTTCAGACCAGTGGTTCATCAAGTCCAACAGCCTATTATATTGCTCACACCCTGAAGTAAGCACTGGGTACACTCATGTCTATTTGGCCATTAATTAATGCACCTGACTTTTTAAAAATTCAACTATATACCACTGATCTTGATCACATTCTCCAGCAACAAATTCCCTAGCTTAATTATGCATTGAATGGCAAGATTATTTTCAACTCTGCTAATAATTAGCATTCTGAGTGTCCCCTAGACACTGAGTATTATTTCATAAAGGTAGGTGCTTACTTTAGAAGAGCTATTCATATTTTAGATCATCATAAGGAAGGGCACAGGAAAACAAGAAGGAAACCTCTACAGAAATACAAACCTAACCAGGAGAGAGTAGAAGTTGACCAAATGATGAGCCATTGTGGAGATGTTTCTTGAAAATTCCTTTAATCAAAGCACCAGGAGAAAGACCTGAAATGGGCTGTGTTTTGGTAGAAGGAACCTCTTGCCTGAGGGGTCATAATAATGTCCTCTATCAGCTAGATCAACTATTTATGTGACTACTGCAATAATGCTAGAAGAAATAGAAGTATTAGCAGGCTGTATAGTGTCCATAAAGCACAAGTACCAAAGCAGCCACCACGTGTTAGCACTTAGAATTTTATGGTGCATGAATGTCCAAATCATGATTTTACAAAGCCGGGATATGAATGTCTAAAACTGAAGAATGCCCATATGGCAAGGGGGCATGGTCTGTATTTTATTGTGGGTAAGACTAGGATGTGCCTAAAAAATGGATGTTTATACGCCGATTCAAAAAAGGAATGAACATTTTTTAAATTTCTCAATGGAGAAGCTCCATTGTAGTTGACGGATCTAATTTACACTTTATCAGGTAGGAAAAGTTTACGAACAAAGGACCATCTTTTATTGGGTTTTCCTTCTTGTGGGGGAGTATGTTTTAAGAGAATGCTGAAGCCGATGTCAGACGAACACAAACCCTAGTAGTCGCAAAAGCACACAAAACACAGCATAGGTGCCTTGAAAAACTGAAAAGATGATGTACCAGTTTTGCTAACAGCTTTATTTGCAAGTATCCGAAACACGACTCGTGTCGAGTCTCGGATGTTAGTAAATAAAGCTGTTGACAGAGGCTACTTATTATTAATGATATAATATGTATTCAATGGACTCATTGAAACCTTTTTTGATTTGGAGCAACTATATACCATTCAAGGCTGTTATTTGTTAGACAATTATCTACTTATATCTTATTTCGTAAACATTTCAAAACATTTTTATTTCCGAGGTATTTAAAAATAGCTTAGAAAATATATTTATGAGACCTGTATTTAGCAACACATTTACATGGGAACCTTAAAAAGACTAAAACTCCCATATAAGGAACTGCAGGTCTTAACAACAGGAACCGTCTCACTCTTCTTTGTGCTTCTCTGGAAACCTCTGGAAACATACAAATCTTACAATTAAGGAAAGGTTTTTCACGGTGTTTGAAAAAAATAGTTGAAGCAACCAGTCTTTATCAGTTGTTAAAACAAAAGACACTAATAATGTTGCAGGTTGAGCTGCTTCTGTATCTGAGGTATCGAAATAAGCAGAAACATCTGACGACTCTATAAGCTATATTGATTCCAACTGAGTGCCTTTGAGCTGTGATATAGTGTATTTTAGTAACTGGAGGAATCTTATCAGATGGAATATTGAGAACCTCTTTTAAAATAACTAATACATGCCATCTCCCAATCGGGTTCCAGCGTTATTTTGATGCCCCATTTCTCCAGTTACCACTTTCAAGTTTTTTGAATGTCTGGTATATCTCATAACTTTCACAACCTTCAGGCAATTTTTTTTTTTTTGCATCTTCAGTGACTTGAAAAAATAGTATATTTGACATTTGCATGTCTTACCAGATGTAGCCTCTTCTTTGTCATAAAGAATAAATATTTACATATTATAATTATTCCTATGAAAAACTCTATAAATTATGCAGGACACCACAAACAACTTTAATTATGCATTATGCTACACATAACCTCTCATCATTTCTTGCACTTGATTAATTACATTTAAATTGTTGCGCTGGTGACATTGCAGGAGATAGGGAATTATCATTGTGCCCCTTGGTGCTTACAGTCATTAAAATGATAGCATAAGAATTTGGGGATAACAAATTATACCTGGAAAAAGCAGACAAGAACACATTAAAACTTTAACACTTTATGAATGTAATGTTTTATTTATATACATATAACAAAAAAACAGATACATAATGCAATGATATCATGGGATTTTGTTTACTTGAAATAATAAGCCTGTGAAAACAAGATAGGAAATGAGGCAGGTACACTCTAGTAAAATACATCCTTAACTTTTGTCAAATGATGTGCTGTATATTTGAAAGGAATTAGAAGAAACTTGTTAATTATGGCTAAAAAGAAACTATATATAATTCTTATGGTTCACAAGGTCAAAGGAACTAATATCTAGAAAAATTGGGAGATTCGAAATACCAGGCATTGATGCCTGGTATTTCGAATCTCCCAATTTTTCTAGATATTAGTTCCATTTATAGGGAGATCACCTCTACCTATTTATAACTCTGAATCTACACAAGGTCAAAGGCCAGCCTCAGGGTCTTCATGGAAACAGCCAGACAAGGTGCAAAAGAAAACAGAAAAACTTTATATTGCTGCTATTCACAGGTATGGTATTTATCTGGAAAGTCTTACTAAGGCTGGTTCCTTCCCTGGGCCTAAACACAACAAACAACAGTTTTAAAAAAAGTCATACATGGACCCAGGCCTGGCTCTGGCCTGTATACACAGGATCAGAATTCTTTGTGTGAGTCAATGAAAAGAACATACTTCCTTCTATTTTCTCACACATATACGGTGGAGGCATAGGCTGGAGGGCAACTGCACTGCTCCTGAGGCCTCCCCAAAGTTATCAGGCTTACCTGCCTATTCCCTGGTGATCTAGTGGGGAAATGGGCAGAAGTGATGCTCATTCACTTTTGTCTGTTGAGGCAGCCTCCCAAAAATGGCCATCGCGACCTCTAGTGTCAGCCTCACTGTACTTCAAAGTACCATGACGGCTAGAGGCGTAGCAGTCATTTTGGGAGGCTGCCACAATAGACATCCTTGAAGATGAAATACAGTAGAGACTTTGGATTAGAACGTCATAATGATAAGTATACTGCCCCTGGTATTCATAAAAAGAACGACTATTTGAAATATTCATCCTCATTGACATATCAGTACTTTTGATTTTACATAAGTACATAAGTATTGCCATACTGGGACAGACCAAAGGTCCATCAAGTCCAGTATCCTGTTTCCAACAATGGCCAATCCAGGTTACGAAGTACCTGGCAAGATCCCAAAACAGTACAATACATTTTATGCTGCTTATTTTAGAAATAAAAAAACCTTAATGGCTTGGATAACTCCTAATAAAGTTAGGCTACTAAAATATACTGGTAGGAGAAAATCAATCAAAGTATTCACAATCGGCAACCAGGTGGAGTCTCATATCTTTTGCACGAATGTTCACATCACTCCCTTGGTGACTCTATTACCGTGCATAGGTTTTAATCATCGACTAAAACCACCTCCACCCTAATATTGTGAAATTTTAAACTTAACGTACCCACAATTACAAACTTATGTGAATATATATCAGATGTATCAAATATACTAAATACACTTAGCTTCTGGAGCGATTAACTCCCTAGTTCAGACTCAGTGTGTAGAGGCCCCGACAGTGCCTGTTTCGCTGTGCTTCTTCTGGGGGAACCCACACAGTATTAGCTGAATCGTGTCTTGACACAGTCCTTAAGCTGTTTCTATTTTAGAAATAAGCAGTGGATTTTCCCCAAGTCCATTTTAATAATGGTCTATGGACCTTTCCTTTAGGAAGCCATCTAAACCTTTTTTAAATGCCGCTATGCTAGCTGCTTTTACTACATTCTCTGGCAACAAATTCCAGACTTTAATTACACGTTGAGTGAAGAAATATTTTCTCTGATTCGTTTTAAATTTACTACTTTCTAGATTCATTGTGTGCCTCCCAGTCCTAGTATTTTTTTGAAAGAGTAAACAAGTGATTCACGTCTACCTGTTCCACTCCACTCATTATTTTATAGACCTCTATCATATCTCCCCTCAGCCATCTTTTCTCCAAGCTGAAGAGTTCTAGCCTTTCCTCATAGGGAAGTTGTTCCATCCCCTTTATCATTTTTGTTGCCTTTCTCTGTACCTTTTCTAATTCTACTAAATCTTTTTTGAGATGTGGTGACCAGAATTGAACACAATATTTGAGGAGTGGTCGCACCATGGAGCAATACAAAGGCATTTTCAGGGCCGTGCCTAGGGTCTCTGGCGCCCCCCTGCAGACTATCAGTTGGCGCCCCCCCCGTGAAAATGATCACCCCCCCCCCCATGAAAATGATCGCTCACCACTTGCCACACTGAAAGGAATTGTCAGCAATATTCTTAGAAACAAATTGCTATACATTGCAAAATAAGATAGCAGATGTAAATTCTCAAAGTGGACATATTCCAAACGCTAAAATGAAAATAAAATAATTTTTTTCTACCTTTGTTGTCTGGTGACTTTCTTTTTTCAATCATGCTGGTCCAGTATCTGATTCTGCTGCTATCTGTCCTCTTAACTCCATTTCCAGGGCTTCCTTTCCATTTATTTCTTTACATTTCTCCTTTCTTCTTCATTTCTTGCTCTATATCCATTTCCAGCAATTTCTCCTCTCTCCCTGGGTCCTGCCCTCCCATCCATGTCCATTCTTGTCCCTCTCTGCCCTTCCCTCCTCTATCCATAGCCAGCAATCCTCCTCTCTCCCCTCCCCTCCCCTCCATTTCCAGCAATTTGTCCTCTCCCTGGGCCCCCATGTCCATCCTTGTCCCTCTCTGCCCTTCCCTCCTCCATCCATAGCCAGCAATCCTCTCTCCCCTCCCCTTCCAGCAATTTGTCCTCTCCCTGGGCCCTGCCCTCCCATCCATGCCTCTCTGCCCTCCCATCCATTCAGGGTCTGCCCTCCCTCTCACTCCCCATTCCATCCAGGATCTATCCCCCCTCTCTCACTGCCCCCTCTTTTCGGCTCCCAGTTCCCACCTGCGGCTGCCCCTAGTTCCAGATCCATTGATTCTCCCATCCACCCCTGCCCCAGGCATGACCCCATTCTCCCTCCTGCTCACTTTTCAGACCCCAGTTCCAGCTCCATGCCCCTTCTCCCATCTGTCTCCCACCCAGTCCCTTCTGCCCATCCGAGTCCCCCTCACCCCATCTGTCTCCCACCCAGTCCCTTCTGCTATCCAAGTGCCCCCCACCCTCACCCCATCTGTCTCCCACCCAGTCCCTTCTGCCCATCCGAGTCCCCCTCACCCCATCTGGCTCCCACCCAGTCCCTTCTGCCCATCCGAGTCCCCCTCACCCCATCTGGCTCCCACCCAGTCCCTTCTGCTATCCAAGTGCCCCCCACCCTCACCCCATCTGTCTCCCACCCAGTCCCTTCTGCCCATCCGAGTCCCCCTCACCCCATCTGTCTCCCACCCAGTCCCTTCTGCCCATCTGAGTCCCCCTCACCCCATCTGGCTCCCACCCAGTCCCTTCTGCTATCCAAGTGCCCCCCACCCTCACCCCATCTGTCTCCCACCCAGTACCTTCTGCCCATCCGAGTCCCCCTCACCCCATCTGTCTCGCACCCAGTCCCTTCTGCCCATCCGAGTCCCCCTCACCCCATCTGGCTCCCACCCAGTCCCTTCTGCTATCCAAGTGCCCCCCACTCTCACCCCATCTGTCTCCCACCCAGTACCTTCTGCCCATCCGAGTCCCCCTCACCCCATCTGTCTCCCACCCAGTCCCTTCTGCCCATCCGAGTCCCCCCACCCCATCTGGCTCCCACCCAGTCCCTTCTGCTATCCAAGTGCCCCCCACCCTCACCCCATCTGTCTCCCACCCAGTCCCTTCTGCCCATCCGAGTCCCCCTCACCCCATCTGGCTCCCACCCAGTCCCTTCTGCTATCCAAGTGCCCCCCACTCTCACCCCATCTGTCTCCCACCCAGTACCTTCTGCCCATCCGAGTCCCCCTCACCCCATCTGGCTCCCACCCAGTCCCTTCTGCTATCCAAGTGCCCCCCACCCTCACCCCATCTGTCTCCCACCCAGTCCCTTCTGCCCATCCGAGTCCCCCTCACCCCATCTGTCTCCCACCCAGTACCTTCTGCCCATCCGAGTCCCCCTCACCCCATCTGTCTCCCACCCAGTCCCTTCTGCTATCCGAGTCCTCCCCCACCTTCACGGTCACCCCATCTGTCCCCCACCCTCACCCTGCCTCGTCTTCTCCCTGCCACCCGTCTTTAAAAAGAAATTGCCGACGCGATAGCAAGCGCAGCACCTCGTGTGCAAGTAAAAGAAGCGAATCCGATCATCTCATTGGGCCTTCCTTCACTGTCCCGCCCTAGAGGAAATAGGAAGTTGCGTCAGAGGAGGGCGGGACAGTGAGGGAAGGCCCAATGAGATGATCGGATCCGCTTCTTTTACTTGCACACGAGGTGCTGCGCTCGCTCGGCAAATAAATTTAAAGGGCTGGTGCGGGAGGGGGGGTGCCAGGATGAAGAGCAGCGGGAGCGGCGGCACCCCCCTCTCTGGTGCCAAAAGATTTAAAGTCCTCGGCGGGGCGAGGGTAAGCACCGCGGCGGCGCCCTCCAGAGGTGGGCGCCCCCCTGCGGCGCTTACCTCGCTTACCGCATCGGCACGGCCCTGGGCATTATAATGTCCTCATTTTTGTTTTCTGTCCCTTTCCTAATAATATCTAACATTCTATTTGCTTTCTTAGCCTCCGACACACACTGAGCAGAGGATTTCAACGTATCATCAACAATTTATTTATTTATTTATTGCATTTGTATCCCACATTTTCCCACCTCTTTGCAGGCTCAATGTGGCTTACAATACATCATGAATAGTGGAAGCATATAGGAAAAGATACATTTAGCATTATAGAAGGATTTTGGGTAACATGATAATGATAGAACATAATAGTAGTTTAACAAGTAAACATGATCATGATAAAACATTTTAGCATTTTACAAGCAAAATATTGTAAGACAGTTCTGGATGTTTGTATTGGGTTCATATTTGTTGGTCTTTGTGGTATGCCTTGGTAAAGAGATGGGTCTTTAGTAGTTTGCAGAAGTTAGTTAGTTCATAGAGCGTTTTTAAGTTGTGCGGTAGCGCGTTCCAGAATTGTGTGCTCAGGTAGGAAAAGGTTGACACATGCATTCGTTTGTATTTTAGACCTTTACAGTTGGGGTGGTGAAGATTAAGGAATGTGCGGGATGATTTTTTGGCATTTCTGGGTGGTAGGTCTATCAGGTCTGACACCTAGATCCCTTTCCCGGGCGTTGACTTCTAATGTGAAACCTTCCATTACATAACTATAATTCAGGTTCCTCTTTTCCACATGCATCACTTTGCGCTTGCTCACATTAAATATCATCTGCCGTTTAGACGCCCAGTCTCCCAGTCTCATAATGTCCTCTTGTAATTTTTCACAATTCTCTCAAGATTTAACAACTTTGAATAACTTTGTGTCGTCAGCAAATTTAATTACCTCACTAGTTATTCCTATCTCTAGATCATTTATAAATATGTTAAAGAGCAGCTGTCCCAGCACAGACCCCTGGGGAACTCCGCTAACTACCCTTCTCCATTGAGAATACTGACCATTTAACCCTACTCTCTATTTTTTATCCTTTAACCAGTTATTAATCCACAATAGGACACTACCTCCTATCCCATGACTCTCTAATTTCTTCTGAAGTCTTTCATGATGTACTTTGTCAAACGCCTTTTGAAAAGCCAGATACACACTATCAACTGGCTCGCATTTATCCACATGTTTGTTCATTCCTTCAAATTAAATGTAGTAGATTGGTGAGGCAAGACTTCCCTTCATTAAACCCATGTTGGCTTTGGCTCATTAATTCATGCTTTTGAATATGCTCTGTAATTTTGTTCTTTATAATAGTCATTTTGCCTGACACCAACGTCAGGCTCACGGATCTATAATTTCCCGGATCACCTCTGGAACCTTTTTAAAAAATTGTTATTTTACCACTGTGGTAAAAAGGGCCCTGGTGCGTGGGAAAAATGGCCCCCACCGCTAGCAGGGCCCTTCTTTCCTCAGCTTGGTAAAAGGACCCCTGATGAATTCTCGTTAGCAACAACTTGCATTACCCTTGCATTACCATGAAAATACCATACTCCGGAACAGGTATGTTGGTATGGAAGCAACTAAGTCTTGCTTCATTAGCAATCAGATTAGATGCTTTTCAGAATCTTTTCATTCAATGATAGACTTCTCTGACATAACATAAATGATTAATAATATTTCCTCATGGAAATATTTGTAATATAGCAACCCTACTGTCTCCATATATCATTTTCTTCTTAGACCAAGGAGTATATGATATACCTACTATACTTGAATATACACCACTTCAATTGCTTGCAGGTGGTATAAGAAATAAAACAAAATAAATAAGTTATTAAATAAATATAGTTGTTCGCCCAGAAAAGTAACCACACCAATGAAAGGCAGCTCTATAAACTGGTTTCTAACTTTAGGATCCAATAGTGCCCCCCCTTCTTTATAGAAAGGTAGTACTTATATGCATGATTTGGTCTTAAATCTTGATAACTCTTTTGCTGTATGCATATCTAGAAAGCACAAACTATTATTAGCAAAACCAGTAATGCAAGGGAAGTCACTTTTCTTAGCAGATGAGATTGTAACCTTGGAATTTCACTGTGATAATTCATTGCTGTTCATTTCACAGATAAATGCAGTTGTTTGATTTTTTTTTTTTCAATGATTCATCAACTGAAGCCTTTTCTTACACAGTCAAACATAGAAAAAGTAGTCCATGCATGACTACCAGACGATTAGACTATTGTAATACACTATATCAAGGAATGACTCAGAACAGTTTGAAGAGGCTGCAGTAAATTCAGAACACTGTAGCTAGATTGCTTACAGGAAAAAAAGAAATTTGACCATATAACAACTGTTCTTGTTGATTGCATTGGCTTCCTATTGCAGTGTGGATTTCATTAAAACTGCTGTGTCTGGAGGGACAAGATGGCCGAATAGAGCAGACGTGCGTGTTTGAGCTCCCGACTCTCTAGACTGTACAACGAGAAGTTAGATCCGTACCCTGTGCTGGTCATGGGGAAACGGAAGGGAAAACCCAAGGGCTTGGCCTCCGTACCTGGGAATGTACCCCCTCCTCGCCAAGCAATCTTAGAGCAGTTCGGGATTCAACCGCTGGCTATGCGGACGCCCGCTTCGGAGCTTTCCGTGATGACATCGGCGGAAAACAGCACGGAGGCGATCTCTTTGAGTCCACCAGGGAATACCATTCCTCCACGACCCGGAAGCATTATGACCCCGACGGAGAAGACGGATGGAACGCCCAGAGTGGAGAAGATTCTACCGCCTTCAGGAGGCCTAGTTGGTGGTCTTTCCCCGATTGGGGGGGTTTTGTCCACGTCTACCCCCACTCCAACGGGAGTTGCACCGGTATTTCGGGAGGTGAAGAGACCTGAAGTGGTAACATTAGACTCTATATGGGATGTTATCCAGGGTATGAATTCTCTACTCTCCCAGGTAACCAATTCTTTTACTCAAGAATTTGATAATGTGAAACAAGTTCAGAAACAGTTTACAGAGAAAATGCAAATCCAAGAAGGTCAAATGGAATCTTTAAAGATTGAACTCTCTGCTCTTCAGAATTTTGCAGGGACAGTGGTCAAAGATATAGAGGTTCTAGTGAGGAAACTAGAATCTCTCAAAAATCAAGGGAGGAAGAATAATTTGCGGTTTATTAATTTTCCCAAGTCGCCCCTAATTCCAGCTATGGAGATGCTACGTAAATATTATACAGAAATACTTGGATTTCCACTTGAGGGATTCCCTCCTATTGTTCGGCTTCAATACATAACTGGAAGAAAGTCTAATCCTTTGAATCCTTCACCACAACAACCTGAGATGAACTTAACAGAGTTTTTGGAAAACTCTATAGAACTGGTAACAGAGAGAACTGCTCTTACAGTTTCCTTTGCACTTGAAATGCATAAGATGAATACTTTTAAATTATATTTTCGTCATTTGAATGATAAATTTCTTGGGGAAACTGTGCGTATATTTCCTGATCTAACCAGGGAGACTCAAGCCCGTCGGCGGGAGTTTTTGAATTTAAAAGCTAGAACCCTTGCAAAAGGGGGCTCGTTTAAGTTAATATTTCCATGTCGTTGTATAATATCCCTGGATTCTGTTAACTATATATTTATGGAACCCAAGAAGTTGAGAGAATTATTATCAGCCAAAGAAAGTAGTGATAGATTAACCCAGGACGCCCAATAGAGAGTGAAAGTGCTGAGTTCTCCGGCTGTGGGTGTTCCTCATGCCTCTGTTGGTTTGCTCTTTTTTTTTTTTTTTTTTTCCTATGAGTTTACTCAGAAATTTTTACCTTGTATCTTGTCCTTAAGTTGTGGTCTACAAGATGTAAATTTACCTATGTATAATTGATATTATTATTCTTTTTTTTTTTCTTCTTTTTCTGTAAATAACATTTCATGTTATCTTTGATGACTAAATGAAAATAAAAAAAAACAAAAAAAACCTGCTGTGTCTTATTTAGGAAACTTTTTATATGGGTGTTCCAAAATATCTTTCAGACAAATTGTAAAAATACATATCTCAACATATGCTATGTTCTTTTCAGAAATGTATGATTCAACTGCATTCTTTAAGTACCATTAAATTGACAAATACTAGGAATGGGGTATTTTGCTACGCTGGACCAGTATTACAGAACTAGGTTCCAGCTGAGTAGCATTTCTAGCTATTTACTGTTTTGTAAATCATTGAAAACTTGACTATTTGAGAAGCAGCATGGGTTGAATGTCTATTGAATAGCAGCATTTACTGTTTAGTAAGCCTGAATGATATTGATAATTATTGATTTGTATTGTATTTTGTATTGAAGTACTGTTCTGTACGTTTTTATTGTAAACCATTCTTTAAAACCTTGGCTCTGTTAAGCGGTATGTAAAGTTAATAAATCAAATCAAGGTGGCAGAATGAAACCTCTGTGAGGGAATATTCACGCAACCTCTCGTATCCCTCTCTCCTTTTCCACACAGCTTGAAGACTTGAAGAAACGGGTCAGACACTTGCACCATCACAAGCCATAATATCTGCAAGGGATCTTTTGCAGAATGGAGGGATAAGCAGGAGAGTAATAATCCACTGTAATCTGCCTTCACATTGATGGGATTCACAAATAACTGCTGTTAGTCAGTGGTGTACCAAGGGGGGTGGGGGTGGGGCGGTCCACCCCGGGTACACGCCGCTGGGGAGGGTGCCGCCCGCCTGTTGGCTCCGAGTCCGCTCGTTCCCTCCCTGCTGTTCCCTTTGCACAGAACAGGTTACTTCCTGTTCCGGGGCAGAGGGAGCAGCAGGGAGGGAACGAGCAGACTCGGAGCTAACAGGCGCGCGGCACCCCCCCAGCAGGTAAAAATGCACCCAGGGAGGTGTAGTTTCGCCGGGGGGGGGGGGGTACCATGCTGCACCCGGGAGGGGGGCGTATCGGCGATCCGCCCCGAGTGTCAGCCAGGCTAGGAACGCCACTGCTGTTAGTGTTGTATAGTAATTAAGTAAATGCAACTAATTACTGTACTTAAGTGAAGGTTTTGTCACTTTTACCTGTAAAGAAGTACAGGATAACATTTGTTACTTTTACTTTTAGTGAAGTAATAATTTCTCCAATTTTTACTACTTTTACTCAGTTACATCTGATGCTTGTAGTTAAAATAAAAGTGCAAAAGCGGAAGTGAGATGTAAATAAAAATTCCTCAGTAAACCAAATGAAACAGCAAAAACTGAAACAGGCTTTTGCTACTGCAAACCTCGTCAGACAAACAGTGGATCATCTCCTTAAATTTTGCTGTTAAGTGAATATAGCCTATGAGAACAGTGGAATTGCCTGTTTAGTGAACTGGTTGTTGGTCTGCAGCCAAACAGAACAGTGGTGAGTTGGGTCACTTTGAAGTGGAGATGAAGCTAAGGGGTCCAGTGAATCTCTTCATAAAGACAGTTAATAAATCCCAATAAATAAACAAAATGGCAGTAAAATGTGGCCTACTGTGGCATTGGCATGTAGGATTTCCATGCTCCGAGGCCACCTTTTACCACTGTAGGTAAAAGGTCATTTTCTTTACGGACCAGTAAATGGCCATTCACCATTGAGACACATTGACATGTGACCATTTGCTGGATGAGCCCTTATTGCCTCCTATTTAGCAATTCTTGGTGAACAGACATAGGTCTGTATCACAATAGACTGCAGGCCATCCCATGGAAAATTTTATACTGGGGTGACTATCCACTGGATTGATAGAGTCTTTAGTGAGGAAGTCTGCTTGTCTGGCCTTAAAGCTGAAGGGTTCCCACACATTTGACATTCTTGCATCAGTTCTTGAAGGGATTCAGAGTTTGACATCAGATGAAATATTGTTAGAACAACAATTGACAATGATTCCAATTTTGTGATAGCTTCCTTTGTAATTGGACAGTATGACAATGATAATGAAGATAAAGATGAAGATGCAAGTGATGAATTAGACAGCACTACTTCTAATGCAGATGATTATGACAATAATGAAGACTTAATGTATTCTTTGCTATTCGGAAATCAAGTGTTTCAGATTCCTTTGATCAAAACCTGCAGACCCAGTCAGAAGACATCAGTAATATTGCAACCTGGCCTGAAATGAAGGAACTTTTTATTAGACTGAACAATCCACTTTCTCCTAGTGTAGTTACTGAACACCTCTTTAGCTGTGTTGGATTAATGACTCAATGAGTGTCAGCCATTTTCTTGTTCTTTTTGTTTATTTTCTTCAAGAAATTGTATTGAGTTTTCAGGATGTAACAGTGGTGTGAGGCATTAAAATACACATTGGAAAACAATCAAATATGGAAAGTTTGCCTCATTAACAGAGAAATATAAACAGCAGATAGAATTATAAAACAATTCAGCCTAAAAGAAAAACCTATGTGATAGTGAAGCTAAGCAAGTGCTTTTTAACATTTGTTCCTCCAGTATAGAATCATATTTTCAAGAATCTTGTGTATATTAGTAAACAGTTTAAGAATAGTCGTTAAATGAGGAAAAGTTACCAGCAAAAAGAGTGTTACTGGGTAAGACTAATTTTAAAGTCAGCATTTATGCAAAGACTCATAACAAAAGTTTTAATGCTGAGAGAATTCACAATGTACAATAGCCGCTATGGCTGTTTTGTATATGATATAATAAGTGAGAGGGTTGGTGACTCAGGCATTTGAGGGGGTTAAAGATTATGGGCTTCTTTTACAAAGCCACGCTACTGATTCCCGCATGGAAAGTGAGAGTAAGCCCATAGGAGTGGAATGGGCTTCCTCTCATTTGCAGGACCAGGAATCAGTCGTGCACCTTTGTAAAAGAGGCCCTAAATGAAATTTAAGGAAAAGAAAAAGGAACATCTCGAGTGACAATCATTTTCAAAAATTCAGTTTCGCTAAAAGCAGAGTAGATTGAACTGTTGAATAATAAAGTTGTTGGGATAAAAATGGTAACAGTAGTTGCATTCATTGTAATTGTGGTACTTGTGCTTTTTACTCAAAAATTATTATATTAGGCAATACCTTTTTTACTTGATGTAACCAGAATGGTCAAAATTATTTTCAAAGAAATTACTATCTAAACAAGGTCCGTATTTTTCTGTGTCCCCCCCCCCCCCCACACACACAGGTAAAAGGACTCAGTCCGAGGTACATTGGCTGGTGAAGACTACACATCTTGGTAACAATAAGACTGAGTCACCTGGTTCCAGAGAGGCAGGGTTACATTTCACTTAAGTGCATTTTTTAATATGTCCCTCACTGTAATTTTACTTAAGTATTAAAATATACATTTATTTTTACTTTCACTTAAGTACTTTGACCTAGTACTTTGAACAACAACAACACACACACACACACTCACACACATATATTTAGGAATGACCATTTACACCAATGAAATCTCCACGCCTAAATTAGACACGGATCCCCTTTCTCCTATAAAAACATGCATAAATTAAAGGAATGCCTCTGATCCGCCCATGACCCTCTTATGTCCGTGTCCCCCTTTTTGGACCTGCAGGCAAAATTTACACTTGGATCCTGCACCTAAATTTTCATATGTAAGTTTTAATTAAATCCAATTAGCACCAATAATTGCTTGTTAAAATTTCAATTTTTGGTCCTAAATGGCTTATTATTCAATTAAATTGTGCACGCAAATGGGTCACATGCCCAAATTTGTACATGCAATTTTTAGTGACTTATATATAATTTGGGGCACAGTGTCCTCAACATGCCACTCTATGCTTCCTTATCCCAAATCCCCCCCTTTAAAATATATTTATTGAAAATTTTCAAAACAAATCACCATGTGATAATAGAAACAATGAAACATGACAATCATTACCATCAAAGCATTAGGAAATAACTAACCTAAATTTGTCCACAATTTAGAAATAGGAGCCAAAATCAATGAAAAAAGCAAAAGGAAAAAAAATATAAAGCAAAATGTTTGCTAAATCCTATGCTTAAGTCTCAGCCAGCATCAACAGTCTACTACTACTTATCATTTCTATAGCGCTACTAGACATACGCAGCGCTGTACACTTGAACATGGATCAAGAATAGCTTGAGATGGTAGAAAGTCAAGGCAATGGCGGTGAACAGCACGTTCAAGTATCTTGGATAGGAAAGGGAGGAGGGAGATGGGGCAATAGTTGGAAGGACAGGTAGGGTCCAATGAAGATTTTTTAAGGAGTGGTGTGACTACGGCATGTTCAAAGGCATCAGGAACAGTCGCAGTGGAAAGTGAAAGATTGAGGATATGACAGATAAAAGGGATGACAGTAGGAGAGATAGTGTTAAGTAGATGGGTGGGAATAGGATCAGAGGAAAAGGTAGTTAATTTCGAGGAGGATATAAGATGTGTAGTTTCCCCTTCAGTGATTTCAGAAGAGGAAGAAAAGGAGGCAGGGGTTGGAGGGTTGAGAGAATGGACTAAGGGAAGGAGAGGTGGAGGTGACCTGGTTGAGAATTCAAGTCAACACTGTTGTCATCGCTCAGAGACAGGAAAACTATAAATGCTTGGGAGGCCCATATCTCCTAGTCACAGTCTTTCTGCAATGAACTTTGTGTGGCCCCTGTTTTCAACATTCCACACCCAGCCTATGCCCCCCCCCCCCCCAATAGCACCTCTACCTAGCAATTATGGTCAAAAACCTTTCCATGCTCTAAAGCACAAAGCTTTACAAGTCTTTCTGCAAGCTCCCAGGGGGTAGTATCATAGCGGACGGTTGATATCAATTTCCTGGCGTGTGTCTCATTCAAGATGGCGGTGAACAGTGAGAAACAGAAAGTGATATGATGTGTCCAGTAGTTGCCGCCATCTTGTAAAAGGATCGGAGTTATGATATCACTTCCTGTGATGCCACCAAAGGGGTGAGGTTATGCAAATAAGGTGGGATTAGCAGTGGGCTTATGCAAAAGGGGTGGGGTATGTGCAGGGCTGTGAGTGGTTGGAGTGGGTTGGAGAGTGGATATAACCTGGATGGATCCTTGATTCTGATTGGCTGATGTGACCAGAAGTGGGCATGGCCACTTGTCAAAATCAATTAAAGATATTTAATGGTTAACAAATGCTAGCAAGGTATACTACTAGGAATGTTTGGTGTAGCCCTAGGAAGAAGATCAGAGAAGCTTAGCCGAGATTGGGAAGCGGGGCTGGTGTTTGGGTGGTGGGGCTAGTTCTGGGCAAGACTTCTATGGTCTGTGTCCTGAAAATGGGGCTAGTTCTGGGCAAGACTTCTACGGTCTGTGTCCTGAAAATGGCAGATACAAATCAAGGTAAGGTATACACAAGAAGTAGCACATATGAGTTTATCTTGTTGGGCAGACAAGATGGACTGTGCAGATCTTTTTCTGCCATCATCTACTATGTTACTATGTAAAGTAGAGATTTGAGAGTTTACTCTTCCCTCCCTCTCAGACCCCTCCAAAGAATATGATCCCAGGGCTCCCAGTGCCCTACACTGTAGGACTGGCATTCACCTTTTCAGCCATCTAGGACCTGCTACATATGTAATACAAGAACCCCACCACTCCCTTCTATAAATCTATTGAAAAAAACATTCCTAAGGCCATTCTTCTGCATACTTTCCCAGTTTTTTCTATAGCTCAATATTGGATTATGGTTTTTGTTCATTTCCTATGCATAGACTGACGAAAGTGACTTATGAATATGGATATATATTTATTTCGGCTGGCTATCCACTTTTTTCTTGGTTAATTAGGTGGGAATAATACTTAAATGCAGTAATTAAATAAAATATTAAAAATAAAGGAGCCCTTTTACCAAATGGAGGTAAAAGGAGGCCTACGGTGGTGTCAATGCATGGGATTGCTATGCGCCAAGGCCATGTTTTATCGCCGATGGTAAAAAGGCCTTTTCTTTAAAGGGAAAGTAAATGCTGTGCAGTAATTAAAAAATTGCCGCATGGCCATTCATTACTGGCGCCCTTACGGCCTCCTCTTTAGGAGGCTGTGAGGGCTCCGGTGGTAATTGGACAGTGCTGTGTGCTGCCTGATTAGCACTGGGCACACGCCCCAGTGGTTGAAAATACAAGTGTTGTATTCTAGTGCTGGAAATGGCGCACAGGAAACCTGGAAATAATGCTGGGCTCCTGGGCGACCCAGCGGTAAACACGATTCACCGTGTGCCAAGCCCTACCGTCCTTTAGTAAAAGGAACCCAAAATGTAGCTAATTGTTTCTTGCTCAATGCATTTTCAATTATTTTATGATATGCATACTTTAGACTGTTTTGGAGGTCATGAATATGACATGTACAAAATATAACTCATTTGGGAATACAGAATTTGTAAAACAATTTGACTTGTCATGTTTTTCTATGGAAAGAGTTTGCAATGTTTTATGAATGATTAATAGCTTTTTCCCCCCTCTGGAAGTATCAATATCCTAGACAGAAAATTAATCTGACTTTATTGAGAATCAATTTTTGTTTGTTAGGAAAATCATTAGGGTGTAATGTTTGCCAGAAGAATAGACTACTTTAAAAGAGACATGTTTATAAGAAACACAAAAAAGATCATTTAGTTGATATAAAGGAAAAATGAATAAAGCATGAGAGAATTCAAATCCTATTTAAACTGTACATTGTTGATGTTTTGTGCAATTCCCTTGACACTTTGAAAGGATGTTGACTTTAATTAATTTGACTTAATTAGTTACAAACTTTCTAATGTCAATGTTACCATTTCATTGGGGATACTTGAACATATGGATATAAATAATTTTTATTCCCTGTCTGTACATAACTGTATACAAAAACCTTAATAGAAATGTTTTATCAAATGATTGAAGTTTTCTCCATTTGTGTCTGTTCTAGGAGTATTATATTGCAACTATGGAGTGGCATTTTAGAAAGTGTTTTCAAACTAGAAATCAGACATCCAAGTTGGGATGTCTAAAGTTCCATGAGTGTTTTAGAACAAGATCTGCCCACATAGGGCTAAGATAATTCATTCATGATTCAAATTTTGCTTTAACAATCCTGTCATGCAAATTTCTTGGACGAGAAAAAGCAACTCTACATTGGAGACTATTGTATACCATAAAACTACCAAAAGTAATAATTATATTCAATTTGACAGATGTCATCTCTATCAATTATGTGAAGCTCTTCTTAATGGATAATTTTTAAAAATATGTCGGATTTGCTCTACCATAACAGTGTTTAAAAAACAAGCGAATGTTATGTATCAGTGTTTTTTAAACGTGTTAAAACGAGTATATTTGAGAGCATTATATGCCAATCCAGAGTTGTTACATCAAGATTCCTTGCAAGAGGCACCTCAACAACAAATTTGTGTACTTCATATTCTACTTAAGTGCAATTTATTTCCACAAGCATACACCGTCATTGGCACATAATCTCCAGACACTCCATTTTTAAGGATCCACCCTGTATAGCTTTTTCTCATCCAAGAAATTTGCTTGACAGAATTGTTAAAGCAAAGTTTGAATCACAAATGAATTATCTTGAGTCTATACAAGGGAATCATATATGTTGTGGACACTGTTCAGTATGTGCCCAAGTTATATCAGGTTCAGAATGGACAAATCCGGGCACTGGCAAATCTTATATACTTAAAACTAAAACTATATGTGATTCTACATTTGTAGTTCATGTAATCATTTGTCCATGCCAGAAAATTTATCTTGGTGACACCATTCGTAAGATAAGTACTCGTTTAACTGAGCACCGTAGTAGATTGAATACCAATTCTGTGAATGCTCCTATGGTGGCTCATTGTTTGTCTTACCAACATAACTTTTCTGACCTCAGATGGCTTATAATTGAACAGATTTGTGAAGATTTTCAAGGGGATAGAACATATTCAGGCTCATTTTCGACATCTTTCAACATAAATCGGAACATGGACGTCCATATCCCAGGGACATCCAAATTGGTATAATCAAAACCCGATTTTGGACATCTCCAACTGCAGTCCGTCGCAAGGACGTCCAAATTTCAAGGGGGTATGTCAGAGGCGTGGTGAAGGCGGGACTTGAGCATGCCTAAGACTTGGACGTCTTTCAGCCATAATCGAAAAAAGCAAGGACGTCCTAAGACGTATTCACCCAGACGTGTTTTTTTTTACGAATAAGACACAAAAAGGTGCCTGAAATGACCAGATGACCACCAGAAGGAACTGGGGATGACCTCCCGTTACTCCCCCAGTGGTACCTAACCCCCTCCCACCCTTGAAAAACATCTTTAAAAATATTTTGTGCCAGCCTCAGATGTCATACTCAGGTCCATGACAGCGCATGCAGGTCCCTGGAGCAGTTTTAGTGGGTACTGCAGTGCACTTCAGATAGGCGGACCCAGGCCCATACCCCCTACCTGTTACATTTGTGGAGGAAACAGCGAGCCCGCCAAAACCCACCACAGACCCTCTGTACCCACATATAGGTACCCCCTTTACCCGTAAGGGCTATGGTAGTGTATACACTTGTGGGTAGTGGGTTTTAGGGGGGGTTGGGGGGCTCAGCACACAAGGTAAGGGAGATATATACCTGGGAGCATTTTATGAAGTCCACTGCAGTGCCTCCTAGGGTGCCTGGTTGGTGTCCTGGCATGTCAGGGGGACCAGTACACTAATGCTGGCTCCTCCCATGTCCAAATGGCTTGCATTTGGACGTTTTTGACTTGGACGTCTTTTGTTTTGAAAATCGCCAAAAGTAAAAAATGTCCAAATCCAAGGACGTCCAAATTTAAGGACATCCTTGGATTTGGACGTCCCTGACGGTATTTTTGAAACAAAAGATGGACGTCCATCTTTTTTCAAAAATAAGGTTTTCCCCGCCTCCGGATTTGGACGTTTTACAAAGACATCCAAATCCAAACGTAGATGTTTCTTTCTAAAATGCCCCTCATTATCTCTTATTATGGGAAAAATACTGGATTTTTTAACTTAGTGAAATTCAGCCTCGTGGCCTTATTGAATGCATAGATGGAATAGTATTGCTTGAAATTTTGTTCTCTTTATAAAATTTATTCAATTGACATCATTATGGGTATTTTGGTTCCACAGGAAACTGAGTTGGTGTCCCTCTTGCCTCTAGCACCATTTTGAAATCATCAGACTCCATTTTTTACCTACTCTAGCCACCGGGGTTCCTGAAGAAGATGACGAAACATAGCTCTGTAGAACCATCGGCTGGAGAGTTTTGGCTTCCAATCTTTTGAACTTTAAGACAAGTAACTTGGACTTATCATCACTGAATAACTTTGTGTTATTTTGTATTTGCATTTGGAGTCTCTGCTTTTTTTTTTTTTTTTTTTGGGGGGGGGGGGACTTTTTTCTTATTTTGGGATGGGTTAATTGATTGCACAATTGCACATATATAGAAATGGTGAACTCGAGGATGTATCTAGGCATCAAATGTTAGAATTGCTCAGAGTTCTTGCTGCCTTAGTAAGCTTTAGACACTGGGTACGTCACAGCTTAGATAACAGAGAGTCACCTTTTCCTCCTATTATATTTACACAATTTATATCTATGGTATTTTCATCCCTAGTTTGTTTTGTGGGATAGTTTCTTGTTGTTATATTTCATATATCCCCTTATTTTGGTTTTGTTGTTTGAATTTATTATGCCATTTTTAGACATTTTTCTCTTTCAAAAATGAGCCCCATAGTCATTAGAGGGCAAAAGATTATACACAGCAAATGCTAAGCAAATACTTCTGTTTAGTGTTCATGAGTGATGAAGTAACAAAGATACATATCGGAAAGACATAAATACCATACTTTTCAAAGTATTTGTGAACAACTTACAAAAGTGAAGGTAGATAAATCCATGGGACAAGATGTGATACATCCCAGGATAGGTTTTCAGGCAAGGACCAAAGGAACTAAACTGGATCATAAGTTGATTGACTGACAGGCAATAAATGGTGGTGGTTAATGGAATTCACTCAGAAGAAAGGTGAGTAGTGGAATCCCTCAGGGATCCTTTCTGGGGCTGATTCTGTTCAATATCTTTGTGAGAAGTATTGCCAAAGGATTAGAAGGATAAATATATATTTTTATGTATGACATAAAGAATAGCAACAAAGTTCACACCTCAGAAGTAGTAGAAAGCATGAGAAATGATTTGGAAGACTTAGGAGCTTGGGTTGATGCTTGGCAGTTCAATTTTAATATAAATAAATTTAGAGTGATGCATTTGGGGTACAGAAATCCAAATGAAAATCCAAATGAGCGGTATGCATTAGAAGGTGAGAAGCTGATGTACATGAATCAGGAAAGAGACTTTCGTATGATAGTGTCTGAGGATCTCAAGATGACAACACAATGTGCCAAGGTGGTGGCCAAGGCCAGAGGGATGCTCATCTGCATAGAGAGGGGCATAGTAAGGATGTGATGATGCCCCATACAACTCATTGATGAGTCCCCAAATGCAGCACTGTGTTCAGCTTTGCAGGCTTTATCTTAAAAAGGCTTGAAGATGTTCAGAGAAAAGTGACTTATTAGATTTATGAGACGGGACTTGAAGACATGAATATGCATATCCCAGGGGCATAGCCAGACCTGATATTTTGGGGGGTCCAGAGTTAACATGGGGGGGGGGGGGGCACTAGGCATATAGATGTGAGTAGAACTTGGTATACTCCTAAATAATGCCTTATAGTGCACTTCATAATGGGTTTCTAAATAAACAGTCTGTGCTGCATCAACAGTGGGCTCCCACATTTCAGGCTAAATAACGCACTATTTGTTTATTTACTGCTCAAATTCTTACATATTTCTGCTCAGTATATGTCGGGTCACTGGCCCTGAGTTTATTTTGAGTTTTCTTTCCTTCACTTAGTTTAATTTCATTGTTTTTGACTAGATAAAAGCAACTTTCTGTTTCCCTGCACTCTACAAACAGGCACTTCTCTATTTCCTGTGTTGAGCTGGGTCTACAACAACAAAAGAAAAAAGCCTCCAGTGATCTGCATCTGAATCAATTGGATCATCAAACAACACTAGGATTCAGGAACTGCATAATGACAAAATCATAACTGCAATTCCGTGAAATGAAGTTTACATCTTTAACCTATATTATCTCTAAAGTTCTGATAGCCTGCTGAAGCTCCCCCTCAATTAAACTACCAATAATCTCACAGATGTAGAATACAGTCTTTAGATCAATGCATCTGGTGAACAGAAGTGCCTGCTAGATATCATATCATATACAGTAATGGACTTTAAAACTATTGTATATTGTTTCAAAATATAAAAGAACAAAATATAAATAAAAAAAGCAGTTCTACCAAATGACTGCATATCTATCAGAGAACCTTCAACTTTCCTACTTCAAAGGGACTCAGATCCTCATCGAGCAGTGTCTGTAAAATTAACACTCCCCTGTTAATTGCAGCAAATGACAAACTGGCTTTTGATAAACTGAATAGATAGAAAGCTCTGAAACCTCGCCTACTTTAATACAAAAAATCTGCTCTGGCCAAATAAATCAAAGATCTTCATACACCCTAATAATCTGGGGAAGAAGATATGTGGAGGGGCATAATCGAAAGGGGCGCCCAGGTTTTCCTGAGGACGTCCTCGCAGGACGTCCAGCAAAGGGGCGGGGAAACCTGTATTATTGAAACAAGATGGGCGTCCATCTTTTGTTTCGATAATACGGTTGGGGACGCCAAAATCGTGAAATTTAGGTCCACCTTAGAGATGGTCGTCCCCAATTTTCGGCAATAATGGAAACCGAGGACGCTCATCTCAGAAACGACCAAATACAAGCTCTTTGGTCATGGGAGGAGCCAACATTCGTACTGCATTGGTTCCCCTGACATGCCAAGACACCAACCGGGCACCCTATGGGGCACTGTAGTGGACTTCAGAAATTGCTCCCAGGTGCATAGCTCCCTTACCTTGGGTGTTGAGCCCCCCAAAACCCACTCCCCACAAGTGTACACCACTACCATAGCCCTTATGGGTGAAGGAGGGCACTTACATTTGGGTACAGTGGGTTTGTGGTAGGTTTTGAAGGGCTCACATTTACCACCACAAGTGTAATAGGTGGGGGGGGGGGGATGGGCCTGGGTCCGCCTGCCTGAAGTGCAATGCACCCACTAAAACTGCTCCAGGGACCTGCATACTACTATTACTACTTAACATTTCTAAAGTGCTGTCATAGAGCTGGGTATGATATTTGAGGCTGGCATAAAGACTGGAAAAATATTTTTAAAATTTTTTTTGAGGGTGAGTGGGGGTTAGTGACCACTGGGGGAGTAAGGGGAGGTCACCCCCTATTCCCTCTGGTGGTCATCTGCTCATTTTGGGCACCTTTTTGTGTCTTGGTCATAAGAAAAAAAGGACCAGGTAAAGTCGTCCAAGTGATCGTCAGGGACGCCCTTCTTTTTTTCCATTATTGGTTGAGGATGCCCATGTGTTATGCACGCCCCAGTCCCACCTTCGCAATACCTCCGACACGCCCCCGGGAACTTTGGTCATCCCCGCGTTGGAAAGCAGTTGAGAAGAATGCCCATCTTGCGATTTGTGTCAAAAGATGGGTGCCCTTCTCTTATGAAAATAAGCCTGACAGTCTCAAGAAAAGCAATGTTTTCTGACTTAAATAAAGGAGATTTAAAACAAGCATAGCTGCATTCCAAAAAGCGTTTATGGTTAATTATTCTGCTTTGTCTCAAAATACCTATCCTACTCAGTTCATCTCCCCTCTACCCTCGTCATTGACTACTACTACTACTACTAACTAGCATTTCTAAAGCGCTACTAGGGTTACACAGCGCTGTACAATTTAAACATAGAAGGACAGTCCCTGCTCAAAGAGCTTACAATCTAAAAGACAAGAGAACAATCTAAAGACAAGTGAACAATCTAGAGGACGAGTGAACAGTTAATCTGATAGGGTGGATAGATTGGGCCATTTCATATTTCTAGAGCAGTTAGGCGCCGAACGCAGCATTGAAAAGGTGAGTTTTAAGCAGAGATTTGAAGATGGGTAGGGAGGGGGCATGGCGTATGGGTAAAGGAAGATTGTTCTAGGCATAGGGTGAGGCAAGGCAGAATGAGCGGAGCCTGGAGTTGGCAGTAGTGGAGAAGGGTACTGAGAGAAGGGCTTTGTCCTGTGAGCGGAGGTTGCGGGCGGGAACATAGGGGGAGATGAGGGTGGAGAGGTAGTGAGGAGCCGCAGACTGAGTGCATTTGTAGGTAAGGAGGAGGAGCTTGAATTGTATGCGATATCTGATCGGAAGCCAATGAAGTGATTTGAGGAGAGGGGTGATATGAGTATATCGGTTTTGGCGAAATATAAGACGTGCAGCAGCGTTCTTGCCTGCAGTAATTCCAAACTGGCAACTTGAAAAAGAGAACTATGCATTTGTAGCCTTCCTTCAAGCTGCAAACAATGGAAATTGTCAAATCAGATTGCGTTCGACACTACAACCTGTTTGGAGAAACCTAGGAGCAAAATTAGCGGGAAAGTTGTCCTCATCCTGTGGACCCATTAGACTATGCGGCTCGATGGAGCAGTCCGGTGCTGGCGAACCAGAGCAGGCAGACACGGAATGGCAGTGCAATCAAATACTGGCATAGCACAACACACTCCAGCCCAGAAGGACAGTGTAGTCTCACACTCACCATGCTCAGTGATGGCCAGCTGAGGAGTCAGCACAGCGGTACGCCCCAAGGTTACGGGAACACTGGATGCAGATGAACTGCAAAAGGTGAGATACTACTTGTTATCAGGGTCCATGCCCTGTGAGACCCCAGTTCTGGACGTCCCAACACCCACACTGCAGGCACCCTACACAAAGTTGCTGGCACCCTGTTCAACCCACCATTCAAGAACAGCAGTCCAGACTTCTCACCTGGGGGTGAAGCGGCAGGTAAGTGCCCTCTATGCTGTTCCTCTCAGCTGCCATGATTGACCAAGCATCCTCCACTCTCCGAGCAAGTAGTTTACTGATCAGAGCTCCAAACTACTGAAGAAAAGAGGAGTTCTTCTCCAAACAAGTCACCTGGAGTGCCACAAGCACTATATTGAGTAGCAACTACTCTATAACACATCAAAATTCCACTGCTCATTTATCCTTCAGACGTGACCATTAATGAAGGACACTTTTCACTGCTGCGGGAATTGTTTTTATGTACTTGCTACCTTTCTTCTATCTGATCATTCATTCATGTAGGCAAACCCCAGCCAAGGTAAAAGAAAAAAAAAACAACAACCAGCCTTACGCAACACACAAGCACAAGCACCTCACAGCCCAAACACACACATATTCACACACAAACACCCACAAGCCAGAAGTAACCCCAAAAAATGGGTAACCTAAGGGCATGGATTTTCTACTATACAATAACAATGTGGACAATGGGGATACCAGCAGCAACTCCAAATGAATGGAACAAAATACCAATACACATCACAGGAAAAAGACAACCACTCCAACAACTGGAAGAGCCCAATCACCACCTGAACAACAATGCAGAGGCCAAACAAACAACCAGCAACATGAAACCAAACATGAACAACACCCAAGAAAACAACAAGAGCAAAACAGGCAGACCACACAGACAACTACAAACTGTTAAAAAAAAAAAAACCAACATTAAACATGACATGTTTGTTCCAATACAAATTGGTTGCATAAACGCAAGATCGGTGGTAAATAAGACAACATAACTAAGAGACTGGATAGAAATGGAACAACTTGGATGACTGCTCATAACTGAAGCATGATTACAACTCAAAGACAACCCTGCACTACTAGACCTATGTCCATCAGGATACAAAATAAAACATATCAACAGAACCAAAAGGAGGGGCTGTAGGCATTGCAATAATATACAAATCCTCCTTCAGAGCAGAATCTCTGGTATTAAGTATTTCCTCATATTTAAAGGATACTCTTCATTTCTTGAATAAGATACAAGATCTACAATGTATTCCTTCGAGAAGAGGCCGAGGACAGATGGGCGCGCTCAGCCATAATGGAAAAAAGAAGAGCAGCAGTAGCGAGAATTTGGGCTGCTTTTTTTTGGACCCTTTTTTTTCACGACCAAGTCCCCAAAAAGTGTCCCAACTGCCCAGATGACCACCGGATGGGAATCGGGGATGACCTCACCTGACTCCCCCAGTAGTCACTAACCCCCTCCCACCAAAAAAAAAAAGAACTTTAAAAACTTTTTTTCCAGCCTGTATGCCAGCCTCAAATGTCATACCCAGCTCCATGACAGCAGTTTGCAGGTCCCTGGAGCAGTTGTTAGTGGGTGCAGTGCACTTCAGGCAGGTGGACCAAGGTCCATCCTCCCCCTACCTGTTACACTTGTGCTGGTAAATGGGAGCCCTCCAAACCGCCCCCAAAACCCACATCTAGGTGCCCCCCCTTCACCCAAAGTGCTATGGTAATGGTGTAGAGTTGTGGGGAGTGGGTTTTGGTGGGGATTTGGGGGGCTCATCACCCAAGGTAAGGGAGCTATGGATTTGGGAGGTATTCTCATTTTTTAAAAAACTTTTTACAAGTGCCCCCTAGGGTGCCCGGTTGGTGTCCTGGCATGTGAGGAATCCTGGCCCCTCCCACGACCAAATGCCTTGGAGTTGTTCGTTTTTGAGCTTGGCGGCTTCAGTTTCCATTATCGCTGAAAACCGATACTGCCCAGCTCAAATCCGCCCAAATCCGATGCATTTGCCCGGCACCAACCGTATTATTGAAACAAAAGATGGACGCCCATCTTTTTCGAAAATACGGTCTGTCCTGCCCCTTCGCGGACCCGTCCTCGGAGATAGTCGCCCATGGAGATGGGCGTCCGCATTCGATTATGCCACTCTATCCTGCTTATAATCGAAATAGAAAAACGCCTATATTGTGACCCAAATCGGGAGATAGACGTTTATCTCACAAAAACGAATAAAGCGGTATAATCGATAGCCGATTTTGGACGTTTTCAACTGCACTCCGTCGCGGATGCGGACAAAGTTGATTGGGGCGTGTCGAAGGCGTGGTGAAGGCGGAACTGGGGCGTGGTTATCGGGCAATCAGCGATGGGCGCTTTTCGCCGATAATGGAAAAAAAATATGCGCTTTTAGTGAGAATTTAGGGCACTTTTCCTGGACCCTGTTTTTCCAAGAATAAGGCCCCAAAAAGTGCCCTAAATGACCAGATGACCACTGGAGGGAATCAGGGATGACCTCCCCTGACTCCCCCAGTGGTCACAAACCCCCTCCCACCACAAAATATGCCGTTTCACAACTTTTTATTTTCACCCTCAAATGTCATACCCACCTCCCTGGCAGCAGTATGCAGGTCACTGGAGCAGTTATTAGGGGGTGCAGTGGACTTCAGGCAGGTGGACCCAGGCCCATCCCCCCCACCTGTTACACTTGTGCTGGTAAATGGGAGCCCTCCAAACCGCCCCCCAAACCCACTGTACCCACATGTAGGTGCCCCCCTTCACCCCTTAGGGCTATAGTAATGGTGTAGACTTGTGGGCAGTGGGTTTTGAGGGGGATTTGGGGGGCTCAACACCCAAGGGAAGGGTGCTATGCACCTGGGAGCTGTTTTACCTTGTTTGTTTTTTTTGTAAAAGTGCCCCCTAGGGTGCCCGGTTGGTGTCCTGGCATGTGAGGGGGACCAGTGCACTACGAATCCTGGCCCCTCCCATGAATAAATGTCTTGGAGTTATTCGTTTTTGAGCTGGGCGCTTTCGGTTTCCATTATCGCTGAGAAACAAAAACGCCCAGCTCAAAAAAAGATAAACGTCCATGTTTTTCGAAAATACTGTTCGGTCCGCCCCTTCACGGACCCGTTCTCGGAGATAAACGCCCATGGAGATAGACGTTTCCGTTCGATTATGCCCCTCTATGTCTCCTTGTAAACTAAGGTAAATAGGACAAATGAAACGGATGTTAAAAACAAGGCTTATTAAACACAAGTATTGTATATCAGTTAGGAAATTGGAAACACCTTAAGTTAAACATTGTCAGGAGTTCCGGCATGTTTTTGAGCAATTGAATGCATGGCTATTGATCAAATTAAAGATAATGGCAGAAGAGGGGATGTTTCAAAAATCTTGCACCAACGTGAACAGAAATTGGCTTTTCAACTACAAAATGCATTCCCGATAAATGTAATGGACTTCTGGAATGGGAAGCATTTTATTAGGTAATTGTCAGGTTACTAGCCCTTTAATGCTGGTATATCAGTTATTATCTAATATAATAAAATGCACCGTGAACATTCTGAGGACAAAGATTCTGAAGTCACAGCACACGATAAAGGGTTCATGGTTTCATGGTGGTGAAGCCATCCAACATAACACGGACCTATCAGAAGGGACCTATTAGAAGGGGCTTGCCCACTAACAAAGCAGAACTGTTACCAGGCAACGGAATGCGACATAGAACTCACCTCACCTATCAGAAGAAAAAAACAGAAGAAGGGAGGAGCATTCAGCTGTAGAATGCCTCATTGTCTGAGCAGCACAGAGAGCAGACGAACGCCGCTGGAAACAGAGAATATCCCAGCACTGGGTATGTAGACAAATATTGTTGTTGGACCCAGGGAAACAGGAGTACAGCGTGCCCCTCGCCATCTGCAACGTGCGCTGCCACCTGCAAAAATTAAACCCGACCTAGCTTGCATCACAGACTCCGCGTGTTTCCCTACTCCTCCCCAGCCTAGGATTCGGTATAGACTGGCTAGCAAACTGCTTGAATATACAAAACCGCTAACTTCTTCAATATACAAAACCGGAGGCAACAAAGAAAAAAAAAGAAGCGTGCCCCTCGCCATCTGCGACGTGTGCCGCCACCCGTAAAAATTAAACCCGACCTAGCCTGCATCACAGACTCCGCGTGTTTCCCTACTCCTCCCCAGCCTAGGATTTGGTACAGACTGGCTGGCAAACTGCTTGAATATACAAAACCGCTAACTCCTTCAATATACAAAACCGGAGGCAACAAAGAAAAAAAAAAACATTATCACGCACGTGCACATAACTGGAACACCTCCCCCCCCCTTCACCTTCTCACGTACCAAGCAACCCAGGATGTGCAAAACCATCCCCCACCTCAAAAAACCCGTCACCCACCTCGAGGATGCACACACCGCGCTGCTTCCCGCTGCGCATTCGTCCTGCATTCCTCCTGCATCGTTCCTACGCTGCTGCCCTATAATGAACTGAAAGAGTGGCGTACTCTCCCTTCCGCAAACCACACCACCCAAAACAAGACGCCGCTGCTTGCCACAAGGACCAAAAATACCATTAAAACTGACGGTCCCAGACAATGCTGCTCTCCTGACAACCAACAAAAAACATCCCCGGCATAAGGCAACCCCTAACCCACCTCAAGGATTCCCCGACCTCAATCACCCCGGGAAAAGACAGCGCCGCTTCATACAGTGCTTTTCTCTTCAAAGGAAAAACTACAGGAGAAAAAAAAAAACTACATGCTAGCGCCCGTTTCATTTGTTTTGGAAACGGGCCTTTTTTACTAGTAATATAATGATATCAACAGAGGGGAGGTGTCTTTTGAGAACACTTTTTAACCATTAACACCATCTTGGAACTAGGTTGAGAGTGAATTTTGAGTATCCTCCTGATGAAACAATGCGAAACAAGGAGGCCCTTGTCAGAGTTTTCTTCAGCTGTGCCACAGTTAATTTTTCTCTTGAGAACGTGACGGGGTTGACTGAAGACTTCAGCTTTAAGGAAGACAATGGAGAATTAAGTACTTGCTGGAGCTAAGTGACTTTTTTTGTTTTACTGTGCACAGTGGGGTTATACTCTTTTTGAAGAATTGAAATCTTTAGCCTTTATGAAGTAGGTGCCATTTGAGAGGTTGACTGGGGCCCTTTTACTAAGCCGCGTATGAGTCTACACGTGCCCAACGTGCACCAAAATGGAGTTACCACCCGGCTACCGCATTGCTCTTGCGGTAATTTCAAATTTGGCGTGTGTCCGATACGCATGGCCGAAAAATAATTTTTATTTTCGGACACGCATATTGGACGCACCAAGTGGCATGTGACATGTGTAGGTCATTATCGCCCAATTAACATGTGAGACTTTACCGCTAGGTCAATGGCTGGGGGTAAGGTCGCAGACCCAAAATGGATGCGCGGCAATTTTCATTTTGACACACGTCCATTTTGGGCGAAAATTTTAAAAAGAAGGCTTTTTTCACAGGTGCGCTGAATAATGGATCGGTGAGCGCCCAAAACCCCTGACTGTCTTTTTGTTTGTATGGATTACCAGTGCCCATATTTTTGGGGAACAATAGTTTTTTTCTCCTACGTGGAGTTGTTTTCTATTTGTTCCTTTTTTCTGAGAGCTCGTTAGCATCCTGCAATAGAAGCCACTAGAGGGAGAGCTTGTTCTCTGTGATCCTTTGAGGGTTCAAGTTATTTAAGTTGTATATATTATTATATATACATTATTATGATATATATATTATTATTATATCAGTCTCTTCTATGTAATACTTTTGTTTGACATTTTGCTTTCTAAAATATCTAGCAGATCTGTACAAAAGATTATTCTTTCAACATTATATTGCCATATTAAGACGATTAATATGAAAAAGTTATGGGGCTCTTTTACTAAGCCACGTAAGCATCTGTGCATGCCCAACATGCACCAAAATGGAGTTACTACCTGGCTACCGCATGACTCTTGCAGTAATTTCATTTTTGGCACACGTACGATACGCGTATCGGACGCTCACCAAATAGCATTTGATGTGCGTAGGTCATTACCGACCGGTTACCGCGCGAGTCTTTACCACTAGGTCAATAACTGGCAGTAAGGTTGCAGACCCAAAATGGATATGCAGCAATTTTGATTTTGCCGCACATCCAATTTTGACAAAAATAAACAGCCTTTTTTACAGGCGCGCTGAAAAATGGATCAGCGCATGCCCAAAACTCACGCCTATACTACCGCAAGCCATTTTTCAGCACACCTTAGTAAAAGGACCCCTATGTCTTGCTTTTAAACATGAAAGTATTGCAACAAGAAAACACAGTACCCTGTTCCAGGTGATGAAATCTGGATAGTGATCGAACAAAATATATCATCTTAGTAAATAGATATACGCCTTCCTGTCTGGTGATTTTCTTTTAAGAGATGTGGTGGTTAGATCAGCAGGCTTAGAACCATGTTCAAGTCCCCCCTGCTTCTCCTGGAGATCTTGGGAAAGTTGTTTAACCCTCCATTGCCTCAGGTGCAAACTTAGATTGTGAGCTCTCCAGGGACAGAAAAATACCCGCTGTGCCTGAATATAACTCGTATTGAGCTGCAACTGAAAAAGATGCGTTGAGAGTGGGAATGCAAAGCGATTAAATATATTCAGCTTAAAAAGAAACATGCACTACCTTGTCAGTGCAGGTACCTATGCCCATTTTTTCGGCTGCACAATTTTCTAAGATCCCTTTCCAACCTACAAAACAAGCTTCACACGTGGAGAATGCTTTATGAAATTACCCCATGGGTCCAATATACATGCACATATCCCTTTATCAATAATCCAGACAGTTCTCATTATGCAGCCTTTCACAAATTGCCTCTTTGGGCCCCCTAATCCTTCTTTCTTTACTTTACCATTGTCAGGTAATATATACTCGTGTAGATTTATAAAGCCCCAGCACTCTTTTATATCATGCTATATATGTTTGTTCACATTCCCCTAGGAGTTCCTCTGCTCATAAAAAGATATGAAAAGTGTGATCTCTTGAAATAATTTTAATTTGTAGTATACATCTGCATGAAGCTTGCTACTCTGTAAAAAGAGCATCCTCTGAACTAGATTTGTCTTCAGCCTCCCACCTGTGTCTTTGTCCGTAGAATTGGCCAATAACTTGTATACATGCTGACTCATTGCCATGGGGGTCTACAGACTGCTTGTTTGAAGAGATACGCATGTTTACAGCTTATCTCTGAGCAGAAATTCCATTAGTCTCTTACCCAGATGCAAGGACTCTTTTATATTATATTGTCTTGGGATGTGAGCCATGGGAGTAAGTGCCTGGAGAGGTAGTAGCATACATGCATTTCAAAGTATTAAAGACATAAAAAAAAAAAATCAGGACATTCATTTTTAGAAAATAAATGATATTGATAAGCAAATATTGTACGATACTGAAAAATGTGAAGATTGTCACACATGTTCCATAGAAATAAACAGTAGCGGAATGATCAAATCAAACAGATTTAAACGTAGTTTAAGGTATCGTTTCAGCCTCAAAGGTTACTTTTACGTGAATAAGCTTATGAAAATACTCATTCCTACTTTCATGTGGGCATATTGCAGGTGAAAAGTGTTCACTTCTCCCACCGCTTGAATATTACATACTAACATAGTACAGGACAGCAGATAAAAATCAGCATGGTCTATCTATGCCCAATCAGCTGACTAGAGCCGCACCTGCCATTTCATGTAGGTTATACTCTGTCATGATCAAATACTGATATCACAATGAGGCGAGTCAAACAATTATGGATGGGCGATTTTATCATTTTGATGCAGCATAGTCACATCCATGGTCAATCCAACAGTGTTGCAAACTGACAACATTTTACTCACTATCAACCTTAAGGTGTCTCCCCTTTCCTCTGTGAGATACCCTCATAATATGTGAAATGAATGTGACACAAAAATCACACACTTGTTCTTTCTTTCTTTCTTTCATACATTTATATCCCACATTTTTCCCGCTAATTGCAGGCTCAATGTGGCTTACAGAAAACTGTAGTAAGGCTACAGTGCATGAAGTACAATTATACAATAAGTAAGGTAGTAAATATCATTTAAAACAACAATATGCAAATAAGATAATAAAGAAGATTAATGTCCTTAAATCTGTTAAAACTGGGAGTTAATCAAAATTGTGTTGAACCTGGAGAATAAGCTTTCTTAAACAGTACGGATTTCAGTTCTTGATCTAACCCTGCTATTCTCGAGTCACAGACCTTTGAAATCTGCCTAGCACTGTTCCTACTTCCCAATCGCTGGAGTTGTCATCAAAGCCCCTCCAGCCCATCCAAATCTGTATTTTCATAATTGGGGAAAAGAGATTCTGTAAGCCTTGCAGATCTGCAGAAACAAAGTACTTGAGGGACAGCAAGCCCTAAACAAATTCCAGAATTAATGTCACTGGATAATGCATATTTTCAAAGCACTTAGACTTACAAAGTTCCATAGTGACACATAAAACTTTGTAAGTCTAAGTGCTTTGAAAATGAGCCTCAATTTATTAAGTGCCAGAAGATAGATCTGTACATAAGAACATAAGAGTAGTCATACTGGGTCAGACCAATGCTCCATCTAGCCCAGTATCTTGTTTTCCAAACAGTGTCCAAGCCAGGTCACAAGTACTTGGAAGAAAACCAAAACATGGCAAAACTCCATACTACAAATCCTAGGGCAAGCAGTTGCTTCCCATGTCTATCTACGCGAAAAACTACACTGGCTCCCACTCAAAGAACGCATCACGTTCAAACTCTGTACCTTGGTCCATAAAATCATCCATGGTGACGCCCCAGCCTACATGTCAGACCTAATAGAACTACCACCCAGAAACGCGAAAAAATCCTCTTGCACATTCCTCAATCTTCATCCTCCCATGTGTAAAGGCTTGAAGTACAAATTAATGCATGCATCAACTTTCTCCTATACAAGCACACAGTTCTGGAACACGCTGCCACGCAACCTGAAAACAGTCTATGAAATGACCAACTTCCGCAAACTGCTGAAAACTTATCTCTTCGACAGAATATACCACAAAGATCAACATGTGTAACTGTTCATTCTTTAAGATATCCAGAAATGTTCTTTATGCTCTTTAATGTCTTTGCTCTAACACTATCATGTATTTCACCATCATGTACCCAAAGCTTTCTGTAAAACCAAATGTATACTCTTCTATTTCCAGTATCCATGATGAATTGTAAGCCACATTGGGCCTGCAAAGAGGTGGGATAATGTGGGACACAAATTTAATAAATAAATAAATAAATAAATAAATAAATAAAATCTTAATAGCAGACTATGGACTTTTCCTCCAGGAATTTGTCCAAACCTTTTTTAAACCCAGATATTCTAACCGCTGTTACCACCTCCTCCAGCAAAGAGTTCCAGATATAGTAGATATCTATATATTTATCTCATGTGAAGACATACCTCAGCAAACTCATGTTTTAGTTGCGCTGCAATCAAAACAACCAAAATAAAGATATAATAGAATTTCAGCTCACCATCAACACCTAAACCCACCTCAACCCATAACCCTCCCCTGACATCCCAATCCCACTTACCAGTATCACTAATGCATAAAAATAATTCTAGCCCCAAGAAAACCCCAGCTAAGAAGGCAAACATTACTTAGCATTACAGCAGTTAATGTGGAGACTCATTTTCAAAGCATATACACTTACGAAGTTATATAGGTTAATGTGGGGCTCATTTTCCAAAGAGAAAAACATCTAAAAAGTGGCAAAAATCTGCATTTGGATGTTTTTTTTTTCACAAAAACATCCAAATTAGTATTTTTAAAACCAATTTTTAGACATTTTTCTATGATGTCTGTCAGAAGTACATTCAAATCACAAGGGGGCATATCAGGAGTGTATTAAGGGCAGGATCTGGGCATTCCTAACACTTGGGACATTTTTCTGCCATAATGGAGCGAAACAAAAACATCCAGGGCTATACGTTGGACATTTTGGTCTAGACCTGTTTAATGAATAAGCCATTAAAAAGTTCCCTAAATGACCATATGACCACTAAAGGAATAAAGGAATATTAAATGCTGGTGCCTGGACATGGCCTGGTATTAATAACCCTTTAGTGTCCAATGTTCCCATCAATCTGTTCCCATATGGCTTATTACGGGAACATATCTGGGCATTATGCCATGGGAGCCAAAACATCGCTATCCACTGCCAGCTATTTACTCCATAATATCTAAGCAGTTTACAGTAGTCAATTATTAATAAAAAAAAACTTGGAAGAAGAGGATTGAGACACAAATGGAGATCTAGTATTCATTAGTTAACACTTGACTCTTTCCATTCCACATCAACTAGCCAACTAGATCAACTAGATTTTCTGAAATCATGCACACACTAACTCTAGTTCAGAAAGCTCCTCAAAACCTTCTTACTCAGTAAGACAGGCCTATTTAATACCTAATGTAACCTATGGAAAGAAAAAAAAAGTAGGTTTTCTAAACAGTTTTTGAATCTGGGGTCCTTGGTCTGCTTCATTTTGGGGCCAGTTCCAGCCTTGTGGGAGTCCCAAGTGGCTAGTGGCTTCATTGGTGGCCAGATGGTATGTTGCCTGGGGTCTGGAGGTGTTTCAGGAACCTCAGGGAGGACATTGCGTCAGGTGCGACATTCCTCGGCACTGCCCAGTCAGAAAATGAGATTTCCCAGGCTGGCAGTGCTTAGGAAAATGGCCGACTTCAGTCTAGGCACTACCCTTGCACGTGCACATTCTTTTTGTGCATGCTTGGTGGCACCCAGGAGTACGAGTAGGTCTGAAGCCGAGCCAGGGCCTTGATGTTTGCATGACCCAGCCAGAGTTGCAGGGAATTTGCAGAACTAGCAGTTCTGAAGAGTGCTCCAAAATCAGGACCCAGTTTGATGGTGGTCACCAGGTGGAGGGACTTCAGGGACCAAGGTAAGGGGTCTGGTAGTCTAAGTTTTTATTTAGTTTTCTTTTTTTTAATCATTTGGCTGGGGATTAAGGGGTTAATTTTTGTTGAAATGTAAAGGCAGTTTTGGAGTCCTGAGAACCTCCTGAGGTGGGATGGTACTTTAAAATTTTTGGCAAAAATCATTTTTTGTGGGGAAAATCGGAAGGTTTAGGTTTCACGTATTTCTGGCTTTAAAATATGTTTTCTTTTGACAGAAGTCATTTGGGGATGAATGCGGAATTTTATTGAATACTTGTGGAAGGGATGTCTATGGTTCTTTGGACTTTTCAGTTTAGCTCCATAACTTTAAAAGTTTTGTGGAATGGAATTTGATTGTCTACCACAGGTCAGCTAGTGACTCCGAGTGTCTGTCACCCTTAGCAACAGCCAGACTATTGTCATAGGGGCTGAAGGTCTAAGGGCTCCTTTTACCAAGCTGTGGCAAAAGGGGGCTGGCTCTGGCATCTGCGCATGTTTTACACATGTGCTGAGGCTTCATTTTATCGCAGTTGGTAAAAGGAAAGTCTCGCCTTCCTGTAGGAAATGGCCATGCGGTAACTAACAAAAAAACAAAAAGGCACACAACTGCTTACAAAACTGTAGATAAAAAACAACAAAGCAGTGGAATCAAATGCTTTTATTGGAACAATACCCGACGTGGCCACGTTTCGCCCTCAGGCTGCGTCAGGGGTACAAACTATAAAAACAAAACACAAGTATAAAAACATGTATAACCATACATATTAACAATGTCATAAGCATGATTCAACTAATAAAAGGCAATTATTTAAAGAAAGATTCAACATATATAAAACAATCCTTTAAAAATTCTAAAAAAACATGTATAGACATACATGATTTCATCTGTAAAACAAATATTTGTAATTATCGTTAAAATCATACATCACATAAAATTTCATCAGAACATCTACAATTACTCATCTCACATTTATAACTCTCAATAAAAAAATGTTAGGATCATACAATTAGAATCAAAACAATTTAATGAAGAGGGGAAGAAATGACCTTTAACCTCATGATGATGCTATATGAGTCATGGGTCTCACAGAAGCTAGTAATGCTAATGCATATCAGTTTAGTTGGAAGTAGCAGATAAGTGGGTAAGTGTTTGCTTTATTTCTGTTCATCTTGCACAACTTTGGAATATGTAGGGAGTCTAGCTGTGATCTGATGGAGACGTACTAGATGTTGTTTTTAAGATTGAGTGCTTGCAGTGCTTCCTCTGTTGTTATATTTTTGTGAGAAGTCTTTTTTTCAGTGAACTGTTTCCTGCCTCTAGCAGTAATGTGGACTGGTTATTTATTTCTAAGGAGTTTTTTTGGTTTTGTGTTAAGAATATCAGAGGAGAAACTAGAATGTCTAGAGTCTTTTAAAAGTTTTGTGCACATTTAGATATGCATCTTGTCTGATGATACTTTTATTTTTTGTTTTTGTATCTGTGTAGAACTAGATTTTTGGAACTACTAGTGTATATGATAGGTATGTATAAAGAAATTTCTTCCCCTCTTCATTGAATTGTTTTGATTCTAATTGTATATACATGTTTTTTAGAATTTTTAAAGGATTGTTTTATATATGTTGAATCTTTTTTTAAATAATTGCCTTTTATTAGTTGAATCATGCTTATAACATTGTTAATATGTATGGTTATACATGTTTTTATACTAGTGTTTTGTTTTTATAGTTTGTACCCCTGACGCAGCCTGAGGGCGAAACGTGGCCACGTCGGGTATTGTTCCAATAAATGCATTTGATTCCACTGCTTTGTTGTTTTTTTACATGCGGTAACTAAAATACTTGTTGCGCGGCCATTTCGGGGGGAGGAGCCCTTACTGCCACCCATTGAGGTGGCAGTATGGGCTTCTGCATTAACCCAGCGGTAACCGGGCAGCATGCAACACTCTAGCGCTGGAAATGATGGCACGCTAGGGGTGGGAAGTACAGTTGGGCTGATGAGGTAGCCCAGCTGTACTTCCTGTATAGCGAACAGTAAGCGCATTGGGCTTACTGCCACTTAGTAAAAGGAACCCTAAGTGAGGTGGGATGCATCTATGAGAGCTCTATGTGTGAAAGAAAATTTTGGGGTTAAAAGGCTGTCAGATGATTTCAAATTTATTATTCCTGACATAGAGGATTTAAAGGAACATTGCTATTCACTTTAGAATTATTGTTATTATTATTTTTTAGAAGAAAGATAATTTTATGTTCTGTCACTCTAGGAAATATTGTGTGTGTGTTAGAGAGAGAGAGAGAGTGACTGGAACTGAGCAGAAGTTACACTTTTAAAGTGAGAGTGTGATTACAATACGGAAAATAAATTATCTTTTCTCCAGAATGGTTATTTTGAGGTGACCTATAAAGTCTGGCGTTCTGGCCCTACAAGGCCTATGTGCTGGCTTACTGACATAATGGTATAACAGAGACAGGAATTCAAAATATTTTACAAAGTGTAAATGAGAGAAGACTGGAGTGTCATTTAAAAATAAAAATAGTAATGAAATCCTGGGAAGAAAGGATTTATTTTAAAAATTATTTCCTTCAGTATATAGACTCTCTTCTTGAGTTGTTTAAAATTTAGAATATGAAGAAAGACTAAGGAGGCTAGGGTTTTTCAGCTTGGAGAAGAGACGGCTGAGGGGAGACATGATAGAGCTATATAAAATAATGAGTGGAGTGGAACAGGTGGATGTGAAGCATCTGTTCACGCTTTCCAAAAAAACTAGGACTAGGGGGCATGCGATGAAACTACAGTGTAGTAAATTTAAATCAAATCGGTGAAAATGTTTCTTCACCCAACGCATAATTAAACTCTGGAATTCGTTGCCGGAGAACGTGGTGAAGGCGGTTAGCTTGGCAGAGTTTAAAAAGGGGTTAGAGGGTTTCCTAAAGGACAAGTCCATAAACCACTACTAAATGGACTTGGGAAAAATCCACAATTCCAGGAATAACATGTATAGAATGTTTGTACGTTTGGGAAGCTTGCCAGGTGCCCTTGGCCTGGATTGTCCGCAGTCGTGGACAGGATGCTGGGCTCGATGGACCCTTGGTCTTTTCCCAGTGTGGCATTACTTATGTACTTATGTAAGACAAGGTTCCTGAATTCCTGTTGGAGCAAGTGTGAAATAAAGGGCCCCACCATTAAAGCAAGTGGAAGAAAGCAGGCTCAATAAAGACCAAAGCTTCTACAGATAAATGTATTCATACATGTAGAAATGATATAAAGGACACGGACACAGTAGTGACTTACCTGATAGGGAAGATCTGTAGAGATCTGAAAGATAAAATCACACAAAGAATCAATTTGTAGAAAAATTAATTTTCCTTTGAAGTTAAAGTTAATATAAAAACTAAGATTAATTGAATAATAATACTTATCTGCTATTCGGCATTCTGTTGTTAATGGGGATAATTGTTCCTGTAAGAGAAAAAAAAGTTATAAAGTGTTAACTGTTAAGAAAAGTGAAACTGTTCAAAGTTACAAACTGTTTAATTGAGAAAAGATTCCCAGACCAATAATAAACATCAATTATTGCTGTAACAACTGTCTGGTTATTACTACTACTACTATTTAGCATTTCTATAGCGCTACAAGGCGTACGCAGCACTGCACAAACATAGAAGAAAGACAGTCCCTGCTCAAAGAGCTTACAATCTAATAGACAAAAAAATAAGGTAAGCAAATCAAATCAATTAATGTGTACAGGAAGGAGGAGAGGAGGGTAGGTGGAGGTGAGTGGTTACAAGTGGTTACGAGTCAAAAGCAATGTTAAAGAGGTGGGCTTTCAGTCTAGATTTAAAGGTGGCCAAGGATGGGGCAAGACGTAGGGGCTCAGGAAGTTTATTCCAGGCGTAGGGTGCAGCGAGACAGAAGGCGCGAAGTCTGGAGTTGGCAGTAGCAAAGAAGGGAACAGATATGAAGGATTTGTCCATGGAGTGGAGTGCACGGGAAGGGGCGTAGGGAAGGACGAGTGTGGAGAGATACTGGGGAGCAGCAGAGTGAGTACATTTATAGGTTAGTAGAAGAAGTTTGAACAGGATGCGAAAACGGATAGGGAGCCAGTGAAGCGACTTGAGGAGAGGGGTAGTATGAGTAAAGCGACCCTGGCGGAAGATGAGATGGGCAGCAGAGTTTTGAACCGATTGGAGAGGGGAGAGGTGACTAAGTGGGAGGCCAGCAAGAAGCAGATTGCAGTAGTCTAACGAGAGGTGCTAAATAGTAGTAGTAGTAGTGGTTATTGGCTCAAAATCCTTTTAGTTTTTTCCCTTCCTTTGGTTTAGAATCAAAGGAATGTGGTTAGTTTAATGTACCTCAATATTCAGTTTTGTCTGGTGATATGAGGTAATCAACTGTTTGTACTACAATAATTGGTAATCTGTAAATTCACCAGTACAGGCCTGAATCAGTGGGAGGTTACATTTTATGGTGTAGTCGGCCGAATTTTTGAGTCTCTTTTGAACACCAAAAAAGCTAAATTGCCCAAAAAGTGGGGTTGGGAATTGTTAAGTAACTTGGTAACTGCAAGTGGTTTTATTTTGCAGGTTGTTCCTAACTCCTGAAGACCTGTGTGGAATAAAGTGTTTATTTGTGTGAGTGGTTTTATTTCATGGGGTGTGGGGGTATTTGCCTTGTTCTGACTAGTGCTCACTGACCAATGTAAGAGATTGAAGATGGAAGTTTCTAGAGAGGAAGGAGTCAAAGGGAGAAGCTGCGACAGCTTACGCAGCTGGTGGAGAGTAGGTTGGTGCTGCAAGTGGTGACCAATACAGTAGTCATCCCTCAAGGAAAGTCAACTCCAGAATTTCATGGCTTTCCCTGTAAGATGGAAGACCTGAGTATGGAGGAATGGATTGATAAAGTGAAGACTTCTTTGAGAACCCTAAAAGTCCCTGTTGAAGATCAAACTGAGGTTTTGAGAGCCTGAGTAAAAGGGCTTGCTGCAGACACCATAAAATACTCCATCCCAAGAAGAGATGTTTCCTTAGTAATCATTTTCAAAGTTTTGAGAGAAGTATATGGTGATAACGTTCCTTTGGGAATCTGTATTCAAGAGTTCTTCAACAGAAGACATGAGGAAAATGATGAATCGTAATCAACAACTTATACAGTATTCTCCATCGTACTGATAACCATTTCAGCTGCTTCAAACAAGGAGTAATATGTTCATAATGAGAACAGCCCATCTACAAATGGACAGCAAAATTCATACCTGAAGGGAATACTTCAGCAAACCGAGATACACAGGGGTCCTTTTACTAAGGTGCGCTGAAAAATGGCCTGCACTAGTGTAGCCGCATGTTTTGGACATGCGAAGATCCATTTTTCAGTGCGCCTGTAACAAATGCTTTTTTTTTGGGGGGGGGGGGGAGGAGGCAAAAATGGACATGTGGTAAAATAAAAATTGGTGCGTGTCCATTTTGGGTCTGAGACCTTACTGCCACCCATTCACTTAGCAGTAAGGTCTCATACATTAACTGGGAGTTAATCATCTACGCATATACAGTGCCAATTACTGCCCATTTAGTGCCACGTGTCCGAAAATAAAAAATATTTTCGGACACGTGTAGCAGACACACATAAAAAATAGAATTACCATCCGGGCCATGGGGTAGCTGAGCAGTAGTTGCAAATCCACGCACATTATGCGTGCGTAGTTGCCCACGCAGCTTAGTAAAAGGGCCCCAGAATGTTGCAAAAATCTAGGCAGCTAAACACCATTCACCAGTGGTCCCAATATCACCGCAAGCCTGGGTCCAGAGCTAACTAATCCAATAAACACTACACCAAAATTACTTGGGATAAATCAAACCAACCATTTATACATAAAGCCACCAATATAGCTTAATTATTTAAATTGTGCTCAGTCCATATCCATTACACCCATAGCGTTCCCAAGGAAAGCATGTGGTAGTGTTTAGATGGAACCATCATAGCACAATTTGTGTTCCACCTCCATAAAAGTGTATGCGCACACACCTGCTACTGCTAGTTATAATGCAACTTGCAATTACTGATATTTCAAACCCTTATGACACAGATCACACTGAATCAACTGTACAATCTAAACGTATACTCAATGGCTCTTATTATGCCTCAAAACTAATAGCTGCAGACATGTTTTAAATCTCAGTACTAAGTAATGCTCACTTCTAATACACATACAATTTGCTATGACTACTAAATTTTTCACATACCACAACATCAACATCACTGGTAAAAGGACACATACTCAGTGAACAAAAATATATAAAGAAAAGAAATCACTTCCCTTAGGAACCTAGTGTGCTCGTGCAGGTGATTTAAAATCTCATCAAAAGTTCATTCGTGCTCTTCAACGCCATCTCACTCATTTTCCCTTTAATCCAACATCATATGCCTACTCCTGAGCCCTGCCCCTCATGAAGGACCAACACCTTCCTCAAAAATATTACGTGGCAGTGGGTCCTCTGCAGTCCCCCCCACCCCTAAATAACCTATCCTTACTTGCTTCTTCTGTCTTGGAGAAACCCACTTCCAAAATAGCAGGTGTAACACCAGAAGTTCCAAAATACTTGGAGGGATGGGGGGGTGTATAGGACGTGGGGGTTTAGGGACTTAATTTAATGTTTCAGCCCTTTTAAGTATTAGAGTGATGAACACTGAAACTGAACATCTGCAAGTCGGCGAGTTCCAGGGCACCATCTGACAAAGCTATTATAGCTGTTAAGCTATAGTTAATTTCATTTATCAGCAGCCTTAACACAGTTTATGGAAGCCATGTTAACATGCCAATAACTTCATTATTATGATTTTGTGTGATAATTAGCTCTTTTGCATATTGGCATAGGAAATAGAGCTTCGGACACATTGATTCTAAAATCAAATTTACCAAACAACATTAATACCACTTCAAAATGCATTAAAGTCTGTAGTAACACTAACACAATATTTGCTTTCTGTATAGAAATGAGGTAATAAGGATGCCTTCAGTCTATTATATTTTAGTGGATAACTGTATACACTTTTCTGTTTGCTACAAAGGCTTTTGATTTGGGAATTTTGTTTTGATTTTTGCCTGGAGGCTGCTGCTCACTGGAAGTGAAACAGCAACTCTCAGTCTGTTCCTCTAGGAGCATTTCTTAATTGATTCCTTCTCAAATTGTCACTTAGAAATATGCTATTGACATTCCTCATCTTATAATTTACTCCATAATAAATAGATAAAAATGATCCATGGTATGATGTATCATCAAACAGAAGTTCATCTGTACAGTATAGAGAAAAATATTTTCTAATGAAAAGATAGGAGAACAGGAAATAACTAAAGTATAGTAAATGAAAAAAGGAAAATATATTGATTAGAAAGTAATATTGTCAGTAAAGGAAATGTGGCACGATATATTCACAACACAGAGTTAGCCTTAAGATTTACTGTCAAGCTAATCATAAGAACTTATCATTTTTATAGTGCTACTGTAACCCTCTTCTCTCATTTAGCTGGGTTAGGTTCTCTGGTTTTCTCCGAGAGCTTACCCTGGGGATTGGGAGACCGGGTATGAACAACTTACTTCAGGTTCCCTCCAATTCCAACCCAGGAACCACATGGTAGTCAAGAAAATCAACTGAACTTTACTTAACAAATTAGAACCAAGTAATGGTTGCAATGATAGTCCTCAGCATACAGTTATGATGGCATCTCAGACTTGATCTTACAGAGTCACAAGAGCTCATAACTTTCCTTCTTGGATTATGCATGTATGCAAAACCCTTATGCCCGACCTGTAGCCAGATAACACTCACTAGCCAGTTTTCTGATGTAACACCATTACCATCACAGATCTAGATCCAGTATTACTATTTCAAGGATTTATCCTGAAAGAAATCACTAGCCGCAGGCAGACAGTGTCCTACCGTTGAGCCCCGTTTACGGCGAGCCACCTTAATCTCAGCCTGCAGTTTGGCTCCTCTGTTGGCTAAGTAGATTAACAGCAATGACCCTGATCCAGTTCTACAGTCAGGGCTGGCTCAGAGGGAACATCTTCTCTTTTTCCTTTGGGCCACTTGGTGGGGGTATAGAAGTTGTCAAACAAATTCTACCAAGGACAAATTCTACTACAATATTGTCCTCCCTTATATAATAATTACCAGCTCCACACCACAATGAGATTCCACAAATCAGGGCACTCTCAAGTGCTAGATGGACTCATGGCTTTTTCTTGCTGGGCTCCTCCCACCCAGGACTCTATTCATAGGTCCCAATATAGCAAGGGATTACACTACCATGCATGAACAGCGCTATGCTATGATGATAATTCCATGTACTCTAGAATCAACAAGGAGGTCTTCAGTGACTGTGTGGTAACGTGAGAGCAGGCCCAGAGCCTGGAAAAAGCAGGGCCACAGAGTGAGTTCAGGGAAACAGAAAACAATACTTTATTAAAAGTGCGAAGTATGAGGAATCTTGTCAGTATCGCAGGCAAGGGAAAAAAATAACATGAACTAGGCCTATGAAGCAAAATTCTCTAGTGGTCTTGCTCCTGCAGGTCATGGCATGTACTTCGGTCTCTTGTTAACAATATTCACCAGCCTACCTCCGGCCGGATCAAGAAAACAGTTCTTCAAAGTACCAATTAAAACTTGGCCTACCTGGCTTTCATGGTTGCAGTTCACAGGCATGGGATGGAGGTATGTGCAGTGGGCCTTCGCTGCTTCCCTCTGGGCCTCCTTAACTTAGCTGTGCATTGAGCTTTTATACTTCCTGAACCCTACCCTCCTGGTCACACCTCTCCCGTGTCACACCCCAGTGGGCAGGACTATGAGTTTTAAGGTAGTTAAGAATCTATGTGAGAGTATCCTTAAGGGGGAGTGGCCGCACCATATAGACGCCCTCACAGCCTGCCAAAACATCCCTCGAGGGTAGAACCAACTGTGGGTTGACATAATGGTTAATTGGTGAATGGGTATGATTATTTATATGCTTCTGCATGTACATTTGAAATACTTAGTCAGAAAATTGGTATAGTCTTTATCATACTTCAGGGACATTGTGCTTGCCATTATCCATTGTACAGGTCTCCCTTGCTGCTATTTTTTATTTTCATGTCCAAAATCATTTTTGCAAGTAGTTCAATAACATCCTATGGTTAGCCTTTAGTCACATAAGAGATAAGCAGATGTGTAAGCACAACACCCATTAGATATCTTATTTTATGGTATAGCACTAGCCAGTCACAATAAATATGCCTGAGATCGATTTGCATACACTGCCTCCATTACATGTGTTTCATGTATCATGCATTATGAATATTCTGTGAAGACAGAACAGAAGTACATATTAAGCATGTCTACTTTTTCCTCATCACCTTCCACAAAGTGGTTTACAGCATCTTTCAGTATTACAATTTCATTTCTAGCCTTCCTCCATTCCTCCATGGAAACATACTTAGCTGGATCAAGGGCTTCCTAACCACAAGAACATATCAAGTAAAATCAAATTCAAACATATCATCACCGTGGAAAGCAGACTGTGGAGTACCGCAAGGATCACCGATCCTATTCAACTTAATGATGACCCCACTTGCCAAGTCCTTATCCAACAATGGCCTTAACACTTTCATATATGCAGACAATGTCACAATATACATTCCTTACAAAACCAAACTAAAAGAAATCACCAATGAAATCAAGCTCGGCCTGAACATCATGGATTCATGTGCAAATGCATTTCAACTAAAACTCAATAAAGAAAAAACTCAGTGTCTCATCCTCTCATCCCAACACAGCGCGGACATCCCCAAAAGTATCAACACCCCAGATCACACCCTTCCTATCTCTGACAGCTTGAAAATCCTCGGCGTTACAATGGACCGCAACTTAACACTAGAGAGCCAAGTGGCATCCACAACAAAGAAAATGTTCCACTCAATGTGGAAACTCAAACGCACGAAGCAATTCTTCCGAGGGAAACATTTCACAACCTGATACAATCAATGATTCTGCCACTTAGATTACTGCAATGGAATTTATGCGGGACGTAAAGAACAAACCTTAAAGAAACTTCAGACCGCTCAAAACACGGCAGCTAGGCTTATATTTGGTAAAATACGATTTGAAAGCACAAAACCCCTCCGCAAAAAACTACACTGGCTCCCAATCAAAGAATGCATCACCTTCAAAAGCTGCACCCTGGTTCACAAAATCATCTATGGAGAGGCCCCCGAGTTACATAACAGACTTGATCGACTTACCAATTAGAAATACATCCGAATCAACACGATCTTATCTAAATCTGCACTACCCAAGCTGCAAAGGACTTAAATACAAAACAACTTATGCTTCTAGTTTTTCCTACATAAGCACACAACTGTGAAATGCATTACCAAAAGCCTTGAAAACGACATATGACCACCTAAACTTCCGGAAATCACTTCCGGAATCATACTCCTCCTACAATTCGACATGTCCAATGCTTTTGACATGGTCAATCATGAAATACCATTACATATAATAGAATATTTCGGAATAGGATGCACAGTTCTCAAATGGTTCAAAGGATTCTTGACCACAAGATCATACCAAGTAACAACGAACCCGGATAGATCACCCCCATGGACACCTGAATGTGGAGTTCCCCAAGGATTCCCCCTCTCGCCAACCTTATTCAACCTGATGATGATACCTTTAGCCAAACTTCTAGCCAATCAAAACCTCCACCCCCACATATATGCAGATGACGTCACAATCTACATCCCGTTCAAACAGGATCTAAGTGAAATCACCAATGAGATCAACCAAAGCCTCAAAATAATGCACACCTGGGCAGATGCATTCCAACTAAAACTAAATGCAGAAAAAACACAATGCCTTGTACTCACATCACAACATAACACAAAACACTTCTCTACTATAACTACACCATACTGTTCTCTCCCGATCTCGAAAACCCTAAAAATACTTGGAGTCACCATTGATCGAAACCTCACTCTCGATGAACACGTGAAAAACACGACAAAAAAGATGTTCTACTCCATGTGGAAACTTAAAAGAGTAAAACCTTTCTTTCCGAGATACATCTTCCGGATCCTGGTGCAGTCAATGGTGATAAGTCATCTGGATTACTGCAACGCACTATACGCGGGCTGCAAAGAACAGACTATCAAAAAACTACAAACTGCCCAAAATACAGCTGCCAGACTCATATTTGGAAAACCTAAATATGAAAGTGCAAAACCCTTGAGGGAGAAACTTCACTGGCTCCCACTTAGAGAACGCATTACATTCAAGATCTGCACGATAGTACACAAAATCATCCACACAGATGCCCCAATCTACATGCTAAACCTCGTGGACTTGCCTCCAAGAAATGCCACAAGATCATCCCACAAATTTCTTGACCTGCACTTCCCCAGTTGTAAAGGACTAAAGTACAAGCAGATGCATGCAACCACATTCTCGTACCTGGGCACGCAAGTGTGGAATGCACTGCCTACGGACTTGAGAACAATCAGCGAAACAACTATCTTTCGCAAGTCTCTTAAGACATATCTCTTCAGTAAAGCATACAATGAGAACTAATAGCCACAATAATCCACACGTCAACCCACTCAATTAAGATAACTCATCTACTATAACTCAATTAAGATAACTCATCTACTATAACTACCTAAATCACTCCTCTCCTTCTTCTTCTACCCTAATTTAACCTCTACACAATATTAAATGTATATGTCACCTTGCAATGACAATGTTAACAAAACTCTGTAAGCCACATTGAGCCTGCAAATAGGTGGGATACTGTGGGATACAAATGAAATAAAATAAAATAAAAACCAACCTGTTTAAAAAGGCATACCCTACCGATCCAACATAAATGCCTAATCTCTGCAACACAACCAAACTAAAGCACGTAATGGACATAACACAACTCTTCCGTTCTCCGATTCCCTAATGTGCCACATGAACTTGATCTTACCACATCACCACCCTCTCCGGTACTATGTAAGCCACATTGAGCCTACAAATAGGTGGGGAAAATGTGGGATACAAATGTAACAAATAAATAAATAAATACCGAAAAAAAAATTGTTTCATGTCTTTAGCAATTTGTTCTTCAGCCTGAGCCTTCTGTGAAGACACAAACTAGGCAGGCAGCACCTTGGTATTCTCCAAATGATACACAACATATATCGACACTTGATGAGTTATCTGAGAAAAGAGTGGATTTATTATGGCTGCATCATTCTACAACTTATTTCTACTATAATAAAACTCACCCTCAACGTTCTGAAGACAACGTTCTGAAGTCACTCAATCACTCCTTGAAGGGTTCGTGGATTCATGGTGGTGAAGCCACTCCACTGACCCGTGCCCCGCCCACGAGTCAAACGTCAGAACGTTGTCTTCAGAACAGTAAACTAAAGGAAGGGATCGCAACCAAGCAGGTGGAGGAGTAGGGAAACACGTGGAGCGTGTTTCCCTACTCCTCTCCCTGCCTAGGAAACGAAACCCACCAACCTCCAGACCCACCCGCGGAAAAAATCTGGAGGGAAACCACCTCCAAAGCTCCGGAGTCCAAATGACTCCAGACACCAGTGTTCCAAGTCCAACCCCCCCCCCCCCCAAGCCACCCACCAAAGCTGCAGTTCGAAAGAAGCCCCACCCACAGAATGCAGGAGGTGCAACACCCACCTGCAACACCCCCCCCAAAACACCCCCCCCCAAGCCACCCACCGTCGCGTTGCTTTCCCAGCGGGGGACCCGAAACCCCGCCAGCAGAAGTCCTGTGTTGTCTGCTGAGTCTCACTCCAGCGATCTTCGGCGTTGCTAGCCTGTGCAGGCAGGGCTTCTGTGCGTCTGACGTCCTGCACGTCCAGGACGTCAGACGCACAAAACCCCGCCCTGCACAGGCTAGCAAGCAACGCCGAAGATCGCTGGAGTGAGACTCAGCAGACAGCACAGGACTTCTGCTGGCGGGATTTTGGGTCACCCGCCAGCAAAACTATGCGATGGTGGGTGCGATGGCGACGGTGGGTGGGATGGCAGCGGGCGGGTGCATCGCGGTGGGTGGGATGGCGGCGGGGGGGGCATCGCACTGAGGAGGCGCTTCCTTCCTTCTTCTTTAAAGCAGGATCCCCCCCCCCCCCACAAAACTGAACTATACAACACACACTCTCATCTGGCAGCGCTTCCTGAACCCCCCCCCCCCCACACACACACACACTTACTCATTCACTCTCATTTGGCCACACTTTCTCAATGCCCCCCCCCCAACACACATACACTCTCACATCTGCCAGCGCTTCCTGAAACCCCTGCCCCCCCACACTCACTCATCTGGTAGTGGTTACTGAACCCCCCACACACACACACACTCTCATTTGGCCACACTTCCTCAACGCCCCCCCCCCCAACACACACACACTCTCTCATCTGGCAGCGCTTCCTGAAATCCCTGCCCCCCACACACACACTCACTCACTCATCTGCAAACCCCCAACCACTACACACACACACACACACTCACTCAGTCTCGCATATGGCAGCTCTTCCTGAACCCCCCCCCCCCCAACACACACACACTCTCTCTCATCTGGCAGCCCTTCCTGAACCCCCCCCCCCACACACTCTCATGTGGAAACGCTTGATAAAACGCCCCCCCCCCCCACACACACACTCACTCACTCATCTGGCAGCACCACACACCCCTCTTCTTCCAAGCTGAAACCCCCAACACCCACACACCCCCACACATCCCTCCAACACACACACACTCTCTCTCTCACTCTCATCTGGCAGCGCTTCCTGAACCCCCCTCCCCCCCACTCTCTTTTTCTCATCTGCCAGTGCTTCCTGAAACCCCGTACACACACACACAGACACTCACTCTCTCTCATCTGGCAGCGCTTCCTGAAACCCCTGCCCCCCCCCCCCACACACACTCACTCACTCACTAATCTGGCAGCCGTTCCTGAACCCCCCACACACACTTACTCACTCTCATTTGGCCCCGCTTCCTGAACCCTCCCCCCCCCCACGCACACACACTCTCAATCTTCTGCCAGTGCTTTTTGAACCCACGCCCCAAACACACACACTCTCATCTAGCAATGCTTAATAAACCGCCCCCCCCCCCCCACACACACACTCACTCACTCATCTGGCAGCACTTCCAGAACCCCCCACACCCCTCTTCTTCCAAGCTGACCCCCCCCCCCCAACATACCCACACAACTCACTCACTCACTCTCTTTCTCAACTGGCAGCACTTCCTGAAACCCCACCCACCCACACACACACACACACTCACTCTCTCTCATCTGGCAGCGCTTCCTGAAACCCCATATACACACACACACACACACACTCACTCTCTCTCTCATCTGGCAGTGCTTCCTGAACCCCCTGCCCCCCCAACACTCACACACTCTGTCATCTGGCATCGCTTCCTGAACCCCCCCCCCACACTCACTCTCTCACTCACATCTGGTAGCGCTTCATGAACCCCCGCACCCCTCTTCTTCCAAGCTGAACCCCCCCCAACACATCCCCCCCCCCAACACACACATTCTCTCTCTCTCCCCCTCCTCCAGCACACCAATTGCTTGGGTGCAGTGGCGGGAATCTCAGACAACAGAGAGAGAGGGGGGGGGCCTGACACCAGAGAGAGAGAGAGAGAGAGAGAGAGAGAGAGAAAGAGGAAGGGAGGTATCTCTGTCACACACACACTCTCTCACATACAATGTCTTTCTGACTCTCACTCTCACACACTCTGTCTCACACTGTATCACATTCACTCTCTATGTGTCACACAGTCACTCACACACTCGCTTGGTCTCATACACTCACTCTCACAGATAATCTGTGTCTCACTCACACTCTCTTGCACACACACACACTCTCTCTCACACTGTGTCTCACATACGCACTTGCACACACTCTCATTCTCACACACACACTGACAGACACACTCACACCCAGACTCACTCTCTCTCTCTCACAACACACACTCACACTTTCACTCTCTCTCTCACACACAGTCACTCTCACATACACTCTCCCAAACATACACACTCCGAGGAAAACCTTGCTAGCGCCCGTTTCATTTGTGTCAGAAACGGGCCTTTTTTACTAGTATGTAAATATATTCTCAGTTGTGTTCAATTTCATTCATGTATACATTTACAGTAATAAGCAATCACCTATATGACTCTATTTTCTATCTAGAGCATTTAGGGCAAGGGGCCTAAATGCTTCCTCTACTTCTGCCTTAGTCACAATATACATTTTCTGCTCTGCCTGGGGCATATTACTACTACTACTATGCTATTTAGCATTTCTATAGCGCTACAAGGCATACGCAGCGCTGCACAAACATAGAAGAAAGACAGTCCCTGCTCAAAGAGCTTACAATCTAATAGACAAAAAATAAATAAAGTAAGCAAATCAAATCAATTAATGTGAACGGGAAGGAAGAGAGGAGGGTAGGTGGAGGTGAGTGGTTACAAGTGGTTACGAGTCAAAAGCAATGTTAAAGAGGTGGGCTTTCAGTCTAGATTTAAAGGTGGCCAAGGATGGGGCAAGACGTAGGGGCTCAGGAAGTTTATTCCAGGCGTAGGGTGCAGCGAGACAGAAGGCGCGAAGTCTGGAGTTGGCAGTAGTGGAGAAGGGAACAGATAAGAAGGATTTATCCATGGAGCGGAGTGCACGGGAAGGGGTGTAGGGAAGGACGAGTGTGGAGAGATACTGGGGAGCAGCAGAGTGAATACATTTATAGGTTAGTAGAAGAAGTTTGAACAGGATGCGAAAACGGATAGGGAGTCAGTGAAGGGTCTTGAGGAGAGGGGTAGTATGAGTAAAGCGACCCTGGCGGAAGATGAGACGGGCAGCAGAGTTTTGAACCGACTGGAGAGGGGAGAGGTGACTAAGTGGGAGGCCAGCAAGAAGCAGATTGCAGTAGTCTAAACGAGAGGTGACAAGGGTGTGGATGAGGGTTTTGGTAGAGTGCTCGGAAAGAAAGGGGCGGATTTTACGGATGTTGTAAAGAAAGAAACGACAGGTCTTGGCGGTCTGCTGGATATGAGCAGAGAAGGAGAGAGAAGAGTCAAAGATGACCCCAAGGTTTCGAGCTGAGGAGACAGGGAGAATGAGAGAGCCATCACAGCTTTGATCAGGAGATTGTCGTAAAAGCATCTTCCCCCTTCTCAACCATTGACTTTCTTTCTTGAAACCTTCAGCCACCCCATTCTGTCGAAGTCTGAGGTAAGCACCACAGATCATCTGTTACATTGGCACTGGTCCCCCTCCATACAAGATATGAACTGCCCCTGGCCTTAGACATCATCCAAGCCAAGGCTTGCATGGAACAACAACAACTTGACATTTGACCTTGATTTGGTCTGCAACATACTGCTGTGTACTCTTATCAGGCTATGACCCACTGCCTGCTGAATGCTGTGACAAAACGCTACATCGTTGGGGTGGGTGACCCATTGGAGCAGTTAGCAAAATGGCAATTGAACTTTGCAATCATTGCCCTTATTGCTTCAAGTGGCCACTTCCTTTCTCTGCCTTTCTTCATCTCTGGCTATCTTTCTTCCCCTCCCCCATTTACCCTTACTACCTCCCCTTTTCTATCCAAAACCTTATTTGCTTAAGCCTAGGAGCCCTTCCTTAAACTCCCCATCCCCCTTCCTCTTCCCTACCAAAACTACCTCTTCTAACAGTGCTGGGCTACCACCCATTTGTGCTTGTGACCGTCTAAAAGTCTGAGTCACTGGGTCTCAAACTTGGCAGGCAGCACACTGGCACTCTCCTTTCATTCCTGAGGCTCCTGAAGTCCACTGAACATAAGACTCAAAGAGGGATCCACTAAGTCACCCAAGTATTTGGAATCTATTCCACTGGGCCCTGGAGCCTTAGTCAGTTTAAGACGTTTAATGGCAGATAGAAGTTCCTCAGAGGTGATGGGCCTATTTTGCTCCTGAACCTGGTTGACAATAAAATTTGTACCACATCATTAACAGGACCTAGTTTAGTCTTAGTGGGGAAAAAAAAGAGAGAGAGAAAAGCAAGCATTATTAACCAGTTTCCATAGTGTACAACCCTTTTCCCATAGTTTTAAACTGAAACTTTTTCTAGAGGTACAAACTTAACAGCCAGAGAGTTTTAAAAGGTAGTGGGAAGGCTCAAATCTTGTTCTAAAAGACAGTTTTCTGTTCTTTGGTTGCTGGAGAGGTAACACTGCTATTGACCTCAATTAGTTGTTAATTAAGGTGTGAGGAAGTAGAATATTTGCAGAGGTTACTAAGAGCAACTTGATTACTGAGTTAGCTTGAATGGGTCTGTTTGAAGTAGTCTCCTTAGATTCAAAACTACATAAAGAGGAAAGGTCTGACGTGGGTGCCGGGTAAAATGATATAGACTATTATTAATTACAGAGCATATTCAAAAGCATGGATTAATGAGACAAAGTCAACATGGATTTAGTGAAGGGAAATCATGCCTCACCAATCTACTACATTTCTTTGAAGGGGTGAACAAACATGTGGATAAAGGGGAGCCAGTTGATATTGTGTATCTGGATTTTCAAAAGGCGTTTGAGAAAGTACCTCATGAAAGACTCCAGAGGAAATTGGAGAGTCATGGGATAGGAGGTAGTGTTCTATTGTGGATTAAAAACTGGTTAAAAGATAGAAAACAGAGTAGGGTTAAATGGTTAGTATTCTCAATGGAGAAGGGTAGTTAGTGGGGGTTCCCCAGGGCTCTGTGCTGGGACTGCTGCTTTTTAACATATTTATAAATGACCTAGAGATGGGAGCAACTAGTGAGGTAATTGAATTTGCTGATGACACAAAGTTATTCAAAGTCTTTAAATCGCGGGAGGATTTTGAAAAATTACAAGCGGACCTTACGGCACTGGGAGACTGGGCGTCTAAATGGCAGATGACGTTTAATGTGAGCAAGTGCAAAGTGATGCATGTGGGAAAGAGGAACCCGAATTATAGCTACGTCATGCAAGGTTCAACTTTAGGAGTCACGGACCAAGAAAGGGATCTTGGTATCGTCGTTGATGATACATTGAAACCTTCTGCTCAGTGTGCTGCTGCGGCTAAGAAAGCAAATAGAATGTTAGGTATTATTAGGAAAGGAATGGAAAACAAAAATGAGGATGCTATAATGCCTTTGAATTGCTCCATGGTGCGACTGCACATCAAATATTGTGTTCAATTCTGGTCACCGCATCTCAAAAAAGATATAGTGGAATTAGAAAAGGTGCAGAGAAGGGCGATGAAAATGATAAAGGGGATGGGATGACTTCCCTATGAGGAAAGGCTAAAGTGGCTAGGGCTCTTCAGCTTGGAGAAAAGGCGGCTGAGGGGAGATATGATACAGGTCTATAAAATAATGAGTGGAGTTGAACGGGTAGATGTGAAGCGTCTGTTCACGCTTTCCAAAAATACTAGGACTAGGGGGCATGCGATGAAGCTACAATGTAGTAAATTTAAAACAAATCAGAGAAAAATTTTCTTCACTCAACGTGTAATTAAACTCTGGAATTCGTTGCCAGAGAATGTGGTAAAGGCAGTTAGCTTAGCGGAGTTTAAAAAAGGTTTGGATGCGTAGGTGGAACCTTTCTTCTCATGTACCCCTGTAGATGTGTCGTTTCGTTAAATTCCTCTAATTATATGTTTTCTGAACCTACTAAACTATTAGAACTTATCTTGTCTAAGGAGTAGAATAAGACTTTCTGTTTTGAAGTACTATGTATCGGCTGCATCCTTTGAGGAAACCCTTCCGTTTCTTTTTTCTTCTTTCTTTCTTCAAATGTATTTGAAATTAATTTACTTAGAGCTTGGATCTAATTGTGGACAAAATTAATAAGGTTTTTCTTATGACAGAATTCATTTTGATGTTTCTGAATTCCTTTATATTTATGTTATTACATGAATGTAATTTAAAATTAATAAAAAAAATAAAAATTAAAAAAAAAAAAAAAAGGTTTGGACGGCTTCCTAAAGGAAAAGTCTATAGACCGTTATTAAATGGATTTTGTGAAAATCCACTATTTATGGGATAAGCAGTATAAAATGTTTTGTAGTTTTTGGGGATCTTGCCAGGTATTTGTGACCTGGATTGGCCACTGTTGGAAACAGGATGCTGGACTTGATGGACCTTTGGTCTTTCCCATTATGGCAATACTTACGTACTTATGTACTTATGTAATGATATCTTAATCTCTAAGGGGATGAGGGTAATTTTCCCTAGATGGCTATATTTGTAACATGTGACTAACTTTTCTCCAGTTTTTTTTTTTGACAGTTCCTATAGAAGCCCTGATTTTATTTGGCACTATATAGAGAGTTTACCCCTAAATGTTATAAGCCCTATTTTATACCTAAAGGCCATGTAACACTTAGCGCAAGCTAATGTTTGTTAGCGCACACAAAATGTTAGTAAAATGATCCCTTAATCATTTATATAATTTAAAAACTTGATTTACCAAATTTAAACATGTTTTTAATGTGAATCCCTATGAGTTAAAGAGAGCAACCTGAGGTATTATGACCTGTTCAGTACTTAAGGGAAACTGGTGACAAGCCTTGTAGAAGTGAATTGTAGAGAGTGATTGCTGGACCTGGGAGCAGGGTGGAGAGAGTGGGAGTAACATGGGGAGAAGGTGATAAAAGTGAAAGTGGCTGCATCAAAGGATTAGTTAGAGAGAGTGACAGTAGCTGTTGGGGCTGGATTGAGCCATATGTTTTGCCCATCATTACTTACAGATCAGCCTTTTTGGTCTTTGTTGAAATATGGAAACCAAAAAGTGTTACTATGGTTACCGGAAAGCATCTGAGACGATTTTGTTTGTGGTAAACAAACTCCAGTCGCATGTTTAAGGTGATAGTTCCCTCTTGCTATGCTTAAAATACAGGCATCCAATAATTTATTTGAAGTACTTTGATTGCAAAGAGAATGTGCACTGTTTTCTTTCTTTCTCGTGCCCAATTTTAGCAATTACCTTATTTTCCTCTCATACAGGAGCTTGCCCATAATGAGACTCAGAGGTTGAGGAAGCTGCCTGCTGAGAGCATCCTTTTGGCAAAGCCCTGCTTGACTGGCAATTAATCTAGTTCCATACATCAGAATAATGGTACAAGATTGCTCTAATTGACTCGCACTATTCTCACCTCTGGGGGTAACTTCAGTTTTATATAGGAGATGTTGAGATCTGCAGCCTTGGTCCTAAACCTTTAAAGGCACAGCTTCCAATCCAACCAAAATTTACATCGCTCCTCATGTATTTTCTTGCACGTCTGACAAGCTCCCTGTCAAACATTCACACAACAGATTGTATTGTTTTTTTCCGATAATGTAGCATCTCGTATTCTAACAACCTGTTGGTATAAGTCTAATGATAGTTAGCTTGCCCCATTTCTACCACCCCGGTGAGGTAGGTTATGCTCTCAAAGCATTCTGCATGACATATTATTCAGCACTGTGGAGAGCAATCAGTGTTTCAGTGAAGTCTGACAGGATTGTGGATGATAGAAGATGGTATTGTGCTAATGGCTTCCCCAGGAGGCGACTGTCTAAGCAGTCCTTTCATGGGGTTTTGAAGTGGGGAGGTAGAATATCTCCTACAAGTTTAGCAGTCCCTGAATATAAGAAGTCCTGAACACTTGTTACCCATGTTGAGATCAATTTTTTTTTCAGTGTCGCAGCAACTGGTTTGCGCTTGTTGTAGAACTGTATTGCATATGCGTTCATACTGAACTATGTTAAACTAGTCTACTATGAGAAGAGATTGGCTCTGTGGGCAAATAACCAGAACAGGGCTCTAATATTGATAAACATAAAAATTGAGATAACTCGCTGGAAAGAGAGGCTTGACTGTAGCATGGCTTTGGGCTTCTATATGAATTGTCAAAAACAAACAAACTAGAGAATAATTAGTCTCATGTTAAAATTATAGCTATCTAGGGAAAAATTACCCTCATCCCCTTAGAAGTTAAGATATCGTTGATAGGCATGAAGAAAATTCAGTGCAGAGACCTCTTGACTGATATCTTTAAAGCAGGGATGTCCAACCTCAGTCCTCGATGATCGCAATCCAGTCAGGTCTTCAATATTTCTCCAATTATGCATGCATGAGATCTACATGCATGCACTGCTTCCATTGTATTCAAATAGATCTTACGCATATTCATTGTGGAAATCCTGAAAACCTGACCTGGCAAGGGCCAAAGATATAAATTTGGGGGTTTCCTGTTTGTTTTTTTAACCTGCATATTTGTTTATAAGTACACTAGCCGTTAAGCCCGTTAAAACGGGCGCGTATTGGAATGTTTTTTTTCCCAAGGCCCCCCTCCCGTTGCAGCTGCAAGGCCCCCTGCCATCCTCCTTCCCTGCCAGCTCCAAGGCTCCAGGCCCTCCCCCCCAGCTCCCAAGGCCCCCTTCCCTCCCTCCCAGTTCCAAGGCCCCCTGCTCTCCCTCACAACTGTAAGGGGCCCCATTCCCTCACAACTGTAAGGGCCCCCCTGCCCTCCCAGTTCCAAGGCCCCCTGCCCCCCCCGTGCCTTCTTCCCTTCAGTCCAGCCCTCCCAGCTCCAAGCCCCCCCTCCTTCTGAGACCTCCCATGTCCCCTCCCCCCCCAAGGTAGCCGCTACCGCCCCCCCCGGAGTCACCCCCGCCCCCCTTTACCCGGCCCGGGCCCTCTCTTCGTTATTCAACTTACAACAGCGCCAAAACAGCAGCAAGCAGCAGCTCCCGTTGGCCTTCCTTCACTGCCTGTGCCTTGCCCTCGTGTGACGTCACGTTGGCAAGGGCGGGGCACAGGGAAGGAAGGCCGACGGGAGCTGAAGCTGAGCTGCTTGCTGCTGTTTCAGCACTGCTGTAAGTTGAATAACGAAGAGAGGGCCCGGGCCGGGTGAAGGGGGGGGCGGTAGCGGCTACCTTGGGGGGGGGAGCGGTAGCGACGTCAGCGGTTCCCTCCCTCCCCTTCCGCGCAGTTTCCCTCTCTGTCCTGCCCCTCCCCCCGTCATCACGTCTTGACGCGGGGGCGGGACAGAGAGGGAAGTCTCTACTGCGCATTTGCAGGTGAGTTGGTCACTTGCCATTTATAGGTTTGATAAGTAATGCCACACTGGGAAATGACCAAGGGTCCATCAAGCCCAGCATCCTGTCCACAACAGCGGCCAATCCAGGCCAAGGGCACCTGCCAAGCTTCCCAAATGTACAAACATTCTATACATGTTATTCCTGGAATTGTGGATTTTTCCCCAAGTCCATTTAGTAGCGGTTTATGGACTTGTCCTTTAGGAAACTGTCTAACCCCTTTTTAAACTCTGCCAAGCTAATCGCCTTCACCACGTTCTCTGGCAATGAATTCCAGAGTTTAATTACGCATTGGGTGAAGAAAGATTTTCTCCAATTTGTTTTAAATTTACTACACTGTAGTTTCATCGCATGTCCCCTAGTCCTCAGAGGGCCGTAAAATGTAGCTCAAATGAACCTTGGCTTAGTCTACTTTTAATTTTGCAAGTTTCAGATAGACACATTCTTCCATGAATAGTGTGGTATCTATTCTGTTCCCACAAGTATCTTTATTAACCATCTATGGTCCTTCACCAGGATTTTCTTCCATGAAATTAGAAAAGAAGTATTTATTTAACATTTCCACTTTTTTCCATGTCAATCTCCACACCTTTGAGTCTTCTAGTTCCACGTCTGCTCTTCCCCCTCTCCCCAATATACTTGGGGGGAATTTTTTAAAAAATCTCACTTTACATCTTTAGCCATTTTTTCTTTGTGCGCTTTTGCCATCCTTAGGGGCCCATTTACAAAGATGCGTAGGTGCCTACGTGCATACAATGCGGGTCAAATGCAAACTACCACCCAGCTACCGCATACCCCTGGTGGTAATTTTAATTTCTAATCGCATACAATATGCGCAGCAGAAAATAATTTCTATTTTCTACCGTGTGGTGCTAACCGGGTGGTAATCAGCAGTGTACACATGCTGATAATTACTGTTCGGTTAACGCGTGAGACCTTACCACTAAGTCAATGTGTGGCGGTAAAGTTTCAGGCCCAAAATGGACATGCTGATTTTTATTTTGCCGCCCATCCATTTTCAGTAAAAAAAAGGCCTTTTTTGCAGGCACGCTGAAAATGGACCTGTGTGCATCCAATACATTCATCTACAGCAGCGCAGGCCATTTTTCAGCGCACCTTAGTAAAAGGACCCCTTATTTTTTTTCTTTGTCTCAGCTTTATTTACTATTCTTTTCTGCATTTCTCTTTTTGTTATATTCTGTATTTTTAAACAGCCCACTGGTGCTGCAGTAGATAATGGGGATATGATATGAAAGGGCAAAACCACTACGAGAGAAATTACATTGGCTTCCACTTAAGGAACGCGTTACTTTTAAAGTTTGCACATTAGTCCATAAGATCATTAACGGCGAAGCCCCAGCGTACATGTCTGATTTAATAGACCTACCACCCAGAAACGCTAAAAGATCATCCCGAACACACCTCAACCTCCACTTCCCTACTTGCAAGGGCCTGAAATACAAGACGCTACACGCGTCAACCTTTTCCCACATGAGCACGCAGTCTTGGAATACACTACCGTGCAACCTAAGAATGATTAACGAACAAGCTTCCTTCCGTAAACTATTGAAGACTCACCTGTTTGAAAAAACTTACGGAAAGAGCCAAAACACATAGAGTCCATACTCACTGTTCATCAATGCAACATACATCCACTTCTGATCCCTCATCCTGTAATCCAGTCAATCATACATTTATTCACGGAACTATGTACACCATATGTCTTTGTGTCTAACACTGCCCTTTTAGCTTCCCATTGTCTCCTTCCAATGTTTCTATGTTGATGTCCCATTGTTATATTCCTAATGATATTCGAATGTCTCGCATAACTCTGTACAATGTAATCCATAACCAAGTTGTAACAAATGTATTTCCATTATTCATATCTTATTGTAAGCCACACTGAGCCCACAAAAAGGTGGGAAAATGTGGGATACAAATGCAATAAATAAAATAATGGGAGAAGTAATAGCACAACTCTCATTTTCTTGTGGTTGATTTTTCAAGATTCTATGAAAAGAATGTATTTATTTATTTATTACATTTGTATCCCACATTTCCCCACCTATTTGTAGGCTCAATGTGGCTTACATAGTACCGGAGAGGCATTTGCAGACTCCGGTGTGAACAAATACAATGTGATGTTGTGGTAAGATAAAGTTCATGTGGCACAACCACATTAGGGCATCGTCTAACAGAAGATGTGTGTTATGTCCATTACGTTCTTTAGTTTTGTTGTGTTGCAGAGATGAGGCATTTATGTTGGATCGGTAGGGTAAGCCTTTTTAAACAGGTTGGTTTTTAGTGTTTTCCGGAAGTTTAGGTGGCCGTACGTAGATTTCAAGGTTTTTGGTAATGTGTCCACAGTTGTGTGCTTATGTAGGAAAAACTGGATGCGTAGGTTGATTTGTATTTGAGTCCTTTGCAGCTTGGGTAGTGCAAATTTAGGTACGTTCATGTTGATTCAGATGTGTTTCTAGTTGGTAGGTCGACCAAGTCTGTCATGTATCCCGAGACTTCACCGTGTTTTGAGCGGTCTGGAGTTTCTTTAAGGTTTGTTCTTTACAACCCGCATAAATTCCATTGCAGTAGTCTGCGTGTCTTAGTACCATTGATTGCACCAGGTTGCAAAATATTTCCCTCGGGAAGAATTGCTTCACACGTTTGAGCTTCCACATTGAGTGGAACATTTTCTTTGTCGTGGATGTCACTTGGCACTCTAGTGTGAAGTTGCGGTCCATTGTAAAGTTGAGGATTTTCAGGCTGTCTGAGATAGGGAGGGTGTAGTCTGGGGTGTTGATGATTGTGGGGTTGTCCGTGCTGTGTTGGGATGAGAGGATGAGACAGTGTGTTTTTTCCTTGTTGAGTTTTAGTTGGAATGCACTAGCCCAAGAGTCCATGATGTTCAAGCTGAGCTTGATTTCATTGATGATTTCTGTCAGGTTAGATTTGTAAGGAATGTATATTGTGACATCGTCTGCATAGATGAAAGGGTTTAAGCCTTGGTTGGATAAGGATTTGGCTAGTGGGGTCATCATTAAGTTGAAGAGGATTGGTGATAGCGGTGATTCTTGTGGTACTCCGCAGTCTGCTTTCCATGGTGATGATGTGTTTGAGTTTGATTTTACTTGATATGTTCTTGTGGTTAGGAAACCCTTGATCCAGCTAAGTATGTTTCCACTGATCCCGTACTTATCTAGTAGCCTTATTAATATATTATGGTTTACCATGTCGAATGCACTAGACATGTGAAGGGTGAGTAGTACTGTTTCTTTGCTGTGGAGAGGGCGAAAACCTGACTGTGATTAGTGTAATATTGAGAATTTGTTTCTATAGTCTGTGAGTTGCTTGGCTACCATGCTTTCCATCAATTTGACTAACAATGGGATGGACGCTACTGGACGGTAGTTAGTGATTTCATTAGTTTTTTTCTTGCAGTCTTTCAGTATCGGGGTGAGTAGGATGTTGCCATATTCCTTGGGGAAGAGACCTTGCTGAAGCATGTAATTTAACTTCTGTTGCAGATCTTTCAAAGTTCAGTGGCAATTTTGTGGTACATTTTCATAAATTTGTATATTTGCTCATTAAGGACTAGATTCTATATATGACACCTAAAAATTCAGCGCCAAAATGAAATTTGCTTAATATAGGCATACTTTGTAGAATAAATTCCTGCATGGTTTATAGAATATGCCAAAGCCGGTCCACGTGACTAAATTTAGTAATGGCCAATGACACCAACTAAAACCTGGTGTAAATCCCAATGCCTAAAGTTGGCACGGAGTGGGTGTATTCTATACCAAAATGCATAGATTTTTAGATACGTCCACAAACTTCCCATTCCACGCCCATGATCATGCCTCCTTTTCAACTATGCAACTTGTGCATCATGTTACAGAATATGCTTTGCACGTAGTGGAAATGGAGCAGTAAGCGATCTCTCAAATAGCAATCACCTTGGCACCAACCCATCCACCTCAGAAATAAACCAAGAAGCAGCAGCAGCCAAATAATCATAATGATGGAGCTTAAAATCCAGAAAGTTAACACTCCCTCTTTCCTGAAGCATCTTAAGCTTCCTCAACCCAATCTGTGGCATCGTATTGTGCCATAAAAAATGCATGACCTTATTCTCCAGAGTCCTATTAAAGTGATCAGGGAAAGGTAGTGTCACTATTCTCAAGATAAAATTTACCTTCTGTGCCAACACCATCTTGACTGCATCTAACTGCCAACACCAGAACAAATGCAACAGTGAGCACTTAGTAAAAACATTGTCAACTATATCCAAAAGGGCCTTCTTATTAAAGTCCAGAGAACTCTCAACTGAATGACCATATCAAACTCCCAGACACTTTATCTTTAAGATGCTGTCTACGAACGTGCACATTGAGGGGCATTACCACTGACTTTCCCCAATTTCCTTTATAACCTGAAATCCCTGAAAAGCAAACAAACTAGGCAACTATTTATTTATTTATTTATTTGTTGCATTTGTACCCCACATTTTCCCACCTATTTGCAGGCTCAATGTGGCTTACATAGTACCGTCAAAGGCGTTTGCCCAGTCGGTGGATAACAAATATAAAGTTGTATAGTGATCGTATGAGGTATAGGTGAAGGGTCAGAATGGATGAAGATTGCTTGTTATCCTGTTCGATCATAGTCATGCTGTGTTCGTAGGTGAAGAACAACATCATCAGCAAAAGCAGATATCATATAGATCACTTCACCATTCTGGACTCCCTCCATATCTCTAGTTCCCTGACAGCAGTAGCCAAAGGCTCCAAAGCTATAATATATGGCTTTTTAAATAAATCAATAAAAAACAATCCTTTAACTTGCCTGAAATTATACATGCCCTGTTTCAGGACACCTCAAAACAGCAAAATAACCGGCTTTACGCTCCCCTCCTCCCCATAAGCTTCTTACCATCCTACCACAAATTCAATTAGGAAATAACCTTTTCTAATATCAGGAGATTCAATTAAGTATAAAACCCAGCAAGCATTAGGACTGGAATAGCTGCAGTCCTACAGGGCTGTGGAAAGAAGCCAAAACAGCCATGACAGAAAAAATAGCAGCCTGCCCTACAATAATGGTACTCCCACTGCAAATCCCTCTGCACTTGTCCAGACCAAACCTAGCACCGCTATCAGAAGTCCCAGCCTGGAATTTAAACAAACAAACAAACAACGAACACTGGCCTGCCTCTACCAGGACCCAAAATCCATCGGAGAAGCAGCAACAGATAGAAGAAAGCACAAAAAGACCACCGCAGCTGACAGTCGCCACCCCAGATTTGCACCTTGGCAACCTGCAAACACTACTCCCTACCCTATTAGCCTGCTGTACTGAACAATTCAAAGGTGTGGAGGAGTTGCAGATGGTTACAACAGTGAGCTGAGAAGGCAGGTTCCAATCCCTCTGACACTTCTTATGATCTTTCCGTTGCCCGAGATTGGAAGCCTTCCATAGCCAGAAAAGTACTTACTATATTCTGAATGTAACTCATTTTGGGCTAATAAGAAAGGCCTAAATCTATGTTATCACAGGTGAAAGGAGGGTGTGTTCAGCCCTACACTAATGCTGTGGCTCATCCTTTAATTTAAAACCTAAATAATTTAACTTCATAGAATACATATTAAATTCTGACTATAGATTTTTTTTTTTTAGTTACAACAGTACGAAGCATTCTGCACTGATGCATTGTAAAGAATGTTGCATATCGAGCTTCTGGGCTTGAAGTATATGGAAAAAAGTCACTCCTTTAGAAAATGTATAGTGCTTCACACTTATTTCCAGCTGAGAAAATTGTTACCTATTCATATAGCAGCTTTTTCAAGTGAAAATGGAGATAAGCCAGCGGGTGGGGAAAATTCACAGTTTGCAAACTTTTTGCCTAGTATTTGGGGGAAATCACACACAAACCTTAAAATTAAAATGGCTCAAATGCCCTGTTGTTTAAAATTCCCCATCCTCATCATTTGAAATGGCTTGTCATATCCACAATCAGAGCATAAGCCTGCTATCCTGCTGTGACCTTTCTCACTGCGGAACCCTTGCTGATACAGACAATTAATCTAGTTGCATGCACCGGTATAATGATGAAAGATTGTTCTAATTTCCTTCCTATATTCTCACCTCCAGGAACAAACACTGTGTTTTCTATGGAAGACCTGGAGATCTGAAAAGTTGTTACTAATTGTTCAGGTTTCACCTCCATCAATTCAACACTTCAGTTTGGACCTCAACTGCAGCTTCTCAAGTGTCCTACATTCTGCCTGCTGATCTGTAAATTTGTTGACCTGTTCTCCCAAATTCCTAATCAGTTTTTAGCTTGGACAGTTGTTTGTGCTTCTAAAGATTTAACTGCAAATGTTTTTTGTCAACCCCCCCAGGCTTTAAATGAGGCCAGCGTTAACAATGCTGATTTATAGCAAGTCGATTTTGTTCTGCTGATAAACTCTGTAGGTCTTATGTAATCTTATGTGGAGCCTAATTTGAGCAACAGGGCGAACAGGTTTTGAAGTGAAACAGTGTTTTGCAGAACAAAACTCTCTTTACTGTTGGACACTTTCTGTCTTTTTCAAGCCTCTTCCACTACTTCAGTCAACTATTATTTAGCCATATATATTTTTAGTTAAGATAATTTAGTTAAGATACCAGGTTATTGATATATAATTTTTACTCCCATAATACATGTATCAAAGCCACAGTCCTCTGGCTGCAAAAAAACAGACTGTAGTTTGTTCCAGCAAATGGAAGAAGAAGATTCTTAAAACAGTCAGTAGAGACATTCCAGCTTTTGTGAATGTTGATTGGTGTATTATCATTCCTTGCAGGCCCAAAAAAGTAGGGACTGGATTTTGTACATATACTTTGGGTCTTCCTTATATTGGGCTAGATCCTATCCTTTAACACTACTACTACTACTGCTACTACTACTTAACCAGTGGCGTAGCCATGGGTGGGCCCGGGTGGGTACAGGCCCACCCACTTTGGACTCAGGCCCACCCAGCAGAAGTACAGCAGTGATGTGGTTGGCAGGGATCCCCAAGACCTGCCAGCTGAAGATTCCTGGCATCTCTTCCTCTAGGAGATCATGGGGGATCACTTAACTCCACTCCCTTGACCCTTCCCCTTTTTACCTTTAAACCCTTTAGTTCTTCACTGGCAGCAAGCAGCAACACATTCCCTGTGCTCACACAGGCCCCCGAACCTTACCTTTGATGCAACTTTCTGTTTGTGGGACCAGGAAGTTGCATTAGATGGAAGGGTCAGAGCCAGTGCAACCGAAGAGAAATGAGTTGCTGTTCACTGCTGGTGAAGACCTAAAGAATTTAAAGGTACCAGGAGGGCAGGGGAGTAGAGTTAAGTGACCCTCCAGATTGTCTGGGGGGAGGGAGAAATGTTGGGGGGCGGCAGGGGGCAGGGTTGTCATGCCCACCCATTTTGGGCTCAGGCCCACCCAAAATTAGGTGTCTGGTTACGCCCCTGTACTTAACATTTCTAAAGCACTACTAGGGTTACGCAGCGCTGTACAATTTAACATAGAAGGACAGTCCCTGCTCAAAGGAGCTTACAATCTAAAGGACAAATGTACAGTCAGTCAAATAGGGGCAGTCTAGATTTCCTGAAAGGTATAAAGGTTAGGTGCCGAAAGCAACATTGAAGAGGTGGGCTTTGAGCAAGGATTTGAAGATGGGTAGGGAGGGGGCTTGGTGTAAGGGCTCAGGAAATTTATTCCAAGCATAGGGTGAGGCGAGGCAGAATGAGCGGAGCCTGGAGTTGGCGGTGGTGGAGAAGGGTACTGAGAGGAGGGATTTGACCTGTGAGCGGAGGTTACGGGCGGGAACGTAAGGGGAAATGAGGGTAGAGAGGTAATGAGGGGCTGCAGACTGAGTGCATTTGTAGGCAAGGAGAAGCTTGAACTGTATGCGGTATCTGATTGGAAGCCAGTGAAGTGACCTGAGAAGAGGGGTGATATGAGTATATCGGTACAGGCGGAATATAAGACGTGCAGCAGAGTTCTGAACAGATTGAAGGGGGGATAGATGGCTAAGTGGGAGGCCAGTAAGGAGTAGGTTGCAGTAGCAAGGCGAGAGGTAATGAGAGCGTGGACAAGAGTACGGGTGGTGTGCTCAGAGAGGAAAGAGCGAATTTTGCTGATGTTAAAGAGAAAGAAGCGACAGGTCTTTAACACTACCTACAAGGCCAGAATGAACAACAAGATGATAAAATGTTAGCAGAAATTAGGGAAGCTAGCAAACTTGGCAACATATTGTAATGGGAGATTTCAGTTACTAATAAATCAAATCAACCTGCAGATCGCTCTTGAAAGCTTATCAGTATATTGAAAGCCAAAACACATAATAATAATAATAGACCTCAGAGTTCCATACCCAAATTGCACCACTGCTTAGGTGTATTGAACAACCTCTAATATTACTCATATATTGGCTAGTGTGTATTTCTGTCCCTTAGCATAAGTAGCGGCCTGCAAACTAGGAGTGAAAAAGAAACTGCAGCAAGATCAGTGTTAGAAAATAAACAAAATTCAACAGAAATAGAAAATCAAGTGCACGCACACAAACAGATTACAACTTGATCACATCATTCGTCCACGCCACGCGGCCGAGAAGAGCACTTCGGCTGGCGGGGGTTGGGGTCCCCCGCCAGTACAGGTACGCGACGGCGGTGGGGGAGGGTTTGCGGGTGGGAAGGGGGGCTCGAGAGGTTCGTGGCAGGGAGGTCCAGGGGTCAGGAACTCGGAGAGGGGGGTCTGGAAATCAGAAGGAGGGAGGGATTCTTCTGACATCGCATTACCATGGGCGGAGCGATTATGAAGCCTACGGGCACTACAGGGCTTCAGGGCTTCACTGCCACGGAGTCAGCTTCAGAACGTTGGAGGTGCGAATTATTATATTAGATGAGTGGAATGGAATGGTTAGATGAGAATCATTTGTTTGCTCTTTCAAAAATGCCAGGACTAGGGGGCATGCAATGAAACTACAAAGTAGTAAATTTAAAACAAGTCAGAGAAAATATTTCTTCACTCAACGTGTAATTAAACTATGGAATTTGTTGCCAGAGAATATAATAAAAGCAGTTAGCTTAGCGGGGTTTAAAAAAGGTTTGGATAGCTTCCTAAAAGAAAAGTCCATAAGCCATTCTTAAAATGGACTTGGGGAAAATCCACTGCTTATTTCTGGGATAAGCAGCATAAAATGTATTATACTATTTTGGAATGTACTTGTGACCTGAATTAGCCATTGTTGGAAACAGGATGCTGGGCTTGATGGACCTTCGGCAATACTTATGTACTTATGTACTTAGTGCCGATACTTGCCTGCTAGTGGCCAATTATCAGTGTTGATTAGATTGTTAAGCATGCAACTTTAGTCGCCATTTCCAGGGGGGTAATTAGAAGAAAAAAATATGTTAAAATGTGTTTATTTTAAATTTGTTTTAATAGGTTTTTGAGTTTTGTATTGACTCAATTATTTCTTTTTTACGGTTTGACTAATTTTTCTACAACTAATGCAAAATATGTTGCAAAATTTCTTGGCAAGGCTGTTTTATAAAGTGGACAGATTCCATCAGAGACTCACCAAAAAGTTATAAAGTTTAATGCTTCATCTGCTTGTCTTTTGTTTACATAATTGCCAATAAAAAGTTTCAAATAAACTCCAGGAGGAATGACAGGGAAGATGGGAATTGTGAAATGAGTTGAGAACAGCAAAAAGAGGGATAAATAGAGCAATAATTACATCTAGAACCATATGTAAAGGTTTGGAAATTATTGATTTTATGGTGGAAAATGTGTTTTTGTTATGAAGAGATAAAATAAACGGTAGCCGGTCTATTCTTCTGGACAAATCAAGCCACCTGTTTTAGTTTCATTTGAAATGCTCCCACTGTCTACAAACATTCTGTAATGCCTCTCAAATGGCAACACTCAACCGTTCATCAAATCCCAGATGTCATTTTGGTTTGTGAGCGATCACTCTTTTTCTCCAAGATTAATAGCTTCCTAGCACATAAACTCAGATCTCAACACCAATTGTTCACACCTTCAAGGTGTGATGTTTGCCCAAACTGTGATGCAGTCGGGCACATGAGAAACAAAGTCTGAAATCAATGTTAATTTTTCTTTAAGGGGGTCATTCTTAAATGCTATAATGGAAAGTAGGCACGCAACTGTGTGTTTATTTACATATGTACTTATTTATTTATTTATGTAGTGAGTTATTTAAACAAATTTAACCTGCTCTATCTTCAATTTTAGGTGAGGTAGAAGTATACATACATAAATAAAAATTACAATATGACAAGATAAAATATCACATAAAACAAATGAGAAGAAAAGAGGTTTTAATGCCGCTGTATAAGTCGTTGGTGAGGCCCCACCTGGAGTATTGTGTTCCGTTTTGGAGGCCGTATCTTGTTAAGGATGTAAAAAGAATTGAAGCGGTGCAAAGAAAAGCTAAAAGAATGGTATGGGATTTGCATTACAAGACGTATGAGGAGAGACTTGCTGACCTGAACATGTATACCCTGGAGGAAAGGCGAAGCAGGGGTGATATGATACAGACGTTCAAATATTTGAAAGGTATTAATCCGCAAACGAACCTTTTCCGGAGAGGGGAAGGCAGTAGCACTAGAGGACATGAAATGAGAATGAAGGGGGGCAGACAAGAAAAATGTCAGGAAGTATTTTTTCACGGAGATAGCGGTAGATACTTGGAATGCCCTCCCGCGGGAGGTGCTGGAGATGAAAACGGTTGCGGAATTCAAGCATGCGTGGGATAAACATAAAGGAATCCTGTTCAGAAGGAATGGATCCTCAGAAGTTTAGCTGAGATTGGGAGGCGGGCTGGTATTTGGGAGGCGGGGCTAGTGTTGGGCAAGGCTTCTATGGTCTGTGCCCTGAAAATGGCAGATACAAATCAAGGTAAGGTATACACAAGAAGTAGAACATATGAGTTTATCTTGTTGGGCAGACTAGATGGACCGTGCAGGTCTTTTTCTGCCGTCATCTATTATGTTACTATGTTACTATGTTATTTCAACAATAATCAGGGCTTTTTTTGAGGGGGTACTGAGTACCGGCACCTTTTCCATTGTCTACTAAAATTGACCCATTGTCCCCAAGTTTTAATGAAAGAGCTCAGGCTCTACACAACAATTCTGCCTTGTCATAGCTTCTGTGACTGGTTGCAGGGGTCCTGACTATTGTTGGGTGGGTCCCTCAGTCTTCACCCCAACACTGAAGGGTGGCCCACCATTTGAGTACCGGCACCTTTTTTGCTGGAAAAAATGCACTGACAATAATGCTGACTGGTATTATTAGCTCATATAGTTAAGGGGCCTTTTTACCAAACTGCAGTAAAAAAAGGCCCTGCAGTAGTTGCAATGGTTGTTTTTGGTGCACACTGAGGCCCTTTTTACCGCAATTGGGTAAAAAGGTTGCAAAAATACATGGCCGTATGTTAAGATTGCTCTTACTGCATGGTCATTTATCTATTGGATGTTGCTCACACCTTTTCAGTAGTATCTCAAGGTGAGTTACTTTCAGGTACACTGGGTCTTGTGGCCATGTGAGGGGGGGAGCACTTACCGCCACCCACTGAGGTGGCGGTAAGGGCTCCTAAGACTGGTAACCACCCTGCAAAAATATAAAGCCCTTCTTTTCCCCAGCATGGGCTGCGTTGAGCCGGCATTAGCTCCAAATTGGCAGACGGTAAGCCCACGTTGGGCTTACCACCATTTTGTAAAAGGGCCCCTAAGTTAGCAATGCATGCCACTGAAAGTGTGCTGAAATAAATAGGTCTTCAAGTATTTCTTAAAAGTGCCAAAGCTCTTGTGTGAATGTGAAGATGCTGGGAAAGTGTTACACAATTTTGACCTTGAAATATTAAAAAATAGGCACAAGCACCTAAATGCCATAGATATGAATGTAACTGTGCAACACCATTTTTGGAAAAAATGTGGATGCTGGAATACTTAGAAAGTATACAGACAAAAAAAAGCAACACTGGGCCTTCAAGACTGAGACAACAGGAGTAGTTTATTGATAAGTGACCCGACACGGGCCGTGTTTCGGCGTGAAATAACGCCTGCCTCAGGGGTCAGGGTTATGATGTAAATGATATGTTAATGTGTATCTGTCCAATGCCTCCACGGATGGACGGATAAGATCTGGCTTGCCTGTCTAAGAGGATAGCCACGATGTAGAGTGTAAAAACTCCTGTATAAATCTTGTCTTTTTGAAGACAAACTGGATGGGTTAGTTGGATTCTCTCTCTCTCTAATAAAAATGCCTGTTTCTGACACAAATGAAACGGTTGCTAGCAAGGTTTTCCTCGGAGTGTGTATGTTTGAGAGAGTGTATGTGAGAGTGACTGTGTGTGTGTGAGAGAGAGAGTGAATGTGCGAGTGTGTGTGTGTGAGAGAGAGTGAGTCTGGGTGGGAGTGTGTCTGTGAGAGAGAGAGAGAGAGTGTGTGTGTGAGAATGAGAGTGTGTGCAAGAGCGTATGTGAGACAATGTGAGAGAGAGAGTGTGTTTCACACAGATACAGTGTGTGTGAGAGAGAGAGAGTGTGTGTGAGACACAGATACCTCCCCCCCTCTCTGGTGTCAGGCCCCCCTCCCTCCCTCTCTCTGGTGTCAGGTCCCCCCTCTCTCTCTCTCTCTGGTGTCTGAGCATTACTGTGCAGGACGCTGAGCTCTGGCTGTGCTTCAAGGAACTGACCAATCCTATTTAATAGAATGCACCTCCAACATTCTGAAGGCGAGAAACCTCGTGTGGTTGGTCACTTCTGCTTGTGACGAACCCGGAAGTACGTGATGTCAATTCAGGAGATGGATACAGAGAGCAGGAATGCCTCAGCCATGCAGTCAGCTTCAGAATGTTGGAGGTGCGTTTTATTATATAGGATATATATATATACCTTTTTCACTAGCTCATATGTAATTATATCGTATAAAGAACACTGGATAGATCATAATTACAAAGACAAAATTGATTATAAAGATGTTCAGTCACTCTAAACCATAATATTTTAAATTGCAACAGCTTGTTGGATAAAAAAAGTATGTTCGCTGTGTTTTGACCTGATTAAAGGGTGCAATGCTCAAAAGGAGTCACAAAATCCATAAAATTAGTCCTATAAAAGATATTGCCTCATATTTTTTTTGTTTATTGACTTTTATTTCAATGCAATAATTTGTTGAAACTGATCTAAATTATTCAAAAAGCATGTAATAATTAGTTGCAGTTTGTCTTTCTGTAGGTATACTGTGCTCAAGTACAGCGCTCACCATATAATAGTCAGGTTTCCCAGTATCCCACAGTTCAAGCAGCTAGTTTCAAGTTTATTTCAGTTTGATTTACTGTCCTTTAAGAGTCTTTCAGAGTGGTATACAAATATATGTATGAAACTAACCATAAAGTGGAAAAGAACATTTATATTAAGTACGATAGGATAGATAAATAGAAAAAGTCCAGTTTCATACTCCGGCGTTTCCACTTGACCTGAAAATAGCTGACCTCACCCCAAAGCATCTTTAACAAGAAAAGATTTGGGGGCGGAACTAAGATGGTGGCATAGTAGGTTGCGCTGAGAGGCAGCTCCGAGGTCCCGTTTGAAGCTTTGTATCTCCTATCTTCAAAATGCCCCATCCTAAAAGAAAGGGGACTTCCCCCACCTACCTCGACATCCTTGTCGCTTCACTCAGGGCTTGAGCGCTTCTTCGCGCCAATTTCCCACGCTAGTGGAGGAGCGGATCCCATTGCGGGGCAGCCGAGAGAAGCGGAGACCCTGCTGAGAGAGGAAGTCTCCCTTTCACCTCCATCAATGCTGAACCCCCCGTGCCCGGCGTTGGCGGCGTGCCTCGATGGACAGCATCAGTCTACCGGAAGTGTTTTGACTGCTGCTTCCAGTGAGGGACAGGTAGCACCACGGAAGACGCCTAGAGCAGAGGCAGAAGTCTCTAAGAAAGAGTCGGGGATTAATCTCGAAATGATTTGGAAGAAATTGAATGAAATGGATAATACCCTGCAGCAGACATCAGGAGAGGTCAGAGCCTTTAACACCAAATTTCAAGAATTAAATGTTAAAGTGGACTTAATTAACGAAGAAATTGCTGAAAAAATTCAAAGTATTCAAAAGAATGTAGACTCTTTTCAAGAATTTAAAACATCTGTAGTTAAAGATAATATTGATATTCGGAAAAGAGTTGAGCAGATTGAAAATTTCAATCGAAGATTGAACTTACGATTGTTGAACTTCCCTAGACTCCCTGGGGTTAACCCGCACGATATGTTTAAAAGATACTTACATGAAGTATTGAAGATACCGCTTGAAGCAATTCCGCCAATAAATAAGTTATTCTATATTCATAAGCCCAAAGGTGAGGTGGGGGAAAGACAAGGTCCTTGAGATGCCAGTTTGGATTTAAAAAAATATTTCAGCAATTTTAGAACAGAGATTGGATAAAAATTCTGAAAGATCCACTTTGATTGTTTCATTAATTTTTGAACAAGACTTAAATAATATAATGAGACTATACTTTAAAAACTTAAAAACTTGTTTTGGTGGAGTTAAGGTTCAGATTTTTCCCGATGTAACAAAATCAACCCAACATAGAAGGAAGGCCTTTCTGGCATTGAAATCACAAACATCTGATATAGGAGGGACTTTCTTTCTAGCATTTCCATGTAAATGTATTATTAAATTGGGTCAGGTTAAGTGTACCTTTTATTCACCAGAACATTTAAAATCATTTCTTGATTCGAAGCAGCTGAAATAATATAAGATATAATATGGGAATAATATGCCACTATGTTATTTATTTGTTAGTTATTACTTAAGTTTACTTCTCTAATGCCTACCACCCCCCTCCCCCCACCCCATTTTAACGGGGTCTAAGGAAGCAAAAATTTTATTTGAAGGATTAAAGTGATTTAACTTTAGTATTTCTTATTATTAGATTAGTTCAAATTTCTAATGTATTTTTGAATAATGGCTGTATTTCAATAACAAGTGAATTCTTGTTATAATGTTTAAAAATCAATAAACAAATTTAATGATAAAACAAGAAAAGATTTGAGCCAGTTTTAAATCTAGTTAAGAAAGCTGTGGTAGTCGTGTTAGTCCACTTTTAAAGGTAATCAATAGAAAGAAAACAAAAATAAAATATGGAAAAGAAAATAAGATGATACCTTTTTTATTGGACCTAACTTAATACATTTTTTGATTAGCTTTCGAAGGTAGCCCTTCTTCGTCAGATCTAGTTAAGGAACTTTCTAAACGAGGACGGGAAGGTGGGGTGTTCCAAAAATACAGCTTCACACAAAATCATAAGTATGTCAGAAAAACGGTACTGCTAGATGTTGGAGTTGTAACGAACACAGAGTAAGTGCAGGTGAGTAAGAAGACACGATAGGTATAATGGATGTCCTATTTGGTGCATCTTATGTACCTGAAGTAAACTTTTGTAGGAGATATCATGGCGAATGGTTAACCAATGTTCAGCACAAAGGAGTGAGGTTACATGGTCAAAATTCTGAGAACCAATTATCAGATGAATAACCATTTTTCTGAACAAGTCGTCAATGGTGATCCTAAGTCGGCTGCCACCCGGGGCAGATCGCCACTGCACCCCCCCCCCCCCGGGTGCAGCGGCGTCCCCCCCAGGATGCAGCACGACACCCCCCCCCCCCGGCGCAATGACACCCCCCCTCTCCGGTGCATCAAGCCCCCCCGGCACATCAAGCCCCCCCCCCCCGGGTGCATTCTTGGCTGCTGGAGGGTGCAGAGAGCAGCCGCGCGTGCCTGTCGGCTCCACTGGCTCCCTGCTCCCTGCTCCCTCTGCCCCGGAACAGGAAGTAACCTGTTCCGGGGCAGAGGGAGCAGAGAGCTAGCGGAGCCTACAGGCGCACAGCTGCTTTCTGCACCCTCCAGCAGCGTGCACCCGGGGTGGACCGCCCCCACCTCCCCACCCTTGCTACGCCGCTGCAAATTGTAATTTGTGCATGCTAGAGAGGTCAGACTAACTGGTCTGTCATGTCCATAAGAACATAAAAAAAACCATACTGGGTTAGACCTATGGTCCATCTAGTCAAGTATCCTACTTCCAGTAGTGGCCAATCCAGGTCACAAGTACCTGGCAGAAACCCAATTAGTAGCAGCATTCCATAATACCAATCCCAGGGCAAGCCATGGCTTCCCCCATGTCCATCTTAATAAGTGACTATGGACTTTTCCTCCAGGAACATGTCCAAACCTTTTCAAAACCACATACCTTAACAGCTGTTACCACACCCTCAGGCAACGAGGTCCAGATATTATCTATTCTTTGAGTGAAAAAATATTTCTTCCAATTTGTTTTTAAACTATTTGCATATAACTTCATTGAGTGTATCTTGTCTTTGTACTTTTTCAAAGAGTAAAAAATTGATTCACTTCTACCCATTCTACACCATTTAGGATTTCGTAGACCTCAATCATATCCCTCCTCAGCCATCTCTTTTCCAAGCTGAAGAGCCATAACATTATTAACCTTTCCTCATCCCCTTTATCTTTTTGGTCACTCTTCTTTGAACCTTTTCTAATTTTGATATATCTTTTTTGAGATACAGTTACCAGAATTGAATGCAATACTCAAGGTGAGGCACCATAGAGCAATTCAGAGGCATTATAATATTCTTGGCCATATTTTGCATTCCTTTCCTAATAATTTCTAGCATCTTGTTTCCTTTTTGGGCCGCTGCCAGATCATTTATAAATATGTTAAATAGCACTGATCCCAGTACAGATTTACGGTACTTCACTATTCACCCTCTTCCACTGAGAAAAATGGCTATTTAACTCTACCCTCACTTTTTGGTCTAATAACTAATTTCCAATTCACAGAAGGATATTGCCTCCTATCCGATGACTTTTTAATTTTTCTCAGGAGTCTTTCATGAGGAACTTTGTCAAAAGCTTTCTGAAAATGTATTCTTCTTTACCATGTATTGTAAGGAGGTTGGAGGGTCTAAGCAGCTCAGGAGGAGGTATGGGGCCAGACTACATTCCCCACAAGGCCCTGAGAGAAGGGATCGGGGTGGTAGGTCCCAAAACCCGGTGTGGCCCCCACGTGGAAGGGAGGGGGAAAAGGACTGGAGAGAGCAGCTGCGATGGCAGGCGAGGGCCAGAAGGGGGAGCAGGGATGACAAAGCTCAATACCCGTAGGTTAGAAATCAGTACAAGATTCCTTCCACCTGGGAGGGGGAGGAGGTCTCCAACCAACAGCCTAGCAGAGAGGCAGAGTTAATGGAGTGTTTGGAGGAAGGGGAGGCTGGAGAGACCAACACACCAGGTTTGGAGGAACCAGTGGACATGGACTGTAATTGTACTTTGGGGCAGAGTTGCAGGGACTGAAGGCGGTGGGTGGTCACAGGAGTCAATTAGCTGTGTTGTGGGCGGTGTACTGCCATTCTGCAACCACCCAAGCAGAAAGACTTTTAAAACTTAAACCCAGGCTGTTGAACTGGGGGAGAACTTGGATTTAAAGGGCAGTTTTTTCTTGTTGCTTTATTTTGGAAACCGAATGGGACTTTAACCCCTTGAACTGAGATTTGGTGGAGGAGGGGAAATAAACTGTTGGGAACTAAAAGCTGTGTTTTCTGGAAGGACTTTATTTGTGGACTGCTAAAGGGAGCCTACCACCCCTGAAGGTTTGCTACCGGGATTACAGTTATTACAGTATATATGCACCTTAATGCAATGTCAGTTGTAATTCCGTTACCCGGAAATAGCAATCGCCATTAAGGCAAATGTAAGCCACATTGAGCCTGCAAATTGGTGGGAAAATGTGGGATACAAATGCTATAAATAAAAAATCTAGATATACTGCATCAACTGGATCACCTTTATCCACATGTTTATTCATACCTTCAAAGAAATGAAGCAAATTGGTGAGGCAAGATTTCCCATGGCTGAACACATGCTGATCCTGTCCTACTAAACTGTTACAACAAATGATTTATCTTGGGGGAAGAGCTCTAGAGCTCACACTAATGTTTATAATTTTTTATATATGTGTGTGTGTGTGTGTGTGTGTGTGTGTGTGTGTGTGTGTGTTAATTCTCCACCAGTTGCCGATTACAGCAACAAGAGTCACAATTACCATGAATTAAATATATATTGGATTACATTAACCTGAATTACCAGGTTTAAAGAACAAGACACCATATATTTAGATTCAAAAGGTTTATTTAAAGTTACAATTATAATACAATTGCAGCGATTAATGTGGCAGCAAGAGGTAAGGGTCTTACAGAGAATCTGCACTTAAAGCCAGGTAGCAGGTCTGGATCAAAAGTTATGTTACTTACAAGTCATGGTTACAAAGTATGAGCAGCTTGAGGTAAGCACATGGTTAGGAGAGGTCCTCATAGCAGGCAGGTGAGCTGCAGGTCAGGTCCCAAGAAGCTGGCAGGTCCCAAGAGAGTGGCTGGGCTATTTCCAGGCTTTTTATAGTTAGCAGAGAAGCATGGTGGGTGCATGTCCTGGATCATTTGCTTCCTGGTTTGCACTGGATATTTTGCAAGGCATTATGGTTATTGTAGTCTGTTCACATGATCACATTATAAGTCTTTCCTTTCTGCACATGTCTTGGCGTCTTCATGTCTGATAGCTGATGGGAGGGGGCAGGTATACCTCTGATTACAGGCAAATGTTTTGTTTATGGTTTTCCTCTGAGTTCTTTGTTGTCAATAGCTGGAGTTACGCCTTCCCAGACCCTCTGTCTGCAATTGTGTTTTGATGTTGGTGAGCCTTCAGGTACCCACCTTAGTACCAGTCCTTCAAGTGGGAGGAGAAGGAAGTTTTATATCTCTGTGAAGCAGTGCCCTTTTGTCTCTGTTAAGTGTTCCCAAAGGGAGGGGGAAGAGGGGCTTGAACTGAAAGCCAGTTTCTGCTGCAGTTTCAAATATATTTTTAAAGCTGTATTTTTGTATTGCTATATATATTTGTATCTGATTCAGCACAATCAACTGACATACTGCTCAATAATTCTGACACCATGTTAGAAAACCAAGTTTGATTTCTGCAATTTTTTTCTTTATAAGAGTCTCCACTATTTTGCCTGGCAGTAAAGTCAGGCTTACCAGTCTATAACTTTCCAGATCACCCCTGGAACCCTTTTTAAAAAATGGCGCTACATTGGCCACCCTCCAATCTTTAGGTACTATGGATGATTTTAATGTCAGGCTACAGTTCACTAACAGCTTATAACCAATTTCATATTTGAGTTCTTTCAATTCCCTGGGGCAGTGTTTCCCAAACCTGATCCTGGAGGCACACCAGCCTGTTAGGTTTTCAGGATATCTGCAATGAATATTCATGAGAGAGAGAGAGAGATATGGAGGCAGTGCATGTAAATCTCTCTCATAAATATTCAGTGTGGATATCTTGAAAACCTGACTGGCTGGGATGCCTCCAGGACCAGGTTTGGGAACCTCTGCCCTGGGGTGTATTCCATCTGATCCAGGTGATTTATCACTTTTTAACTTGTTGATTTGGCTCAGTATGTCTTCCAGGTTCACAAGATTTCATTCAATTCCTCCATATAATCACCCGTGAAAACCATTTCCGGTACATGTAGATCTCTTACACCTTCTTCCATAAAGATCAAAGCAAAAAATTAATTCAATCTCTCCGCTATGGCCTTGACCTCCCTGGGTACCTCTTTTGCTCCTTCGAGATCTATAGGTCCCCTGGATTCCCTCACAGGCTTTCTGCTTCTGATGTATCTGAAAAAGGTGTACTATGAGTTTTTGTCTCTGTGGCAAGTTTTTCTTCATATTTTCTTTTAGACTTCTTTATCAATGCTTTGCATCTAGCTTGGCAGAGTTTATGATGCTTTTTGTTTTCTTCATTCGGATCCTTTTTCTATTCTTTGAAGGATGATCTTTGGGCTCTAATAGCTTCTTTCACTACACCATGCTGACTGTTGTTTGCTCTTCTTTCCACCTTTGTTAAGATGTGGAATACATCTGGTCTGGACTTCCATGATGGTATTTTTAAACAATCTCCATACCTGATTTAAAGTCCCAATCTTTTTGGACGATCCTTTTAGCTACTTCTTAACCATTTCCCTCATTTTGTTGCAGTCACCCTTTTGAAAATTAAATGCTGGTACAGTAGATTTCCTTAGTGTCTTCATTTCACATATCAGGTCAAATTTGATATGCTATGATTACTGTTTCCCAGTTATCTCTCATACCATGCCCTACATTCCACTAAGGACTAGCTCCCTCTCTTGTCGGTTTTTCAGTCAGTTGCTCCAAGAAGCAGTCATTTATTACATCTAGGAATTTTACCTCCTGTAGAATTAGGGTACAGCCTGAGGCCTGCTGGAAAAGCAAGGCCCAGCCTAGAGCTCAGATTGAGGCCTAAATAGGAAAAGATTTGTCAAGGAATCAGAAATCAAAATGGAATCTCTCATCTGTAAAATGGCTTTCTTTATCTCTGTATCAGAGTTGGAGAGGGCTTGTTTTTGCAGTTGATAGTTGATAAAGATGGTGAAATATCATAACTCAAGTAAAGAAAATGGAAAGTGCCAGGTGGCTGCAGAATACGGAAGTCCCGAATAAGATAAGGGAGGGAGCGCTTCCTGAGGAGCATCTGCGGTTAGGCATGAAAAGGAGTAAACAAGTTTATCATAGGAATGTATGAGAGCCCATTGATTTGAATGCAAGCAGAAGAGTATAAAACTGACAGCAAATTTGGGTGGGGTGGGAGATCTCCAAGGCTGCCATGCTGAGATGCTGTCAGACGGGCCTCCACTCCTGCTTGTGTACCTGATCGCTTTGCATTGCTTTGGTAAGAATAAAGCCATTTATCTTTGAAACCTGTCCTCTCTTTTTCTTATACAACATTTAAAGGAGTAACTAATGCTTTAGGTTGGAATGGGTGATAGGGAGCACTTATATTTTCAAATACAAACACGGGGTCAGATGATTAGGAATAGCCTTCTAGAAGACCTCTCTGGTATGTGGACAATTGTCCAGCATACCAGAGGGGACCCTTGGAACAGTTAACCCCCATAAAATTCACTCCCTAGTGCTCCCTGATGTAACATTTACCCTGTCAATATTGGGGTAATTGAAATTGCTCATTATTATAATGTTGCCCAATTTGCCAGCTTTCATATTTTTTGTAAATAGTTGTGGTAGCCATGTTAGTTCATTTTTAATGGTAATAAATAGAAATAAAACAAAACATAGAAAAGAAAATAAGGTGATACCTTTTTATTGAACTTTAATACATGTTTTGATTAACTTTCGAAGGTAACACTTCTTTTATTGGATTACCTTTGAAAACTAATCAAAAAATGTATTACATTAGTCTAATAAAAAGGTATCATCTTATTTTTTTCTCTGTTTTGTTTTATTTCTATTTATTACAAGATCATACCAAGTAACAACCAATGCGGACAGATCACTCCCATGAACACCTGAATGTGGAGTACCCCAAGGATCCCCCCTCTCACCATCTCTATTCAACCTAATGATGGCACCTCTAGCCAAACTCCTAGCCAATCAAAACCTCCCGAGATACATCTTCTGTACCTTGGTACAGTCAATGGTAATAAGTCATCTGGACTACTGCAACGCACTGTACGCTGGATGCAAAGAACAGACTATTAAAAAACTCCAGACTGCCCAGAATACGGCCGCCAGACTCATATATGGAAAAACTAAATATGTATGTGCAAAACCCTTAAGAGAGAAACTTCACTGGCTCCCACTTAAGGAACGCATTGCATTCAAGATCTGCATGATTATACACAAAATCATTCACGCAGACGCCCCAACCTATATGCTAAACCTCGTGGACCTACCTCCCAGAAACGCCACAAGATCATCTCGTAAATTTCTCAACCTACACTTCCCCAGCTGTAAAGGACTAAAATACAAGCTGATGCACATCACCACCTTCTCTTACATGAGCACGCAGTTATGGAATGCACTACCCACAGAACTGAAAACAACTGACGAAACAACTACCTTTCACAAATCTCTGAAGACATATTTCTTCAACAAAGCCTACAATGAGAACCTACAGCCCCACTAACCCACTTCACCAACCATTCAGTTTCGAAAGCCACCTTCTATAAATACCCTAATAAATCCCTTCCTTCTCTTTTGTCCCTTAATTAATCTCTACACAATACTAACAATACTTGATACACTGGAAAAACCATGTTAATAATACTATCCAGCTTATAATCGAACGAGAATAACGCCCAAGTTCCGACCTAAATCGGGAGATGGGCGTTCTTCTCACAAAAACAAATAAAGCGGCATAATCGAAAGCCGAACTTTGGACGCTTTCAACTGCACTCCGTCGCGGATGCGGACAAAGTTGACGGGGGAGTGTCGGAGGCGTGGTGAAGGCGGAACTGGGGCGTGGTTATCACCCGAACAGAGATGGGCGCCCTTCGCCGATAATGGATGCGTTTGTAGCTAGAATTTAGGGCACTTTTCCTGGACCCTGTTTTTTGACGAATAAGGCCCCAAAAAGTGCCCTAAATGACCAGATGACCCCCAGAAGGAGTCGGGGATGACCTCCCCTGACTCCCCCAGTGGTCACTAACCCCCTCCCACCACAACAAATGATGTTTCACAACTTTTTACTTTCACCCTCAAATGTCATACCCTCCTCCCAAGCAGCAGTATGCAGGTCCCTGGAGCAGTTGTTAGGGGGTGCAGTGGACGTCAGGCAGGTGGACCCAGGCCCATCCCCCCCCTACCTGTTACAATTATGCTGCTTAATGCTACTAGTCGTCCAACCCCCCCAAACCCCCTGTACCCACATGTAGGTGCCCCCCTTCACCGCTTAGGGCTATAGTACTGGTGTAGACTTGTGGGCAGTGGGTTTTGAGGGGGATTTGGGGGGCTCAACACCCAAGGGAAGGGTGCTGTGCACCTGGGAGCTCTTTTACCTTTTTTTTTGTTTTTGTAAAAGTGCCCCCTAGGGTGCCCGGTTGGTGTCCTGGCATGTGAGGGGGACCAGTGCACTATGAATCCTGGCCCCTCCCACGAACAAATGCCTTGGATGTATTCGTTTTTGAGCTGGGCGATTTCATTTTCCATTATCGGTGAAAAGCAAAAACGCCCAGCTCACACCTTGGCGAATAAACCATGGGCGTCTATTTTTTTTTGGAACATACGGTTCACTCCGCCCCTTCACGGACCCGTTCTCGGAGATTAACGCCCATGGAGATAGGCGTTTCTGTTCGATTATGCCCCTCTATGTAAGCCACTTTGAGCCTGCAAATAGGTGGGATAAGGTGGGATACAAATGCAATAAAATAAAATAATTTCTGTAAATGTTTCTTCATCTGTCTGTTTTAGCCTGGTGGATGGTAGTATATCCCTACCAGTAAACTCCTTCCCTTCACACATGGAATTTCTATCAAGACTTCCACACTGCTGTTTCTTGTAGAATGTTTAATTTATTTGACTCAAGTATCTTTTTAACATATAATATAACCTGCCCCCCCCCCCCCCCATTTTGATCCACTCTATCTTCAGGATGTAATGCATACCCTGATAGCACAGTGTCCCATTGATTGTCCTCCTTCCACTAGGTCTCTGATATGCCTATTATATCTACCTTTTCATTTAGTACTATATTGTCCAAATCTCCCATCTTAGACTTCTAGAGTTTGTTTATAGACATGTTTTTTCCTTGTATCTACAAGCTGCTTTGAAGTTGATGGGGATAATTTGCATCCTTTACTCTGTTCTCCCATTAAACAATCCTGGCTTGCTTTCACCATTATTGAAATCTCTCTATTGGGATTACGTAAAGATCATGTTTCAATAGTATCCATCAAGGATACTCCATACCAAACCATGTGCTCATATGTGACTGCCAACTACCCCCTCCCTATTTTAGTTTAAAAGTTGCTTTATCTCCTTTATAAATGTTAGTGCCAGCAGCCTGGTTCCATCCCAGTTAAGATGGAGCACATCCCTTTGGAACAGGCTCCCCCTTTCCCAGAATGTTGCCCAGCTCCTAACACATTTAAATCCATCATCCCTGAACCGTAGTCTCAGCCATACATTGAGACTTTGGAGCTCTGCCTGCCTATTGGGTCCTATGTGTGGAATGTGGAGCATTTCTAAAAATGCTACCCTGGAGGATCTGGATTTCAGCTTTCTAAGAGCCTAAATTTGGCTTCCAGAACCTCCATTCCCACATTTTCCTATGTCATTGGTACCTACATGTGCCAAAACAGCTGGCTCTTCCCCAGCACTATCTAAAATCCTGTCTAGATGACACATGAAGTCCGCCACCTTCGCACCAGACAGGCAAGTGACCAAACAATCCTCACATCTACCAGTTACCCAGCTATCTACATCCCTAATTATCAAAGCACCAACTATAACAACAGTCTTAACCCTTCCCTCCTAGGCTGAAGCTCATAGAGAAACATTCTCAGTGTGAGAGGATATTGCATCCCTTGATGGGCAGGTACTGGCTACAAGATTACTTCCTACTTCACGAGAGTGATGCTCCCCTTTTAGGAGACCTCCCTCTTCCAAGGCAGCACAGGGGCTGCGTATGCTTTGTAGCGCTATAGAAATGCTATAGAAATGCTATAGAAATGCTAAATAGTAGTAGTAGTAGGAGGAGTAGTAGACTGGTGATGGGACTTCTCTACAACAACAAAAATAACTGGAAACTGCACTCTCAATCAATACCAAAACAAACACAAAAATAGAACTGAAATTATAATTGAACCAATCTAACATAAACAAATAAAAAAATTGAAAATATGCATCAAAGAATTGTTTTTGAAAAGAAATTTATGAAAAAGGAAGATAAGCCTCAGAGCTTGGTCCTGGATTTAAATATTCTCACAAACCTTCAAGAGCTGCCTCTTAGGTATAAAACCAGGGGTGTGCTGGTAAATTGTTAACAGGGGGCTCTCTCTCACCAGCAAAGTAAAAGAGAATTCAGGAGGGGCCCAAGCCCACATTTTGGGATCCATTTGTTAAAGTAGCCATGGCGAACCGGCTCCCAAAATTCTTAAAAACTTAACAAACGGCTCTCAAGAGCCTGTGAGAGCCTGCTCCAGCACACCACTGTATAAAACCCTCCTTTAGAACACTGGTAAGGAAAAAATGACCCTGTAGACTTCCTCTATATACCTGTCTTCCTCAGCTCCTCCAAGTTTGCTGCTCTAGCGTCAAGAGAATGGATTTATTCTCTGAGTGCTAGGATCTCTCTGCATTGAGCACTCATATATAACCTTTCATCAACTGTGAGATAATCATACATGTGACACTCAGTGGAATAGACTGGATAGCACCCCTCTCACTGCTGGTCTGCTGTCTGCACCTTAGTATTATTAAGTTGTTTAATTAAAATGTTTTAAGGTAGTAGGGATATTAGATTAATATAAAGAGCCTTAAGATCAAATGGTATATCCATATATTTATTTATTAGGATTTATTTTACATCTTTTTGAAGGAATTCACTCATATTGTGTGATTCATTTAGTGTTTGCTTCTCAGAAAGTAATTAAATGTATTTAAAACTCTGTAATGAAAACTCCCCTCTTGTAATCCTAATTAGAGTAATTGACTTGTGACCTGGCTGGCCACTGTTGGAAACAGGATACTGGGCTAGATGGACCATTGGTCCGACCAGTATGGCTACTCTTTTGTTCTTATGACTATAAGCTAAGACTAGTGCTGTTGAATTCAGCCAAACCTTTTCTATTTTATTCACTCATAAGAATTGATTTTTCAATTTGATTCAGTCCTTTAAGGCCACTATCAATACATAGAAAATAAAATTCATTTTCTACCTTTGTTGTCTGGTTTTTTAATTTTTGTAATTCTGACTCTGGTTTCCACATTCCAATGTCTTCTCTTAACTCTTTTGCTAGGGTCTCCTGGTTCATTTGGCATTTTGTCTCTGTCCATGTCCATCATTCAACCCCCCTCAGTGTCCCTGCCCCTATCTTCCTGCATTGTTGAGCATCTCCCGCTTTATATCTTTATTCTTGCCCTGTCCAGCAAGTTCCCTCTGTGTTCCTATCCCCCATACATATGTCCAGCAGTGCATCTATATGTCTCTATCCCTCCAAATGTTCAGCTTCTCCCCTTATGCATCCCTCCTTCCTGTTGTTGATCCCCTCTTGTCTTTCCTCCATCAGGACCAGCATCTTCCTTTCTTCTCTCTTGTCTTCCCTTCCCTCTTCTATCCAGCGTCTGTCCTCCTTCTCTCTCCTCCTTCATCCATGGTGTTCCCTCCTTCTCTTTTGTCAACCCCATCCCCTTCCATCCAGCATCTACTCTCCTTCTCTGCTTTCTTTCCATCTAGTCTCTATCCCATCTCTGTAACCCTCCATCTAGTGTCTGTCTCTTCTCTGTTCCCCCTCCTACCCTGCCACTGCTGTTGTTGCTTCTCTAGAGCAGCAGTGGTAGCAAAAGAAGTGAAACTCACCATGGGGATGGACTCTTTATTGGTATGGCTGTTGGTCCTGCACCCTTGATGTCACTTCCTCTTCTGGGGCAGAGCCGACAGCCTGCACCAATAGGGAAGTCAGCCCCATGGTGAGTTTAACTTTTTTTTGTCACTGCTGCTGCTGAAATAAGCAGCATCAGTGGCTTGGGTGACAGCAGGTGGGGAAGTCCTGAATTGGGACTCCTGACTTTTGCAAAAAAAAAAAAAAATCAATTCAAATTGTGAATTGTACAGCACTAGTTAAGTCTATAAATGAAGAGAAGTGCTAGGGGTGGGCAGGAGTTAGGGATGGTGGGTGGTATAAAGGCTGGCCTAGGTGCTGTTGTGTCTTCTAGAGGCTATCTTTTAATGCTGTAAGCTGTGGCATTAAGTTCAAGTTTTAAAACTATGGGGGAAAGGGTATGGAGACTAGATAAGTTTGCTTTTTAAAATTCAAACTGTTTTTATCAATAAACCTACAATTCCTCTTTTAAATCCCAATCTTTAAATCACCAAAGCACAGAGCAAATAATATTCACTTACCCAGAAAAGTGTCCCCTTCCCTCAGAATTTCTCACAAAGAAAGTTACCTGGGACCTTTCCTAAGGGGACTGCTTCAAACAGACCATTTGAAGTTAACACAGTAATCAGGTTGCCCTAGTAACCTTTGCAGCTATTCTACCTTCATCAGACCTTAATTAACACCTAATTCAGGTCAGTAGTACTGCTACCTCTCCTCCAGCCAAAGAGCAGAAAATTACTTTCTTTTAAGGCAAAGTTTCAGCCCTGCTACCATCCTTTTTAAAGCTCTTGGCTGTTACAGTTAAGTTTCTACCTCTAGAAGAAAGTTTTAATTTAAAACTATGAGAAAAGGGATGTACACTATAGAAACTAGTTAAAGTTTGCTTCTCTCTCTTTTTTTTTTTTTAAGAATACCGAACTAGGCCTTGCTGTGCCTTCTAGCGGCTATCTGTTAATGCTATAGAATATAGCAGAAAGTTCAAGTTTTAAAACTATGATGAAAAGTGTATGGAGATTAGTTAAAGTTTGCTTTTTTAAATTCTGTCTTTATCAATAACCCCCCTTCTTACCTCCTTGTTACTTCTTCTTTTGTGGAGAGGGACTACATCCACCCTTCTCCAGTTTCAATAGGTTTGGAAGGTTATGGTGGTGGTGGTGGTGGTGGTGGTGGTGGAGAAGGGGGGGGGGGGTTGTTCAGTGGAAGTTAGATCTGACCAAAGGATATTGTCAGGTGTTCTTCACTCTAGCTGCCAAGGAAAGGACTTCCTTTTTGATGCACCAATGTCTATTTTTTTGGCCTTCATGGAGCTCCAGCTACCTTCCAATGTCTTGGACATCACTTCTTGCTCATCGTGTACCACAAACCCCTCAAGTGGATGGCTTTCCACAAGGAGATAAATGTCTACATCATACAGTGATTTCTCAGGCTCTAGGCACCTTATGCCTGGAATAGACTTCCTGAGCCGGTACGTCAAGCTCCATCTCTGGCCATCTTCAAATCTAAGCTAAAAGCCCACTTTTTTAATGCTGCTTTTAACTCCTAACCCTTGTTCACTTGTTCAGAACCCTTATTTTATCATCCTCACTTTAATATTCCCTTATCTCTTGTTTGTCCTGTTTGTCAGTCCTAATTAGATTGTAAGCTCTGTCGAGCAGGGACTGTCTCTTCATGTTCAAGTGTACAGCACTGCGTATGTCTAGTAGTGCTATAGAAATGATAAGTAGTAGTAGTAGTACTTTAGGCCTTCATTTTTGATGTTTGACAACAGATGGGCCAAGATCAATAAATGCTGATTTTTTTGTCATGGGATGTGGACCCCTGATGTGGCAGTCTCTCAACTGAGCATAGCTGAGCTGAGGGAGAGGGTATGTGAGGGAGTCTATAGAATGATTCCATTTCCCCTTAAAAACACTCCCTCACAGTGTCAGGCCACCTTAAAACGCCTAGTTCTGCCCAAGGGGAAATTGGCACAGGAGGGGTGGAACCTAGAGGGCATGGCCAAGGAAGTATAAAAGGCCAGATCAGAGCTAGCTTAAGGAGGCCCGAGGGAAGAAACTGTCTACTGCAGATGCCTCCATCCCAAAACTGAGAAACTGCAACCACTATATTCAGATAGGCCAAGTTCAACTTGGAATCTTGATGATTTTGTGTTTTGACCTGGCCGGCTGCAGTCCAGCCTTATGTACCTGCTAGAGACTGTGCTAGTAACACTGGATCCAGATACCAGGCCAAAAACCAGTAAGAGTTGCTGAGCTGAGAGATATTCATGTATGCTGTGGCCCTGCAGGAACAGGCCACTCGATGACACTGTTATGTTTACCGAACTAGTTTAGTGTATTGTTTCCTCCCTTCCTGTGAAATGAACAGGAGACCTTACTGGACACCTTTAATAAATATTGTCTGCTTCCACCATAATTTGCTGAGTGTGTGTGGCTTGTCTTACCTGGTTCCATGGCTCACCTTCACTCACGTTACCACAATATCCAATGAAATATTTCTATTCATTGGTGACAGCTTGGCCTGACCTATTGGTATTGGCAGCCTGGACATGTGCAACACAGTCTGGCTCAAATTCATTGTTCAATTGAGCATATGCGCCCCTGCTTCACCTGCATGTAGTGGGCACTCACCCTTCCTTCACTCTTCCCCTCCCCCCAGTTACTTGTTCTCAATCATTGCATGTTTGTCCTTCAGGTTGGTGCCCTTTTTCCTCCCATAATATTTTCATCCTCTTCTCTTACTGCTGTGTTACACAAGATGAGTATTGTGTTTCCTGTCTTTTGCATTTGGAGGGATGCATGGCTATATTGTTGCCTAGTTTCACAGTGAGATGGCAAATATCTGAACAGTCCTTCCTAGGGCATTGCTATCAGACTGCTACCACATATATGGCATGACTACATGTTTGTACTTGTGTTAGGACTGCTCAAGTAGAATGTGGACTTTTAGAATGCTGCCGTATAAGGAAACATGACTCCTAGCAGTAGTAGTGTGAAACTATCTCTAGAAGTGCCAGTTTAGACAGTGCTGGAAAGGCAGAAGCAACTGAGGATCAATCCTGCCTGAACGTCACAGGACAACCAGGCACAGGGTGCGGGGCTGGAAACAGGGAAGTAGGGTGGGGACTTGATTAGGAGGGTGTTTTCAGGAGAGGCTTGATTGGGGGGGGGGGGGGGGGGGCAGCACTGTTCCCTTTAGGCTCCAGCCCAGGAGTATCGGGCTGTGGTTTGGAGACTCAATGCTTCTGGTCCACTGGAATAAATCCTTAATGTGAGGTGGCTCACAACCAGCGTTATTCATTTGCTGGTGTAGGGACTGTTATGCTGCAGGTTGCTGACTCCCATGGTAAATCAAGGTCCGGTAAAAACTTGCCTTTTACCACACCTCGATCATTTCCTCCCTAACTGATGCTATTTTAGCAAAGGTCCCATTTTATGCTATGAGCCCTAGTTACTAATAACTGGGATTAACAGTAAAATGACATCTTAACGGTAACCCTCATTGATAACTCCCCCCCCCCCCCCCAAGTCTAGCTAATTATTACTGAAGCTCTCCTCCAGAAACATATATAGCCCCAACTTGACATTTCGCCCATTAGATTGTAAGCTCCTTTGAGCAGGGACTATCCTTTTTTGTTAAACTGTACAGCGCTGCGTAACCCTAGTAGCGCTCTAGAAATGTTAAGTAGTAGTAGTAGTAGTATTACAAATAGCAGTGATTTAACCAGAGCTGAGATTGTGATGTCATAATGCCTCATTCCACCAATGCCTAAGAGCCAACCTCATCAGTGATGTCACAATGGCTTGATTGTCCTATATTTGTCTCACTCTTATCTATTAGATTGTAAGCTCCTTCGAGCAGGGACTGTCCTTCTTTGTTAAACTGTACAGTGCTGCGTAACCCTAGTAGCGCTCTAGAAATGTTAAGTAGTAGTATAGCATCCAATTCCACAGTTTCTGTGTTGATTGACAATAAACAAACAAGACATGGTTCAGTCTGGGTTGATCACTTTAAAACAACCATTTGTGTCAAACAAAACTGTAACCCTAAGAAGCTATTGCTTGAACCATGCTGAAAGTAAAAGACACAGATAACACGTCCATATTAAACAAAACGCACTTACCTTTTAAAAATATTTGCTTTTATTCCAGTAGAAAGCTATGTTTTTTGCAATACTTGATCCCGGGGCACTACGATGCACTGCTTTCAGGTTCTGTACCCTACGGCCCTCCTTAAAAAAAAAAATCTGCATTGCATCTGATTATTCTATCCATGATTGATGAAAGCTGCAAAGAAATGAGAGATGTGTTTGTTCTTAAAGCTTTTTATGTGGTTCTTGTTGCCTGGGAAACCATTCCCTTGGCACCCAGATGTTCAACGTGTCTGGTACATTTGGATTATGGCTTTCAGGAAATTAAGAACAGTTTAAGGCATTGCATAAAATACAATAAGATGCCAAAATGGTGCTGCAGTGGTGATGTCTAAGAATAATTACTATTCTGTGCCTGTGGGAAAACCGTGGAAAGTAGCTCACCATGGGGCCTATTTACTAAAGCGTGTTAGGTGTTTAACATAGATTTTAATGTGCATTAAGAGGTTAATGTACATGAAGAGACCCTTGGCAAGTAGTAAACACCCTTACCATTGCTTTACATCTTGCAGTAAGCATCTAACATGGGATTATATGTTAATGACAAGAAAAGGGTGATAAAGGGGCAGGGAAAGAGGCACAGGCACTAATTTGTATAAGGTGTTGTGTTAATATCATGGCTGCTTCTTCCCTTGGGCTGGTCGCACTTTTTATAGCCAGAAAACACTGCCATGGAGTTTGTAGCACACATTAAATATAGCCTTTAATTGATTATATATTTATTGAATTTTGCTCACACCTTTTTCAGTAGTAGCTCAAGGTGAGTTGCATTCACGTAAAGTAGGTATTTCCCTATCCTTCTCAGTACCACTTTAATCCTCATGTCCCTCATGTCGAATATGTTCTCTCCATATTCGATGACCTAATGTATGTTACAATCCAATTCATTACTCAGGAACCTTCATGCACTACCATAACGTATTTGTCTTTACCATGTATGTATGCACAATGTATATATATATATATATATATATATATATATATATATACCATGATCGATTCCATTTTAACTAAAGTTCACACAAGCTCAAAAAATTAAATATGAAAGTCTATCAAATCTAGTATATACTATACTTTATATTGTTGCATGCGACAGTACACTTAGAGAGATACACATTTAAGCATTCACAAAAAAATTGGAGAAAATAGCCTTTAGCTTTGACCACTGATTTTCCACTTCTCCTATGCCTTCCCATGCCAACAGCTCTTTCTTCAGGTATTCCCCCATTTTCTCAAAATCAGTACATCTGAAATCCAGGACTTTGAGTTTTGTGTATCTGCACTCATCCAGTTATTGGAAACACTTCCTTCATTTGTGAGCACTAGATCTAGCATTGACCCTTCCCTCATGGGTTCCATCATCATTTGTCTGTGCAAGGCACTTTGACAGGTGTCCACAATCTCGCTATACTTCTTTCTGATTCTGCAGACTGGATGTTCCAATCCACATCTGACTTTTATACGGTTCCTCACAGGAATATGAAGTTAGGACCCAAAGTGGGAAACTAGGTTGGAAATTGGTTGACTGACGGATGACAGAGGGTGGTTGTAAATGGAACCTACTTGGAGGAAAGGAAAGTGAGTAGCAGAATGTCTCAGGAATTGGTGCTGAGACCTATTCCATTTATAATATATTTGTGAGTGACATTATCGGAGGGTTAGAAAGAAAATGTTTGCCTTTTTTCAGATAACGCAAAGATTACAAACAGAGTGGATATCTTGGATGGAGTAGAAAACATGAGAAGAGATCTACAAAAATTAGAAGTATGGTCTAAGGGCTGACTGTTGACATTTAATGTAAAGAAGTGCAAAGTGATGTACTTGGAATGCAGAAATCCAAAAGAAATGTACCAGACTGGAGGTGAGAGACTAATAAGCACAACTCAGGAGAAGGACCTTGGGGTGATAGTATCTGACTATCTTAAGTTGGCAAAACATTGTGACAAGGTGGTGGCCATAGCCAGAAGTATGCTAGGCTACATAGAAAGAGGTATAACCAGTAGAAGAAAAGAGGTGTTGATGCCCCTGTGCAAGCTATTGTTGAGGCCCCACTTGGAGTATTGTGCTCAGTTTTGGAGGCTGTATCTTGCTAAGTATGTAAAAAAGACTTGAAGCAGTTCAAAGAAGAGCAACACTAAGCATATGGTATTTGGACCAAAAGCTGTATGAGAAGAGGATCAAGGAACTAAATATGTATACCCTAGAGGAAAGGAAGGATAGGGGTGATATGATATAAACATTTAAATATTTGAAAGGTACTAATATGCAAACAAATCTTTTCCAGAGAAGGGTAAGCAGTAGAACTAGAGGATATTAATTGAAGTTGCAGGGGTGTTGACTTAGGAATAATGCCAGGAAGGACTTTTTCATAGAGAGCATGATGGATGCCTAGAATGCCCTACAGTGGGAGGTGGTGGAGACATAAAAGGTAACAGAATTCAAAATTATGTGAGATTAACATGAAGGATTCCTATATGGAAAGAGAATGGAGACAAAATAAAATATAGTGGTGTTTAGGCAGTAACTCATGTAATTGGGAAATACCTGTAAAGCCAGTGCCAGGCAGATGTCCCTCACAGAGGACTCATAAACAAGCAGAGAGGTCAGAACTTAGGACTCAAAGTGGTGAACTGGATTGGAAGCTGGTTGAAAAACAGGCGACAGAGGGTAGTAGTAAATGGAATCCACTTGGAGGAAAGGAAGGTGAGCAGTGGAGTTCCACAGGGGTCAGTGCTGAGGCTGATTCTGTTTAATAAATTTGTGAGACAATTTGATGAGAGGTGTATAACCAGCAGAAGAAATGCGGTGTTGATGCCCATGTACAAGTCATTGATGAGGTCCCACTTGGAGTATTGTGTTCAGTTTTGGAGGCCGTATCTGGCTAAGGAAGTAAGAAGACTTGAAGCGGTTCAAAGAAAAGTGACAAAAATGGTATTGGATTTCCATAGTAAGATGTAAGAGGAGACACATGATGGCTTCCAAATTTTTCACAATCAAGGTTTTCTTTTGCCAAAGATCTATTTGTCAAATTTATTACCACTGTATTGGGATATCCTGGAAATGTTTCACCACCTTTGCAAAAAATATATTTTCTCTCTCAACTTCAACCTGAAGAAGAAAAATCAGCTAGATGTGTCAGCAATTTCAGTAACTTCAGAAGAAGAAGTTATAGGATGGTTTACATTATTAGTGTCTTTTACATTTCTTTATGATAAGGTGTCTATATCAAAGTAGTATTATAGAACTAAAGACACTATTTTTTTTAGGTGGGAATGCTCAAGTTTTTCCAGACACCTCTAAGAAGACAGAAATTTCTGGAAATGATACAGGCTATGGTTTCTCTAGGAGCTACTTTTCAACTGCACTGGTTCCCAATCAAAGAACGGATTGCATTCAAAATGTGCACCCTAGTCCACAAAATCATATATGGCGAAGCCCCGGGATATATGACTGACCTCATAGATCTACCAACCAGAAACACAATCCAATCAACACGAACATACTTAAACCTTCATTACCCTAGCTGCAAAGGACGGAAGTACAAATCAACTTACGCATCCAACTTCTCCTATATAAGCATACAATTGTGGAATGCACTATCAAAAGCCATCAAAACAACGTACGACCACCTCAACTTCCTTAAATCACTAGAGATCAACCTGTTCGAAAAGGCATACGCTACCGACCCAACCTAAGTGCCCGAGTCAGGCAATACAGTGAAACCAAAGCCCATAATGAACAATATAACTCATCTTCCCTACGATTCCCTAATGTGACTGTAACACATGAATCTTATTCGACCATAACATCACTTTGTATTTGTTTCATCACCGGAATTGGCTGACGCCTCCACGGTACTATGAAAGCCACATTGAGCCTGAAAATAGGTGGGAAAATGTGGGATGCAAATGAAACAAATAAATAAATAAAGTAAATAAACTGAGATTTCCATGTAAATGCATTGTTTCTTTATAAAATAAGCATTATCCCATTTAATTGCTTAACAAGCCAATTAGTGCTGATAGTTGGGTGCTAACAATCAATTATTGGAATTTACGCGTGTATCTGTATAGTCCTTTTTCTATGTGATTTATGGTTTATTGGTATTTGTTATACCACACAACACTGACAAGCAGAACAAGGCAGTGTACAATTCAAGTACTAAACAAACAAACAAACAAACAAAAAAAGGAAAACAAACTATAATATGATTGATAGGAAAGAGAAAAACATTCACACAAGACATTCAAACAAGATTGCAGTGAGAGAGACTTAAATAAAAACAGAGATACCAGTATCAAGTCACATCAGAGGGAATGCCAAAAGCTTGAGAAAATAGCCAAGTTTTTACAAAATATATAAACTTAGGACACGAGAACTCACTTCAAATAGATAGTAGGGCACTGTAAAGGACTAAAATACAACCTGATACACGACACCACCTTCTCTTACTTGAGCACGCAGCTGTGGAATGCATTACCTACAGCCCTGAAAGCCATTGACGAAACAACCAACATCCGCATATCCTTGAAGACACATCTATTCAGCAAGGCCTACAAAGAGAACCCATAACCTCACAAAACTACCTCACCAATCCTTCCAATTATCAAAGTCCACCTTCCATACTATCCTGCCGAATACCTTCCTACTCTCTTCCCTTACTTAATCTCTATTCAATACTATGTATATCTGATATTATGTAATGACTATGTCATAACAAACTCTGTAAGCCACATTGAGCCTGCAAATAGGTGGAAAAATGTGGGATACAAATGCAATAAATAAATAAATACAGATGGGGCTAAAAAGACTAAAGCATGGTGCCTAGTCTGTTCTTGTTGAGCCAGCCTGGGACTGGGCAAGACCAGTTAGTGGTCAATGAAAGAATACAGAAGGTTCAGGGGGTATAGGGGATGGTCAGGGCTTAAAGATACAAAGAAACACCACGGCATAAAGCTTTAAAAGTGAGAATTAGAATTTTATACTGAATTCGAAATGACACTGGAAGTCAGTGAATAGACATTAGAAGAGGTGATACCCTATCAAATTTCTGAGCTTAACAAAGCAAACAGATTGCTACATTTTGTACCGCTTGAAACTTCTTGAGTGAGATTTGAGGCATTCTAGTGAAGATAACATTGCAATAGTACATTTTTGAGATGACTAAAGACAAGATAAGGCTCTGGAATGTATCGTGATTGAAATAGGGCTGGATAGCTTGAAGTTGTTAAGGACAAAATAATGAAGATCTAACAATGGAGGAGATCTGCTGTTTAAATGAAAGATGGGTATTGAATATGACCCTGAGAAAACATAAAGAATCAACAGGCTAGATGAATGAACCTAGCAGGTAGAGTGGTTGAAGAGGTATGAGAGAATGATTGGTGAATCAACAAGGTACAGTCTTGTCAGTGTTGAGAACCAAGTGATGGGTAGACAGCCAACTGGCAATGGAGGACCTAAGGATGGGGCATCAGGATCCATGTAATAGATAAGAAGTATATCATCAGCATAGATATAAACTGGGATGGTGTGCTCTTGAATAAGTCTAGTGAGAGTACTGAGAAATAGGCTAAACAACAGGGGGAAATGTATGGATCCCTGTGGTACTCCACATGTGAGAGGAGTTGAGGAAGATGTTGAACATGTTGATGGGTTGGACAAAACATGAAAAGAGTGATCAGACAGAAAAGAGGAGAACCAATGAAGTACAGTACCCAAAAGACCTAGTGAGAGAAGGGACAGTAGCAGGTCATTATCAATAAGGTCCAAAGCAGCAAAGAGATCTAATGAGATGTTAAGTGCACTTCTGACTTTGTTGAAGACTTCACATTCTCTGTTCTGAAGTGGAATCTATTGCCAGATTGGCATGGGTGGAAAATTGAGTTTTTTTTTCTGTTAAAGAGAGAAGTTGTGAAAAGCTACCTTCTCAAGGAGTTTGGAGACAAAACACAGATTGGAAACAGGTCAATAATGTCTGGGTTAATGGGATCTAGAGAGAATTTCTTTATAATGGGGTATAACACAGTGATTTTCCATAGTGAGGAAAGCTGACATGGGAGAGACTAAGATTGATCAGAGAAAGAAAAGAAGGGAGTAGACTAAGATGAGACTTGCCCAACCAAGAGCTGGGGAGGGGATCAAGAGACCACAAAGAGGGCTTGATATATCAAAGAATGATAGAAAGTGAAAAAATAGATTGTAGTTGAAAAGAAGACCAAACAGAACAAAGCAAAGCAGCAGTGGATGAACTCAAGGGCAAGGCAAATGTTGAAAACCTATTTCATAGAGTATCATTCTTCATTATGAAGAAGGTTGTCAGATCATTGGCAGCTGAACCGACACTTGGGAAGGAGTAGGGGCTGAGATCAGGGAGTGATAAATGATATGAGAAAGGGGAAAGGGGATGGGACTTGATATACCACCTTTCTGTGGTTACATTGAAACATTCGCTAATCTGAAGTGAAAATAGGAGGCTTTCGCCTTCTAAAGGTGAAAATCATACTCACACTGGTGGGCTTTACACAATAGCAATGAAGGTCGACACTGGGTCTTTTGCCACAGGCACTCAGCTCTATGGACCTGGCATTTGAGAAGACGCAGGCCAGCATGATTCCATGGCTTCCTTGCCCTACGTGTAGAAGTGATGAACCTGGAAGAAGCAATGAAGTCAGCAACCTGTGACGGAGAGGCATGTCAGAAGGCAGCCTGATCATCAAGAGGTCTATCATGGAGATCAGCAGGAACGGAGAACAGAAAAGGGGAGAAAGAGTCAGGATTGATACATTGAAGGCTGCAGTATCATAAGTCCTGGGGAACTGAGGAACTGAGTTTGAGTCCCACTTCAGGCACAGGTAGCTCCTTGTGACTCTGGGCAAGTCACTTAACCCTCCATTGCCTCATGTAAGCCACATTGAGCCTGCCATGAGTGGGAAAGCGCGGGGTACAAATGTTATAAAAAAACACGGGTGGAGCTTCAAACAAGGGAGTGTGAAACCGAATAATATGGCTGTGTGATCCAACCAGGAGATGGGCACTGCAGAAAAAGGTAACAGGGAAAAATTAGCAGAAATCAGGGAAAGAACAAGGTCTAGTGTGTGGCCGGCATAGTGAGTGGGAAAGTGAACATATTAATGAAGGTTAAGCTCTTGCAGGAAATCCAAGAAGTGCACGACATGAGGGTGGTGAGCATAGGCGGTCGGTGGCCCAACTGTTTGGGGAGGCTAAAGGGGGGGGGGGGGTTAGGGGGGCCAGGGGTGGAGCTTAAATCCATAATTGTATGATAACACGCAGAAAAAATAAATCAATAAAAATAAACGTCACAATTAATACCTTTTATTAAATTTAGATATTAGATATGTATCATATGTCAAAGAATAAAGTGGTTGCTCAAAGCATATTCTAACCACAATCGCTCAACTGCAAAACACTATGCACAACTTTGTCCAAAAACACACTCAGAACCTTACTGTACCATAAATATTACACTGGGCAGACCTAATACACCAATATAACACTCATACGGAAAATGCAGACTGTCAACAATATGAAACAAGGGATGATATCATCACAATTCTCATGTAGAGCCACAAAACACCCTAATTCATGTTTAATGTGGGATAAAATGCCATAAATAAGTAAATAAATATCAACTTTTAATGTTGAACACCTGATTCTCAAAGTGGACATATTCCAAACACTATAATGAAAATAAAATGATCTTTTATACCTTTGTTGTCTGATGACTTTTTCTGATCATGCTGGCCCAGTATCCGTTCTGCTGCTATCTGTCCTCAGTGCAGGTCAGGAAGTCATCCTCCTTAAATATCTCCCTGGCAAACCAGGACACCTCCAGCTAAACCCCCCCTCCCCTCCCAGCAGTAAGGTAAACAAACCATAAACCAATTTCTACAACTTCTAGAGGGCTTTCACTGCAGCTCCTGCTGTGAGGATGGAGGTAAATCAACAATTTAATCCCCTCAGGGCAGCTGGACTCCACAGCTGATCCATTCTGCTGCAGCAGGGGGGAGGCTTAGCCTCACCAAGCCTCTTATACCGGGCGCCTATGATGGTGAGGTGAATCAAAATGAACATTCAAATCTCCAGAATTACCAGGTTGGGAAATAACACGGTGGCATCGGAAATACACTGCAGACAACAATTACAGCATTATGCAGATAGAGAAGGTGGATAGTAAAAGATCAGAAAGTGAAGCAGCTGAGAAACACAGACCTGCATTACCAAATGCTTGGGAAAAGAGAAAGTGCTAGACAATTCTGAAATGACAGTGAGACCACCACCTTTGTGGGAGTCTCAAAAAGAAAAGATGGCATAATATCCTGGAGGAAGTGACTCACAGACGTAGTGTTCCTCACCTTGCTTCAGCCACATCTTGATCAGTAAAATAAATTTCATCTTATGCTCCGGGATAAAATCCCGGAGCAAGGGAGGCTTGGCCCTAATGGCAAGGCAATTAAGTAAGGCCACAGAAAAAGTACTGCAAGTATTTTGCACTTCTTCACCCCAACCCTAAATGCACACATATATAGTGGCTTGTTGGTATAGAGGTATGAGTTTTGCTTTGGGTGTGAGAGGACCTTGGATCATATCTCAGATGAGCCTGTTGCTTTCTAGCATGGGATGTTACTACTATTTGGGTTTTTGACAGATGCTTGTGACCTGGATTGGCTACTGTTGGAAACAGGATACTGGGTTAGATGGACCATCGATCTGACCCAGTATTGGCTATTCTTATGTTGTATTGTACTGTAACATTTATACCCTGTGCTTTCCCACTTATCAGCAGGTTCAATGTGGCTTACAAATATAACAGGTTTACAAGATAACACAAAATGGATAAAACAGCAGAATATAGTATATAAAGAGGTGGACAATAAAAAGTGGGTAAGTAAGATGGATAAGGGAGGAAGGTGGTAGAGGTAGGGAGTGGGAAGAGGGTGTAAATTGGGATAGTGTGTTGTAATTAAGGAAGAATGTATAATGATGGCTGGAAGAGGGATGAAATCAAAAAGGGGTAAAAGAGGAAGCGTATTTCAGGTTCTATCATAAGGTCAGATCCGGGAGACCCAGAAGGGTCTTAATTTAAGTCAAGTCCTTTGTGTAGGCTTGCTTGAAGAGGTAAGTTTTTAGCAGCTTCCGGAAGGGTAAATGGTTATTGACTGTTCGAATCGATCTTCGTAAGGCGTTCCAGGGCTTGCTACCTATAACGGAGAAATTGAATGCATAATATGTTTTGTACTTGATTCTTATATAGACACATAAAACAGGGGAACTAATTCTACTAGAGAGAAGAATGAACTGATAAGGATATCAGAGCTGGGGGTGAGGTGGAGAAGGGAACAACTTTGAGTTTAGGGCCAAACTGAAGCTGAGTAGAGAATTTTATTTTTGTTACATTTGTACCCCGCACTTTCCCCACTCATAGCGGCTTACATATTGTATACAGGTACTTATTTGTACCTGGGGCAATGAAGGGTTAAGTGACTTGCCCAGAGTCACAAGGAGCTGCCTGTGCCTGAAGTGGGAATTGAACTCCCACCCTAACCACTAGGCCACACCTCTTCAGAGGAAGACTAAGCAGGATTATCAAGACTTTTGAGGGGCATTGATGAAAGGGTGCTTTGGAAAAAAGGAGGCAAAGAAAGTATTGAGGATTTAGCAAGGGTGTAGGGGAGAGAAAAAAAAAACTACTGGGGACTAAGCAGATACATGCAAAAAAAAAAAAAAAAACCCTCACATGTAAAGAATTATTTTGGAAGTTGTGTTTTTCTTGGATATTGCCTTTCTAGAATTTGGAAGGAATGGACAATGTATGTGTTACTCTTGACATTTTTGAACCTTCAAACCCTGTTAATTTATGATGAGCATTCTTCTGGTATATTTGTATTATTTGTTAAAAAGTTTTCTTTCTTCAGCTGTGAGAATGACAAGAATGACACCACCTTATGCATTCTGGATCAAAAACACACTTCACATCATTTAGAAATTCAGAGACCAGGCCTCTAAAAAGAATATGACCCTTTTAAGAACAATGCTAATGAAAAAAAATTTTCTCTCTCTTTTAGCATGCTTACCCTAATAACTGACTGCCTGGTCAATCTTCAGCAACTGACACATCTGAGCTTGCTTCATTTAACAACTAAAAAGTCATTTCAGTATTTTCAGCAGTATCAGACCCATAGAGGCAGCAGCTGTTTTTGCCAGTAGATAAAATCTGCATGACTATTTTCCAGTTCTGTATTATTTACTGAGATGCACTGTGAATAGATTCTTGAAGCCACTACACAACTCATAATATCTTGAGAACCGAGATGAAATGCAGGGCAGCCTCGGTTCATTTTTTCCCCCCCCCTGCCTATCTCTTCAGTGCTTTAAGAGTTCATCGATTTCTGTAATTAAACGAGCTGCAAGTAAATCCCAGACCTTTGCCACACGTTGCTCATCAGAGCTGGTGCTGAATTTTAATAAGCTTTTTAGTGCAATCTTGACGTCCTTGATGCTGCCTCTCCATGTGGCAAGTTGTAGTTATAGCTGACTCGGCCAGGATGAGAAATGGAAATTGGATGTACTATATCAAAATGGAAATTGTATAGTCTTGGCTGTAGTTAAAAAAAAACTTGGCTATATGTTTCTTTTTGGCAGGAGGTGGAGTAAATTGTGCTGTCTTTGAAAACCACCTTTTCTTTCTTGATTAAATGATAGTATAGTGAAATCTGCTTCTATTTGATGATCCATTGCTCCCAAAACATTCTCTGTTTCAGAATTTTGGTTATGGTTTTGATTTTTTGAGAAATATGGCCAGTAGTTACTAAATTACGGTACCAAGCGAGTCAGTAACCTGAGATACTTCAGTAACATAGGTCAACAATTGCCTAGCAAATTTCATCTTGTGTTGCTGCAGCCTGGAAAATTGCTCCTAGCCACAACAATGGAAAGATACTGACCCCAAAGTCAGGCAAGCTACCTTTTGATCCCAGCATGTGCAGAGAAAACTGAGACACGGAGACTTCCAGAAGCCTAACTGTACATGATGATCATGTATCCCCACCTGTAAGAGGTGTTCAGTATTATGTGGCCATGGAACAGTGAGCAAAAAAAGAAGTCTAATATATGTACAGTTATATATGTACAGTTAGTTCTTCTATGAAGCTGAGAAAACCCCAGAGGAGAGGAAAGGAGAGAAATGTACAGCTTTTTAATGAAAGTCAGGAATAGGGAGCATGCCATATTTAGGAGAAAGAAATTGAGGGCTGATATTCTACAGGAGGTAACCAGATAAGAAAGGATTGTACCCAGGTATTTCAAGCTGACTGGGTGATGCCTAGATTTTAAGTGGCACATAACAAAATAGTAACAAAGGAGAAAGGGGGGTCCACTCCTTCCACAATGACGCAAGCAAACAAAAGGCAGGGTGGAAGAAAAGTCCAAGTGACCAGCCAAAACACAGGAGTAAGAGCTCCAAACAAAGTTTATTGGGACCCTAGACGGTCCATGTTTCGGCTGAAAAGCCTTCTTCAGGGGTCTAAAAACACACAAAGTTTATAATCAATACACAGATAACAGTAAAAAAGTAAACAAATAAATAAATAAATAAGCTTAACACAGTAAAAACTATGAAAATCTTACAGAGAATACAAATTACAAACGTATAAAGGAATATAGATAAAACACGCCCAATTACAATCTAGAAAGACTATATAAAAATAATAACAGTAATAATATATAAAATATATAATGTAGATATTATATTGTATTTATTTATTTATTTATTTGTTGCATTTGTATTTTTGCAGGCTCAATGTGGCTTACATGGTACCGTAATCGGCGTTAACCAATTTCGATGTGAACAAATACAAGTTGTGATTAATATCAAGATGATATTATGGTAGAGTTAGATACATGTATGGTAAACACAATTGGGGAGAACTTAGAGAGGGAAAGGAAGTGTTAGGATATGTCCGTTATGATCTTTATAATTATATTATATATGATTCAGGGAAAAGGTTATGCAATATAAACTAACCTCATCCTTACAGCTCAAAGCTACAAGAAGGAAACAAAAACTAATATTAAGGATTTTCCTGAAGATTTATTTGTTGCATTTGTATCCCACATTTTCCCACGTTTTTGCAGGCTCAATGTGGCTTACAGTATGCTGTAGTGGCGATCGCCATTTACGGAATGAGAAATACAAAGTGGTATTGCATTAAGTTCATAAATGGTAGAGTAAATTATAGAGTAAATTAGATAATCAGTTCATTTCCGGCGAGAGAAATAAGGTGGTAGTGCGTTAACGTTCGTTAGTGACAGAGTGACTGAAGCAGTCAGGTATAGAGAGTTCAGTTTTGTCTAGTTCTGGAAGAGTTTTGTTGTCTGGTATTTAGGATGGATCATTGTGGTATGCCTTTTTGAACAGGTTGGTTTTTAGTCATTTTCGGAAGATTGTTAGGTCGTGTGTTGTTTTTATGGCATTTGGTAGTGCATTCCATAGTTGCGTGCTAATGTAGGAAAAGCTGGATGCATATGTTGATTTATATTTAAGTCCTTTGCAACTGGGGTAGTGGAGATTCAGGAATGTGCATGTTGACCTTTTTGTGTTCCTGGTTGGTGAGTCTATGAGGTCTGACATATATACCGGGGCAATTCGTTCTTTTAGTGGGAGGCAGTGTAGTCTTTCTCTTAGGGGTTTAGCGCTTTCGTATTTCGCTTTTCCAAACATGAGTCTGGTTTCGGTGTTTTGGGCAGTCTGAATTTGTCTGAGAGGATTGAAGTGAAAGTCCTTTAGAGGAAAAGAGTAACAAACTTTAAAATGCAGATTATACCAAGTGTGAAGCATGCCACTTTTGTGTGAAATAACACATTTGAATTATTATATTGGAAAACTGCTGAAAGCTCCTATCAACTATTAATGTTCTTCTCAGAGAATATTTTAAAGAGCCTACTGAGAGAGATTTACCAGGAAGCATATTTCAAGTCCCAATAAAGCTAAAACAGAATACTACTACTACTACTACTTAACATTTCTAGAGCGCTACTAGGGTTACGCAGCACTGTACAGATTAAGAAAAAGGACAGTCCCTGCTCCAAGGAGCTTACAATCTAATGGGCAAAATGTCAGGTAGGGGCAGTCCAGATTTCCTGAATAGAGGTATGGTGGTTAGGTGCCGAAGGCGACATTGAAGAGGTGGGCTTTTAGCAAGGCTTTGAAGATGGGCAGGGAGGGGCCTGGTGTATGGGCTCAGGGAGTTTGTTCCAGGCATGGGGTGAGGCGAGGCAGAAAGGGCGGAGCCTAGAGTTGGCGGTGGTGGAGAAGGGTACCGACAGGAGGGATTTATCTTGAGAACGGAGGTTAAGGGTAGGAATGTAAGAAGAGATAATATTGACAGTAACTGTAAAAATGTGGTGATGTATGCAAGAGAATTTTGAATGAAAATTGTTTTGATCTCTTTTAGACATGGGAAAATAATGGGGATCTTTTACTAAGGCGCGCTGGCTTTTTTAGCATGCGCTAAAATTAGGTGCACATTAAACACTAAAGACGCCAATGTATTCCTATGAGCATCTTTAGCGTTTAGCGCACACTTTATTTTTAGCGCACACTAAAATCGCCAGCGCTCCTAAGTAAAAGACCCCCTATGACCTTTTGATTTATTAGACAGAGACAATATTTAAGTTTTAAAGTTTCAAGTTTATTTAGACTTACTACCCTGCTTATCAACAACGCCAACTAAGTGGCTTAAAGACTAAAAATAGATGAGAAAGAAAAAGAAAGAACAATACAGATTAGATGGGGAAGGGGGAAGAACTACAATAATACTTAAGGTTATAAAACGTAACAGGGAGATTAAAAATTTTATCTCAGTTTAAGATAGAAAAGTTAAGGTTTTTTCTTTATTGATTTGGTTCCATTTAGGATAGTAGGTTTCACTGTACCAGTCATAGATACTTGTAACACAGAGCAGATTCAGAAACAGGTCCAAATAACAGTCTCAGTATACTTATTTATTTATTTCATGGATTTATACCCCACTTTAAAAACAGAGTGGGTTACAGTAAAAACATTCACAATATCATGACATATACAAGAAATAAAAATCACCTGATGTGGTCCACATTTCACCCACTGAAGGGCTTCCTCAGGGGTATGGTACTAAAAACAAGCATAAATACATAAAACAAACATATAAAATATTATAAAATCATAAAATGTATGCCAGAGTGACAAAAACAAATAACATGCAAAGTGTGAGGAGTCCAAGTTTAATATAACAAGAGCAATAACATCATAAGAAATTCTTTCATAGGTATTAGTATAGGGTTATGCAAAATACCAGAAATAAGACAAGACTGTGCAATGTGATACTAGAAAAATTGAAGCCAATTGGAGTTCAGAGAGTATTCCAACAAACTGTTAACTCCATGGTTAAAATAAGTAAACAGAATGGCATATTGGTGGTGGTAAAAAAACAAGGGTTCCTTTTACTAAGGTGCACTGAAAAATGGTCTGTTTTGGGTGCACGCAGATTCATTTCTCAGCTCACCTGTAAAAAAGGCCTTTTTAAATTTTTTTGCCAAAAATGGATGTGCGGCAAAATAAAAATTGGCGCGCATCCATTTTGGGTCTGAGACCTTACCGCCACCCATTGACTTAGTGATAAGGTCTCACATGGTAATCATGTGGTAAATGTCTATGCACGTAGAATGATGATTACTGCCCGGATTCCACTGCGCACAGGAAAATATTTATTTTCCGGCACGTTTAGCGGATGTGCATAAAAAATGAAATTACCACCCAGGCCATGCAGTGACTGGGCGGTAACTCCAAATTGACATGCGTAGGATGTGCGTACGTGCCTACGCGGCTTAGTAAAATGGACCCCTAGTGTGTGCAGTCTTTTCAAAAAAAGGAAAAATTACATACCAAGAAAAAGATTACTAATCACTCAGCACTCTCAATATAGAGATGTGTCAAAACTATTCAGTTTTAGAACCGTGTCTAGGCACCTTATTTTCTTAGTGTCAGGATGACTATGGCAAGCCACTTTGGCACTGAACCCATATGCAATCACAAAATTAAAAACTAAGGGGGTCTTTTACTAAAGCTCAGCTCAAGTTAACTGCAGCAGGGTCCATTTTATTCCTATGGTCCCTGCTGCAAATAACTCAAGCTAAGCTTTAGTAAAAGACCCCCTAAAAATCCAAAACCTTAAGCATGATAAGTAAAATATATATATTACCTCCCGATCGAGCCATTGGTTGCACATAAGAAATGCAAAAAAAAAAAAACAGTTTACAAATACTTGAGAAATTGAACAAACACATAAAAGATAAAAATGGAGAAAAATTGCGGTAGGAATGTATATACGTTCCAATGACATCATCTAATTAGACATGTCAATGTATACAAAAATTCAGATATGTACAAGTAAAAAGATTGAAATAACAATAAATGTGTGGAACAAAATAAAAACAAAAGCATGGTCAGTACAAGGGTAAGCACAAAATCAAAACTAAAAGAAACGGGATGGTGTAACATAACTATTTTACCAATCCAAAACACACAACCTAAAGGGTAAACTGTATACTAAAAATGAGTGCTAAAAAAAACCAAAAATGCCAAAATGCTGGTGAGTCAAAAAAGAATATGAACAATTGTAAGTACCATTCATGACTAAATAAAAATATCATTATCATAAATAATGTGCCAATGACATCGGGGCTGCAATCTGTTAATAAAAAGATTTTAAGATTAGCCTATGAGGCAGTCCTTTTTATGATTTTATAATATTTTGTATATTTGTTAAATGAATTTATGCTTGTTTTTTAGCACCATACCCCTGAAGCAGCCCTTTAGTCCAGGACCACTAAGAGGGGGGGCAGGGGGCAAAATTCCCCGGGCCTGGGCCTCCAAAGGGGGCCCTGCGCTGGGGTCTCGCTCTCTCTCTCCTGCTCCTGATGGGACCCAGGTGATCATATCCCAACATGAGCAGGAGAGAGAAAACTCTGACACTGGGCCCCTTTGCATTGTCTGCCAAATCGCTGCTGGGCCTCAGGCCGCGCATGCTTGGTTTTCAAACTGAGCATGCACGACATAAGAGAAAAGCAGCCACAGGGGCAGGCAATGCAGAAGAGGAAAGAGCAACGCTGGAGGAAGACCTCTTCTGCTGGCAGGGCCTCGGGATCGCTGCCAGCCAAGGTATTTGCAGTTTCTGCTGGTGGGCAGGGGGTGGTGGTGGTGGTGGCAATCCTGGGGGGGGGGGGGGCAGCAGTGATTCTGGGGGCTTGGCGGCTCTGGCCTGGCTGCGGCAGCCCTGACCCAGGCCCAGCTCAGTCTCTCAGCGGCCCTGCTTTAGTCAGCAAAACATGGACCACGTCAGTTAACATTTAATAAAAATATTCTATACTGAGATTATTGCTTGGACCTGGTTTTGGACCCACTCTGTGTTACATCTACCCAGGGGCGTAGCCAGCCTCCCGTGGGGGAGGGGTCCAGAGCCCGGGGGAGAGGGCACATTTTAGCCCTCCCCCCGGCGCCGCCCCCCCCGACATTGCCTCCCCCCTCCCGCCGCGAAACCGCCGCCGCTGCAGCCTACCTTTACTTTTGCTGGCAGGGGATCCCACTCCCCGCCAGCCTACGTCTTCTTCTCAGTCGCTTCCGGCTCTTCAATTTGTTTGCTGACGTCCTGCACGTACAGACTCAGAGAACAGAACTGTACAATGTGCAGGACGTCAGCAAACAAATTGAAGAGCCGAAAGGACTGAGAAGACGTCGGCTGGCGGGGAGTGGGATCCCCCGCCAGCAAAAGTAAAGGTAGGCGGCGGCGGGGGCGGGTTCGCTGGGAGGGGGGTCCGGGGGTGAATCTGCGGGGGCCCCGGTCCCCTCAGGCCCCACGTAGCTACGCCACTGCATCTACCATTGATGCGGATCTAAACATCCTCTCTATTTGTCCCCCAGTCATAGATACTTACACATGCATAGCTTAATCTTTGAGACAAGAATATGCTACTGGCAAGAGCAACCAGGTAGCTGCTGCTGCCACCAACTGACCAAATGAGGGACAGGCAGGGATGGGTTCTACTGGCGTGAGGGAGAGGAGGTACATAGGAAGAAATAATGCTGTGGTTCAGAGGTACATATCAGGTGAATAGAGAAGAGAGAAGAAATTGAAGAAGATCACAGACTAGAGAGACATTGGAGGACATTGTGCTTTTACAGTAGAAAGATAAGATCAATGGCCATTCTAAAAATAAAGTCTTACACAGTATTGCTCTCAGATACAGTTTTAATGAGATGAGGGAATAATACCAAACCCACAGTGGTCAGCTCTTTTTTAAAACACTGCCATCACATTTTTTCTTTACCTAGATATTCAGTGCTGGGCTGTACCTAAATACTGATGTTGAGTATCTGGGTATTTGGCAGCCCCTGCAAATGATCCATTATCGTTGACATTCATTCTTTGCTTTTGGCTCAGTTGAGGACTGTCGAGTTAGCAGGTATAGTGTTGGCTTGGTTTCAGAGCCTTTTCCACGATCGTTCCTTTTATGTAGTCTAGGATTTAGATAGTTCTTTCTCCCATGCTTTTAATTGTGGAGTGTCTCAGGGGGTCATCTCTGTCCCCTGTTCTTTTCAATATTTTCCTTATGCCATTGTTAGATGTGGTGGATCATTTTAGAATTAGCCCATGTGTATTTGCTGATGATATTTTATTAGTGGCCTGGGTTTCCTCTAAAAATGTTGACTTTGCTCTCATTCATCGCTGTTTTTAGGAAATTGTTAGATGGTTAGGAGAAAATCATATGGTTTTGACTACAAAATAGACAGTAGTTTGTTAGAGAACAGGAAAGCGTGAGAAACCAAATACAGTGCACTCCATTTAAGTGCACGTCGGATAAGCGCATGCTCTGTTTAACTGCATGCCGTACTTCGGTCCCGTTTTTGGCGCCATCAATTTCTATGGGGACAAACTTCAGTTTAGCGCACCACTGATAAGTGCAAGATTCGCTTATATGCAGGGCTTTTTTTGAGGGGGTACTTGGGGGTACTGAGTATCGGCACCTTTTCCACTGTCTGCTAAACTTGATCCATGGTTCTCGTATTTTAATGAAAGAGCTCAGGTTCTACATACAAATTATGCCTTGTCATAGATTCTATGACTTGTTGCAGGGGTCCTGGCTATTGCGGGGTAAGTCCCTCAATGATCACTCCACCCCTGAAGGGTGGCCTGGCATTTGAGTACCGGCACCTTTTTTTGCTAGACAAAATGCACTGCTTATATGCATAATTTAACACCTCTCCTCTTCAGGAACGACTCCGCATAAGCACATGCATGGAACATGGAAGTCAATTGGCGGGTGACAAAGGGGCGGTAAATTTGAATCTTGTTGGTTAACTGCCACAGGCAGAATAAGCGAAAGAATGTTGTTAGAGTATACACTGGAGTCGTCGTCGTGCAACTGTAAGACTTTAACACTGGCTGAACGAATAGAAGTTCTTAAAAAATTAGAAAACAAAGTCAAGCATCTATTGCTAAAGAATATGGTGTCAATCCCAAATTTCACGTATCTTGAAGCAGAAAGACCAGCTTCTTGAAGACTGGCAAAACAATACAAATCCACACCGGAAATGTAAACGGGCAGGGAAAGCTGAGGATGTAGAAGGTGCTCTTCTTCGGTGGTTTTCTCAAGTTAGGAGCAGACAGTTTCCTGTCAGTGGTCCACTGCTTATGGAGAAAGCTAAGCAGCTAGCTGAAAGTCTTGGACTAACTGAATTCAAAGCCACTGTTGGATGGTTGGAAAGATGGAAGGAGAGGAACAATATAAAATTCAAGAAACAGCATGGTGAAAAACAAGACACTGATGACTTTGGTGCTGAAAATTGGGTTGTTTCAGTTGTTCCTACCATCTTGATCGAGTTTGCACCTCATGACATTTTCAATGCTGACGAAAACGGTCTCTACTGGCGAGCGATTCCTGATGGAACACTTGAATTCAAACATGCCGAAACCAAAGGAAATAAAACGTCGAAGGACCGACTGACGATCCTCCTTTGCTGCGATATGGATGGGAGTGAGAAGTTGGAACCACTCGTCATTGGAAAGAGCAAACAGCCCCGTTGCTACAAGAATGTTAAGTGACTTCCTGTGTCATACGAGGCTAATGCAAATTCATGGATGACTTGGGAAATTTGGCAGCAGTGGCTAAAGAAAATAGACACTAGAACGTGGACACACAAGTGTCAGATTTTGTTGCTTTGTGATAATTGTGCTGCATACAGTGATGATGTCAGGCTGTCTAACGTCAAGGTGGTCTTCCTGCCACCAAACACTACCTCTGAGCCAACCTATGGATCAGGGCATAATAGCCAATTTCAAACAACATTATCAGGCTCTTGTGTTATGTCGTCTGATGAGCGTTATGGATGACCAGACTGGCAAGGATAAACGTGCTGTTGAATTGGTTCACTGTTGGATTCCCTACATATGCAGAAAGAAGCCTGGAATCATGTTATACAGGCAACCATTGTGAACTGCTACAAGCAGGTAAGCTTTGTTAGGGATGTGGAGAGGGACGAAACAGATGCAGCTGTTGCAAACGCGTCAGATGAACAGGCTATTGACATCTCAGCCGGTGTTACTGAAGAGGAGTTTCATCACTACGTAGCTGCTGACGACAGCACTGATGCCCAGATATGCACCTACACACAGGCAGCGGCTGATGATGAAACAGATGATGAAATGAGCAGCGAGGCACATGCTGACGAAATTCAACAACCTCCTGTCACTTTTGCAAGAGCGCTGGAGAGTCTCAACACCATGCGGGCCTATCTGGAGGCCACTGGATGTCAGTGCTATGACAGATTTTACCATCTGGCAGACGTAGTCTATGGAACTCACAGACACAAGAGTGTACAGAGGACTATGACTGATTACTTCAAGTAAGCCTAACATCAGTTAACAGAGACTGTATAATGTCAGTTAATGGAGACTGTATACTATAAGTATAATAAACAGTGCTGTACATATGTTTATCAGATGTCAAGCTTCTTTGGGTCACAATGGTTAAGTGCACGCTCCGGTTAACTTCATGTATTTCTTTGGTCCCAGACCCTTGCACTTAAGCGGATTGCACTGTACTTCTTTTAGCTGCTGTAAAAGTTGTCTGTAGTAGTGTGGAAGCGCATTTTTGGTGCATGCTGGGCCATTTTTAACCCTTCAGGGCATTTTTATTGGGCCTGGAAATGGGTATGTGCATAAATTAAAACTAGTGCATGCCTATTTATGACCTGAGTCCTTACCACCACCCATTGATCTAGCAGAGAGCTCATGTGCTACACGCGTGGTAACCGTTTGTCATGCGCCAACTGCTGATTACCGCTAGAAACGCTGCGCACAGTAGAAAAGAAAAATTATTTTTTACCGCCGGAATGAGTGCAAGCTAAATCCAAAATTTTCTCCAGGGGGACGTGCTAACCTGGTGGTAGTCTCATTTTGGCATGTTCTATATATGCATAGGCCCTACCGCAGCTTAGTATAAGAGCCTCTTAATTTTTGTGGGGATACCATCCCAATAGTAGATTCTTTCAAGTACTTAAGGGTTTGGTTAGATTCTCAATTGGATTTTACTGGACATAAAGGGCCCCTTTTACTAAGCCGCATAGGTGACTACTCGCACCAAATTGGAGTTACCACCTGGTTACCAAGTGGCCCTTGCGGTAATTTCAATTTTGGTGTATGTGCGTCTGGAAAATATTTTTTATTTTCTGGCGCGCATAGCGGACGCACGCCAAGTGGCATCTGACGCGCCTAGGTCATTACCGCCCAAATTCTTTACCGCTAGGTCTATGGCTGGCAGTAAGGTCTCAGACCCAAAATGGACGAGCGGCAATTTTGATTTTGCCGCACGTCCATTTTCAGCAAAAAAAGAGGCATTTTTTGCAGGCACGCTGAAAAATGGATCTGCGCGTGCCCAAAACCCGTGCCTACGCTACCGCAAGCCATTTTTCAGCGTGCCTTTGTAAAAGGACCCCATAAATAGGTGTGCCTGGATTTTCTTTTTTTCAACCATTGTAGTTCTTGAAACGTAAATTGTTTTTAGTTTGGGCACTGCCTTGGTCTGCCAGTTAGCAAAGGCGGTTTAGCAAATATAGGGTCCCTGTAACCAAGCTGTGGCAAAAAGGGAGCCAGCGCTGGCATCAGCGTGTGTTTAACATGATTTAGGTCTACAAAATTCTGAGTTATGTAGAACAAGTAGAAGAGAGTTGATTTATTTCCAAAGTACAAGGACTACGGGACACTCAAGGAAGTTATGTGGAAATACTTTTAAAACAAATAGGAGGAAATATTTTTTTCACTCAACGAATAGTTAAGCTCTGGAACTCTTTGCCGGAGGATGTAGTAACAGCGGTTAGCATATCTGGGTTTAGAAAAGGTTTGTACAAGTTCCTGGAAGAAAATGCTATAGTCTGCTATTGAGACAGACGTGGGGAAGCCACTGCTTGCCCTTGGATTGGTAGCATGGAATGTTGCATGATTTGGGTTTCTGCCAGGTACTTGTGACCTGGCTGAGCCACTTTTGGAAACAGGATACTGGGCTAGATGGACCTTTGGTCTGACTCAGTATGGCTTTTCTTATGTTCTAAGCAGACTGGGGAAATCCTGCCTGCTTAAAATGTACTATGTGGGCTGGTTGCCAATATTCAGTGGTACATAACTGGCAGTGCCACTGAATATTGGTACTATCTGGCCATTTCTATTGTGGGTAGAAGAGTGGTGTTCCGAGGGTGGAGTTAGGAAGAAGCCGGCAGCAATGGAGCTAAGTGACCAAATAGGACCACATAAATAGCAGTTCCAACTTTAGTTGCTTAGCTATACAGGTGCCAGCACTGAATATTGGGTTGGCACCAACATAGCTTCTTTGTAATGGCCAAAGATATGAATGCATTCTCTTCCCTTCTTCCTCCCCTCCCCCCATAGGTCAGCATTCTCTCCCTCACCCACCTGCCTGTAGCTCATCCTCCCATACAGCGTACCTCATAATCCCTGGTGAGCCAGTGGGGTAGCCCTGGCCAGATCGATCCCCACTGCAGCTGTACCTGGAAAATGGCTACCATGAGCTCATTTACATAATTAAGGGGCCAATAACAAAGTACATATATTTGTTACTTTGCTTCCACAAAAGGATCCTTTAGACAGAAATCATAAGCAGAATGCACTCAAAAGGTCAGCTATTAAAAAAGGAATTATCTGGATAATTCCTAAGCCAATGCTCTGCTTTGATATTCAATGGCACTATGCCTCAGCAATATCCGGATAGTTTTGTTCAGTTTGGTTTAGTTTAAATTTGTATTCCACCTATATCTAGAAGGATCACACTCAATACATACATAATCTTACAAAAATATACTTTACAAAACATTGCTTACACAAAATGCCATCTTACCTGAATTTTAAGATTTTATATATTTCTAAGGCAGTTTCCTATAAGCCTTACAAAATAAATAACCCTTCAGAAGTTTCTTAAATTTGATCGTGCCTGATATCAATATCATCAGCATAGATGACTGATTCCAAGCTATCTTGTTTCATCAAAATGTATCTTCCTCAGGGCCAGAATATGTAGAAGTTGTGAGCCCTCCGATAGTGGATAGTGCTAGGACAGTACATGGGTGCAGTGAAGGCAAAGCAGTATCTTATGTTATCTTATCTTATCAGTATCAGCTAGTCTGATAAAAACATGTCAGAAGGAAAGTTGTCCTGTGTAAAGAGACTCAAAGGAGAAGAAAAAGTTTTCTTTTGCTGAAACCTAGAGTTCTCCAAATGGAGCACTCTTTTGTCCCTAAGTACACATGCAAATATACAATTACATTTCAGTCCATCAAATATGTATTTTTTGATCCCTCGCAATGAACTGTTTTTATCAGTAGCAGGCAAGTCATATCCAGTTTTCCGAACAGAGCGGCAGTTTGACGTCCATTGATATAATTAATAGTTGGGAGTTTCTAAGCTTTTTGCTTAAATTGCTTAATATAGTTACTTTTTGTGCTATTTTTCTTCACAGTTTTCTTATATCTCTCCCCCACAGTGTCGTGGACTTTATAATTTAGAGATGTTTTCTTTAATGTTGATTATATTCTTCATGTCTCCATATGGTATTTCTTTATTTCTGCACAACATTTTTGTCTTGGGTCTGTCACAAAATTCCTAGCCACTCACCTGGGGTTACCCCAAGGCTACTTAGAGGGTCTATCCCCAGAACAGCTCAGGTCTGCCTTAATCTGCTGCTTGTGCTCTACACTAGCATCCTCCTCCGACCAACTGGGTCACAAATGCCTCTGGGCGAGTCTCTTGCTCTCAAATTATCCCCAGTGATTTCTAGACAGGGCCGTGCCGATGCGGTAAGCGAGGTAAGCGCCGCAGGGGGGCGCCCACCTCTGGAGGGCGCCGCCGCAGTGCTTACCCTCGCCCCGCCGAGGCCTTTAAATCTTTTGGTCGCCCCGGGTGTCACCAGAAAGGGGGGTGCCGCCACTCCCACTGCTCTTCATCCTGGCACCCCCCCCCCCCCCCCGCACCAGCCCTTTAAATTTATTTGCCGACGCGATAGTGAGCGCAGCACCTCGTGTGGAAGTAAAGGAAGCGGATCTGATCATCTCATTGGGCCTTCCCTCACTGTCCCGCCCTCCTCTGATGCAACTTCCTATTTCCTCTAGGGCGGGACAGTGAAGGAAGGCCCATTGAGATGATCGGATTCGCTTCTTTTACTTCCACACGAGGTGCTGCGCTCGCTATCGCGTCGGCAAACAATTTCTTTTTAAAGACGGGTGGCAGGGAGAAGACGAGGCAGGGTGAGGGTGGGGGACAGATGGGGGAGGACTCGGATAGCAGAAGGGACTGGGTGGGAGACAGATGGGGTGAGGGGGACTCGGATGGGCAGAAGGGACTGGGTGGGAGACAGATGGGGTGAGGGTGGGGGCACTTGGATAGCAGAAGGGACTGGGTGGGAGACAGATGGGGTGAGGGGGACTCGGATGGGCAGAAGGGACTGGGTGGGAGACAGATGGGGTGAGGGTGGGGGCACTTGGATAGCAGAAGGGACTGGGTGGGAGACAGATGGGGTGAGGGGGACTCGGATGGGCAGAAGGGACTGGGTGGGAGACAGATGAGGTGAGGGTGGGGGGCACTTGGATAGCAGAAGTGACTGGGTGGGAGACAGATGGGGTGAGGGGGACTCGGATGGGCAGAAGGGACTGGGTGGGAGACAGATGGGGTGAGGGTGGGGGGCACTTGGATAGCAGAAGGGACTGGGTGGGAGGCAGATGGGGTGAGGGGGACTCGGATGGGCAGAAGGGACTGGGTGGGAGACAGATGGGGTGAGGGGGACTCGGATGGGCAGAAGGGACTGGGTGGGAGACAGATGGGAGAAGGGGCATGGAGCTGGAACTGGGGTCTGAAAAGTGAGCAGGAGGGAGAATGGGGTCATGCCTGGGGCAGGGGTGGATGGGAGAATCAATGGATCTGGAACTAGGGGCAGGGGTGGATGGGAACTGGGAGCCGAAAAGAGGGGGCAGTGAGAGGGGGGATAGATCCTGGATGGAATGGGGAGTGAGAGGGAGGGCAGACCCTGAATGGATGGGAGGGGGAAAGAGAGAGGGCAAATGGTGAATCGAAGGAGCAGAGAGAAAGGGCAGACAGTGGATAGAAGGGAGTGAAAGAGCAGACAGAGGATGGAAGGGGGCAGAGATAGAGGGCAAATGCTAGAGGGAAAGGAGAGAGAGAGGGCAGATGGTGGATGGAAGGGGGAGAGAGAGATGGCAGACTGGGGCAGATGGTGGATGGAAGAAGCAGAAATAGAGGGCAGATGTGGATGGAAGGAACATTAGAGAGGGCAGACACTGGAGAGCAGAGAGAGAGCGAAGACAGATGCTGGATGGAAGGAAGATGGTGAAAAGAAGATAAGGAAAGCAGAAACCAAAGACAACAAACTGTAAATATATATTTTTATTATTTTGCTTTAGGATATAGTATTTTAGCTGTGTTAATAAATGTTTATAAATAGAACATGTAAATAAGGTAATCTTTTTATTGGACTAATTTTAATACATTTTGACTTAACTTTCAGAGAACAAAACCCCCTTCCTCAGATCAGGATAGGATACTGTAACAGCACTATACTGTATTGACCTGAGGAAGGAGATTTTGGCCTCTGGAAGCTAAATGTATTAGTCCAATAAAATGGTATTATTTTATTTTCTGTATATGTTTTATTTCTATTTGTTAATTTGTAAAGTGGTGATTGGTATTTGTTAGTTTTTTCAAATTTACATCTGCTGTCTTTATATTTTGCACAGTACTAGGGGACATTTTCTGTTTCTGTGGTGTTGCATTGTATGCAGAGTCTGGCATCGGGGGTTCAGTTTAATTTTTGTCTAAATAGAAAGTTTATGATTACTTATCCTATAGTGGATTAGGGTGTATCTGTGTTTGAAAAAGACATGGCTTTCAGTTGGCACTGACTGTGCAGGATCTACGATCTGTACTATTCTGTCTGGTTTCGTTTTACAATAGGTGAATTGATGTTCTAGTGCTCACTGTAGTGTTTAAGATGCTTTCCTTTTCCTTGTGTGACTCGTAGAAATGACTGCTTATGGGATGGTAAAATTGCTCTATAGGTCGTGAGTGTTTTGTATTCTCGGTATGCCTAGTACTGGATTTGGGGGGGGTGGGGGTGTTAAACAATGACTGGCCCCGGGTGTCAACTACCCTAGCTACGCCACTGCTGCCGACGTCTCCCTTCCCTTGCACTCGTTGGTTCCCTCAGTGTCCCGCCTTCTTCTGACGTCAGAAGAAGGCAGACACTGAGGGAACCAAGAGCGCAAAGGGAAGGGAGACGTCGGCAGCGCTCCGCTTTCACTGACGCTGCTGCGACCGGAAGTAAAAGATTTAAAGGCCCCAGGGTGCGGAGGGAAGGGCAGAGAGGCATGGATGGGAGGGCAGGGCCCAGGGAGAGGACAAATTGCTGGAAGGGAAGGGGAGGGGAGAGAGGATTGCTGGCTATGGATGGAGGAGGGAAGGGCAGAGAGGGACAAGGATGGACATGGGGGCCCAGGGAGAGGACAAATTGCTGGAAATGGAGGGGAGGGGAGAGAGGAGGCTTGCTGGCTATGGATGGAGGAGGGAAGGGCAGAGAGGGACAAGGATGGACATGGGGGCCCAGGGAGAGGACAAATTGCTGGAAATGGAGGGGAGGGGAGAGAGGAGGCTTGCTGGCTATGGATGGAGGAGGGAAGGGCAGAGAGGGACAAGAATGGACATGGATGGGAGGGCAGGACCCAGGGAGAGAGGAGAAATTGCTGGAAATGGATATAGAGCAAGAAATGAAGAAGAAAGGAGAAAAGTAAAGAAATAAATGGAAAGGAAGCCCTGGAAATGGAGTTAAGAGGACATATAGCAGCAGAATCAGATACTGGACCAGCATGATTGAAAAAAGAAAGTCACCAGACAACAAAGGTAGAAAAAAATTATTTTATTTTCATTTTAGCGTTTGGAATATGTCCACTTTGAGAATTTACATCTGCTATCTTATTTTGCAATGTATAGCAATTTGTTTCTAAGAATATTGCTGACAATTCCTTTCAGTGTGGCAAGTGGTGAGCGATCATTTTCATGGGGGGGGGGCGTGATCATTTTCACGGGGGGGGGGGCGCCAACTGATAGTCTGCAGGGGGGCGCCAGAGACCCTAGGCACGGCCCTGTTTCTAGATTACTGGGGCCACACTCCAAATGACCCTACAGTTCCCAGAAAGCACTCACAGACCCAACACACAAACCACCAGGATTCATGCTCAGTCCAGACAAACAGGGCAAACAAACAATTATGTTTATTCTCTTAAAACATATTGAACAGTGGAACAAAATAGTGCAATTGACAAACAATAACAGGTAACTGAAATATGGATCAATTATAACACTAACTAAACATTTCCATACTTCCTAAAAAGTACCTAAGGAGATCAGGACATATATCTGTTCTCAGAGCTTCATCAATGAGATCTCTCTCTCTCTTTCTGCCGGGCTGAAACTGAAGCAACAGCCAGCATCTGCTGGGTAATTTCAAACCCCAGACCAATCAGAGTCCAGAACAGTCAAGTTTCAAACAACTGGTTACATCACTACAGGCACTTCCTATTAACTGTGTGCCATATAAAAGAAAGATAAATCAGTCCTCTGTAACAGCTTTAAGCATAAACATGGACCATCTGCTGTTCAAATAGGAGAAATATACTTCAGACATATTTAAGGAAAATATCCAATACATTTTATAGGCTTAAAACACACTGGGGCCCTTTTACTAAGCTGCGTAAGCACCTACATGTGTCCTACGTGCATCAGTTTTGAACTACTGCCTGGCTACCACATGGCCCAAGTGGTAAATTCATTTTTTACGCATGTCCACTAAGACTACAGGGTTCATGCATCGTTTGGACAGCATCAGCAGATTTGTCTTAATTTGAGTGAACCTTTGGAAGAATATCTATATATGCCAATCCATAGACCCCTGAAGAAGGCCTCTTTGGCCGAAACATGGACCGTGTAGGGTCTTAATAAATGAATTTGGCTTTTTTACATCTGTGATTTTAGTTTGGTCTTTCTGTACATGTTCCGTTCTTGTTGTTTTTTGGTGTTTTTTACGGGAGATTTGGACTCTCTTTGTCGTCGGTAAGGTCTCAGGCCCAAAATGGACGCACACCAATTTTTATTTTGCCGCATGTCCATTTTTGGCCCCCAAAAAAGGCCTTTTTGCAGGTGCACTGAAAAATGGACATGCACACGTCCAATACAAGCGTCTACACCAGCATAGGCCATTTTTTCAGTTCACCTTAGTAAAAGGGCCCCACTATTTATTCACAGGATGTAATTTGATAATTAAAAAGTTGTGCTAAATTTACCTGGTGTGGCACATTTCATAAACATATACAAAATGGTCTGCAGTTAGGAAGCCTACAGTACCTCAGAAAGGCACAGTTGAGCTCTGGGAAGGGGTATTTGGCTCATCTCCCATATCAAGTAGTCCTCTAAGCCCCAGGTATAAAAAACAATGGCTAGAATAGTTAGTAGGGGATTATTGGTTACTTGGAGCAGGCATAAATAGCAATGAGAACATTTTTAGAGGTAAAATATTAATGCTTTGCTGAAATACAGAATACATGTACACTTTGAAGGATCATCCAAACTACTCTTAGAACATACTTCTGTCTGGTGCATTTTAAGCTCTGTATGCTACTTTTCTTAAAATTACCCCTTGTCCCCCAGATTCTATAAAAGGTGCGGATCCCAGACCAGCACCCAAAATACTTAATCAACAGGCTTCAATGATTTAATTATTGGCGTTAATGAGTACTTACTTGACACTAATTATGATTTGGGTGCCAATCTGGCTATGCACTGTTCTGTAACAATGGGCACCTAAATTGGATTTCATGCAACTCAAAAGGGGGCATGACCATGGGAGGGTCATGGGTAGCCTAGAGGTGTTTACAAAAGATGCATGCAGTATTGTAGTATAGTGGGGGATCCATGTCCTACTTATATGCCAGGATTTACTCCAGGTTTCAGCAGGCATAAATCCTCATGCCCAAAGCTGAGTTCCAAATTCTGCAACACAACGCTATTCTAGAAAGAGAGCTTATCCAGGAGCCCCCATTATAGAATAACATTGAGTGCTGATTTTTTATAGTCACCTAATTTTCGGTGCTATTTATAGAATTTCCTCCTATATGTATGTGTCAATTTGACAAAAACAAGTTGACCATGCATATGTGCAAATCATGCATATAACTTCTGAAAATGATTCTAAAATCTAAGCAGAGGGAGCTTGGCTATATACCCTTTTGAAGTCCCTTAGGGGTATGTTTACTAAGGTGCTTTAGCAGTTCTAACGTGCCTGTAAAATTAAGGCCCGATAAATGCTAACGTCCCTATACATTTCTATGGGCGCATTAGCGTTTAACTCGCGTACATCATTTATGCGCGTTAAAATGCTAACGCGCCCATAGCACTGCTTAGTAAACCTAGCCCTTAGATTCCTTTAATTATAACTATGAATCCTCAAATTTTTGTTCGGTATGATTAACCTTTTCAGAACTCCTCCCATTACAGATAGGTGTTGAATGTAAAGAAATCTACAAAAGAGAAATTCAGAAAAGTGGGGGGTTAAAGGAAAGATAAACGAAGGTCATGCAGGAAGCTAAATAATCTGAGAGACAGAAAAATGAAAAAAAATGGGTATTAAAAAAAGAAGATGATCAATACCACTAATTATGTTATCATGCTGTAATGAAATAAATGTGGCTGCAAAAAAGTTACTATTGATGTAAAATTATTGATTAGCTATTATAATCAACAAATTGCAAACAAGGTTAGTCCCCAAAAAAGGAAAAAAGCCGATAGAACAGAATATACTGGGAAAGAAAATTTTAAATTTGAGCTCATCTCTAAAATGATGTTTTTATCTAATTTTATTTCTAATTTGAGAAGAGGCAGAGAGAAGTACTACGATAAAAATACCTATCTTTTAAATGCAATGTCCTTATTTCTGGAACTAATTTGCTTTCAGATTCATGCTGAGAACACTCTGCTTCCTCTTTATCCTAATATGGTTTAACAAAACTAGCCTTTCTTTTTCATCAGATTAAAGCGATTTACCTGTGAACCTGACTCCAATCATTCTTCAATCTTGTTATGTTAACAACCAACAGATCAACTAAAATAACTGATTATCATTTGTAAAGGGACCAGGACAAAGAAAGCAATTTGTTCTAAGAAACAAATAAGAGAATTTCAAAGTGGACTAGACTACATTCTGATACCATAGTAATCCTCTAATGTGGATGCAGCTCATTGTGACCCTGGGCAAGTTGTTTAACCCTCTGTTAGCCCAGGTACAAATCTTAAATTGTGATCCAACTATTTAGTTAGTTAGTTAGTTAGGGGCCCTTTTATTAAGCCGCGTAGGTGCCTATGCACGCCCGACACGTGCAAAATTGGAGTTACTGCCCTATAAATCATAGTGAAAATTATACAGAATTTTAATAAAAAATGACCCAGATGCCCATGTCAGACCATTACAATCCAAATTATGTTTTCAGAATTTAAAAACCACTTTTCTTTGATGCTGTACATTTTTCACTCCAAATTAACCCTAAAGTTTAGTAAAACCTTTCCAAACTCTCAGAAAGGATTAAAATATTTTTACGTTTATGGACACAACCGATAGATTTTTTAAAATTGCATTCTAAGAAAAGCTAGATCCTCCACACCACCAGTGGTGAAAATAAACACTTAAATATTTAAAAAATTTCTAACACCTGAGCCCGCCAGTCAGGGACCCTTAGACCCCCAACCACAAAAAGTCATTTTTTTTAGAATGGATCTAAACTGCCCATAACAAAATAAATAAAACACAAAGTCAGGAGACCTCTTACCTTGACTCCCTGCCACTCTCCTAGCTGTCTCCATCACCAGATTGCTCCTGGTCAGTCTCTCTTCACTGCCAGCAGCTGGCCGTGGCCTAATTAGGCAGCCCACTGCGCAACAGTGAAAATTTAGGCCCTGGTTTCTCTGAGGCCTACTGGATTTCTGGGCATATAATCCTGCATACACAAACCACCATGCATATATGGGAACTCTGGCAGGCCAGGCCCAAAGCCAGCCATTTTCCTGATGGCCTGCCTCCCTTCTGTTCCTGAATTTGAGGTAGTGCGCCTAATCGTGCCTGCAATGTTTTCATATCCCACAGCCCTGGAACCTGAACCAGACCCAAAATGGGTCTCAACTAAGTGGAAGCTGGCCCAAGCCAGCCCCAAAATAGACTACAAGCACCCTTGACCGAATCGGGACTGCCCAGCACCTCTCTAGGGCCATGGAGCCTCCCCAGGACTGGGTAAGCTGTTTTGGGTTTTTTTTTTTCATCTTTAACTCATTTACACATCTCCCAGTGGACACTAAATTTTGTCCTGGCATTTCACTAGCAGCTCCACCCTATTATCCACTCCACACCCCCTCATTCTCTATCTATGCATCTTCCAACATATTTTCTCTCTCCATATTCCTACATTTTAAATACCCATCTTTAACACATTATCATTTCTTTATACTTCTCGAGGACCTGTCCAATCCATACATTTCTTATATTGAAAAAATTTATACATATATTCTCTTCAGTTCCCCTGAACTAAAATTTCCCTGTGTATTATATGTAGGTGACACCCAAACCTCTCCTCAAGATAAGAGTTCTCCCGGAGCACCTATGATACAGTCCCTTCTTCTTTTCCACATGCCACTTACATTATTGTTCATATTACTTCCTTGCACAGTAATTTTATGTACAGGAAGAACTTATCTGTGCAGCTTACATGCAGTGAAGTCTATTTTGTTATCACAGTAGATTCTTCTTTCCCTTGTAATTATAATTTTGTCTTCCATTCGTTCTCGGGAACTTTGCTTCCCGAAGTTTCTTCTGAGAAACTCTTGTTGGATTTCTCCACATTTAAGTTTCTTTCCCTGAACAGGTTTCTTTTCTCTAACCCATCCTGAAGAGGAAGATGACTTTGTTTTTCTCACTGAACAACTCTTCCCCACCCCCCTTTTACAATGCCGTACTAGCAGCTGACCCGCGGTTATGCCAACACAACCCATTCACTTTGAATAGACTACCAGCAGCCGCTAACACAGCTTTCTAAAAGGAAGATTTTGTTAGTAACATCTCCTCTTTTCTTTAAACTTATTCTCTTCATAACCCTTTTATTGTCCTCCAGTTTCTCTTTAATTTCTTTCTTTGTTTCCTCTTTCCCATCACTGGGAGTTCTTTCCTTCCCGTATATTTTCCTCTGAAGAACCATATCAAAGGGTTTGCTGAAATCCAAATAGATTATATCTAGGGCATGTACTTTATCCAGTTATTTGTTCATCCTGTCAAAGAAATCAATCAGGTTCATTTGTCAGGATTTTCCTTTGGTGAAGCTATGTTGCCTTGGATCCTGCAACCTGTAGGATTCTAGAAAGTTAACTATCTTTTCTTTCAGCAGCAATTACTACCACCAACGTGAGGCTTACTGGCCTACAGTTTCCCACTTCTTCTCTGACCCCACTTTTGTGAATAGGGACCACATCAGCTTGTCTCCAATCCCAGCGGAACCTCTTATGTCTCTAAAGATCTATTAAATAAATCATTAAGATGACCCACTAGGATTTCTCTGAGCTCTCTCAATATCCTGGGATGTATCCCATCCGGCCCCATGGCTTTGCCCACTTTCAGATTTTCAAGTTGCTTATAAAATGCTTTCTTCACCTTACGGTGCAGTATCAACTCCATTCCCAGATATACCTTTGGCAGCCAACCATGGTCCTCTCTAGTATTTTCTTCCGTGAATACCGAAGAGGAATATTGGTTTAGCACATTTATCTTTGTCCTCATCACTGTCCAGATTGCTATCCTCAGCATCTTTCAGTCTTACATTTCCTTTCCTAGCTTTTCTCCTTTCCCCAATATATCTGAAAAAAAAAAAGGTCTTGTCACCTCTTTTAGCCATCTTTTCTTCTGATTATGTTTCACTATCTGTATTTCCCTATTTGCTTGTTTGAATTTTGTCTGGTAATCTTTTCCGTGGTCCTCTTGCTGCATTCTTCTGTATTTCATGAACACAGCCACTTGTTTGGAGAACCATATGGGCTTCCTGTTGCTCTTGTAAGGAGTGTCAGCACAGGTTATGCTAAAATTCTATAACAAAATCTGGGCACCCTGATGTCATTGTAGAACAGGCTTTCATGGCGCAGCATCTGAGCAACCAATAGGAGTTCTCCAGAACCCAAGGGCAATGGTGTCGGAGCATTGCTCTTATAGATTTTAAAAACCTACCACTCCCGCCTGCCCCTCCCTTCTTTACTTTCCCTGAATGGATCCACCACTGCCGACCTGATCCCTGCTGGCATCCTAGCCCACTCCCTTCCCCTCCTCCTTCTTCCCCTTGAGCTGCCTTACCCCTCACTCATCTTCTCTTTGTCTCATACCCAGCACTGGCACCCATGGGATCCAACTTTTCAAAATGATTGGAGGTGCTAACACGACCCAATATTCTCCCTCTGCTTGTCAACACCAAAAAGGAAATAATATTAGACTGCATTCAAAGTAAACATGAGGCTCCATTTCCCATACTTTAGCTTGCATACCATCTTTGAGATATTACTACAGCATCAAAGCACTGTCCCCTGCATTTTTTCAAATCCAAACCATACCTTCTTAGGACATCTTTACACTATGCACAAACACACTCAGAACCTTACCATACTATAATAGCACTAACTGCCAGGACACGAAGAGCTACAACCTCATGTGTGAAAACGCAGCACTGTAAAAACTACACTGGGCCCTAAAACATCAATACACTACCTAGTGAAACAACAAAACAAAACAAGATCTCTATGCAAATGCTGCATGCTAGTAGAATACCACACCATGGTCACACATGAAAAACACATGAAACAACAAATATATCACAAGGGACCAGAGATCAATATGAAGGCAAAAAAAACTGAACTTGAAACCTCAAGAAGTCAGACTCAGCATACAGCAATACTAGAGAAACTGAAACTACAGTGCAAAATATCAAATAAATTCAGAATAAAATACTTTGTTCTACCTTTATTGTCTGAGCATTTTATTTTTCTGTTCCCTGTGGTCCCAGTGTCTCTTTTCTGCATCTGTTTGTTTTCTTGTTTTTGCTGTGGTCTGTCCATTTGACATTTCTTCTTGCTCCATGTCCACCATCCTCCTCCTGTATCCTTATCTATCCTGTCTAACATCTCCCCTCTGTGTACCAGTCCTTTATCTTCCTCCAATTTCAGCATCTGCCCTCTCAGTGTCCCGATCCAGCCCTTATATTCAGCATTTCACTTCTGTGTGTGTGTGTCTTGCCCTATCCTGAATTTCCTCCTCTGTGTCCCTGTCCCCATCCCTCCTTCTCCCCCTGTGATCAGCATTATTCCTCTGTGTCCCTCTTCCCTCCCTATGTCCAACATTACCCCTCTGTGTCCTTATTCCTTCTCCTCCCATTCCCAGCATATTTTCTCTGTCTCCTTGTCCCTTCCCTCTCTCTTCCCTTCTGCCCCCTCCCCCAGGGCCCATATCTCTCCCTGCAACTTCCCACCCACCCCCAGTACCCTCACCCTCCACCCTGGGTTCAGTATCTCTCCCTGTCTCTTTTTTTTTTTTGTTACATTTGTACCCCGCGCTTTCCCACTCATGGCAGGCTCAATGCGGCTTACATACTGTATACAGGTGCTTATTTGTACCTGGGGCAATGGAGGGTTAAGTGACACTGTGCCTGAAGTGGGAATCGAACCCAGTTCCTCAGTTCCCCAGGACCAAAGTCCACCACCCTAACCACTAGGCCACTCCTCCACCTCCTCCTCTTCCCACCCACACGCCCGTCACAGTTCAGTATAGCTTCTTGATGAGTCTCCAGTGTCTCTTCCCCTCTCTTCCATCCAGCATCTTCTTTCCCATTTTTTCTCCCCCCCCCCCAGTCTCTCTCTCTCTCTTGCTCTCTCTCTCTCTCTCTATATATATATATATATCTTCCTCTCCCCTCAAGCTAGCCCAGCATCTATCCCTCTTCCTCTCTCCTTTCTGTCCAGCACCTCTTCTTGCCTGTCTGTTCCCCCCTTCCCTCTCTCCCCTCTCCCCTTTCCTGGTCCAACAGAGCAGCATTTCTCTCTCCCTCCCTCTGGCCCCTGCAGATCATTCATTTCTCCCCTCCCCCCCCCCCCCCCCCCCCCCCGGTTCACTGGTGCTGCTAACTATCTTGATCGCTGCTGGCGGTAGAGGCACTTCAGCACTAGTGATTGAAAGGTGCTGCTTTGGGCCCTCGATTATCCCTGTGATGCATCCTGCCCACAAAGAACAGGAAGTTGCATCAGAAGGGGGCAAGACGTGTCATAGGGAAGAACAAGATCCCAAGGCAACTCCTTTTAATCACCGTGGTGCCTCTACCGGCAGCGTTCAAGGAGCACCAGTGAACCATGGGGAGTAGGAGAGCTGCCAGCAGTGCATGAACTGACAATCGGGAATCCTCTGGTGGAGCATTGCACTTGCCGTGCCACCTATCTCAGGCCACAAAATATTGGGGGCGCTTGAGCACCCACAGCACCCACAGAGTCGGTGCCTATGCTGGCACCCTCTTTGTGTAAAGCCTACTCCATTTTGTCCATGACCTTAACCTTATATTCAGTATAACTGCATATCCTATTTGTTCAAATGTCACAGTAATTTTTAAAAACAGTGATTGTTGCTATTTTTGAATATTGACCTAACTTTATTATTCATGCCAGTGGTTTATTCCTGAATTTTAATTCTACTATTTGTGTTACATAAAATAATAATAATAATAATAATAATAATAATAATAATAATAATAATAATAAAATAGCACCATAGACCACAATATATTTTCAACTCAACACTTGAAAACTCACAAGACTGAACACATACAAATGAAATATATCTACAAAGTCACTCAGCACCTTGAAGAAAACATTAACTGGAACACTGCATAATGTGTACAGGTAGCAACCCCCTGAACTGATGGGAGATGAGATATATCGTAAATGCTTCCAGTAATTTTTTGCTCCTGCTCTCTTTATTGAGGAAAATAAACATATTGATTAGTTCTGCTGAGAAAAGCTTCAATAACACTGTAGGATGTTGTTGCATAAAACCCAGAAGACCAAAAAAAAAAAAAATATATATATATCCAACAGAGGCAACGATGACTGTGACAAGTAAGAAACATTTTCCAAGAATTTGACACTCAAGCCCTCTTACTGTTTCTCACTTTGATGAATGTGTTTGTCTTATCTGTAATGATAAACTTTTGTGCTGCTAATGTGCATAAATGTATTTAAGGTGCCACCAGACCTTTGTGTCATATTTGCTGATTAGTTACAGCCATACGATTCTCCTTCTGTAGGTGATTTTAGCTTAGCAGTCTCCTTTAGTGCTTTTGCTTCTTAATTTAACGCAGAAAACAATTTTTAACTTAGAGGTAGTGAGTAATGTGTTAAAGGAAAACTGCATTTTAAACAGTGTTCACTCAGGGGCCCTTTTACTAAGGTGTGCCGAAAAATGGCCTGTGCTGGTGTAGATGCATGTATTGGGCGTGCGCTAGTCCAATTTTCAGCACGCCTGCAAAAAAGGCTTTTTTTTGCCAAAAATGGATGTGTGGCAAAATAAAAATCAGCACACGTCCATTTTGGGTCTGAGACCTTACTGCCACCCATTGACTTGGCGGTAAGGTCTCATGTGTTAACTGGGCAGTAATCGTCAGCGCGCCTGGTTAACGCCACATGGTAGAACATTTTTCTGTCATGCATTTTGAACGTGCGTCAAAATTAGAATTACTACCCAGGGCACACGGCAGCCGGGTGGTAGTTCTAATTTGACATGTGTTGTATGCATGTAGGTAGGTGTCTATCGGGCTCATTTTCGAAAGAGAACGACGTCCATCTTTCGACAAAAAACGGAAGATGGGACGTCCTTCTCACAGAAACATCCAAATCGGTATAATCGAAATCCAATTTTGCACGTCTCCAACTACAGTCCGTCGCAAGGACGTCCAAATTTCAAGGGGGCGTATCAGAGGTGTAGCGAAGGCTGGACTTGGGCGTGCCTAACACTTGGATGTCTTTGACCCATAATTGAAAAAAGCAAGGACATCCCTGACAAACACTTGGATGTTTTCACCCGGACATGGTTTTTTTTAAGAATAAGGCACAAAAACGTGCCCGAAATGACCAGATGACCACCGGAGGGAATCAGGGATGACCTCCTATTACTCCCCCCAGTGGTTACTAGCCCCATCCCACCCTCAAAAACCATCTTTAAAAATATTTCGTGCCAGCCTCAGATGTCATACTCAGGTCCATGACAGCGCATGCAAGTCCCTGGAGCAGTTTTTAGTGGGTATTGCAGTGCACTTCAGACAGGCGGACCCAGGCCCATACCCCCCTTACCTGTTACATCTATGGAGGAAACAGCGAGCTCTCCAAAACCCACCACAAACTCACTGTACCCATATATAGGTGCCCCCTTTCACCCGTAAGGGCTATGGTAGTGGTGTACAGTTGAGGGGAGTGGGTTTTGGGGGGCTCAGCACACAAGGTAAGGGAGCTATGTTCCTGGGAGCAATTTATGAAGTCCACTGCAGTGCCCCCTAGGGTGCCTCCTGGCATGCCAGGGGGACCAGTGCACTACAAATGTTGGCTCCTTCCACGTCCAAATTGCTTGCATTTGGATGTGACATGGTCGTCTTTGGTTTCGAACATTGCCGAAAGTCAGAAACGTCCAGATCCAAGGACGTCCAAATCTAGGGACGTCCAAATTTAGGGATTTGGACGTCTCTGATGGTATTTTCAAAACGAAAGATGGACGTCCATCTTTTTTCGAAAATACAGGTTTCCCTGCCCGTGGATTTCGACGTTTTGCAAAGACGTCCAAATCATAATTTGGATGTTTCTTTTGAAAATGCCCCTCGAACGAGTCTTAGTGAAAGGGCCCCTCAATGTTTAAAAACTGCAATCAGTACTTCATATGCTGACACCACTATTTAAATTTAGACCCAGGTATTAAGCATTGGGCTGTACCTGGATGACCAGAGGATTATCCAGATATTTGTGGGGGGTTTTGGGGGGGGGGGAATGTACATTGTTGGGATAACAAATTTCTACAAGTATTTCTATCTTCATACCTCTCCTTTTTCATTTCCATGCAATCAAATTCAACAGTATCTTGATATGTAACAAAACCAATGCTAAACGATTCTTTCCCCTCAAAATCAGTCAGACCCATGCACACATTCATTCACACCTCCACATCCATACTTCATATTTCTAAACAATACTCTCTATTATATGTACAATTCATTTTAAAAAATGTCCATACCACAGAAACACTTCAGTTAAGTTCTAATGGAGATCTACTAGTCCTGAACAGAAGAAAATAGGGGTGGACAATGTTCTTCCACACATTAATAAAAATTTATTACAAAGGCACTTCATATTTACCTTATTTACATAATATTCTTGAACATTAATTGTAACAGTATGCTGAACCACTTACTTTGTTAATGATGATGCCATTGCAACATAATGTAAGCCACATTGAGCCTGCAAATAGGTGGGAAAATGTGGGATACAAATGCAGCAAAATAAATAAATAAATATATATATTGAGACCCAACATGGGACTGTGTTTTGGCGGTCAAAAATCATCCATCTCAGGGTTCACATAATCAGTCCGTTGTAATCAGAGAATTCCAGTTGGAGCCCTGGTGCATAAGAAGAGACGGGTATTGGCCCAATCAGTATTGCTGCGCTCAAGCACATAAAGCGAAGTTCATTGCTCTAACTGGGATTCTCTGATTACATCAGACAGGTTGTGTGACCCCTGAGGCAGGCAGCTTTTGACCGCTGAAACATGGCCCAGTGTCGAGTCTCGATATATGAGGTGTATTCGCAGTAATACATTGTCCACCCCTACTTTTTTCAGTTCATGATTTTCTGCGTAGGGGCATTTTCTGGAATTCGTTGCCAGAGAATGTGGTAAAGTCGATTAGCTTAGTGGAGTTTAAAAAAAGGTTTGGACAGCTTCCTAAAGGAAAAGTCCATAGACCATTATTAAATGGACTTGGGGAAAAGCCACTATTTCTTGGATAAGCACTATAAAATGTTTTGTAGTTTTTGGGGATCTTGTCAGGTATTTGTGACCTGGATTGGCCACTGTTGGAAACAGGATGCTGGGCTTTACAGACCTTTGGTCTGTCCCAGTATGGCAATACTTATGTACTTATTCTCTTCCTAGTTCTTTTTTTGTGTTCTACTAATCCTCTCATATGAACCAATTCCTTTTCTGCCATTATTTAACATTAAAAATTACACTTTCAAAATGAAATTTTATCCAAACTTCTCAAAGCTTTGCATGCTAATGGACCCTTTTACTAACGCTTAGAGGGCCTTTCTGGGATCTTGCCAGGTACTTGTGACCTGGTTTGGCCACCGTTGGAAACAGGATACTGGGCTTGATGGACCTTTGGTCTTTTATGGCAACGTTTATGTTCTTATGTTCTTAAAAGGTGTCAAGCACTTAAGCTGCAGTAAGAACTAGTGTGGTCTTACCACAGGTTAAAATGGCTTAGAGCAGGACGCACTCGGGCATCCTGTGATAAGTTTCAAATTGTTGTGTGCTAGCCATGTGCAAAATTTATATTTTATTTTTTGTTGTTGGAGGGGGCATTTCTGGGAGGCAGAGAGCAGGTGTTCTTGTGTTAATCAGTTAGTGTGTCCGTATTACTATGCACTAACTGGTTAGAACAAGATTGCTGTTTGAGCCCTTACCACCTACAAAAAATAGGCGTCAGAGTCTTTCCTGCGCAAAAATGCCATTTGCTAATTCCATGTGCTAATGTTACCATTAGTGTGCGGTAATTTTAAAACAACACGTTGAAGTAGAGAAAACGAAGAGTAGGGTTAAATGGTCGGTATTCTCAACGGAGAAGGGTAGATTCTGGAGTTCCCCAGGGTTATGTTCTGCGACCTCTACTTTCTTTTTTTTCCCCCCATATTTTTATTAAAGGTTTTTTCCAAAACATATAACATGAAAGTAAACACAAAGTCAAAGAATATCAACACTCCATGGTAAACAAGCGTAAATAAAAGATCAGAACATTATCATCGTTCCATGACAATACCTTTAGACAACCAGCATGGATACATAAGATCAATTAGTGCTATGGGGTTCCTGACAAAATTAGTCTAAGCGAGCCCAGGTCTTTAAGACAGACTGAACTCTACGGTGTTTATGGGCCAGAATTGTTTCATATTTACTTATCACACAGATGTAACTCTACCATTCGTTATAATTTCGATTCACATTATTTTTCCAAGTTGAAACAATTAAGTGCAAGGCAACAGCTAACAGTATATTGAACAATTTCTTATCTGAATCTAGAAGAGAGATACTAGGAGAAGAGGCTCGCAGAATCACAACTTCATAAGAGATCGCTGTAGACTCAGGCAAGTGAAAAATAAGACACATTTTTGCCCAAATATGTCGCCAGTATGCTCTGACGTTTTTACAGAAAAAGACCATATGCGCTAAGGATCCATCTTTTTCCTGACAAGACCAGCATTTGAAGTTGACACTCTTAGTGATCCTTGCTACTCGAGCAGGGGTCCAGTAGGCTCTGTGGAATATAAAATATGAGGATTGGGATATCGCTGCTGACTTAGTGGGACGCATGGAATTAACCCAGAAGGTGTACTTTCTAATATATTTATAAATGATCTACAGATAGGAATAACTAGTGAGGTAATTAAAACTGCTGGTAACACAAAGTTATTCAAAGTTCTTAAATCACAAGCGGACTGTGAAAAATTGCAAGAGGACCCTTACGAGACTGGGCATCCAAATGGTAGATGATGTATGGAGAGAATTCTATATATGGCACTGAAAAAAAAAACATGCTTTGCACTGTTCTTTAAAACCTATAGCAAGAATAAGTCAAATATAGGCAATGGACGATTACAGCAGTAGAAATATTCAAATAAGAATAGGTGGAGGGGCATTTTTGATATGACGTCCAAATAACGAGATAAACATTTATCGCAAAACATCCAAAAATGGAAGCTGATAATGGAAAAAAAATAAACATGTTCTGCTATTCAAAAATACCACAAATAAACATTTTGCAAAAGGAGGAGTGGCCTAGTGGTTAGGGTGGTGGACTTTGGTCCTGGGGAACTGAGGAACTGAGTTCGATTCATGGCACAGGCAGCTCCTTGTGACTCTGGGCAAGTCACTTAACTCTCCATTGCCCCATGTAAGCCGCATTGAGCCTGCCATGAGTGGGAAAGCGCGGGGTACAAATTTAACAATAATAATAATGTACAAAACCATCAGAGATGTTCATAGATAAACATTCCTGGGCATAGAAAATACACTGCACAAAACATCCATTGTCACTATATATCCCTGCATCCATAAAATGTCCTCGGCAACGGCAGGATGTTCCTCCACATGCAACATGTCCATATATAGCTCTGTAAGTGGACAAATGTCCATTATTTGAGTTTGTCTTGTTGGGCAGACTGGATGGACCGTACAGGTCTTTATCTGCCGTCATTTACTATGTTACTATACGTTACTTGCAAGGATGTCACTTCACCTCCCTTAGAGCCTGGAGACTGATCACAGCTATCCTGGCAAGGTAAATATCCAGGATTGCCCCCCTTCCCCGGATTGCAGCACCATTCACACACAAGCACCAGACATAAGCAGGGTCA